>NC_054744.1:40926701-42126701 GCF_018143015.1 Lytechinus variegatus | reverse complement strand
AATCCTAATTAATCTACCGACAATTTGCCATGGCTGTAACCCCAATGCCTTGAGAGTGTGACAGTCCAAAAACCGCTATCAAGACAACCAAAAAGGTATTTTTCTTTTGCTTATTTCAATCAAATAAATCTGGTTCTTGAACTTGGAATTATACATACAATCAGCGTTTTCCTTTTTAAAGAAGAGTTTGTGGCAAACAGTGTCATCAATATCAATCAAATGGCTTCGGCTTGATCACCATCTCTCGTGACTTTTTGTCATATAATATTGTACCATATCTAGAGTAGAAAGCAGACTCCAGATCCAGACGTATGGGTGATTCGGCTGCCCGCCATTTTTGCAGATATCTTACAGATATATATTTGTTTATAATATTATCGAGACTTTGACCCATCCTTTTGCTAGATTTTCACCCCTTTTGGCGATTACTTTATCTGTTAGTCAATTAAGGACTTATCATAGTTTCGAATCTGAGAGCCATCTATTTCGTTTTAAGGGCTAATTAAGAACATCGCCACTAACATGACTAAGACAGTGCAAGGCAGTGTTGCCCGCATGGTGATTAAGAAGAAATGACCTAGAAACTTATTTTTAATCATATATTTATGTTATTGTATTGGAGGCGTAAAAAAATTATTTAGCATTGGATGTAACATTCTGTACAAGGCTTGCCATATGTATACTTACACTGCAAAACTCCGGTGTTGATTTAACACCAGCCCGGAATCTATATATGTCCACACCAGAGAAGTATTGAAACAACACCAGTTAGGAATCAAACCCATGCTCTTTTAATACTAATTGGTGTTTTATAAACACCTATCTGGTGTTAGACCAAAACGAAACTGGTGTTGTTTAACACTTGTCTGGTGTGGACATATATAGATTCCGGGCCGGTGTTAAATCAACACCAGAGTTTTTGCAGTGTATGGTCTATCTTTTGTTATATAGGGCATAGGTTGTATTACTCATGACCATTCTGTTTGCATGTCATGGGATGTCCCTCATGCACGACGTGTTTATGTGCTAATAGAACGCTTCCTCTTCATCTGAAAAAAAAACATTCGGCAGTGCTCATCCTATTGTCAACAACATCTGATATTCAAGAACATAAGGGAGAACTTCAGTTTATGTAGCTGTCGATATCAAATGGGATTTGTTAATGAAGTGATAAATCTTGTATGATTATGTGGAGGAAATTTTACTGCCCCTATTAATCAATTTATCTTCTGAAACTAAACTTTCAAATGTTTCAAATTATGTGGAAAGCTATAGTTACTTCCATATACTCGTTTAGGAATTTTTTTGAATGTTTATGAAAGAGAGAAAAATAAAAATGTAGGAAATTGATTATACTTAGTGATCCAAATTAATATTAAAGTCACAAACCTAAAGCGTTTACTGGCAAGTTAGGATGAAAACTGTCGCCTGATCAAATGTCGTGGAACCGAATCAAATATTTTTATTACTTTATGTTTGTCATAAAAGTGGACAGGATAAACCTAGTAAATTCATAATGCGTGTAGTCCATCTCGGAATCCTATTTACCTTGTTATCAACGAGTCTATTTATGTCACTTAATCAGTTTAAAATCATACTAACCACAAGCTAACTAAATATGGATCCCAATGTCGGTCAGTATTTCACGGATTCAACTATAAATTGGCTCATGTGCCAGTTGTGTTGTACATGAGAGGTTAAAGCCAAAGACGTCAACCCAGGACGGACCCCTAACTCAGAGATCAACCTAAGGATAGCCTCTTTCCTGTGGCAGACAAATGAATTCAATTATATCTCCCGGTCAAATCTAAATCTACAGTGGACCCGATTTTATCTCTGGAATTATATTAATAGATATTCGTCATGATTTGATAGTTCATGTAGTCGTCAGATTGTTGACCATTGAAAAAAACTACATGTAAGCTCCATCGCAAAGTGATATAAATGTCTAGTTTGTAAGATGTAAACTCCGACCAGACCATGCCATATCTTTATTGTATGAAATGATGGTTTAAGATTTTCACGTCAGGCAGTCCTAAACGATCTCACACAAATACACACACACGCACACACGCGTTGTAACGTACGCCAACTCACGATCACATCCTCGCTCCAGAAATCTATTACATTCTAAAATGAAAAAAAAAGAATTATGTAAAATATTATTAGTTTTAGAAATAATCATGATAGGATTGCTTTTGAAAAATAATCCAAACCATCGGACATCGATGCTGTACTTGGTCAAAAGTGAGCAAGTTACAAAAGTATCATTTGTTGTAAATGAGCAATGTTTGTTCGTCATTTACATAGTCGTCAATGCAATTAAACAGCATACTTTCTTCAATGTCTTTCCAAAGAACGATAATTTCTTTCCCAAATTTTGCCTGAATGTGCAACATACAAAGGTTGTTTCAGACACAGAAATAAGTCGAATTTTACTGATGTGTTACTTGCTTCCTTTTGCAAAATTTGGTTAGATCGGTTATGACGATAAACCATAAAACTATGACTAGTAATTTATGGTTTAAATAATTGGGTAATTAACTCCGATTTCCGATTTACCTCATTGCCAATTTTATCACCACAAAGTTTTCATGGGAACCCGAGATATTTGCCATAATCTGCACTCCAATGAACATGAGATTTTTTTTTCTTCGTTTGGTAAAAATGCAGTCTTTAATTTTCTTCTGTACATACATGTACATGTTGTGAATGAACAATTTATATATATATACACAATGAAAACATAAAAGAAGAAAACGCATGTTTTTATATAAGCTACAAATGAAATATATCTAAGCATCACGATAAAGTTAATATGTCAAGACGTTTTTTTACTGAGACTAAATCGTACTGATATATATATATCTTTCTGTAAAAGATATTACACACAATATTCCTACATTACATGTCTTATCACGTTTGCACTGCTTTAAAGCGTTATGTTTGAAGAGGTTATGTACAAAACACGATTAGTCCAAATATATAAAATGTTACATTTTGAGAGATAAAAACATTGTCATTTATTGCCTTATCAAAGTCAGGTCTTTTGAAGAAAAAGGGTTCAGCCAAAGATTGAGAGCAGCTATGAGAAATACGTCTTCAACGAATATTGTTTCCATAGACGCGCATAATGAATTAACCACAGTTGGTTTAGGATGCGCTTTTGGGAATAACCCCTTGAAAATTTCATTCTGCCACAAATATTGGCATTGTCTGAAAGCAAACAGCAGTTTTGCATAAACCTGTCATCGCCAAAAATAAATGATTCTAACTGCTGGTGAAACCACATAGTTTTGTCACATCTATATATGCATTTTTCTGATGACATATTGCAGCTCAACCTATTACAATAATTTAGATCATGACCTGATAAGATATATCTCACATAATGGTTACTTCACTAAATATTTGAAGAAGAAAATTGATTGATTTATCAGGTGAAAATGGATGATAGGATCAATTATCCCCAGTTGTGCCGCACTTTGCATTAAAAATAGTTACTAATTAAAGTAAACTGTTACATTTCATTCTTTGAATAGTATAACCTTTCAAGTAATAGGGTTCTTTCACGGACGTATCAATCTGTAAAATTAAGAACAAGAATTATTTGCTACTTAGACAAAAATGATCTATTGTATTTGGACATTTACAATTAGGCAACAAAAAAAAAAAACATTTCTTATATGAAAGCAACAAATACCAGCGATTTTCCTCTTTCTTGCTCTTATTTTCCTTGATAATACACAAGAACGTCCTTGAACCGGCAAAGATATTTTCTATATCTTTTTATATTCTTAAATAACTTTTCCAGAAATATAAATGTTTCAAAAGTATTGGTTATCTTCCAGATTTCTATCAAACACTAGTTTTAAGTTTCTTGAACCGGCCAAGAAATTATCTCATACTGGAAAATACCTATACGTTTAACAATAACATAAATTTTGAACGTGAATTGCAAATAAAATTGATTTTTTTTTCTAAACTTGACACGAAAAATCATGCCCTGGATCATTTGGGCTTGGCGCACAATTAGTCTTACACCACATCATTACTGAATACATACAATGATAATGATTATTGGTTTATTTGAATGGATAACTATAAACAAAATATACACAAGCAATATTTATACTATATTTTTTCACATGTAATCTGTCTCGATCACGATCCCTTTGTCTTCATGATCGAGGTAGATTATACTCAATAATATCCTATCGAGATACACTACTGAAGGAACATTAGTTTACATGATACATATAAGAGTAATGTGAGTTACTAATTAACATTTAGATCTTAATGATGACTTTATCATTATTATTATTATTACTTTCTAAATTAAAGTTTACTTTGCTGGTAAAGACACGCTTATTAAAGGATGTTTACAGGATTTTTTTTATATTTCAAGATGAAGGAAGAAGAAATTTGAGTTGTTTCAGATTCAATGCAAATAGCCTGATAAAAAGCCATACGTCTACACCTAATCCGGAGAGACATTATGAAATACACAAACATGTCCAATAAAGTAAAGACATCTAATAATAGGGAAATGGCTTTATTCTTGTACTGTGGGCTGAATTAGTCGAACTGACTGTTTGAAAAGTTCATAGAATTTATGACATTTGATCGATTTCCAGTTGTAATTAGTTTACGGTACAGCTCTTGTTATATGTTATATATCTCTTTATATTCCTAAGCCAGTTAAGTGTCCATGTCTATCTATCTATCTCAGTTGATTGCGACGTCTTTTTCGAGCACATGCTATTAAAACTGAAACCACGGTTCCTATAACGCATAACGCTCCTATTACAACAACAGCCATAAGGGCGCCAAAACCCATACCGATCTTTTTACCGAAATTACGGCCCTTCACCTCGGCGATATTATTTCCAAGATGCCTGCCATGGAATCCAGGACCTCCCGCTGCAGGGTACAAGCCTCGTCCACCATAGCCCCTTCCGCCACCTGGATAACGCTTAGGGTTCATGCTTGGATTCCTGTATCCTGGTCCACCTACTGGTAAACCGTTACGGGGGAATACTGGTGGGAAAATTGATCCTGGTATTCCTCTATGTGGTGGATATCCCCTGCCAGGAAAGGTGCTGCCTGGGTAGTGTTGTCCTGGAAAGTGTTGGCCGGGAAAAACCCCTTGTCCTGGGAAACCACCATGTCCTACTGTGGGATACCTTCCGGGGTAGTTCATTCCAGGATTTCCAACGTGCGGGAATCTTTGTCCAGGGATACCTGATCCTGGGAAAGTTTGTCCTGGGTATGTTGATCGTGGGTTGTAGCCTGGATACCGTGAGCCGGAACCTGTACCTATGGCAGGGTTCATTGGATCAATAACCTGTATATCAGGAAGGATTCCGACGCCAGTTCCTCTTCCACCAACTCCTGTACCACCTCCAGCAGCGCCTGTTCCACGCCCGCCAGCCCCCCTTGTTCCACCTCCAGGTCCTCCTGCGAATCCTGTCCCACCACCTCTGGATCCAGGGAATACACCTGGTCTATTACCACCTCCCGTGCCTCCAGTCCCTCCACTTGCACCGGCACTCACACCAGGTATAACTCCACCACCTCCGGTTCCTCCCTTTCCAGAGCCTGAGGCAGATGGACTTTGACCGGCATTGTTCCCTGTTTCATCCGATTCACCCTCCGCAGTAATAACAAGGGTTGACGCCACTATTCAGAAAAATAAACAGAGAGAAGACTTCAATTAAACATTTTTCCTCTTTGTAATGATTTCATCTTCATATTTTGTTTAACAAAATACCAATAGGGTGTGTGTGTGTGTGTGTGTGTGCGTGAGGGTTTGTTTGTATTGATAAAAAAAAATTAAATAGGCTTTATTTAAAAAAAACAAATTCTTATGGTTTTAACAATAATTACACATACTGTAAATAATGTAAGCAAACTATATTATATATTACATTTAATTCAAATGGAAGAAAATCTTAAAATTTCTAAGCAGAATCTCATGAAGTGATATTGTACTTGAAGAACAAGCCTGTAAACTCCTGCAATTTATTTTGCATTACATTTTGTATAGTACTTTAAACTAGTGAATTGAATCGTGGAATTCAATCATTATCAAAAACGTTTGGTATCCGTCAAATAAGTTTCTAAATTATGTAATCATTCACAATTACCTCAATCTAAACGCAATAGACACGGAACTGATCTTGAGTAAAAGTTTACGTTCTCAAATTACTAAGAGATAAAACGTTATAGTATTGTTTGAGGTCAATCTTTCTTTTGATTAGATAAAGCAGACCTAGTCGCTGTTTGATCATAATCAGTGTCTACAAAATATATTCATGACAAAATTGATATTCAAATTAATCTTTACTGCAAAGGAAAAAGGTGAACAGATAATATTGGTCATGTTGGTAGGGGCAAATCTCTGATCCTTGCATCAAAGGGAGCAGGCAATGGGTCTATGTATCATCAATCAGAGAGTGTATTTCTATCCTTCAGAATGAAGAGGCGACGAAAACCGCTGGTCTTTATCCGCGGATATGAATTTCACGATTGATCAAATGCGATAGTCAGACGCCCTTACAGACGCATCAGCCAACACATAACCGTATCTGAAACTGATGAGAACAGTCACACATTACAGCTTAGATCATTACCTACGATTCTAAAGGGGTAACAATCTATAACGTACTAACAGCCCTTTCGAATTTTGAGTAGTCGTATAAAAATTGGTAAAATCAACTTAAGGATAAAGAAAATCTGATTCCATAACGGAATTAATGATTAAATTTAGAGGTCTTTGCATGGCCTTTCACGGAAAGATAGCGAAAATGTCGAAAATTCTGTCAGATCAATGATTAACATTTTTTAGCTATGATTTTATCAACGGTATAATTTACTATTTTCAGTTGATTATTCAGTAGAATTGTTGTGCGATTACAACCCTGGATCCACTGACGCATAAATGTTGAGTGAACATACAACCCACGATTTTATCCAGGGTTTCTCTAAATAATGACTCAATGCTCTGACCTGGATTAATCCACATTTCACTTTAAAAAAGAATGTTCCGTTGATACTGGTGATATCAGTGATAGTCTTAAAAGCTTACAAAACATATTTTAGAAATGGCAGGGGTACGCAGGACGAATATTTTTTATGATCACGTTTTCATCCATACATTGATTAGATTCAAGTTGGACGATTATCCAAATTTCCTTATCGGCAAATTGCAACTTCATTTCGATTTCTATCTTTACTATGGCCATCATACTTAGAATCACATTGTAACGAATAATCATCTCTTAAAACCCCCTTGGCCCGTATTCTGAAGTCGGGTTTAACTTAAACTCAGGTTTAAAGTTGTGGTTTAAGTATGGACAGCCAATTATTACATTTGGCTCTCAAATCATTCATAATTGTCTAGACGGTATAAATAGATGATTGTCATCACCATCGATGCATCAGGGAAGAGCACAGTAAACATAAGAAACTTACAACTTAATAAAAATTTTGACACTTTTGGCTTCCCATACTTAAACCACAACTTTAAACCTGAGTTTAAGTTAAACCCGACATCAGAATACTGGCCCTTGACTCGGTTTATGTCTGTATTTTAAATGCAATGTGCCACAGCTATCTTGAATACTGTCACTAGTCGTTAACCTTTTCATGTCGGCTATTTTTTCGTTCCCATGATGCAATTTTAATCATGTCATCTTGTGATATATGCATATTAATATGATAAACCTAAATGATGAATGATGAAATTTTTAAAAGCAAAGTGCAAAGGAACAACAAGTTCACAGTATGCTCTTAAAAATCCTTTATTATCATACATCAAATGGTAATCAATACTATTAGATTTGACTTGTCATTACCATAATCTAATGTTTTATCAAAAAGCTCCTTGTAAAATACAGGCATGACAGGTGCCTATACCTCTTTATATAAAGCCATTTGGTGGTGCATCTTTCATTGGTGGCTAATCTAATTGCAGGTAAAATTCGGTTTCGCCACAGATTAATTTAGCGTGACTGCAAACATTATACATTATATTTTGTTTATATTCACAACCGATTTAAATTAAAATACTTATTCCTTTTTACAATACATTGTAGAAAAACAGCAATAAATGCTGAATATACCTGCAGCTGGTGTTGGAAACCCTTATGTTATATTTTTCACTTTGATGACTAGTACTACTTTGTAGGCCCCTTTCCAAACGTATTGTTTTATAACTATTGTGGCAACATGTAAGTGAATGACGCAAACAATCTTTCTTCAAGACAGTCATGTGACCTGATTCTGCGTGACTGCACCTCCTTGTTTTAGGGGGCCTCGACAGATACTTTAATCTTTCTTTCACTCGAGAACTTGTCGTTAAGAGATTAAGCCCCAACAGAACTCCTTTACACAATTGCTAGCAAAAGGAAGCGCTTTCTGAAATTGACATATTTATGTATATATATATTGTACGACAATGAACCGGAAGGAGAAGAAAATTATTTAATTCCAATCACAGTCATGAGTGCGGGAAATATATCAAGTTAATCGGGGAATCGATATATTTAGAAATAATTGTCTGGATTTTTTGCACTTAAGAAGACATCAGTCCTTGTAATCGTGTTATTGCAGTCTTAATACTTCTCTAGATTAGGGGCACTAAACTGGTATAATTTCTATGAGGTTATGAATAAGAATTTGCCTAATTTTGTAAGAGTATCTCTACTTTACCTTTTGTATAGGCAAATAATCGTGATTAGCAAACTTGATTTGAAAAATGGATATGAAGTAGATATAAATGGAAGCTGTATTAGTCTATAAGATGTGTTTGTCAAGTATACGATTAGAGGAGAGTTATATGTAACGGCAAAAACGGAACGACAGAATGATATACTCACATTTTGTCAATATAATTGTTCAAGCAAAAATTGTTTATGATTGAAACATTTTGGCGATCTTCATTTGAGACAATGTTCACTAAATGTTTCCATTGCAATATTCGTTCACAATAAACAGAGAACATCAAACAGGAGCCTCATGTCTCGTTGCATTATGAAAAGTCATGTAATTTCACGAGTTATTTTTGCTAACGTCTTGTCATCAAATGTCTTTATTCCTTAGAAACCCTATTGCAGGGTAGAACCTGAATTTCGCAGGGTTAGGGTGTGACAGCAAAACTGTTAGCGCGACAGAGCTTTGCTAGAACTTTCGTAAGCGAAAAAGCGCTTGTATGACAGCCCAGTACTTTTGGTGAGGGCGTGGGGGATAAATAAGGCTTCCATTCCTCCCAGCGATAGTAAAACTAAAATTAAAGCAAACCGATTTCCAGAAGCCAAGTGTTTTATGGTAACTACGAATATCATAGCTCCTCAAAGTTCCACTGCATCTCAGAAGTTCTGACTTATAAGGGACTGAACTCTGCTCTTGCTTTTGCTAGTTTTTGGATCCACTCAATAAACCTTTTTTTCCAAACTGGGAATACGATCATGGTCCATGACTATTTACGCTCTGGAAGGGTTATCAGGGAAGAATAAATTGCGTTCCTTGCTATAATGTGTTTTACCCTTTCAAATTTAATGTCATTTACATGTCTGATAATGTTTTTAGTGTCTAGACCTATAACACAACAGAGATGGGGAGACAGAGAGAGAGGGAGAGAGAGAGATTGAAAAAAGAGATTGAAATGAAGAAAGAGAGATTCACGATCTGAAACCAAATGCGTGTTGCTCTATCTAGGTATTAGATTTGAACTTTATGTTTTTAATCACATGATCTGCAGATATCATATTTCTTAGTTAGTATCTAAACAGGGATATCAAATTATCATTAATCTTTTGTAAATACGTGATTATCAAGATAGTAGATTCGATTAAAGAAAGCCCAGTTCCCCGCGTTAAGATTAATATCAAAGCCACATTGAATAATATTCAATTCACGTCCAGAGAGTTGGATAATCACTTAACTTTTAGAAATAATATAAATACGAATAAACTCTTCGATCCTGCCCAGAACTCACCAAGAAATGCAACAGTCAGTATCCCAAAAATATACCGTCTTTTTCCCATCGTGGAGGGTGTGTTAAAACCAAAGTGTTCCAAAGATATCCACAAGAATCGGAGAGAAGAAACAAGGCGTGTTGTCCGAATGTGAAGTCACGAGCAGTGCGATTGTTCAATCACTAGCAAGCTGCGCTCGTCTGGCGTAAAACCAGCAGTTAGTGTTTCAAAGCCCGTTCAGTAGGAGACTTCAATAATGGACAGAGGTGTTGGGGAAGAAACTGAACGACCCCAATAGAAAGTTCGTAGTTCCCGTTGACACTGTCCCAACCGTTGTGCCAATCTACAAAGATGGGACCAGGGATTGTACAAAGCCACAGCCCCTATGAACGAACCCTCCCTCGATGATTAGGCAGTCGCGTAGAATGCACAGAATGATCATCCAAGTAATTACCACTTCCACAGCTGGATCGCTAGGGGTTTCCGTTTATGCGCACAGATCTATTCTAGGAAGAGGTCTTTGCTATTCTCAGCACGGTGTTTTTTCCCCCCATGATATACTTTCTTCGGTATTCCCCCTAGTAATGGTCACGGGTTAATTTATATTCTTTATCTGAGTTTAGAGAAAATTGCCGGCTTTACGCGTTGCTTAGTAATTATAAGACCAGATTGTTTTTGACATTTTGCAAATGTTGCAAATTTTGGTGCATTAATATGGGTAATCGGTCAAACAGTCAATCCTACACTTATTAGCCTTTACATAAGTTAAGCGATATGTCCCATGGGTGGAAATACAAAAAAATATAGGTTCTATGAGACTGATCATGCTAATGACAAGTTGAAGTAAACTCGAGCTATATCTCTTCATGAAAGAAAGATCATTCTAAAAAGTGCTAAATTAAACACTTTCGGAGCTTGCATAATGAGTACACTTCGGGTGTTGATTTTCAGCATATATGGTGCTAAAAATAACACTTTGGGTATTTAGTATAGTATGTCACGTGCTGTTATTTGCACCCTAGGTCATGAAAGCAGAAATGCATTAACTATATCAGTACCCAAAGTCCTGAGTTTACCACCTCATTATTTTCTTTAGATATCATTTTCTTTAGATGTGAGAGAGATCCCTCACCTGAAAAATTATACGTATGAAGATTGGCCAATTGGAGAAATATAATTCGGATCGTATACTATAACAAGTGGCAATAGGCCTGAAGTATGAAAATCAATACAAAGTAGGGGAAGAGAGGAAGATAAATTTATTAAAATTATCATGGCAAGCAGATCCCAATATCAACATTATTCAAGAATCCCTGGGACAACTCCCTGACTGGAATCAGAAGCAGGATGAAACCAAAAGTAGCCAATATGGCTTCATTGGCCTTGGAAACAAGATGCTGCTGGCTCGGCTTTCCGTGATGGCAGACATCCTGAAATCGTAGAAGGCATAACCTTATTTCTTTATTCCTTAAGTCCAGCTTTGCTAAGAATATATCGAGATAACCATCACTTAAGGATGTTATTTCGATTCGCGCCAAGGCCCAAGGGAAATCTTTTAGTACGGTTTCAATGATGAGTGGCGATAGAACCAGTTATGACTTCTTGTCGTATGAATGGAGGAAAGTAGATAATAAAGTCTTTGACATGTACTATCCTTTGACAAAGCAGAATATCATTCCTAACCTTCACTTTGATATTACCTATTGGCTAATTGGTATTTGAAGATATCAGACTGATTTTATATCTGTGTAATTATTTCTTATCTTGTATTGAGTTGAGAAATGAAATTAAAACTTGATTAAAATGAAGGCAAATTGGATTTCAGTACATTTGAATCAACTTATCTTTGTCCTATTTTTCGCATTATTTGCTCACAAAATTTATTTAATTACTTTCAGATGATAGGTATCTATCTACACGACGAAGGTTTTAATGTAGATGTTTTGAACGCCCTCTTTTTATTTTTGCTATCTATCAGTTACTTACGATAATAAACTTTAACCACGATAAGTCAAGTTTGTGCTTGTCTTTCAACTAAAATAAAATCGTGTAGAATTCCGTAGATACTACACATAAAGGGCAATTGGTATATCTCAATCGATTTCCGATATTATTCATTGTCGTTACCTTCAGGTCATCCTTTATAGGTCAATCAAAAAACTCCACGAACGTCATGAAGGATTAAAAGCCCACAGGGTAAACAAAATATAGGTTCTTCCTTTTCTTGGTTATCAAATGACAAGTATGGACACTGTCGGAACATGACGTTTAACTGAGTTTTAGAAGGTAAATAATTAGCTTTGGAAAAGAAGTAACAGGTGATGATTAAGAAACGTGAAATTTCGTTCAGATATATTACAGATATATTGATTGGTACACGAACACGGTAAATATAAAATGAGTATATTGGCAGTAGAGCCAATGAAAGCTGAAATGGCTTATTAAAGGGGTTCTTACTCTTATAACTGATGACAAGCAAGAAGAGACATTGCTGATGAAAATTACATATGTAAAACTAGCAACTTCATGTACGTCAGCTATACCAGAATATGTCTTATATATTTTTCTCATAACTCGCAGTTTGTCAGAATACTAATCATAAAAAAATATTAAAAAGTTTTCAGATTACTAGTCAAAGTCAGCAGCTTAAAAAAAATTGATCTGAGTTAGATGACTGATCTTGTAAGGTGTGACTTTAAAAAAACTTTATTTAGCAGTTATAAGGGTTTTACATTTTTCGTAAAAGGAGTCGTGAAATATCTGTCGAAATTGTTTAATCATTTGCTTTGTTAACAAAATACTTCTTCACGCCTATCATTGTGCTATCAAAATTACGTTGCTTCAAAATTAATATACAAAATTATTATTTATTTGAAGAAGAAAAAGACATACATTTTGTTTCTCCTCCTGTGACGTGCTCGAAAGTAAATCAAAGTCATTTAGCTTGATATCGTCGTTTAAAACGTCACGAATGCTCGATACTCATGAGTATACACAAAGAAATCGAAATAACATGACAGAATGCATATGAGTCTAATTCTCTAGCTAGCAACAGACTTGGCTATGACGTATCCATCCAAACAAATATGGATACATCAGAGTCCTCCTTTCTTGCCAAGGTCAAATGCAAACTTTATATAACAGATATTTTATTAACATATTAAATGTCTCAAATCCAGTTGATAGTTGTAGCAATATTGCTATTGCTATTGCTATTTATTTCATTGATTTTATACGAAACCAGATCCACGTTTCTTTTAAAATGTTTTAGACGCTTTATAAAATATACTGATGATCCTGACGCCTCCGTTAAAAGAATGAGTAAAAAATAGCCAAAAATATGAAAATGGTCGTTTTAAAGCTTGATGATAAGCTCCAAATGGTAGTTTAAAATCAAATTGTGTGGTTATGATAAACATGTGGATAATAACAATGCATAACCCTTGGTGCTTTATCTTCTTGTCATTTTTAGAAAACAGGCCATATACTCACTAAACTTAATGATATCACATAAATCTCCTGGAAATGACGGAGATGTATCAAGTAGATGAATACTTCATGAATTTCTAGATTAAAGAGTACCACATATGATGCCAGAAATATATTTGTTTATTTTCTTTTTAAATATATTTCTCTTTCTTTAGACTATTAGACAGGTTGGTATTTTCGAGAGAGCCCGGCAGGATCAATTCCTTAAATGCATGAGCGCTAAAAGGCACCTCGAGCTAAAGCCGGGGTAATAATGATAATAACAACGCGCCTCGGAATAGAATATAATAGAATAGAATGGAATAAATGGCTATATACAAATGCCTATTTCCATTATTATTATTATACATGTGTGTTAAACACTTTATTCAAACTGTGGTTGTCATGGTTGTATAATGTGTCTATTACGTGAGATAAAAAAGGTCCACAATGAAACCTGAAGAAGTAATATGTAAGGTTTATATAAAATGAGATAAAATGCTTAATCCAAATTATATAAAGTATATACAACTGCTGTCATTCCAAATGATTGAGACGTCTATTTTGTTACCAGTTAGCACTTTCCCTGTTAAAGAGAAATGCCAGTAGTTGAAGTAAACACTGATTTCATGAGAAAGTCTGTAAAACCAGGCTTAATTGTCAGTATATCATCGAGGATCTAGATCTGGTACAGTTATATGAACTGAACTTTGTGAAATCTTGAAATCTACGCTGAAAAATGGTCACACTGAAGATCACAAACACAGACAGGCACACGTGGGACAGTGTATTATTATTGCTTAAATAAAGACCCGACGGAAGTGACCGAATCCGCGCTTATTTTGCTTATTTCTCAGCAATTACACAATTTCTTCCAGAATCCTTTTGCACATATTTTTTATTCATAAAAACAGACACTTGGGTGGTCATTATATTAGATTCTGTAAAATGTAATTTTGAGATCGTTACCAATACTTGAATTTATCTTTAACTGTAACAAAAGATTATTTTCTTCACGGGAATGAAAGGGGATAAACAGAATGAGATTAAAGTTCTGAGAGAAAAATCAAAATACATATTTCGCCATTTTTGGAAGCAATAGGGTACTCGGTCCCCCTTTTCAAATTTAAGTTTAACGCATTTTTTAAGAAGATGCACTAATTAGGAAAAACACACTGCTAGAAAGAAAATTGTAAAAAAAAAACAGTAATTACTACTGGCAGGTGGGACTTAGAAACAGTATGAACTGTTAAATTACGATGGTCTGTAAAAAAAGATAACATTCATTTAACATGAAAATCGCAGATAATTACGAACACTATTCATAGATATATGCACTGCAATCAACGTAAAACACGATAGTTCGTTGGTATTCTTACAAAGATTATCACAGTTTATTAATCATTGTGTCGTCTGTTTTTTTTAAGGTATAAAACATTCTGTCAAATTTATGATTTTTCTTTGTAAAATTACGAGTATCTTTAACAGTGCATCAAAATTATATATTATTGCACCGTGAAGTAGCATGCATGCATTAGTGAACAACAAGATTTAATGATTGAAATAAGAGATAAAATATGAAAGTGACTTAAAAAATGAACTTACAATATGTTGTGTCTGTGTGTGTCTATTTTGGTCATATCCTCCTTGATTGGAACTTGCGAATTTCTATTCCTTCCTAGATCTTATCTAATTTCTCCTCTAATATTATGATCGGTCACTCGAAATTTTGGACGTCGAGCCTTGATGGGTTTCATGTTGCGTGACAATATAATCGATTAAAATCTTATCGGTAATATTCTGAGCAAAATAAATGATGTCTAGATTTTCTATATATGATTTTTAGGCTTTTCAAAGCATCGGCCCCCTCTGCAAACAGCTTTGGTTTGCTGAAGGTGGTCTTTTGTGGAAAATGAATAAATGAAAATGAAGAAATGAGAACAAATAATTGTATAGGAAGATATTAATATATTGATAAACATAGGTGGATATCCAATCAATAAGTAAAACAAAAAAATGGAACAGACACTCCACTCCCTTATTTTGTGATTAATTCTCAACCTTTTTCCTCCATGTATAACTTCCTAAATAACTTATGATAGTCTGAGAACTAAATCTTAAAACTTCACCCCACTCAACCCCCTTTGCCCTAACTGTCCTTTTATATACCTCACTCACTTCCTTCGTAGTCATAGTCAATACTTACCCAGAATCCTTTGCCACACCAGGGTGTGTCCGTTTGTATGTCACTTTTAGGTGACCCGTCAGACCCATCATGCCCATGGTGACAGCCGGAAGTACTCGTAAAGATCAAGGGTCATGCAGATCGGGCATTGATACTGTATAGATGAAAACGTCATGGACATGTAACGCTCTGTCATGCCTATTCAAATACTGAAGGGCTAGGAAGCCAACCCTTTCATTCCGAGCTGTTCTAAATAAAACATGTTAAACATCCTCGGCCTGTTCTTTGTTTTTTTTTTCTTCAACAAGGCAAATCATTTTTCCTTGTTTTGGGGGATATCATTTATTCTAGTCCAGATATTTAAAAGCATTCCCCCCTTTGTGCTAATAACGAACGATGAATGTTTCCTATTTTGTAGAAAGCATTGTTTCTGTGAAATAGACTACTATTATTAGCATATTTTCCACCCCATTCATTCCTTAATATACTCCATTATCTTGGCTTGGTAATTTCTTTCGCTGGTCGTCCTCACTTGTTCGTCAAATTGCTCTATCAATAGAATTTGACATCTTTATTTTGTTTCTTTGTATTTCCCCTCCTCAAGATTCCCCTGTCCTGTTATAGGGGAGGTCATATTAAATCTTTTCTATTGTTCCCTCAGAGATCCGATTAACTTGTATCGAACAAATAGATTCAAGCTGTTACCACGTAAGAATACTGGTCACAATGTATTGTCATTTGAAGTTTACTTATTTCATTGAAAATCTGCATATCGAATTTCATCCCCCTTCCCATATCCTCTTTTCGGGATTCTAAATTTTTTTTTTTGGCACAGGTTCATGGTTTCAAAGTGTAATTGAAATAAGTCTTGAGTATGCGTTAGCGCTTCCTCAATATTGAACGAAATAACTACCTTTGGGTTAATGCAAGCGCATTTGATATTATCCATTATCCATATTCAATTTTGTTCACACTGTCTACAGTTCATTTTGTTTTAATGAGATTGTCGTTGGCCTTTCCCAGGCCATCTGTAGCATAATTTAATGGGTTTGACTATCGCATCACACTATATATTTTGGAGTAACCACTCAACTGCTTACAATCTTCTCTCCATGATATTCTTTATTATCACTTCCTGTCTTCGCTTTCTTCAATTTTTACTCTTCTTTCTTAAATCGTATTAATATTAATATAGATATGTCTAGCCTTAACATTATGGAACAATGCAGGTCTATAAACAATGAAGAATGACTCGCAATTGAAATTAATAAAATACTTTATTTCATCATTAGTGTATGCCCAGTTGTTTTATTATATATTTGATGTTCAGCAATAGATAATTTGTGTATCTTTGTTTTAAAAACATCTTCTTAATTTTAGCCCCAAATCTTATGGTTTCCTGTTGCAGGTCACGAGCACGCAGCTGCCCGTCTCAGCTTTCAATCAAGGGCATTTCCCTCGTTTCCATGGTGACGTGTGTCAGACATCCTTAGGTTTTGCTTCTAAGGAACCCCACATTTACTCCTTAACCAAGGGGGGGGGGGTAAAAACCAACTTCTGAAGTTTCTGGTTCATCTTTATGATTTATTTCAGGAATGCCTTTTATTAGATTTCCGAGTTTGTAAATGAAGGAAACCGCACAGGCATCTTCATTGACAAGTCAGTTAAAGGAATACTCCAGATGAGAATCTGACAAACAAAACACTGAACATTTGATCAAAATCGGACAAGGAATAACAAAGCTATGACATTTTAAAGTTTTGCATTATTCTGGTGAAATAGTTCTAGGCTTGTCTTCATGAATATTCAATGAGCAAATTTATGATGCAATATACCCACTTGTTCCTATGAATCTTATTGAGGTTTATTTTTTTCCTTCAAAAACTGAAAACATTTGATTGAAAACTGATCAAGTGCATTAGATATTCATTGCTGCAACTTATTTCATTATAAAGGAGACATATCACTCACACATTATGATTTATTGTAATAACATAAGAAAAGGGAAGGTGTAGATGTGAAATCATCAGCCCACCTTATGAATATTCATGGCGATGTGCATATCACTGTTTTCACAAAATAGTGCTTAACTTCAAATAATCAATAACATCACTATTTGATGAAATTTTCAGCATTTTGCTTTGTGAATTTTACTCTACTTAATTAGGTATAAATATCTTTAGCCCGGAGCATCCCTTTAGTACGTATTTCCACATTCTCTTAATAATTCAGTTGTAAAATTACATTGTACCATCGTTATTAGAATATGTCAAGCATTCTTTATAAGGGATTAAGCAAAAAATGAAAGAGGGGCTAACTCATTTCACCACTCTTTTGAGGCAAGTCTGAAATAAGAGGCACGTCATTTGAATTTCAAAATCAAAAGCACCATTTTAAAGTTTTCTGCAGTATTCATGAATTTGAATAATTGACATTCATTGACATAATTCTTTCGAATTGTCAATATGTCAATATTCTCTACCCTATTTTAAGCAGTTCGGTAATTGGTATGGTTATCTTAATGATACAATCATACTAACCAACCGACTCCAGACCAATCAGAACTTACTTTTCAATGAAATGGTCGGTTGATATGGATTCGGTTTTGTTGGTTTTATTGCTACATGAAGGAATAACAGGGCAAGAAGGCTGTCGCAGACCATTTTGAAATCTGTAATGCTGGACAAATTTGAAAGCTGATGTATGGAGACTAGTCGATTTATAACCTAAGAAACGCTTTTCAAGGTGATAACATTTTAGGTCTTATCTGCTTGTCTTGGTTGGAGAAGTGACATGGATTGATTGAAGAGACGAGATAATGTGTGCCATTTAACCAAATTCCCTCCTTAATTACAAATGTGCCCCCATTTAGACCCGGATGTTACTTAGAGTAATTTAGGTCAGGGTAACGATCATGATCTCAAGACGGTTTTACATACCCTACCCCCCCCCCCCACACCACCACCAACCTGTACCCCCAAACTGACTCTGATTGGAAACCATGATTCTTGGTACCTTAAGCAAAGTAAGATTATACATTATAAGAAATAATTTGATTTTGTAATTCATTTGAATAACCAGTATATAATGAACACTTTAACAGACAGCATTATAGAAAATAAATTGTACTCTTTATCAAGATTCAACAGAATTTCCACTCATGTAATGAATCCTAGTCATCCTACTTTTAAAGTACTTAGTTTGAAACAAACAAATCGATAATTTCAAAAGTCTTCGAAAAATTAAATTCCAACATGCATTTAATGTTAATTTAATGTGTTATACTCAGTGCTCCTGCTGGAGTCTGACTTGAGAGCCACCTCCATCAATAAGCTAGAAAAGACGGAGATTTGGTACTGGTTTTGGTACTTGATTGATTGATTGATTGATTGATTGGCTGATTGACTGATTGATTGATTGATTGATGATTGTATGATTGATTGATTTAATAATTGATCGATTGTTTGATTTATCAATTTAATTTTCGGTTGTTTGATATTCGAGTGATGTAATGAATAATTGAATATTTTTTTCATAGCAGGCATATGTCCCATTAAAATAATATATAATTATTCTATATTTATGCATAATTTCATATTGTTCCCCCATGCAACAAGCAGAATTATGTGCTGAATCCTCTATAGCTTTCTTTGCATTAGAAGTACTTTGCACAAGAATTTTCTCCTGCAATTGAACCATCAACATCAATTTATGTTGTCTGCCAAACATGGCTTACTCATCGCTGCAGTTAG
The DNA here is from genome assembly GCF_018143015.1 of Lytechinus variegatus. Taxonomy (NCBI): domain Eukaryota; kingdom Metazoa; phylum Echinodermata; class Echinoidea; order Temnopleuroida; family Toxopneustidae; genus Lytechinus; species Lytechinus variegatus. The sequence goes on along the minus strand of NC_054744.1, from coordinate 42,107,316 downwards.
ACTCAATATTGTAGTAGTCACTGTACTGGGGCCTCTCTCGTTCCAGAGCGACATTTTGGGTTGAAGAATATCGACGAAGAATGGTAAATTACTTAGTCATGATTTACAAGACAATGCGTAATATTTCCAAAGTTCCTCTAACATCTGTTCTTAAATAAGTTTTTGTGCTTTTCTTGTCTTAGATCAAATTGATCTCGTGGGATCTCGTCTGGAGATTGGAAGCCATATTTCCTCTTCACCCACTATAATTACACGACATTAATGATTTATCATTTATTGTAAAAAACATTTGATTCAATCCAATGCAATCCGAATCGTCTTCATCACTTCCATTATAGTGGCTAATTGATTTGAAAGTGAGAGAGAGGAGAGGATATAAAAAAGCCGATCAAAATCTCATGGGCTATTTTGCGTCCAGAAACATACATAAAGGCTAAATCACGAAATGAATTACAATGTACCGGTCCATGAAGTCGACGTTTATCATTCACGGCCTGTATAATGGGATACCTCTGAACTTTTCTGGTAATATATTCGTAATTAACTATTCTATTATAAACATTTACCATTAGCGAAGCAACCTGTAACTCCATGAAAGGCCCAAACCAATTACATACGAGATGCCAATCTATTGGAACACATTTCGAGCCTTGAAAGTTAACTGAAAATCGCACAATTCTAATATTCCACCAAAAGCAAAGCCAATGTGTACAGCGATATACAATGTATGCATAAGCACAAATCACATTATGATATAGCTAAATCATATATGCATTTGCTTGAAAAAAACCCTTATGCAACCGATCCACATTTAATGCTGCTATAAATTATAAATCTCTACATGACCATGATGACATGAGATTGAAATAACTTCATTCACAACATACAATATTATATGAACAATAATAAAAGAATCAATACAAAAACATTAACATAATGACAAAAGAAAGAGTAGAACCAATAAGCAGTGGATGTAGGGGAAGGGCTTCAGGAATCTACTTTACTTAATTCAGAATGGATTAAAATCCTACGTTTGAAGGGTCATTACTGGCAAGAAAAAAGCTTGTATCGTCAGCAAATAAATGAAAAAAAATATTGCTAGCTTTTGGTAAGCCATTTACATATGAAAAAATAACAAGGGTCCTAGTACTGATCCTTGACTCGGAACACCAAGTATTATGTCTAAAGAAGAAGAATTCAAATAATCAATATTTACAAACTGTTTTCGATTATTTAAGCAATATGTAATTAATTCTAAAGCAATATCCCTTATAACTGTAAAAATACATTTTTTTCAATTAGAATGCCATGGTCAATACAATCAAATGCCTTAGAAATGTCTAAAAATATACCAGTTAAAATTTCTTCCTTTCAAAAGATTGAGCAATTTTGTTCAGTAAAATCAATAAGTGCATGGAAAGTACTATAACCTTGCCTAAAACCATTTGTCGACGATATAAAATGTCATTTTGATCAATAAAAGATATCAATTTATTGTAATTTTTTATATATATATTGCTTGATCTGATATTGGACGATAATTAGTTAAAATAGTTAAAAGCAATTTGCTTCATATCTTTCAATTACCTTTCAATCTTTAACGAGTCATGAAAGACACCATTCGCAATTGCAAGAGTGATAATATTGCACAAAGGTTTAACGATTGCATAGCCTGACTTTTTAAAGAACTTTTGGATGAATATTGTCGTAGCCTGGACTCTTATTTGGATCTAACTTATCTATAATTGATATAATCATTAGTTGCAACAGGTTCGATATCAAAATACAGATGATCTATAATTTCCTTTTAACCACTGTGAAATATCCATATGCATATCATTTCCAGTTTCTGTACACGTAGTACAGAGTTTATCTCGGTCAGTTTGTCCAATATGTACAATAAATGTTAAAAACATTAGCAATATCGAGTCTGTCTGAAATAGTATCCCCGTTAACTTCTTGTATAATATTCTTCTCTGATTCTCTTTTGTTCAAGACATCGTTAACTATTTTTCAAGTTGCTTTCCTATCACGCTTAGCGGTGGCGAAATTATTACAATAGTAAGTGCGCGTTTCACTTCTGATTTTGCTGTTCACACAATTTATACAACATAATTGTATTTTCCATACAGGTCTGGGGAAGGTTTTTTTTTACAAACTTCTTGTGAGGGGGTCTACTTGACTTGTAGGTAAAGGACACATCCACTCCTTATCTCGCCAGCTCAGAATTCCCATCCGACTACTTAACAGCATCGTGTGAATGGTCTGTGATGACACGGATATAATCTCGTATACACGAGGAACTCAAGTGTGTTCAAATGTAGGTCACTTAATAATTGAAACAGATGCACCACGTATTCCTCAGCATAAGGAACATTGCAAAATACTTTTTTTTTTTAAAAAGGGATAACAATTACTAGTATTAGTTCATAGCGATGTGGATGTTTTGATGCCTTGTTGTAGTTGTACACCTTTTACTATTTGCTGACAAATATTTATGGCTATTCATTCGTATACATACATCAATTATCGTTGTAATGATAAAAACTATATAAGTTCTAGATGATCATCCATACATGCAGAAAGACATTCCAATGAAAATGTTGATCTATGATGTCTGATTGCGTCCCTATTTTTCACAAGTTCAATGAGATTCAGGGATACTATAGACAACGGAAATAGAGAAACTAAATTCAATTTTCTGGCTGGGCACTTCTGCTCCCATAGTTACGCATGCTAAAGGCAACAACAGAAATAGAGTACATCCGATATTCACACTTTGTGTAGTCATCTCCGTACTTCCTACCACCTAAGTTTACCCCCTAATATAGCATCAAATAAATGCCCTATATAGCACGGGAAGCCTGTTGACTACCTCGTTGACTGTGTTTTAATGCAACTAAAAAGCGATGCATATCAAAAGATATAAGTGAATTTTGTATAGATCTGGATGGATCTTTAAACTCCATTATTGCACTTCACTTTCAAATCCTAATTTGGCCTTGATTCATCAAGAATTGAGTTTATACTGTACATTTATTGCATGGCTGACTGGGAACACAGGCACCTTCAAACACCCCTACCCAACACACGCCTATATTCACACACACCCACCCTCACGCACACATGCACACACACTTTCAGAGATTAAAATGTTTCACACATACACACCCAAAAAAGCTTCTTAACCATTCCTTTAACATTAGTCCGTGGCACTGATCAGTGGTCGTAGGCCATGAAGAATTTCGCAACTGGAATCCAGTTTTCTCAAGCTTTTACCGTCAAGTCTATTCTTACTTCGATGTAGATATTAAAGTTCTTGAATAAAAAAAGTACCGAGATGTTCATAGGTTTCATATCCAAACCAACATTGTATATGATTTAGTTTTGTATTCGCTGTGATTCTACAATCATTTGATGCTGAATAAAAAAGGTTGGTTGAGACTGATAAGTATTCTGATGATTTGGGAAATTTTCAGACCAGAATGTTTATTTAATCTTGGATTGTGTGGACGTTTATATCCCTTATCAATTGAAAACTATAACTGATAGACAATGGCGGAATACAGAGCAAATAAAAAAAAAATGGAAAAAACAGTCCTACTGTTATCAATAGCATGGTCGTTTATGATTCGTATTCCTCAAAATGTTTTCGCATTATTGAGAATAATGATTTGGCTGAAGACAATGGTTTCAGCAACTGCATGATATAAACCTTGAGAGATGCATACAGTCTTCGAGTATGAAGGTCGGCGATACTGATAACGATCATTCTGTTAATATTTCCGTCTTTTGAGAATGGAAATATACAAAGATTTGTTTCTGTGCTTTCAAGAAAAACAGGAGGGGGCATGTTGAGAAGAAAGGGAAAGATTCATGTTCACAATCCTGTTTAATCTCTCGCCATCGTACTCATGGTTGCTGTTCATCCTGTACGTCTAGACGTGAGTCAGAGATCGAGTTATTTCTGGCCGAGTATCTCAAGTGCGATGAAACATTAAGAAAGACACGCCTCTACGCGGCGCGTGAGTTTGCTTTTCTTTATCATGCCTGTATATATATAAAAAAGTCATTTGAACTTGAAGCGTCATGTACAGGATCGTAGACTCATGCTTGACAAAACCTTCATGTATTGGATGATACAAACTGGTTGCGTTTGGAGTTTTATTTACTTATTTTTCACTAATTAGTATCATGTATCATGACTTGTATCATGTATCAATATCATGTTTATGAATTGCTAAAAAACCTTGGAAAATCTGAAAGATATAATCTAAAAGACAATTTGATTCCCGTGGTAGAGATATCTTAGATTTTAAGATAATGCCATCAGTGAATTCAAAATTTGAGAAACGAACATAAATGTTCATGAATAGTCAATAAAGAAAGTTTGTTCGATCTGAAAATACAGTGAATATTTGTATGTTTTTTTGTATAAATATTGATGATGAGGGTGCTTGAAAAAAAAACATTCGGATACTCACTATCAACGAGGAGGGGGGGGGGGGTAGCAAGCGCGTATCCAGCATCAGATCTTATTTAATGGGCCCAATTTTCTGGGGACAATAGTAACTCTATTATGCTTGTGCTTGGGCCCATACATTTCTTTGCCACAATTGATGCTGGATACGCTAGTGGGTATATAGTGACTTCAAAAATTGTCAATGTTAATGTTTATTTTAGAATGCTTGAAAAATACATTTGGAAACTCATTAGTTAACGCGGGGGGAGGGGGTACTGACTTCTAAAATGTTGACCATATATCAAAGCACTACTCCTACATTTAAACCATTATGATAAGAGTAGTAAAGGGAATTGAAAAATCGTTACATGTTAACATATATGAATCAACTGTTTCTACGAAAAGAGATAAATGATGTAATAAATTTAGATTTAGGAGTTTGGATCAGGGATTCCTTCTGCTAATGTGATAAGAATGTTAGAAATTTTGTTGTTAAAAATAATTGATATTTTATGTTTATGTCTGTTTATTATATTGATTCAATAAAACACATAAAAAAGAGTATGTTAGAAATTAAATTATTCACAATGACATCTTAGTTATCATTTTATCTGAGATGCTACGTAAAGCATAACGAATCGATGAAGTTACTTGGTGTAATCGAGATGTATATTCACATCAAAATGATGAAAATCTGATTCTTTTTTTCATCTAGACCGTACAGAACTTGGGATTATGGATATGAATAGTACAAGATAAACGCAAATGCGAAATAAAAATCGATTGACAGTGGAGTAATCTTATTATCTGAGCTGATCTGATCATGGAGCTACGAGCCGTGATATTTCTTTAGAATAGCTACAGATCATTCGAAGAAATAGATGAAGAATCTTTTTTATGTCCCGAACGACTTCGCGACATACACAAATTGGAACTAATACCTCCCGTAATCAAATATCCAAAATAAGCTACCAGGGGACCGTAATATTCCCGAGACAATCTGATCACACCTTCTCAGAACGGATACAGATCATTTAAACTTTCGATTCTCTGTGACGTAAACAATCGGAAGCCTGAATGAGTAGTTCATGACTATTATAATATACAATAATATCACATTATGCAAACACCTGTTTCACATGACTAATCCCTAGACAATTTAGGTTTTTAAACTTCCCTCCGATAGTTGGTCATGGATGCACTCTTTGTTCTGAATGATATTGCCACCTCCCCCCCCCCCCCTCCCCGAGCACGGGCACTCTCTTTAATGTAATATACGTTACCTATTTTTCAAATGCACTATGCGATATTTCAATAGTGCTTTACACCTATAATTAAGTAAATGCCCTTCCATGCCCCTCCCCCTCCTCGAGTCTAGTCTCGGATTGAATAAGACTTGGTCTTCTCTCCATGGATCCGTTAAGAGTTGGTAAGCAATCCCCCTTGGCCTACTTTGTAATTTCCCCATGAAACCTTGACTCTATTTAACAAAATGTATTAATGGAAAACAATTTGCCTACGTTTTTTTTTATTTATAGCTTCACCTGTTTGGCATCTTACACTAAATCCACGTAACAGCAGAGCTGGTAATCAGTAAATCTATTGTTGTTATTATTACTAGTACTTGCATACTCATTTTTATAGTGTACGCATGTAAATGCGCTAACCCAAATCTTGCACTTTGTTATTTTTCAAACATGACATGAACAATTCCAAATAGCATTTTTTTCGGGGTTACTGTCACAAGTAACAAGTATCAATCTGAAAGAGAATTCAAGTATTCTTGTGCGGTCTAGGAAACCATGTCAATTGAGGCTGTTTCATATACATGATATAGTGAACGCATAGACATAGTTGGGACCTTTCGCAATCTTCACGGACGCTAATATTAGGGTCCCCTAACACAAAAGTTAACGCTTAAACATACAATTGATTTTTAAGGTTGATTGTGCATTATAGTCAATAGAATCACAATCAGTGCTAAGCTTTGTGTTACAGGGGTGTTACAGGCCCTACAGATCTGCTTTTCGTGTGTAAAATCCTTTCCGCGACACCCGCACCATACATGCATGTGTATTACGACTGATGGCTGGAGATATTCGAAATTTATTTATTTATTTATTTATTAAACAATATTTCAATAGGGTGCCCTTTCAGCAAAAGCTGGTATCAAAAGGGGCCCTAAAAGCATAAAAACAGTACATGTATATACAAGTGGTAAAACATACAATGTAAAACAAGGTAAAAACATATAAATCATGCATATTAGAAGACAGAAAGGCATGAACAATTAAGTCATTAAAATAATTGTGGTACAAGAATCGTTGACATTTTAACATTTGCTGGACATTATATAAGATTTCAGTTCTTTTTTAAAACTAGAGAGTGTGGATAGGGTTTTTAAATGAAGGGGCAAGGAATTGAACATTGATATTGAGGAAATAATGAATGAGCATTTATAGTATTCAGTATTGCATTTTGGGACATCGAGTAGTAGATTGGAGGCGGATCTTGTATTTACGTTATGTTTTTCGGATACTAATTTAAAATTTTCATTAAAAAAGTCGGAAGATAAATTATTTAAGCTCTTAAATATAAATATACATCGAAAATACATTACTCTTTGGGGATAGGAGAACCATTCAAGTGTTTTAAATAACTGATCAGACGGGGTGAGGACGTTTGCTTTGAGTATTATTCTGGCAGCACGTTTCTGAAGTTTTATTTGATTTGTTTGTGTGATAAATCTTAAACCCATACCCCACAACAATAGTCAATTTTACTTTGGATTAAACAATTATAGATTAGTTTAGCAGTGGTAACATCAATGAATGGATTAGCCCTTTTCAGTATGGCGAGAGCAGCACATACTTTTTTACTAACGTGTTCTACATGATCATGCCAAAGAAGTTTATCGTCTATTATGACACCTAAACACTTAGTGGAGTGAACCTTATTTATTACTTTACCATCAAACGTGATAGAAATGTCCGAATCTGAATTATTATATTTGTTCATTCTTTGTCTTGATCCCAGAATCATCATATTTTTCTTTTCAACATTGAGAATTAACTCAATTAATTTTAACCATTGGTTTAAAGCATTTACACCTTCTTGTAAAGCCAATTTCATACTATCTATATCACATCCTGATAAAAATAATGTTGTGTCGTCGGCATACATTGTAACTTGACCATTCTTTATTACATTCGGCAGGTCGTTAATAAGTACTAGAAAGAGTAGCGGACCTAATATGGATCCTTGTGGTACTCCGATAGACACACTTTCTTTCTCAGAAATAGATTTGTTATATTGAACACATTGCAATCTCATGTTGAGATAAGAGTTAAACCATCTAAGTGTTTTATCGGAACAGCCAATACGCTGGAGCTTATTTAGCAGTACATTCGTGTTAACAGAGTCAAACGCACGTCTAAGATCAATAAAAACAGCGCACACAAGCTGACCATTGTCTATTGCTTTAGACCAATGATCCGTCATCAAAATGCAGGACCTAAAATAGATTATGACATGGATAAGAAAGTGGTTTTTAAACAAATCGAGTACATATTGAGTGAGGAAAAACTTACTGAATGAAGGCTTAGATATAGATCATTACAGTCCATCGAATCGATATTGCATTTAATGTGGATTATTGGTGGATCACTGGCAATCAATTTCATGGGTCAGATCAACCTCTCCAGCCGAACATTTCGCATGCGTTGATATGTACACAGCACAATGTACAATACGTTTGAACTCGTTTTTTTGTTTTTTTTTTTTTACTCCTGCACAAACGATATGCCTCTCGCACACGATGTTAGGGGCATTATGTTTTACTTTCCCCAGAAATGGGGGATTAGATTCAAATTCCGGAGGAGGGGGACCACTTCCATTGATGAGTGGATACCAGGCACGACCATGGGGTTTCGAAAAGTACCCTAAACAAGGGAAGCAATTCTTTTCCAGATTATGAAAATTCATCTCTGAACAAGTATTTGGCTTGTGAAACCCTACAAGTATTGGATATATATCCCTTTTCTTCAGCATTTTAAACATCGTTTTTACACCCTTATAACGTTACATAGGCCTATACGTAACGTACCTGCCCACTCTGTCCCCTTTACGCGTGGTCGCTCCTGGTATCCACTAATCAATGGAAGTGGGCCCCCGGGCGGCCTCTCGAGCTCTAGGAGGAGTCAAATGTGGCTTTGGAAAGTCGTCCTCAATCGGATATATCGCTGTTACCATAGTAGCAACCAGAATTTTGCACACGAAACGCATATTGAATGTTTCCGTCGCAGAAGCGAAACGAAAAAAAATCTCATGTCACACAATTTGCATTGCAGGACAGAGTTTTACGACCATGATGACGGGCCCAAAAAGTCTCTTCCAAAATCAACTACCGTTGTAAATAAGCGTGCGCGTCCTCAAACGAAAGGTCGGGAGTATCTCCACGGTAAAGGCATGTAACTGTATGAGACAGGAAACACATACGTCTCACATTGGCGGTAAAATGATGTGTGTGTGGGGGGGGGTTGCATGGTGTATGGGGATCTACTTAGAAATAAAAACAAATGACATAATAGTAAAAAAAATAGTATGGGTGTCGTGGAACTTTCTTGGGGCAAGCTTCGTTTAGCCCCCCACCCCCCCTGTTTAATAATAACTTTAAGATATATGCCGTGTGATGTCGACTTGTTTTTTTATACTTTAAAATCTGGGGTTTACTGTACACAGCCATCTATCCGCTGTCGTCGCCCCTGCCTACCATCCCGGTCCATCATTGACCCCCTGAAAGGATTAGTCCTGATACTCTATGTCTGGCTTCTTCACCATAAGTAGTCATATTCATTAATACTCATAAAGACGTCGACAGTCTTTCAGTAATTTAAAATTCTTGTAAACCTCAGGTTGAAGGAAATATTATCAGACGATTTGACAGCATGAAAAAGGGAACATTTCAAACTGCTTTTTCCAATGTCGAAACAAAATATTGAGGGCGACCTACAGTAATATATTTGAGAAAGATTGAGTCAACCGTGACTGCATTATCTATGACATGTACAATGAAGCCATTTTCACCAACACACCATCAGGCGTAAATGATTTCATGACATGTCATGGTTGAGGGTGAATCAGGGGGCCGTCATAGTTAAGATGACCAGGAGTGCACTTTTTAGCTATAGACAGACTTACATTCCATTATATTTTTCGTGTAAATCATGCATATACACTGAGTGATATGTTAAAACCATAATTAATGTATTCAATATCACGAACGAATTTCGAAAGACAAAAAAAATCCAGAATACTGATTAAGAATAATAATGAACTACAAGAGGATCCAGTCCCCCCCCCCCCAAAAAAAAAAATGTTTTTAGAGGAAAAATAAAAATCAGACAAGATGAAATTGTTAACAATATCGGACAAATAATAAGAAAGTTATGATGAATTTTTCAAATGAAATGGCTAAAATGTAATTTTCCAAAGTTTTACTTCATATTTTATATTTTTCCTTCATGAGGACATTAAACAATATACTACCTGGGCTATATTTAGATTACTGCCCCTAGGGAATTGGTACTTAGGAGAAAATGGGAAAGTTATCCTTGCCTCTTGTTATAATTTGCTTACCTAGTTGCCAATAATTGCCGATGTGGTTTACAATAGTCTTAAGGACTTTCACCATTCTGTTTTATTTATTTTTCTTCTTTTCAACACAACATTTCATGACGAATGCTGGATTTTATTCGGAAAATTTCCTGCCTTTCAGCTACAAATCGATTTTTTAATATAGATAGTATATGGCCATTTCCTACCAATTTTTATGGAGTGTTTTATGGAAAAATATCTAAGCAAAAAACGCACACACACACACATACATATTTATATACACTTGAGCAGCTTATGTTGTTAGGTTTTAAAAATTGGAGAGCGCCATCTCGTGACACTCAACTTTAAAAATAAATATTGCTACTTTCTTAAAAGTGATTGAAATGACTATAGGGAAAATATCAAATCCTTTAGTATCTTTTCCAATCAGGGACAAGTCTGTTTAGTAAGAAAAAAAAATAAATACATTTCACAGACGTCACTCGTACGAACAAGTGACTGCTTCACTTCTACGTATGAATGGATGAGTGAAAACACATTTTTGCATTTATCTATCTCTTTTATTGGGGAGAGCAAAATGCATGATCACGCCTTAAATATAAATATTACTTTTGAGATATATTGAATGAATTTTTAAAAATAATCGTCTAAAGTGCAGAATTAAATAGAAAGTATTAATCAAGAAACGACTTAAAGCAAATCGCCAAATGACAAGTACCCTAATGAATGAATATATAACTAATAGGGAATTATGAAAATGAAAGAAAGACAAGTTAAATTATATTTTCCATCAAAATATTGAATATTGTTCAACTTTTATTCATTCGTGTGTTGAACTTCATCTTCCGTGTGCATAACCAGTACCATAAGATACTTAAACTATTGTGCGTATCCAAAAAACGGGAAAGTTTTGAAAAGTCTATTAAAAAATGCTTCGAATAATGATATGATATCTTATCTTAGAAATGCAACTTTAAAAATAAGTTATTTTCATGCTTGAGCAAACACAGGACGTTTTTATCGAAGGATCAAATAGAGGATTGCGCCAAAATGGCAGAATATGAGTAATATGATGATCAGACTTCTTGCTAATCAGCAGGCTTCCTCTTAACCTTTTCATTATCTTTGCCATAGTTCTTGAAATGTGCTGTCAAATCTTATTTACAAATTCATTTATTTACTTGAATTATTTTTTTTTTTCATTTAAACTTCTTTTACCTTTGAATTTTCCTTCATTACTAAGAAAAGAAGACTTTTTGTCAACCCAAGCAAGAAGATTTGCATTATCAATTGGGAGAACTTGAAATCATTCAAATTTTTTTATTATGTGCAACAAATTATTTTATGGTATCTTTAAAAGACATGAATCTTATTTTCAAGGGATCTTTGGTTCCTTGACCAAGTTGAATTATGTGTTTGACAAGACAAACAGGAAAGGATTCCGAGTGTCTTTCAATGGCAATGGTGTATTGAGTCAATTTGAAGGAGCTAGATATGGCATATCTTATTATCAGGTAAAGCAAAAATTTCCGATTTTTATATATGTCCAATTTTGACATAATATTCAGAAAATAATATCATATTTCACTTTCTGTCTTTCCTTTTATATCGTTTCCACTTTTTTTCTTGGTCATGTTTTTTTATTGGGGGGAGCCTCTAGCCCCGCCCATATGTATGGCGCTGTTCAACAGCACCATAATCTTTGTAGCACACGATGATAGGATAAAAAAAAATACCCGCTCTTCCATACTTCGGTTGAAAACATTATTGCTTTTGTTTAAAGAAGGAATATTCAAAGCTAAAGACAGCATACTAAAAAGCAACAACAACATAACGATTTAAGCAAATAAATAGACTTGAAAATTAATTTTGACCGCATAATTTGAAAATAATGGCAAAGATAATGAAATGGTTAAGAGGAAGTCTGCTGATTAGCAAAAAGTCCGATCGTCATATTTGTCATTTTTATGCCATTTTGGCGCAAGCCTCTTTTTTAACCCCAGACAAAAACATTCCGCGTTCGCTCAAGCATGAACAAAACTATTTTAATGGCACTGTATAGCAGCATAGTAAACAATAAAATATATTTAAAAATTGACAAATCTGGAACATTATCTAGAGTAAGCAATAGGTATCTCGGGTGACAAAGATGGGAGCTTGCTTTGTGTATTTCATGTTGCACTGTTCAAAATTTGTTCGAACTCTAACGAATATGACTGTTTTTACACATCACCTGTATGAACAAATGGTCAGTGAGGCCCATCAACAAGATCAATAGGGTAAAAGTTTGATTGAACATAGCGACACACGTAACTCATCTGTGACTCATCTTCCTTTTTTTTCATTCTTTTTTAAACCTCCATCCTCCCCCCCCCCCAAGTTTCCACATCATAACCTGGGTCTGCATTACTGCAAGGTGCGGATCATACACGAAGCAGATTCATGTAAAACCCCCGAAATGTCTACTAAGAAATTGACCAAAAAATACGATATACCGCTAACGGTATGAAGACATCAAAACTGATGTAAGTGAAAAACTGAGATATTATACAGATCACAATGAAACAAAATTTTACCCATTCCGTCCTGCCCGATTTGATTATATAAACCTTAATCAATCAAAAGTCACTGACAAATTTGGATAGAGGTTATGTTGGGGAAAGAACTTTTCTATTACTTCATCTCAAAATAACTGGGCATCACGACTATTTTATAGGTTATAACAGAGGTGACTTGAGTTTTCTTTTGAGCGCATATCTCTTTAGCATGACCCCAAAATATCCATAATTCTCGCCCAAGTTTGGGCCTCTCTCGCTCATGGTTATGAAATAATTTCTATTTCCTTCCAAATCTGATACCCCCTTCGATTCCGTATTACCCGAATGAGGAGCGTCATACCTCGTGCTTTTATCAATGTATATTCCGCTCGATGCCAGAAAGACCTAGCAAATAGAATATTGCTTGACTCGTCATACCGGGTGCACTTTTTGAGATTTATGAGTAAGACTAATGAAAAAAAAAGTGTGACAAGTGATACATCACCACATTTGTAAGGTTTATAAAAGGATAAAAGAGGTACCTGGTACTCTATATACAAATGAAAGAGATGTTTAACATAATTATATTTATTAAGAGTGACAAAATATCACTAAATGACAATCCACGCATGCTATTCTAAGCGTTATCTTATCATTCCGTGATACATTACAAATTACCGTGCGTAACTACAAATTAAACTGGGATTTTAGTCCTCCTTATTTTTGTTTAAAATACCCCGCAGATTACGAGCTATGTACATACGCCTTATTCGCATTGAAACAAACAAAATGTAAACAAAACTCAACTCTAACTGTATTCTCATTTTTTTTCTATTATTCCTTTTTTAATTTCTTACTCCTTCATTTGTTTCTTTAACTATTTCTTATCAATTACCTCAGTTTATGTGTTGATTACCTTTGAATTTCTTGGGCTCTTTACTTTATTTTTGCCTATCCCACGCGTTTTTTTTTTTTTTTTGCTTCAATATTGCCTTGTTATTCATGTCATTATTATATTTTACCTGACAAATTAAATCAATCAATAAAATTAATCAATTGTTTGCCTTATTTTAAATTTGTTCATCTATTCTTCCACACGTTAATACAATCTGCCCTTCAATTCGTATATACCCAAACCACCCAATGTGTAAACCTCATGTTGTCTATACCATGCGAGGAGTGTCGTCATAGCTAGAAGGGGGGTTAAGGGGACACTTTCCCTGGGCAACACACCTCAGGGGGCGTTAAGGGGTGTGTGGGAGTGTGTGTAGATGTGTGTAATTATGACTGAATTTTCCAGAAATGTATCAATCAAGTATGCGTCTGGGACCGACCTTTTAGGTCAATTCAAACGACGTGACTAAGGGTCGAACCTCGAAACCTCTCTTTCATTTTGTAACTTCCCACATGTAGCTTGGACAGAAGGCACAAGGCACAACGCCTGATATTATATGAAATATTGCCTTGGTGTCACACTTTTAAAATCAATTTAAACCTTGCTCCTAACTTGAAATTCTTTTTATCAATTTTCTGTCACACGCTCACACGCAAAACCCATCCTAACATACCCGCACATTGCAACGAAGGTAAATTTATAACCCCAGTTCTATCCATAATAAATGGGTGCACACTTCAATGCCCCCCCCCCCCCTTTATGTCAATACATAGTAACCGTGTCGGTAATCAGAGTTTTATTTCTAAGGTTCGATGTACATGAATGATATTTTACAGAGATAAACAGCTTGAAAATATAATTTTTTTTTTTACTAAGCCACTTTGAAATATCGTAGGGTCCCCAAAATGGGGACCCGCTCATTCATGGCTTAACGGATATATCATTTTTTTTCACTGAAAATAGAAACACTGTAATGGCACATCATTTTGCCTAAACTTGCCTTTTTATAAGTGTCGATGTTATCAGAAAGAGATGTTTCTGTATTGGTCTGTGTAGTAAAGCAACGGCACAATTATTTATTACATCTATTGATTTAACGATTGATTTCATGTAAAACCTAGTAATTAGTTACATCATGGTCAAGGGCGTAGGCTGTGGATGCACTGGGTGCAAGTGGACCTCCCGGTAAGGCAGAGGAGCTCCGACACTGGAAGAAAAACAAATTTTGAACTCATTCATCTGTTTTCAACTGCTAATCTTCCAAATTTTAGTTCCACCTCCCCCATATGTGCACCCCCATACGACTTAAGTTCCACCTCTCCCGGATGTGCACTTCCTATGGTCATGCCAGCCTACGCCCTTGATGATTGTAGTTAAATCATTACTATGACGTGTCTAAACACTCGCTTTAGTCTCATCCCCACCTTAATCATGTTAATCATATAAACACCCACTATATATTTATCTTTTCTCACCTCTCTCACTCTCACACGCAATAAACACACATCCACACTCGCACCCTCTCTTGTGCGTGCAAACACACACATACCCATCTATTTAAACATATACGTCCATGAAAATGACCGGGAAAAACTGATGTTGATGGAATATAGTCGTTTGTAGAATATTGCCCCAATGTATAATTTCCCATCGTCCTTTTAAAATTATTTTTGTAAAATATTTTTGAAAGTATTAATCAAAGAGTTGCTCATAAGTCAGAAATACGTGGGGCCTGAAGTTGCATAAAAAAGTAGGGCAACATTAGATATACAGGTTCCAGATAGTTAAAACACACAAACACAAAATTAACTTTAATTCAAAAAGCTTAGTATGCAGTTCCCCCACATTATCGCATTTTCAACAATGTTTCATCAAATAATGCATCACATATTCAAACTCATCACTCATTAATTTAAACAAAAAAGTTTAATATTGACAAAAATGTACAGGCCTTGTACCACAATCTGAATATTTCTTTCAACGAGAATACAAAAGTACACAAATTATTGCAAGTAATAAAAAAAATCAAATTAAAAAATACATCGAACCTTACTTTTAAATATAGATCTAAAATCAAGATTTACTTAAACACTTTGAACCCCATTTGTCTATTTATAACTTCCGGGGAAATTTCGTGAACGCCTCTCAGGAAAAGACACAACATTCATTGCCATTTACGTTTTCGGAAATTCATCATGTGTCCTTTGTAAAGAATGCGATAGAGGGATTTGAAAATAATATCAAAGTATATTTTTGTATCGTCGAAGATTTTAAAGAAAATATACCCTATACATTTTATGAATTTACGTTATTACTTCGTTCATCTCAAGTTACGTGTGATTTTTCCCAAAATGACTTAATTTAAACATGTATTAAATGATCTAAGCTTCGAACAATACCCTCAAACAACGACCCGTTTGCATATAGTGTTATAGACGGGGCCATCGAAATTGAAATTTATAAATATTGTTCTTGATTGAAACAGGCGACATTATGCTAAGGCATAATTAAAACTTATTTAACTTATTACAACTTTATTTCAATAGAAGTCGGAAAGTGCTCTGTTTGACTTTACTTTATAAAATGATGGATATGTACGATATGGATAGGTTCTTGATGTTCTTTTTGACAATATCATCCATAATTCTCGAGTGCATATAGATAATTTTGGCAGTGTGTATGAGAACAGGACAGAAGGCCCGCCAACTGTGATAGATGATTGACCAACGATAATGTCTTTCAGTCCATGATTTTTTTTTCTTAGACAGCCGCTGCACCTCCAGCAGCCGCGGCGTTGCCAGCGCCACCTCCGATGAGACCAGCTTTGAAGGCCAACCCAGCTCCCACGGCTGCGATTCCGACTACTCCAGCAGCACCGGCACCTGCAGCAATCGCCGTGGTCTTTTTCTTTGACATTGTCTGCTCTTGAGGTAGGTTTTCACTGGTTTCAGCAGCAGCGATTCCCCCGCAGCGTCGTTTCCAAGGATGGGCTCTGGAGTGACATTCTGGGTGGTTAATCGCACCAATGGAGGACCTGTAGTAACTGGTGACATACTGAAAGAGGATCCCATATATCCGATGGATCCACCAACTGATCCAATTGATCCACCAGCACCCATCACCTCTTCACTACTGTCTCCTGTAACACCACCTAGGTTCTGCTCTCCTCCTACCGCCCCCATTCCTCCCAAAGCTGCTGCATCTTCCTCACTAAGATCTTCTTCTTCTACTTCTGCTACACCAGTACCAACGTCCTGCTGATTTGCAGGATTGACCATTGATCCGCCGACCCCAATCGAGGAGAACTGAGATGGGCTACTCGATTCATACTCTGGCTCTTCCATTTCCTCGGCGTCTACTTCTTCCTGTTCAGCAATTTCAAGTGCAGCCTCTTCTGCTTCCTCAAGTGCTGCTTCTTCTTGTTCTTCGGCAGCCTCTAGGGCAGCCTCTAGGGCTTCCTCCTCTGCCTCCTGTTGTTCCTCAGGGTCACCCATGGCCTGCATTTGTGGCTCCTCATTGTCGAATTCTTCCATATCCATCTCCACATTGTCACCTCTTCCCGTGCCGAGTTGGGCAGGGTTGTCTGGGTACAATCCCATGTAGTATGCCTCGTCCTCTTCTTCTTCTTCAGAGTCCATGTCCTGGGCGAGGATATGTGTGCAACTCACTGTTGAAGAAAAAAGAAAAAAAAAATTTGAATTAAGAAAAGCTCATATTGAATTCTTCTGTTCTTTTCGCTGCGTAATAAGACACTACAACTGCGACTAAAACAACTAGAACTACCCAACGTAATCCCAAACAAAAATGCATTTTCGGATCTTTCACCTCATCATATTTTGTTTCTTATGCCACGTGATATCCATTTACATAATCAAAATATTGTATATATTTCTACTTTAATGTTGTTTCGTCATTTCCTTTAGCATCCGCAAGAGTTGAAATATATTATATTCCAAATTGATTTTATTACATTATTTTTGAGACAAGAAATTTATTGTCATTTGATCCCTATCAAAGGCAAAATTCACCCTGAAAATGACTTTATTGTAAAAATAGCTAAGAAAATAAAAACATCAGTGGGGGTTTGAGAATTCCTTCAAAGATTCGAAAAGTTATTAGAACTGTGAGGTCACCTCCGAGCAACTTCATATGTATCGTTAATTATTGAGAAAAAAAATCAATGAAATGTCATTTTCTAAAATAAAAATGAAAATGGGTTTTATTGTACCATCAACATGATCAACAGACAAGTTATTTCACGCTCCTGAAAGAAGAAGTTTGTTATTCACCATGTGCCATTAGCAAACTGAAATTTATGCATTCTATATTACATAACATATGGGGCAGCTGCTCATATACATGTATGACGTCATAAATTAAAGAATTAATATTTTAGTAGCCTTCTTAAATTTTGATGAATTTTACTCATAACGTTCAATACTTTTTATAAGTTTTTCTCCTATTTATACAATATTATTTCGTCAGGGTGAACTTCCCCTACGAAAAGCAGCAATGCGGAGAAGGATGCTAAAATGTTATGTTTCTAAGCAATTTTTTTTTTAGTTCATGACTTAAATCGTCTACAATTTTCGAATTCCATAAAGATGTTGCGCTCGAGCAAAGCGAGCGAGCCAAGAATAACCAAGAATGCTTGAAGATTAGAATCAATTGAAACGCTGAGTTTAAAGAAGAATGACCACACCTTTATCATTAAGGCGTAGGTTATTGTCATGACACGATCATACCCTCTCTTTTCATGAGTCAAAACTTTCTTGTAATTACTATTTCCTCTCCGTCATTCTCACCAGAGAGACTCTAATAAATGAAAACAAAATCAAAGCAAAACAGAGTCTCCATGTGGACCCTATTACCAGACGTGGAATCAAGAACTCATTAATTAGATTATAGCCTCTCAATTTAATTAGCAAAAACATTATCAACACGCTAGAATGTCTATTTTTGGCAAGCAGATTAACGTACAGAGATAGTTAGGGATATGTTGTAATATATATCAAATAATGAATGTCATAATGTTTTATTATTATTATTATTAATATTGTTATCATCATCGTTATCAATTACTATTATTAATATTATTTTTATCATTATTATCATCATCATTATCATTTATTATCATTATCAATATTAATATTATTATTTGGCAGGATATTTAAAAGAAATCAATTTTAACAATACAAATGATTGTTACAGTAACACAATAGTAATACATTTAAAAAAATAATAGAGACGATTCTGAGTTACATGATGTATTTGTTAAAACAAAAGATTTTATAAAAAAGGAAATTGTACTTGAATGTTCATCGAATGAAATGCTTTTTTAAGAGGAACACATAAAGAAGGGGCAGGTTTCAAAAGCTTTTAGTAATGCTACAGTCACAGTAATGAAACCGCCTCCAGCACGACCGATGGTAAAATAATAATAAAAGTGATATCTTATTGAGAGCTCGCAACGTCCAGAGATGCTCATGGCGCTAGCCCACCGACAGTATCTTTTGATATATATATACACACAACAGCAAGTAAAAATGTAATGAAAAATCGATTTTAACAAATACAACCGAGTACATGATTTTAGAATTTTATTTGGTATTAACTGTAATAAATTTTGTCACCCTGGAGTAGATTGAGCCGTTGTAACTGCAGCATAAAGGAGCAAGCGATAAATGACTTAAATGCGATTCCAAAATAAATTTTATGAACAAATCAATTCAAATTATTTTATTTATCAAAATGATCACAATCTAATAGGTATCACAGTGATAGTCTAAAAAAATATGACAAAACCCCCAAATAAATGCAGCGTATTTGATTGGAAAATGGTATATGGCTTGTATGAAATAAACCAATGAGATGAATAATCCAAGAAATGTAAACAACTAAACACACAAAAAAAAAGAATAAAATGATAAAAATAGACATCAATATACAAACAAGAGGAAAAAGAAGGCAACACGACGCTTGTTACAACATTATCTCACACTTGATCGTAGGCCTATACATGTAGTTTTCGCGGTGGTGCACGTGTAATCCAGTCATTTGCAGAGATTGTTATATATATTTTTTTTTTTGGGGGGGGGTGGGACGAATTGTCAAATTTGCGTATCTTTACAGATTAAACGGTTTAATACAAAACATGTGAAAGGGTCTTATAGAGTTTCATCTTGGCTCAATCTTTAGCACCCGGATTGGGAAACGGACGGCGGCTAAGAGGTGTAAAAGATCAAGCAAACTGATGCAGGCATGTTACTCAGGGGAACTTAAGTCTGCCTGACCAAAGAATAGTCATGAGGGTTTGTTTCATGAAACTAGCTGTTTGTGCGGTTACACTGAAGTGTGAAGTGCCGAAATGAGGGACGGATTTTTGTCCCTCTGAAGTTCTTACAATGTATGATTTTTTTTTTGAGCAGATAATTCAAAATGAAGGAAGTGCACTAGATGATGAGTAGACGTAATGAGAATGACACCCCAAAAGAGGTTCAGGGAGTGGCACTCAATGTAAAGATGAACTAACAATGAAACGAGATGTTACACGATGATGGTGAGGATAGTAATAATGGAGATGACAAGGATGATGCGGATGATGATGATGATGATGACGATGATGATAATGATGATAATGATGCTTATAACAAATCAGGAGATTGCTTTCGAGGGTAATTACAATCATCCATATACATCCTTCCAATTAGTTGTTCCAAACAAGGTCACTGAGCCTGGCCAGAGATTTGAACCATCAGTCCATTGGTTATAATTCCGGAGAATCCTTAAAAGTGTAACATCAAGCCGTTTATCTTTTGCCAATATGACAGGCCTATTACTCCTTCAGAAATCCACCTAACATTTTGTTTAACACGATGGACATACTAAGGATCTGAAACAGCGATCGTTGAATAATATCAGTCCCTTGGTACTCAGCCTTGCCAAGTAACCACATTCCTAATATAATCGTATTTGACATGTTTGATAAAGGTATGCCATTTTGGCATTGTTCCTGGTTGTTTTAGAATGTTTCCGTATCTTAGCCTAACACCTTCACAAAGTTCTAGAAAGAAAGATAAAAGCAAATTAAGTTTGGGGCATGTTGAATAATGATAATCATTGAGTTATTTGCCAGTTTGCATTTAGAGTCTGAGGAAAGACAATTATAAAAATAATTTGTTTCTTTAAGGGGACAAAACGTTGCAAGTGAATGAAATCTTCCCGTTTTTAAGACGTCTGAATATCAATGAGTATTTTGATGGAGTAATTTATCATCTTAAAAACTCAAACACTATAATTATTTTCAAAACACTATCAGAAGGGCCTATCACATCGTGTGTTTTATTTTTATTTTTTGTAATCAAAGCAAATTTGTATTTTTTCTCTAATAAACATGAAAAATTCAAAAAGAAAATGAGCCATAAAATAGAAAAGCCACCTTGATAGTTGGAATGAACGAGAATGTAATCTTTTATTTTTTTTCTTTTCCGGATCACTAGTTCACCCTCTTCTATCGTACTTTCACGATTAGGTCTCACGTGCTCCTTGGACGGCTGCTCAAATTTAGTCATCTCCTTGTATTATAATTAGATTATGTCTGTGGTGTGTGATGGTAGGCCAACGAATGTGCTTTGGAACGTCAAATTGTCATGATTGTAGTATTAAATGTACACCGAGTTTTCTCGAACATATCATAATTTCTATACGCGAAGTGATGAATAATTGTTTGATAAACAGGCAACATAATCAAATTTTAAATATGAGACAAGGCTACCAGTAGTAAATGTTTCCTAAAGGATCGTCGATGGCCCTTTACAGAGCAACCATCTTTCTTACAATAAAGACTAAGTAATATGTATTTATTTTAATGGCATTCAATTTAAATGCCATCTAGCGATGATTGGCTGATGGAGATGATAATTGTGATAAACCATATACCAAAGTTAAGGATAATGATTAAGATCACGAAACTGGTAGTCCTCTGGGTTCATTTCCATGCGAAAACCATCCTAAGCTAAACTACATACATGGGCCGCTGAGCATAGTAAGGTAAAAGCTCGGCCGAGAAAGGTTTCTGAATATGGTTAGTGAATCGGAAAACACAGCTGCACTCCCCTTATGCATCTCGTATCAATTGGGGAGGCCATATAACATGAACAATAAAACCAGATGAAAGAGATATAAAAAGAATAAATTTACTTCATTTTTTAATAGAAATATTCAAGTTTTCTTATTTAAAAAATGGGAGAAGTTACCTAATAATTACGCCAATGGTTAGCTGTATCGACAACTATTGCATCACCATGACCAGAAGAACATCGCTTTTGGTGTTGTCAGATATATTTTTCATTGGCAGTCTTTTTTCTAAATCGTTTGATGCAAAAGCGTTGCTAAAAATGTAATGACCTCGATTTTCTAAATTTGTTTGCTGATACGCCTATCTGACCTTACAATTGTATGATTTCTAAGAAATGTATTGCGATATTTTAGATTTATATTCTGCTTTTATATAGCGCTTGCTACATCGGAACGACGTGTCTAAGCGCTTTACAGATATATCATGGCCCCGGTCAACGGATTCAATCAGTCATTCCCGCACAAAATATATGCGCATCTTCCACTCCCTTGGGGGTATTCCAGTCAGTCGCCGGTGAGGCGCACACAGCACTGGGCAACCTACAATGGCTTTCACATCCTACTGGTTACCTATTTAGTACCTGGGTCGAGAGTGGCAAAGTGTGGATTAACGCCTTGCCAAAGGACGCCAGACCGCGGTGGGATACAAACACAAGACCCTCTGTTTACAAGGCGAGAGTCAGAACCACTAGAAAACGGCTCCTCCACCTAATATATATCATAGTTAAAATTGACATTGAAGTTTTTTTTAACCAGTGAAAGAGGAAAAAACACTCAATACAAGATCATACAAGTAACCATTTGGAACTACTTAAGGGTCCCAGTGTCCTCTTATCAACATGTTAACGTTACAAACCTTCAACGGATTCAAAGGTGTGCCTACGGTTTAGGATTGTAAGAAAATATTAATAACAAATTCCAACTTACCGATAAAGAAGAGGAGAGTGAGTAACCTAAACTTGGTCATGATGTATATGTGATGAATGAGTTCTAGTCAAACTTGAAGAATAGCAGAGTTACAAAGAATAAACCGTTGCTGATGGTGAGTGCCTTTTAAAAATTAATGAAGATGCAGAGAAGCGAAGCTTGAAAAGAGGTGAAGTTTATCAAGGTTCTTGCGTCACGCATATGCAAGCGTTTGGTTAAAAGCGGACGGCACTTTTTTTTCTGCCCGTCACCGTCTAATATAGCCTGAAGTCAGTCAGCGTTTCGTGCGCACTAAGGGGAAGGGGGAGGGGGTCGACCTTGGCTACGCTAAATCAAGATGTAGGGATGTTCGAAGCTGGGATCATCAACGTCTCAAACTAAAAGTGGGACTACACAGGAAAGAGGGGAATTAATTTTGAACCAGGGGACATTTGATATCGCGCCGTTGCGGAAAAGGTAGGAAGTGTACTATTAAACTGGCAAAGAACATACACCCGATGGGTCAGCAAATATGGGGACCCAGGGTGGGAGAATCAGGGATGGGGCGGGGAACAACAGGGCTATGACGTCATTGAGCTATTTCAGATACGTTTCCCCCACCTTTTTCGTGATTTGATTAATCACTTTGAAACGGATCCAATGCGATCATATTGACGTAGATAAACACGTGTATAGGTATCCCGATGAATTAATTCCATGAGTGAATAAGACGGAAACCCACTGTCAAAATTAGTCACACCTTGAGGAAATTGTGTATCCTGTTACCATG
This sequence comes from Lytechinus variegatus, assembly GCF_018143015.1. Taxonomy (NCBI): domain Eukaryota; kingdom Metazoa; phylum Echinodermata; class Echinoidea; order Temnopleuroida; family Toxopneustidae; genus Lytechinus; species Lytechinus variegatus. The sequence continues at coordinate 42,083,974 of NC_054744.1, read as the reverse complement.
GTAATTCAGAAAATATATACTAAAGTCGAGGATGGTAACCTTGACTTCATTATTAAAAATTGATTTATTTTGTATTTCTTATTTGTATGTTCTAGTATTAAAATTAGTTTAGTAGTGTTATTAAATTGAAAAGCATACTTTTTAGAAAATGAAATACGCAGCAATTCAATTAAACATGCGAGGTATGTTATAATGATGAAAAAAATATGACAATAATCATCACAAAATGGTGAGCCAAAACTGTACAATGTTACACTACAAAAAATATATATGTTTTTAGAAGGTCATAGTCGTAGGTATGTGTTTAGCTCAGAACTAAACCATCACTCTGTCGCCAAAGGAAACACTCTTTTTTTTTTTATTCTGTAGAAGCTAAAATATATGTCTTCCCTTTTTTGTCTGCAAAAAAGGGGCGGAAACTTTAATTTTCTTAGAATACAAGGTCTTATACAGTATACTGGAAGAGTATGAAATAAAGCATAAAATGCATTTGATCCATTTGATTAGCGTGTATATTCTTCTTATAATGACAGTGCTGTAAATAAAAAGAAATGTCCAGTCAGTATATCACAAGAAAGTACGGGGGTCAGGGGCACCAGACAAGTTGGTTTAACCCCCCCCCCCTCTCTCTCTCTATTTGTACTTCACTCCTAATTTTCTTTCTTTTATTCCAAACTTTCAATTATTAATTGACATTATCAGATGTATTGCCCAAATAAACCATATTTTCTTTGATGACGTCTGTTTGTCATAAGAATAAGGGCGCATGTCTCATTTCTCTTCTAGCAGCACCCATCAAATGCCATTCATTTGGTTAATAAAAGTTGGATTAGGTTCGGTGAGAAAAGGAGTTAAAGAAATGGCAGTGGTCCCATTTACCCTCGTACATGATGGTGCCTGCCAACAAAAACTGACCTTTCCATGGCGATGATCACTAATTGCTGCCATATTTAGAAAGAACCAAGCTATTTTTGAGCTGGATTACATTTATTAGTTGTGTGTGATGTCGATAAATTGGTGATTAATGAGTTTCAAATGAAACACATGTTTAGGGGAAATACATTCAAAATTATGCATGTTTGTTTTGGGGGTTAATTTATAACGCAGCGCTTATTTTGCCTAAATATTCTAAAGCATAGCACTGCTTTGATCTAAGAGAAGATGTTATGGGTGGCAGAAACGCATGTGTTCAGCCACACGCCTGTCATTTGAATGGCGTCACTTGGTTATATTCATCACCTTGTGTTCCGAAGCTTGAACGTGTTGAAATTCGGGCGACATATATTTCCATTTTGAACAATCTCAAGGAGGATACTGCTGAACCCCAAGTCATCGGATACATAATGCAAGGGAAATGTCATTTCTATCAAGTCTATAGCAGATCACACAAGCTAGCTTTTGGCAACATGTCTTCAGGAAACTTTGCAGGATATACGGTCTATCATCCCGCCCACGCATAAGTATCTATGACCGTTCACCAATTTTCACCAATGTCTTTAAAGGACAACCCAACCCCAACAAAAATTTGATTTGAAAAATAAGAGAAAAATTCAACAAGCATAACACTGAAAAATTCATCAAAATCGGATGTAAAATAAGAAAGTTTTAAAGCTTCGCTTCATTTCACAAAACAGTCGTATGCACATCTCGGTCAGTATGCAAATGAAGGAACTGATGACATCACTCACTCACTATTTCTTTTGTATTTTATTATATGAAATATGAAATATTTTGATTTTTTCGTCATTGTCATGTAAAATGAAATTGCATTCCTCCCTGGACACATGGAATTCCGTTATTCTAACATTTTGTGGTTCAGGCAAGGAGGTCCTAATCGTCAAGGCGTAAAAATGAAATATTGTATAATTCAAACAATAAAAAACAACAAAAATAGTGAGTGACATCATCGACTCTCTCAATTGGATGTAACTGGTTCGTTCATATAACTATTTTGTTAAAAATAAGCGAAACTTTGAAATGTCATAACTTTCTTATTTTACATCCGATTTTTATGAAATTTTCAGCATTGTGCTTGTCTGATTTGTCTCTATTGATTCAAATCAACATTTTTCTGAGGTGGACTTGACCTTTAAATATCCTAGGCTGGGAATATCGAAAAAAAGGCTACAAGGATTGAACTCGAAAAGTATAATCATTACATGAGACAATTTCCAAATCAAATAATACAATACGATTATTTTTTTCTCTGATGTGATGTAGATATGGATGTGAAAGGGATTCAAATAATCCTTAATTATTTGATATCTATCATGAAATATTAATCAGCTACATTATTACAAAAAAAATGCCCCCTCCCCCACCTACTCCCACCCTTAACGTACGAAATCTACGCATTAGAGGAGTGTTTGAAAAGTTGTTTAGCTCATTGAAAACCTTTAGGTTTTCATCTGTTCCCAGCGTATGACGTAGATACAGCCACATCACCGTGATGCATCGACTCTCGATAACAAACTCACTTTGATTATTATAAAATGATATGAACTCGTGCTGACCTGTATATACTAAAATAAATATTTTCAAATATGACTGACAAATAAAAATTTGGTTTGATAAAAAATAGATTCCAAGAGAGTTCTACTGCATCGCAGTAATATATTGAACTCTACAACAAACAGGCAAACTGCCTTTAACTCCACTTTCGAGGGCATGGGGGGGGGGGGGCTCTTTGAAGTAAGTAATTTATTGTAATTCTGACTATGTAGATACTCATATGTGTTCTTCAATTAATGTAAGGATGATAATTTCAATAACAATAATTTTATAGTAATATTATACCCCAAAAAGTAACATCACATCTCTGACAAAGAATTTGCACTCATTAACATTACTAATGACCAGCGAGCACGTGACGTTACAAGTGACGCATATAGGTCAAGAAGTGCCTTTCTGAAGACGCCTGACAAAGAAAGATCCTTGAAATAATTACCATTATTTCCTCGTGATTTCGTAATTTTCCTACGTTCATCCAAGACAGAAGAGCATGTCAAAATGAGAGGTTTTGGTTGTTAACTAAGTAATACCCCCATTGTAATATGTAATACGCTACTCAACCTAATAGTAATCAAGCCATGCTATTTTGATATGAATAAAAACAATAATTTTGATTAATGATTCATCTTCATTGTAACATTGATGATACTTTTTGCCATTCCATTAGTTTGCAATGAACGTCTGTACTGCAAATGTTCCATAACCAATTTAGTGTATTGAAAGATACTAATATTTATACTAATATTTAACGTTACACACATATCTATATGCTAAAGCTATGTTTTATGGCCTATCATTTGCTGCCGATATGAAATATGATGAAATATATGAATCGATATCGACTTCTCGTAAACATTTTCATGAACGTGACATAAGTCAAAACACTTTAACCAAACGCCCTCTGAGGAAGCCGTAACCGAGCAACAGAAGCTGAAAGGAAGGGGTTTATTACCTGTAAGCTTAAAGACTTAGTAAACTGGAAAAGGGAAAAACATGAACGATTGGTACACACATTTGCAAACGCACTTATTTTACTCTAAAATTATCTGGTGACTTTTAGTTTCTATTTAAATATCTTAGTTGAGTTTAGGTGCTATGATTTCACTTTACAGTTTTTTACATCATTTTTCTTTCATTTATTTCTATAAATGAATGATAAAGGAGCAGTGAAAAGGATGTAATTCCCAATAAACCATGGCCTGGAACCGAATCTCGGACTTAAAGGTAGTCAATAGCTTAAAATGGGAAGAGAAACATGTTATCACCCCCCCCCCCAATTTATCATTCATGACTAATGTTTTGTGTGTTGTTGCATGCAAAAACATATTGAGACAGACCAATATAAATCTTCTGAAATGCTCTAAAACTTTTTATTTCTTTCAAATGTAAAAAGTGAATGATTATTTCAACAAAAAGAAGAAAAATGGGCACACAATATTTCATCATTGTTTTTTTTTATGACGGTAAAAAAGTAAACTGAATTAAATTATCACTTGAAAATTATCAACACTTACAAGGTTTTTCTATGTGGACATTAATCAAGAGTATTTTCTTTTAATTAACATTGATCATTTCGTCACACTATGTATCTTTCGGTAACGAACGAACAATATTATTAATTCCTTAGTATTGGTATAGCCAAATCTGATAAATCTCTGCTTATGATGAAGTAAGACATTTTACTTTCCCGTCAAATGTTCAAGCAATTTATTATTTATGGGAAGGACATGCTGGAACGCGTAGTGGAAACCCTATTCTAATTCAATTAGCAGCAGTATCCCTTTACTGTGACAGACATAACTCTCGAGATTTTTAAAAAGGGTAAGATTGCTGTTTTGGTCTGTTGATCAGGCGTAGAATTAAGGAAGGAAATTGGATGACAAGATGGTGATAAGCTGATGGATGAAATGTATGGAGTTGTGATCTATGTGTGCTATTGCCTTTAACAAATGAACGTTTAATGTGCAATCGTGTTTGGTTTGTTTTTTCTGGGGGGGGGCTATCCAACATCTAGAGAATTTAGTATAGAGTGATAATATTCTAAATCACCCATGCTTGATATCCGGACAAAATCCGTCATGGATTTTCTTTAATATTTGCCGGTATTAAAAAGTACAGTTTTTAAGAGCGTGATTGATTGCGTTTTGGGAGAACAAGGGAAATGATAATAACTGCATTTCTAGTTCGCACGTATATATTTTCAATGTTCAATGTGCATAACATTTCAATAATAAAATGCTAAGTAAAAATATATACAATTATACATCTATAAAATTATGATACAATTCATAAGGACAAGGGATTGATAGGGAATACAATAGGTTATTTCTTTAGGAATAATGTGGAATTGAACTACATTTCACTTCCCCGAAGGCTTATTTTGCTCGAGTAGCTATAAAACACTTTCTGGGTCATGAATTGCTGCCATTTGCATTCATAAAATCTCTCCGTATTGAGATTTGGCTAGCATCAACAGATCAAGATAAATAAGCTGAATAAAGAAACAAAAACGTTTAGCAGGAAATGGGTGATAATGAGGGAAAATGTCGAATGTTTGTTTAAAGGGTGCCTTTGTAAGCAATTTTCAAAGAAACGATCAGTCCCAACTCTGCAGTATAAAAAATGAATAAATGAATAAATTAACAAATGAATAAATAAATAAATAAAAAGTGAGCGTAGTTTGTGTAACTAAAAGTAGGTTCATTCGAATGCAATGATTGAATAATGGTCAATTCAAAATTTTTAGGTTGATGTTTTGTTTAGAATTTCTTGAATTGTGTATTTTAAGTTCAATATCAAATAATCATGCCAGCATGGTAAATTAAACTTTAATCAGAAAACTATAGACTTTACGAGATTCCAGAATGATTGAATACAATTATCATAATGTATTCTGATTCGGTACCCACTGAATAAGATACGTTTGAACACTCAATCCTTCGGAATAATCACAGACTGATTCTATCAATCAGACTGTGTATATTAGATCCCTGCTCGCATGGAGAGAAGCGCATGGAAGAATGGTTGTTCCTATTATGTTCCTAATAACACTTTTCGAAATATTGATCACGGTCCTAAAGCCTTGACCCTTTCATGATGGTGTGGGTATTTTTATCACATACACAAATACATCCTCCCACCCACAACAAGCACACACACACACACACATCCAACATGTTTTATCTCAGTAATTGAAAAATTACTATTTTAAGGATACTACTGTTGAAATTTACTATTTTATGATTGCTTTAAACAATGCATGTACATATAAAAATTGCCTTAAGTTTACTTAGATTAGTACAATTAATAAACGTAAATCAATATTACCATTTCCGTTGTAATTTTCTTACTCATCTCATTAATGCGTGCACATATAGCAGCTTATCCTTGCTACAACGGAGAGAGACGCACGGAATATTTTATTACAGATACATACCCGTGTGGTAACGATCTAAAAATGAGTTCGAACAGAATCCAACAAAATTACCGCCAAAGTGTTTGTATATATAAATAATTTTGAGGATGGTTTATGATTAGGTGATAACTGCCATCAGTAAACGTTAACCATGGTGCTGTTACTCCTTGATTTTTTTCGGGATAAGAGAGATTCTTGAAAATACATAAGGTTAAATATGTGTTATATCAAAAGTGCAATCGAAAAGTAGACGAGGTGAAAAATCTAATATGCATTGTACGTAAAGGTGATTAGGCTTAGCGAGTATTAGATTAAGTATCGTGTAGACCCAACGGCAACTAGACCAAACAGCCAAAAGAGTTTAGCCTACATGACATTAGACTATATGAGATATAGAAAACTGTGTGTACACCAATTGAATGTATACCACATCAAGCACCATTCTGAAATGGCAAAAACTGTCAGGTCTTATCACTCTGTAAAAGCCAATGCTAGAAAAAAAAATTATATACAAATTGACAAATATCGTTTGAAGACTTGAAGAAGTTGAATTACTATTTAAAGTTTACTCTTGAAATGTATGCCTATAGTTTTGCTGGTTGAAAGTACTGAACACTTAATATTATGGAGAATTTCAAAGGTCTTACTCTTTAGATTGACAAAGTCAATGCACATTGGAAGCCTGTTTAGGATTATTCAATTTTATTATAAAAGAAGACATTATTTTTTTATTTAGAAGCTTTTTAACACGGCAAATTCGTACAATTGTATAAAGTGCACACGAAAACATAACATTAAGTAAGATTTTTTTTTTTGCAAAAACAATTAGTTCATGTTTAATCTATGCTACAAAGGTGTTCAACATAATAATGAGTCATCCATACTTATTAGAAAATGCAATTTGTACACTATTTACATGAAAATATTGTAGATATTGATGCACATACTCATGAATATCATGTAATTTGTAGATCTTACAGCTGAATCAAATAGATTGATAGTGAAAGTGAAAATAATGAGGATTATGATAACAGTGGATTAATGGTAGTATTGACAATATCATTGGCTTCGTTTGTTTGTCTTTAAATACTGTATAGTTTATGCACACAGTTTTATTGCTACAAATTAGAAAACTTATTTTTCACTTTATTTAAGATGCATTATAAAATACATGCCATTTCTTTTTTACTTTTTTAAATCCATTTCCTTAATCATGAGACAAAAATTTACAAGATTAGGAAAATCAATTAATTTCGAAAATATTAAAGGAATAATTGATTTTAAATACGTCAATTAAACATGATTTCATTTTTCCATGATTAGAGATAGACAGGTTCATATGCTATTCAACAAAGTAAAATACTATAATGAGTCTTAGGTTGAATGTGCATTGATATCAGAGCCACTTATGAAATCATGAATCTTGGGTGGGATATGATATACAAGCTGTAGCATACTCCGGATTTTTTAGTATGATGAGGGAAAATAACATTTATTTGCATCTTGTATTCATCATAGCTGTATGAAGCAATAATAACAAACATTTATATTATTGTATATAGAAAAGAAACGGCAGAATGAATGAAAAACTATGTACAGACGTTGGTTAACATGAGGTATTCATATGAAATCCATTTCCATTAATTTGTCATGTTAATGATTGGTAATACACTCGCGACATGACAACGAAAAAATATATTGATATTCGAGATATATTTGATGTACCCCAATTAAAATTATTACATTTTATGAGTATCAATATCTCTTCTTTTTTTACGTTAAGGCACTTAAATGTTGAGTATTTGGAAAAAATTACTTCTCGAATTCTCATGTAAATTTTCGGATATAGCTTTGTGACTCAGGCATGCTTTAGTGTTGCCTAAGATAAAAGTTTTACGTAGCAGGTCTAATACAGATATATTTTCCTTTTTCATTGACGCCTCCCACCTTGTGAATGTAATTAGTGTACTTTATGATAACTAATTCTTTGTAGCAGAAAATGAATTTAGGCGAGCAAAGAGGCCGTCATACAAATACATCCGACGTTTTTTTTTTATCTAATTGACGGTGGTATATAGGGGATTGCTTTATAACGTTCGGAAGTAAAAAAAAAAAAAAGAATCCATTACAAAGTGAAATACATCGTTATCAACGCAGCTTTATTTATTTAAAAAAATAAAAAGTGAATACTGTTCAAGAAAGATTGACGCGATTATCATGCCTCCTCTGCCTTAGGTTTCCGAACTCTTTTGATAAGTCTTACGGCTCCAAGTCCTATCGCACTCAATAGAGCCCCCATGCCGACAGCCACAGCAACCATTACAACACCTATTACAGCCGTGTACTTCAGGACATTTGGGGGTGCGTTCCCCTTCCCTGCAACAGCCGACTTTTCCCTCTCTCCGGCTATGTTGGGGTGTGGCTTCACTCCCTTTGGATTAGGATTAGCCTTTGCCCGTGTGGAAATCTTGTTGATCTCCTTATCAGGTCCAAGTTCAGCGTTAGCGCCATTCTGGAAGGCATCGGGTATAGCGTTTGGGTGGAATGGCATGTTGTTATCAAAGGTGTTCTGGTTGTGGCCGTCAATAGCTCCAGTCCCGAGCTCGTTGTCGCCATCATATTTGTTGTTCGTAGACTCCTCGATGTGGACCTCCTCTTCGGAGTCAATACCATCATATTCGCTCAAAGATGCCTCGATAATGCTGCTGCTCATGCTGCTACTGCTACTGGTGCTACTGCTGCTTTCACTTGATGGAATAAAGGAAACTGGATCTGTTTCATGGTCCACTGCGATCAAAATATCAGTGAGATCAAATCCTTCTTGCTTAACTGGTTCTGATGGATTATCACCGCTGCCTTGTAAACTGCCGAGTATGCTTCCGAAGTCACCACTGGATTCTAGGTCAACGGGACCTGGTCCTACATAGATTCCTGGAGAATCAGCTAGACCCATCGCCTCGAGCCATCTGTCTTTCTCACTTCTTAATGGCGAACCCACGATACCGGTTATCACTGCATTGTTGTAGAAGAGAGAAAATTAATTGACATTTAGTATTTTCAGATCTTCATGGGCAAGAATATTAATAAGGAATTGGTCGAATGTTGATTTTAACTTGTTTATTTTCTAGCAAGAACAAACCTCCCTCTTCTATTTCCTATTAATATCAACAAATTACAAGGGAGAAATAATATCTTTCCCAGGGCCCTCTTTAAATCAGTTTACGTAACTGAAGGGGTTACCCTGGTAAAAAAAACTGAAATGAATGAATGAAATAAATAAATCTTATATCGTATTTATGATAAGTATTATTTGTGACATGAGATTAAGGCGTTGATATTTTTAATATAACAGCATGAATTAATACAAAATATTTAAAAGTGAACATAAGGATTACAAACATGTCTGTTTCTCCTGCTGTGTACTATTTACACAGCTCTCATGTTTTTCTCGCAGTAGCGCAAATTTAATTCAAAAAGTAAAACTGATATGGAAGGATTTTTCAGATGTTGACATCATTTTATAAAAAAAAATTATCACGCAAATTGAAAAACACGATAGATCCAAAACTAATTATGTGGCCTACACTATGTGCTTAAGTAGATTGTACTTTTAATTGAACAAGTAGGAGAAATGGAAAGGAAATTTCAGTTTAAAAGAAAAAGTTTGCATGTCTACTTCAAAACAATATTTTTCTTTTTCAGGACGTAACACATCAGAAAGAGAAATCTTCAGGATGCATTTCTCATTAGACGCTCAATAACTTGCAAAACATTATCTGCACGAGTCTTATGAGATTACGCTATTGTCTAGCTCGATCTACAACCCATGCATGGTTTCCGGTAATATCACCATGTTATTTGATCACTTGTTTGCAAATTTATCCATGATCAACACTACTAGATCGGACAATGTGTCTAGTTTCGTGAAGTAATGGCCCGTATTCTGAAGTCAGGTTTAACTTAGACCATGGTCTAATTCTTTGCTAAAATTCTGGGAGGCCAAAAGTGTCAAACTTTTCATTAAGTTGTATGTTTCTTATGGTTACTGTGCTCTTTCCTGATTCATCGATGGTGAAGAAAGTTATTTATTTATATTTATAATTATGAATGATTTGAGAGCAATATGAGCTAAAATATGATATCGCTACTGTTAGTGATTTATGTAACAATTGGCTATCCACACTTAAACCACAACTTTAAACCTGAGTTCAGGTTTAGAACACGGGCCAATATATTTACTAAAAAAAACTTTTTCGAATAAATTATAAATTCAAACTCAGACTATCTTCATCCAATTTATGAAGAAGTATTAATCTTAGGCCTTATTTTTGCTTAAAAAGCTATGATCATTTGTGTATTGAATACTGTAGGCCTATATTGTATCACGGCCCCTTTGAAAAACAGCTATGCTGAATGGGGTTTTTAACCGTGGTGAAGTAAATAAATGAAATGAAATGTCATTTAATTCATTATGCTAAGTACATCTAAATTGATAAAAAACTACCATAATTACATCTTTGACGTAAATTCTAGTCGGGAATAAGCTAATCGTCCGGAGATTGTACTTATACAGTAAGCAATTTAAAAATTCGTAAGATATTTTGTTAGAAAGCAAAATTACATTTATAATCAAACATGGCGGTATGATTGTTTCCGTAATCTATTTTGGATACCGTGTCAAAATAATCCCCGATTGAAACGTTAATGCTTTCCTGTATTTGAAACGTGCGTCAGTGATCCGACATTAAACATCGACGAGTAATTTCCTATGACTGACACGACTCGAGCATTTGTATACCGAGTTGTTGACAGTACTCTAAGCAAGAAGAGAGGCCATTCCGAAAAACACTAAATACCCCCTCCCTCGGGTCTTTTGCACCAAATACTAACAAATCACTCAAAATATCCTATGATAAATAATAATAATAATAATAGGCATTTGTATAGCGCCATCTATCTAGAAATATTCTATTCCGAGGCGTGTTGTTATCATTATTATTACCTCGGCTTTAGCTTTAACCCCTATAAACCCAATATTCACTTTGGGGATATTATATTACGACACATTTTTTTATAACTTCATGAAACAAAATTTGCTGAGGGCCTATGTGTTTATCATTCTTAATGTTCGCATTATCTATTCGATGAGATATAATCCTGTTTTGAAATCATTGTACACCAAATATATTTTCTCGTACTTCGAGTTATTATTGTTTTATGTTGTGATATACATGTAGATGCTTCTTTTTTATGACTACTTAAAGTGATTTCCCCTTTTAAGATCTGAATATAAAACATTTTCAGTCCGTCTATGTTCGCATTATTGGATTAGTGAGATATGTGTGCTCTTAATGAATTCCTAAAACAGTCCTTAAAATGCCCGTTTTTCTGGTCTGAATACCAAAAAATTTCAGCTCGCGCTTCGCGCTCGCATCATTTGATTAGTGAAATACGTATGGTCTTAGTGATTTTTTAAGCAAGCCTTAGAATACCCCTCATCAGATCTGAATTTTAGCTCGCTCTTCGCGTTTGCAATATTTGATTAGGGAGATAGATATAACGTTCATTATGAAAATGACTATTAAAAAGTGCTTCATGTGTTTCTAACAAAAACAGCACTATGGCGAGCTTATGAGATATGGATGCTCTTCATGAATGACTTAAAATAGTCCTTAAATATTATCATTTGGGGTCAAATTATGCAAAATTCCCTTTTAAGAGGTCTGAATATCAAACAATTTTCCGCTCGCATTATTTATTCAGTAAGATATCAGGTTAATGGCACAGTCTTTGGAATGTCTCTATTAGGTCAGCATACCTGGCAATTGATCGCGCGAAGCGCGCCCTTCTAAGCGACTCAAAAATTTTGCTGCTGCCCCCAATGTCGTGACCCACGGCACGCCACTGCTTCCAGTGCTTGTTTTCGCCATTTCATTATCCCTGAATGACACTTCAGAGAAAGGGTGAATCTCTCACAACAGCGGGGAAAGTACTGGCTTTGGATTTTGACACGAATATTAACTGGAATAGTACTTACAATGGGGAGGGCCTACTACATTATGATCATGCATTCCGTATTTTCTTTAGCAGATGCAATCAAATTCAATAACATTTCTCGTGAGGACTTTGTTTAGAGGAATATACAGTCGTAATTAATTGCGGTTGTTGTATCACTGATAACCAACCTTATGCTATTTTCAATTTCCATGAAGTTACCAATCTTGATCAAGACAAACGAGAGACTTTTTCTCCCTCAAACGGATTTCGAGTGAGAAAGAGGGCGCTAATACGGATTCGTGAAAATATTACAATTGCATTATCTTGCATATTTGGCAGTTGCTACTAATACGAACACAGGAAAAACCTTCCTCGAATCTTTATAATTATAGGGAGACAATTATATATTCCCGATTCCAAGAAACATCAGCCATTCTCCTTGAATAGTCAAGACATTTTAATTCAATATCCAAATTACTGAAGATTTCTCGCTGTTCGACACTTCACCTGTCATTTGGGACTAATCTACCAAAGAATTAGGTTTCTCAATTATCGTTTATGATAATAATGTGTGTGTGTGTTTCATAGCGGGTTCATACTTATCTTTCTTTCTTCATCATCATCTTCTTATTCGTCTCCTTCTTTTTCTTCTGTAAATGGGTGTGTGATTCTTTGGTTGTTATTTATGTTGCTTCATTGCTTTGTTCAGCCATTTGATGATAATATTTTCCCTCAAGCTCCGTTTTAGCCCTATTCATTATCTTTTTTATTTTACATTCACTTACACTTTGAGAAAGTCATGGGAATAAAAACAAATATACAATATATATTCTTGGGTTTGGGTCAAGTGAAAATGAAAATGAAAAACTTTGACAGTTAGCACTGTCCACTTTTGTAAAGCTCGCAGAAACAAGTTAAAAACAAGTTTAAAAAAGTAAAAGGTAAAAAAGGTCAAAGATATCTTATAAGCTAAAGTCCCTGTGTTCTTCATGATTAACTTTTATTCATAAACTATTTCCAAGTTTTGCGGAAATCATTTTTTTACAAACGTAGGTTGTGCTCACTCAAGCGGAAAGAATTTCGACAGTAATATCGTAATTTGCTTAATAAGATCATCAGACCTGTACCAATGTTTAAATGTGGAAAAAGCATTAGAATATTGGAAATATATAATTTACAGGATTATTTCATCTACAGTGATACGCACTGTAGGGCGTCTTTGCTGAGATCTTGTTGATAAACATGGATCTTACGGGGTCTAGCATTATAAAATCTGTCGAATGTAACCTATGTTCAGTCATGTCACTCAGTCTGAAGGTTATATAATTTGATTATCCATCATGATGTCAGTTTAATGCTCTGTTTTATAGTAAACCAAAAAACCTTGCTGTCATTTCTTATTACCCAATTCCTCACATATCGTCTACTTTATAATCAAATTAATCACCTCAACCTCCACCATGCCCGACAAAAACAAACTCTGCTTTACTACTAGTATTACCACCCCACGAAGCTTTAAAAGTAGCAATATGAAGGGGCATTGTGTTTAAAAGAGCATTTCAAAATGGGTGATGATATTGCTATGTGATATCTTATAGATGGTTTGCGGTCGCATCTGAAAGGAATGTGCTCCGTAGAAATGTCGGATATCTCAATTACCCTTTGATAAAATCTCATTTATTTTTGGAATGATATGAACCCGCTTGACCATTATTCATAATCCCTATTTTTCTATTCACAAGTGTCAACGACTTGCAGTTTTGGCCAGTCATTATGCATGTAGGATTATTGATGTAAATGCTTATCTTTATACCGTTGCAACGTCTAAGTGAATAGTCGACAGGGACCTGGTTTAGGGTTCGAATCTTTACTTAAGTTCCATTTCCAAAATGTTCTTTTCTTTTGTTGGAGTTTTTACACTTGCTTATCTTATTAGTGATTATGATGAATATCACGCTAAAATTAGGAACATGCCTTCTAGTGATAGGGGTTTTGTTTGTTTGATTTGTTATTTTTTTTTGGGGGGGTGTTATACTTCGATAAAACCAACTTAAACACACGATTACTCAACGGGTTCCATGGTTTCAATTAACACCACTACCAACACCATTAATGTAGTAAACATCATAATTGTTTTAAGGAGGTAAGCATCGGTAAGTCTAAGTAAGGTATTTTCTAGTAGCATTTCACCGACTACTATTCAAGAAAAAGGGACACGAATATAGTATTTTCTTTTAAATAAAGATAAAAATTGACAAGATTCAGGTAATATTATTTGACTAAATACAGAGCCACTTGGGTTCCAACACGAAAATCGGCTAAATTCTATCACAAAATGACCAGAATTTGTAGTAACACTTTGGCGATACATGTATATTGTCGTTTGGTAAGATTCGAGTCAACATAATAATTTGACTATAGAACAGAGTCGGTGGATCTTCAGCAGTGAAAATCTGTTAACTGTGACAGGAGTCGAGCAGGTGTTTCTTGTGTGACGCATTTGCAGAATAAAACACTTTACTTGGATGGATTTCAAGAAAATATCATTTTAGTACCAAAGGATAACTTTGAACCCTTCTATCATTAAATAGAATGTGCTAAATGCAAATGCATATGAGGGAATCGAAGTTGATGTTAATTGTAGTCGTGATCATATTAGCTCGTCCATGCTGATGAAGGCCATATTTTAATAACAAAGTTCAATACATCCGGGTAAATATTGGCTACCCTTATTTAGGAGTTGATGACTTAATCCACGAATCGAGGTCAAATGATTAACTGAACAAGGTGTGTAATTATTTTTGATACAGTTAAGCTTCTTACCTGCATAAAACGATCTTTGAATATATTTTTCTTCGTAATAATATTAGTTGTAATTAATTGGGCCCCTTTCGTTGCCAAATAAGATTTTTGTCACTGGTGAAATTTAGTTCAAATGGGTTGGCTACACAGCCCATGTACATGCCAAACGAATCGTGTGGAATCTAACTTAAATGCCAACGTAACAGTGAAATTATTATTTTAGGCATATTATAACTACTACTCTGCCAGAATATTCAAAAAAATTCTCACCGAACCTATGCTCCGTGGTTTATTTCGAGATTTGACATATTAGTTCCGAATAAAATTCTGACTGAAGCCAATATTGTGTCTTATACCTGTGCTAATTACACATTTGATTCGTGGTTTACATGGTTTAAATCGAATCTAACATGGAACAGGCACTGAATGTGACCCAGGTATCATGATATACGAATGCATTTTTACTTCATGTTCCCAAAGATTTAGTGTAAGCAGTTTTCATAAGCAAGAATTTTAGATTAACAATTAGAACTATGCTGGCTATTGATTATTCTTCGGTGTTCAAAATGCATTTATTCTTATAATCTTAGAGGTTAAACGATGCATTCTTAGATCCGAATCGGAAGACTTGAGCTTCAGGTTTGAGATGATATCATAAGATTAGCAAAAACCCATTCCCAGTAGATTAAATGTCTGGCTGAGGTAGTTTGTAAAAGTCATTGTGGCACTCTCCAATTTTCGTGAAAAATTAATGGTATTCTCCTAAAGTAAAGCATAAACTGATAACTAAAATCCAAATAGAATGCTTCTTTTGTTTATCAAAGGCTTTCAAACTTTGATAGCTTTCATACTTTATTTCATATTCACAAAATGAAAAAAAAAATCATAAGAAATGAAAGAGAAAGCGTATACGCAGAAGGTAGAAGGTAGAGAAAATAAAATGTTTTCAGATCCTCAGATCAGATCCTATCTGTAGAATTCTTGTTCTGCATGGGATCAATGAATAACCATGTGCAGAACATCAAAGGTTTTATACATAAATAAAACCACAATGAATAATAACAAATTATACAATAATAACAATTTCGTGGTACAAATAATAATGATCTTAATTGTATCATGATGATCGTAAGAAAAGAGATATATTTAGCCAAACTGGGAAAAGAATTACCTTCATTTACCACAATTATGTCGGCTTTAACACTCAATAATAAAATGGAAAAATATATTTATGAAACAAACTTCAGAGCAAATACATGTAAGTTCAGAATAAAATGGTTTCATTTCAGAAACTTTTTCGAACAAGCTGGCAATCTGTCACATTAACCACCATAATTATTACCAGTGTTTATTTCTTAAATATATGTATCAGATCTCTTATTTTTCTTGCCAAATTTGCTTTGGCTGTGACAACTTAATAATTGTATAAAAAGTCAGTTTGACTATATGTCTATGTATTAGAAATCATGCATATACCATGTTTATTTACTGTTTGTCTGAAAAAATTGTAACTGTTTATACAGTGTACTTATGCTCTTTGAAAATAAATGTGGAAGGGGCAAAAAGAAAGAAAAAAATCATAAGCGAAAATAACAAAATATAAATTCAGAACAATCATTTTGTATTTGAAATATTTTCGAGATGGTTAGAGTGTGCAGGTGACGTAAATCAAATGGTGATTTATTTTTTTAGAAGCTTTTGACACGAATTTCCTTTAGCACAGATTTACGTTATTTCGAATGGCAATTCATTTGACCAACATAACGCCCCCCCCCCCCCTTCTATCTTTCCTTCATCAGAAAAAATATTATTCTATTTTACCATGAATATCATCTTCATTCTTTCGCCGATATATTAAGTATTGAAAGGTAATTTTTATACATGATTTCTCATAGTGCATTTTTTTTTAAAGTTTTGTTATCTCATGAGAATGTACATGTTTACTATTAAATTTGTATTATGCTTTTGTGTTAATTCCTATGTAGAGCGCTTAGAAACGCTCGTTAAAAGCGCTATACTGTATGAATGCAATATATTATTATATTGATATAAACAATAATATAGCAATGTTATTTTCAAAATAAAGATAAAGGTTATTTTCACTCTCTCACCCCCCCCCCCCCCCAACAGGTCAGGTCCTGGACTGTTGACAGATCGAGGGTCCTATAATTTGGATTACAGCCCTCCTCTAACACTCGAGTCAAATACAGTAATTGCCAGCGTGCACAACTCTTTAGTTTTTACTTTAAATGGCGGCTGGTACCTTCTTCAAAATTGGGAAATTAAAGTTACAACTGGAGCACCTGTAAGAGCGATTCACTTTCATACGCCATGTATACGCGGAGGCAGGAGGTATGAGGAGCGCGGTACTTATAAACGACAATCAAATGAGGTACTAATATGAAAATATGACATGAAAAGGTCAAATGGGGCAAGAAAGGAGCACCTTAAAATAGCAGCCCCGCTGAGATTTTAATTCCAACACAATCACAAACGCAAGTTCATCGACCTCAATACATTAACTGGGTTATTATTGGAAAGAGAGGACGACGTGTAATGGCCATCGCGTGTAGACCAATTAAATATATCACCCCTTGAAAAGTGGAAACAGATACGGTTGGAGTGAAGCCGAATGAGCCCGAATGGCGGGTGTATCAAGTTCTCCAGACAATGTAACTGCAAAGATATTATCGAGTAATCTTGATAATGGAGTAATAAGTAAGCAAGGAAAGTAACGCCTTTTGTTCCTAATGTTAAGGACGAAGATTTGAATCGACAACCTATATATACGTCAAGTCCGAACTCCATCCTCCTTCTAACACAGACATGTTTTCTTCCAAGCGCTTTGAATTTTCTAGTGCACCCTCATTTTAAAAATGTAATATGACTGAGATGGAAACTGGATCGAACAAGGTTTTATGTTTTATATTTACGTATATGATCCAAATCATACACGATTTGCTAAACTTCTAATAACTAGACAATATTTTTCATTTTAATACCACGTGTTCCTTCGCACAGGTCCTCTAGCAAATGCCACGCCATACTGACACAATAGAACTTTATTTTGTTAAATAATCGAATTGTCTAATACTTATATAAATGCAGTGTTTTCTTACCTGTTAGAACCAGGATAACCAGGGCAGAAATAGGAGAAGACATATTGCGATCTGTGGTTGTGCAGTCGGACTGTCAGTTGTCACACAGTATACTGTTGTTTGATGTGCGAGGCGGAGTGAAGAATCGAGATGACACGATAGGTCAGTTATTGGTGCAATTGGTCTCTTCCTATTACTTCGGGGGTAGTTCGATATTAGGTTTAACTCCCTGTAATTAGCCAGTCAGACGTCCCCTTCAAACACCTAATATGTACGCTCAATTGATATCCAACCAAGATGCAATATGCTCATTGTGATGTATAGTTTGGGTAGGGAAGTTCCCCTGGAAGAAATCAGTAGGTAATACAGTTTAGCGTAAAAAGGGGAATGAAACGGATAATTTATAGTCCATGGTACCGAACAGGGGTACACTGCGCTTATAGACAGACTATTATTAAGATTAAACATGAAACTCTAAGTGTTAACACAAGATGTGATCCTTAGCAGAATGTTAAATGGAGTATATCCTGAAGTGAAATATTTAATGACGAGAGGCGTATGACTGTCCTTGATGACTTTGGAGGAAAAGATGTAATATGATAAAAACGGGAATTCGATTGCAGCTCTTTAGCTTGACAGAAAGAGGTTCTCTTTTTTTATCTTCCTTAAGGAAGTGTGCGGGGTATGGCTTCAATAACACAGCATTTATAAATAGCAGCAGCGGATGATGACCATTCGATTGTGCATCAGTTTCATGCGATGTCGGATCGGATTGACTTGAGATGTTTGCTTGGTGACTTGGTGGTCGACAAATGGCGAGACAAACCTCTGTATGGATGGCACCTTCGGTTGTGTTTGGCTCCGAGCTTAAGAGCTTCACACAACGATTCTGGCACTAGATTGCCGAAGATGAAAGACAGGTTCCAAAATCCTATTCAGCATCCATCAAAATGAAATTACCAACTTCCTCCTTATTTCAGTTGGTGGCGTTCACTCTCTTTCTCTCCCTCTTTCTGTCTCTGTACAACGAATTACATTAACATTCATAACTCACTAAGCACTCATGGATGAATGTTAACCTCACCTCGTTAAAGAGCCATCGCAGTAGGGGAGGGGTGTAAATTGCACCTCTCTTTCAATAGGGGTAATCCTAAACGGCCCGATGTGAACCTGAACCCCCTTTCGCGGCGGGCATATTATTTTCGAGACCAATTAGTAGTCGTTACTGGGAATATTACCGCCATTTAAGATCTCTCGGCATGACTAGAAAATTGCTCTTCAAAGACTTTTCTCCCTCGGGTGTTGTCTTCGTTCAAGGTTAATATCCAATCTTATTAGCCCAATGGGAGGCTTTATGTTTCGCTTTGAACATGCTTAGAGTCTACTGATTCAGTCAAGGGGAGTATGTAAGAAGGTCATTCATTAGCCAGATTTTTTGCTCCTGTTATAATTTTGGGGTCTTTTTTTCATTACGAATCTTAAGCCTTATAAGAACTAGGTTGTAAAGAAACAAGAGGAAATAATGATAAATAAAGCGAAAGACTTATCTGTATTATTCATTACATCATCAATAGACTCGTTTTGCAGTTTTGATTAATCAGTATGGTGTTGTTAAATAGCTTCACCTTTAAACTTACCAATAATGTTAACTGGAAAATCAATATCAACTTCCATGGACACATTGCTCAACAACCGATCATTTTAAATCAACCATTTAAATAAAGTTTCCATTCGACCTCATAAATGGGAATGTCAATGTATAATTCATAAACCAGAGAAAGGGGAAGGGATTGCATGAAATCGAAAATCATATCAACACAAAAGTTTTATTATCATTATTATTATTATCATCATCATCATCTGACTCACTAATTAAAGCTTTTCACTGTGGTGCTCGAGAAGTGAAACAACGTTCTCTAGCACGTAACACTGCATTAAAAATGATTTCATCTATTTTTAGCTTGCCGGACGAATTCATTTTCACCGCAATGACAATTTGCGAAGATCAAATGGAAGGTAGTCTGCCAAATCTAGATGGGATTAGATTTCATGATTTGGGAAAAGACCACACAGGCAAAATTGAACATTTACTAAACATCATAGAACTCCGACATAAAGGTTACATTCCACAAGGTTCTCATTTCACCATTCATCCAAAACATTCCCTGGAAGGTCAAGACCTGTATTGTTTCAGAAAAGGCCCATGCAAGGAATCAAAGATACTACTTCAGTGAAGGTGTTCATACAAGATTTTACATCAATAATTCACATTCCTTATCATATCATTTATATCTAAAATATAGAAACTTCGCAATTTCAATTTGAAAAAAAAGAAGTGTCCAAATATGAACATGCTTCGTAAAAATCAGATACATCTAATGAAGGTGCACATTCAGTATTTGACTTCTAAAACATAATTGTTATTCATTTACCGATAAATATGGATTTATAACAAAAAATATAATTCTTTATCAAAAGAGGAAAAGCTTCTTAACCATTATATATATTAAAAAATTAGTTTCTCATTCTCAAGTTCATTGTACACTAAATCCAAAAATTTACCAAGCAAGTTTCCAATTTCATTCATGATTTTGTGAAAACAATAGGTAATAACTATCCGTGGAATGCAATACAACCGCAAAAGGTTAGATTCAATAGTGTTAAAAATAGCTTTACAATGAACATGATATTTATATTTTATATTGAAAATTCTGCTGTTTTTGGAATTGCGTGCAAGATTCATCGCCGATATTCTATGATTTCATTTTAGAACAATGGTTACTGAAATATAGTTTTTATATATTAGTTTAAGTGACATGACTATTGCATATGATCTTATTTTTCAATGTGATTCATATTCCTTTTGTGAAGAATATGAAAGGCAACATTTTCCTCAACATCAGTTTGATTTTTATACATGCCCTAGTAATGAAACTTGTACTAAAATCAGATGTTAAATTAAATTTCAAATATTTATTTTTAAAAATTCATAGATGCACAAATTGTGGTAAATATAGCACTAGCATTTAAAAATGGGGAGTCGATGGTGGCTCATGCTAACTACTGTATTTATTTTGCATGTTATTCATTTGAAATATCATACATCTTAACTCTTGGTAAAAAATGAAACAATGGGTCGACTCCATATCCAACATACAAGATAATAATCACTGCAAATGAAGTTCCTAAAGGTAAGCTTTAAACTTTTATATGATTAAATCATAGAGAAAAAAGTTCCAGGAACAAAAATATAGCACCAATTTGGAAAATATTTATATCCAAAAAGAGTTAGTGAAAACGAAAATGCAGTCAAACAAAATATTGTAACGAAATAAAAGGTTTATTTAATGTTCGTCATGGTTTTGGAACGGTGAAGAGCGCAGAACAATGTTTTAATCCATGTATATAGTTGCATAGGGAAATTCAGTAATTGTTTGTAATCGATTATGTAGTATTTTCTTTAAACTGTATTTAAGCACTATTTGCTGAGAAACAACGATGTTTACAACTGTTTGATTATGTTAGATGTTCACATTTAATTGTTCTTCACTCTTTAGGTATAAATAGAAGTGACAATCACCATTGTCGTTGTTGAAAAGATTTATTTTATTACGTTAACTGTTTTTAAAAGATGATTAAATTTTAGTGCTTGACAATCTCCCTCCATCGCCGCACGCAATCGAGCTCCATGCTCAATTGTCATGATTGTGAGCCATGCCATGTGCTTGGAAGTATAAGATTTCTGACCGACACTTTGTTCAATTTACATTGGAACCTTGATCTTGAGCATGATTTCTTCTGTGAAGTTATAAGAACTGAAAGCCTTGCTTCCTACTTGATGTTATATCGTTGTACGGAGCTACAAGTATACATAGTCGGAAAAGCAGAAGTACTGACTAGAGAAGGAGTGACAATACTGACTTTACTGAGATACGCAAAATACTGAATTACTGAAAATACTGAGATCACTGAGATGAGTGAGGATATTGGAAGCACTGAAATTACTGAGATACCGAGATACTGAATTTACGGAGATACTGAATACTGAGTATTCTGTCTTCAACATGGTCGTGCAGTTCCATGAGATATAATCTAAGTTACTGAGGAGCAAAGAGTCAGAAGTGAAAAAGACGGACTTAACACCAACTGGTTGTATATTGCAGCCGAAACGAGCCAGCTCGTCAGGAGAGAAAGTCGGTTCGGCTACAATATTGAAGGAGAAACTTGTTTTAATATCCTATGCAATTTTTGGCGACTTCTTTAATATTATCCGTGTATATCCCCAAAAATTATACATTGATAATTTATTATACATGAAATAGACATATAACTGGGTTCGCAATGATAAAAACGTTCATCACTTTTATTTGATATGAGTATAGAACGAAAGGAGAAATAAATAATGGACACTTTTCTTAAAGCACAGGATGATGACCCATTAACATCCTAGCCAGGTTTATGACTTGAAATTCAAAATAAAAATCATTTGCATGAGCAAATTTTTGATCGTAAACACTCGGAAATTGCAATCATTAATTCCAAGTATGGCGGCTGTAGATTCAAAGAAAACGTTTACTGGGGCGGGTGAAAGGACGTATTCTAAGCTTCCCTTTCCAATTGGGTCTACTTTCTTCCCCGACAAGATGACTCTTCGATTTCTTGAATCATGACGAGGGCAAAATAACAGGTAGCTGTTAATGCCAAACAGGTGGGGGTTCGAGGAACGGCATGAAAGCAGAAGGATTGCTGTAGACGAAAAAGTGTGGGATTTTTTTTCTGGAACTAAATTTGGGAGCGTCTTTAAGATATCAGAGAAAAAACAGTTTAAAGATTAAGCAATAGAAGCTGCATTTCGAGGGAAGCTATCTTGTAATATCTCAAGGATACACCTTACTTGTATAATCTGGCTTTCACGATTCTGACCTGAATCTGATTCTTGGTCTAAGTAGTCTGCATGGTTGTATGGAAATATAGCGAATGTTTGCAGCCATCATGACACATATTGCATTAAATCCCACATGTATATGACCCACTTTCTAGAATATTGTGCGCTTGCTCCTCGCGAAGTATGAAAGTTGTATATGCCTAGACATCGCCGCATCTCCCATCCCTTTGAAAATGAAAAATCAAACGAAATTCATTGAAATTCCTATCAACGCCTCGAACCAGTTACCACATATACAAGTAATCGTTAAAAATTCATATTTATGCTGATAACATTAACTTACCATAAGTGCAGCATTATCATATAGAAATTTACCCCAGATCTATCTCTTTTTCCCAGATAAAGTCATTATCAGCCCTCTAAGAAACAACAGTTGTTCGAATTGGAGAGCAACGAGAAAACTAGAAATTTGCCCTGAGCATATGCTTCCTAGTGAGAGCTAGCAGATATGCTTAGTAAATATGCAATATCATATGGGCGATTCCACACTAGAACTTCAAAAATATCATAAATTTCAACATGCTTTCAATAAGTTATAAGTAGTGTAATATTTTACAATGATACCTAAATTTTATGAAAATTATGAGTTTTAACCAAAAGTGAAGACAGATATAGGTTTTGGGGGAGAACAATGGAATTTTAAATTTTCAATAATTTTGCTCATTGAATAGTCAAGTACAAATTCCACCTGAAACTATTATTTGCAAAGCAAGAGAAGATTGAAATATTGCAGGTCAATAGAATAATATATCATTGATGGTTCCAAATAATATCTACAACATTTTCATGATCCATAATAGGGGCAGCCCTGATTTTTCCGAACCTATTTTTGGCAATGTCCCGTACGACACATGACAATGCAAAAGTTTTTCCTTCAATTTTATTTTTGATGATGCAATTTCATAAAATGAGTTTCTCTTTGTTTGACCCATGGGTGATCGATTTATCCCATAAGGATCTAATTACTGCCCTTCATTTTTCAATTATTGTCCTATTGAAAAATGTCCCGTACGACACACGCTGTGTCGTACGGGACATGTCCCGTACGACACACAATATAATAATGCATTTAATTGCAGGATTTGGATTCAGAAACCATAAATAGTAGGCATATTTAAATTCATTTAATTGATTTAACATAAAGTGAACTGAAAAAGTACTTTGTTTATCTCCATAGAACATGAAATAGGTGATTCTAAACATTTTAATTGATTTCATGTAGGCTTATTCTTTTGTGAATCCCTTCAGCTAAACTGATGATTTTCACTGATCAGAGCAGGTTAATTTCTTTTCATTGAGCATGAAAAGAAAACTTTTATAATTATTTCAACCTAGCCTGGAAGATGACTTCCTCTTGCATGCTAATGTGGAATTATTATAAGATGTAAAAAAATACATATCAATCATCATGATCATCTATTTGGACTTCCCTTGATGATCACTATTTTTTATATACAGTATTGAAACTCCTTACTTTTTTCAAGTTGTAAAAAAAATCTGGAAAATAAGACAAACCATATGGTTTCATGAAATGCAGATGGGTTTGAAAAAGTAGAACCGCATTTCTTTAGAAAAAAAAATTGTGACCAAAAAAAGCAAAAAAAGTGAGTTGTGACATATATCATGTAGATATACATTTTATATAAAATATCATAACATCAATTTACACAAAGTTTCATTCATTTATTGTTTAAATAGTGTTTGGAAATCATCAATTAGTTCCCTAAAATATAACTTCACACAAAACTTGAAGTTTTTCGGCTCGTAAAAATGCTATGAATACTTGTACACTTTCCATCATGAAAAAATTATAACATATTGCTCCCAATTGTATATATTGAGGTTACTTAATTGTATTGTCCTGAATGACTGCTTATTAAAAGATTATTCATAAATAAGCAAGAATTTAGGGGCAATGCTCCTTCTGATTGATAAAAAGTTCATGTTTATTTATTCAGGCTGCCCAGTACAACACGCAAGAGCCTGTACAACACACAAGTGTCCCGTACGACACACAAGTGTCCTGTACGACACACAATTGTCCCGTACGACACATTATTTTGTTTATGATATATTGACAGAAATATTCACCTTATAACGGTTTCTAACCTGATGAATGTCTTAGATTGATGGGATTATCATTATCATCAGCCAAATAATGTGATTGAAGAAGTCAAAGTGACATAAAGTAAGAAAGTTTGGCTTCAATTTAGAGATGTCCCGTACGACACATTTTGAATGTCCCGTACGCCACAATGTTCTCGAAAATTATAATTTGCTTTATTTATTCATGAATGTTTATTTTGCTTTCTTTTATAAATGTGTTTGTTCTTGGGTAATTGAGTGTCAATTTGAGTTCAGTTTCTATGAAATTTATCTGCCCAACTCACAGACTTTTGAGTACAAACTTGAGGTTTCTAAAAAAGCCACTTTTTCTGCGTCCGTACGACACATTACTATTTTTAATCTGTATTATACAGGATGTGAATTCAAGTCATGTTAAGTCTTGGTTTTTCTTACACTCTGGTAGTAGTTGATGACTACCTATAGTTACTGGAATATTTTTTGTTTTTTCTAGTCAAAAACTGTGAAATGTTCTCTAAATGTCCCGTACGACACGTATGGAATCACCCATATAAGCTAGGGTTCTAGGTTTGTAGCATTTGATTGGTAAAGTTTATGTGTTTTAAACAACCGAGTGAAATGCCCCATATCCAAATCATGTCAATAGCATTGATTCATTGATGGGGGGAAATATAAAAAGAATTCGGTACAAACATTGGTGTGATGGCGGCAAGGGGAATCATGCACCCCTCTTGGTCGAAGAGGAGAAAAAAAGCCCCCTAAAATCAATGAAAAACAGAATATAATGTGCCGTTAACATTTCTCAGTGGTGAGAAAATACCAACATCCTTCCACTTGCAGTATTATGATGAAATTTTCAAATGGTAAACCGGAAGATTTCTCCTTCGTTCGCTACTTCCGCTAACAAAGTATAAAGCTCCCGTTACTGCTATGTCATATCTGTTCATACTGTAGGGCCAACAATGCTATGTTACAGGCAGAATAGCCGATTTTATAATTCGGTCGCTTCTCTCTCTCGTAGACATTCCCATTAATGAGAATTTCCATTCTGCAGGCCTGCATTAAGCTGTAGGCTCGTTAAGTTAATATTCATTTATGAAAGCATAGAAAAGTCTTTTCGTTCAGTTTCAGTTTCATTTATTTCACATCTCTCATAAAAACATTCAAATAACAGATACAATGTAAAAACATATTCATACAAATATACACAATAGAAAACAAAGAAAAAATACAGAACAAATCAATTGTAAAAAAGTGGACAGATAGGAGTGAATAATATAAGTAGCAGCGGATG
Organism: Lytechinus variegatus; assembly: GCF_018143015.1. Classification (NCBI taxonomy): domain Eukaryota; kingdom Metazoa; phylum Echinodermata; class Echinoidea; order Temnopleuroida; family Toxopneustidae; genus Lytechinus; species Lytechinus variegatus. Next base: position 42,057,827 of record NC_054744.1, on the reverse strand, counting down.
TAGGGGATCAGCAATAAGCCATTGGCCTGTCTAGGCTGATCCCTTGTATTGTTACGAAATTTATATAAGGGGATTGGAAGTTATTAAATCATTAAAGTGTAGGCTCTCACAGATCTCACTGAGTTCACAAGTGTTCGTTTTCTTCCCTCTCACTGTCTCTGTATAAAAGTTCTCACTTCAATTCTTTCAGTTCTCTCAGAACGTAAATCAACCATCCGTACATCTATTCTCTCAAAAGTGTGGAACAGCAGAGTGAAACAATCAGAGCTGACTTTTAGGTTAGACTGTCCGTTTATTATAATAACGCGTTCGAGGAATAAGACACAATCCAACTATACAATCGATTGAAACGGACTCCAAGACATGCCCCGAGAATCTCTTTCGAAATGCGAATTACCACCCCTTTTATAGAGAGCTAAATCGAGCAAAGCATCCTTGAGCTAGTTTCTATCCCTCTCCCAAGAACAACATTCGTCCTCGGCCGAGATGGGCTGCACGCGACTGAGAGTCGGTCCTTGATGTTGCATAACACAAGGGCAGACTCTGTTTACGAGCGAGCGAGACCCTGGACTTATGCAAAACAGAACTGTCCTCGGCGTGAGGTCAGGCGAGGTCGCACGCGACAGAGATCTGTCATCGCTGGGCGAGGTCGCACGCGACTGAGAGACTATCCTCGCCGTTACGTAAGCGAAGGACAGTCGCTCTTGACGAGCGAGGCCCAGGTAATAAATAATGTTTGACCTCAGCTGGGAATGTTGGAAGGACGCTCAGGCAGAGCGAGATGTAGACATCCCGCAAGTTGTGCGATTTACAAGCTCAAGAAGGCTCTGCTCTCAATGGATATCAAGAATGACAGTATAGTACAAATGAATACCAAGAATGACAGTATAATACAAATACAAATTCGTGACACTATCCCCCCTCCCCGGAAAAAGTCACTGTCCTCAGTGACAGATTCAAACCTATTGACTGTGCAAAGCATAATGACGCAAAATCATCTAAAATAAACATTACCAAAAAGTAAAGAAAAATGGAGTCGTAATTAACCTCTACCTACAACATACACTATTATTATTAGCAGTATTTAACTCAATTATATGTGTGACTGGGTCTGTACAAATGGATATGCCTACTAAACATAAGCTCATTATCTAAAGCTAGCTATATGCATTGTCGGATCTCTTTGCTGAATTTCGTGCTTGACGGTTGCGTGTCGCCAACAGCATTAGTGACAGGGCAGTAAGTCCGACATTCAACACAAGAGAACCAATTAAACATTAAGAAATGTCTACGCAAGAAAAATATCAACATTAATAAACCAAGAAAGCCAGGAATATCCTGATCTATATGTAAGTAGTATAATAGACACGTATGAATTAAAACAAAATAAATGAACAGTTTAAACCACCAACTACTGAATAAAACAATAGATAACGTTATCAACCATGACATAAGTGAATAAAACAGAGCAAGCCGATAGAGGATGAGAAAGAATAATAAAGAATGGAGGATTAAGACAGAGAGTAAAACAAATTCAAGCAAAAGTTAGGGCGTAATATAAAAACAGACACACCAAATTTAACGAAAATATTGTCTCCATAAGAGGAAGTGTTAAGCGAGAGATGCACATCACGCATCAGTAAGTACAAGGATGAGGAGAAAGATGGAGACGGATGTGAATATAGAGATTATGACAAAAACATAATGAAGACAAAAAGAACAATACTTAAAGTCCATGTATACAGCGACAGGGAACAGTTCTTCATTACAAAAGTTTCTTCTTTATGCCATGAGATAATCCAAAAGTCAATTCAATGCTCGCGGTTAGTGTTACGAACTTGAAGTTCATGACAAGCCGAGTTGGCTGTCGCGTCTTTCCGGGGATAGGTCTGTCCGGGGACTTGGTGAGCCAGTCAAGCACAATCGACACACCAGGATCATCTCGCTGAATTTTGAGCAATTCCTCATGTGCAAGATTTCCAACTATGACACCCTGGTTTACACTAATTATATGCTTATACACCTTTGTCTTCTTCTGCTGCTTTGAAACACTACTTGCTCTCATAAGCCTCCTTAGAATCGACCGGAACCTCCAATTTAATGACCTTGCTGCTCCGTCCTTAACACGGGCAACACTAACATTATTCCAGCGCACCGCGACGACTCCAATTAAACACATTAACATACTACCAAACATAACTCTGTATCTTGACAATACACGACTTACACCTGCGGCTAACGCGACGACGACGACAACTACGGCAGCTAACCACTTAATACAAGATAAATTCTTCACATATGGAGCCCCTTCTTTTGCAGAAGAAGCTGTTTGAGTTTGGGTGGATACAGACAGTTTCTCTGTTGGCCGTGCACCCTCAAACACCAATGTATCAGATGCAGAACTACTTTTCACCACTTTTACTGGCAACGGAAATACCTCATCCATACATCTTCCATGCACATCGTCTCCTTGTTGAAGGTTTGCAATATTTTTCCCAGCATGCACATGATCCTTATCAAGTGCATTGGCTACGCGCACTGGTGAATCGATATCCTTCCTACTGATATCGACTAAGCGACTAGCTTCATGTATCGGCTCTAAGGTCTCCCTGTCACCCATTGGTTCAATTAATCCATAGGGTAACTCTTCTGTGTCTAACTTTGAAGTATCCGAACACCCAGCAATGATAACCTCTGAGTTAGCTGGGCTGACGATGTTACTCTTCACTGTCACACTACAGCTTACGTGGTCGCCCACAATCTGAAAGCGAAACAGGCGATCGTTCAGGAGTAGCCCACGTCTCGGTTCGAGAACAAAATTGAAGTGGTGTATGAAATCAAATCCGAGAAGGCCCTCGTCACTTATGTCGGCAACAAATACATTCCACCTGAATGTTTTGTCCTCAATCGATATGTCAATATCGGCAGTTCCATGAATATTAAGTATCCCATCTCCTGCTGCCTGAAGTTGGATGTCTTCTGTCAGACTCATCAGATTTGGGCGTGAGTCTTGGGCTATACTATGATACATTTTGGATGATATGACAGTTACTGCTGCTCCAGAGTCGACCAAAAATTTAGCATTAGCACCATTAACATTCACTCCAATAAAGGCAGAAATCCCCTTAGTTTTGATGAGCTTGATAATTCTTCGTGCACCGCCAACTCTATTTTCAAGGGCCGAAACCTGGTCGATTGGATCGGCCCCTCCTAGTTTCCCGCGTCCGTATGATCTCTAGAGGGTGGGGGAGCATCCTCCATTTGACATGTTTGATGCATGGCCTGAGTGGGTGGGGGCTGTGGTGATGTCTGACCCCACATCTGTTGTGGGTAGGGTGTAGACTGCATGTGCTGTGGCGGAGCCCATGGCTGGGGTGCAAATGTTTGTTGTGGTGGGTAGTGGCGACTATCATAGGGATGAACATTAGGGCAATTACGAGCTAAATGTCCTTCCCTATCACACTCATAGCATCGGCTGTGCAGTGGTCTATTACCCCGAGGAATGCGCCCTCTATCGTCATTACCTCGTCTCCCTTGGCGAACGTCTCCCGACTGCGATTGCCTCTCGACCTGTTCTTTCAGAAGAGAAGAAAGCGTATCGAGTCTTTTGTCAATGGAGGTAACTCGACGCTCAAAATCAGCCAGACGATCATCGGATACGTTGATCGAAGAGGATGACAGAGCCATAATCGGTCGGTAGCTGCTGCGGCTATTCTCCTCTCTCAAATTCATATACCGTTCCGCTACTTCCCTGGCCTCTTGTAGGGATTTAGGCTCGTGCATTCCGACGGAAAGGATCATATTTTGATCACCCAGTCCTCTTAAGAAATGGCGCGTACTAATGGTCTCTATTGTCTCGACGTCTGCACTTGGGTAGCCGAAAGTTGTGAGCCTTCTAACGTCGGCGGCATAATCGGCAATTAGTTCTTTAGACCCAAGACGTCTTGCTTCCAGCTGAGAAACGAATGATGCTGGGGTCTTCCTATTTTCAAATCGTTCACTTAATGCTGCTACAAGCTTATCAAAGTTTCCCGTCACATCGGAAGTCAGCTGTTGGAAGGCAAAATCGGCAGCATCTCCTCGTAGACATGCCAACATCCGAAATCGTTTTTCGTTCGCATTCCAATCACAAGCTTCAGCGATGTTGTGGAACGAAAATATGAAACTCTCCCAGGGGCGCGTCCCATCAAAATATTCCTGATGTGGAAGTTGAATAGCAGCCCTGCGGTCATGGTAGTTGTTGGGGCCGACAATTTTAACCTCGCTGTCAGAATCATCCCCATCTGAAACTTGAGAATGTAGTCTCGCCTGATCAAGCTCAATTTTCAGCTGCTTGATCTCTTGTTCTAAATCTGTTTTTCTTCTCCTTCCAGGCATATCGACAAACGTGTTGAAGTCCAGTATCCCACCGCTGCCACCAGTGTTACGAAATTTATATAAGGGGATTGGAAATTATTAAATCACTAAAGTGTAGGCTCTCACAGATCTAACTGAGTTCACAAGTGTTCGTTTTCTCCCCTCTCACTGTCTCTGTATAAAAGTTCTCACTTCAATTCTTTCAGTTCTCTCAGAACGTAAATGAACTATCCGTACATCTATTCTCTCAAAAGTGTGGAACAGCAGAGTGAAACAATCAGAGCTGACTTTTAGGTTAGACTGTCCGTTTATTATAATAACGCGTTCGAGGAATAAGACACAATCCAACTATACAATCGATTGAAACGGACTCCAAGACATGCCCCGAGAATCTCTTTCGAAATGCGAATTACCACCCCTTTTATAGAGAGCTAAATCGAGCAAAGCATCCTTGAGCTAGTTTCTATCCCTCTCCCAAGAACAACATTCGTCCTCGGCCGAGATGGGCTGCACGCGACTGAGAGTCGGTCCTTGATGTTGCATAACACAAGGGCAGACTCTGTTTACGAGCGAGCGAGACCCTGGACTTATGCAAAACAGAACTGTCCTCGGCGTGAGGTCAGGCGAGGTCGCACGCGACAGAGATCTGTCATCGCTGGGCGAGGTCGCACGCGACTGAGAGACTATCCTCGCCGTTACGTAAGCGAAGGACAGTCGCTCTTGACGAGCGAGGCCCAGGTAATAAATAATGTTTGACCTCAGCTGGGAATGTTGGAAGGACGCTCAGGCAGAGCGAGATGTAGACATCCCGCAAGTTGTGCGATTTACAAGCTCAAGAAGGCTCTGCTCTCAATGGATATCAAGAATGACAGTATAGTACAAATGAATACCAAGAATGACAGTATAATACAAATACAAATTCGTGACAGTATACTGCAAAGAGGAAATAAGTAATCGATTTAGTAGAAATAGAAAAGAAAGACCCTACAAAAAAAAATTGAAAAAAAAATGATTGAACGGGGGGTGGAGAAGGGGGTTACATGCAATAAGTTAGATCTACCTATTAATGTAACAATTCAATAAAAGTATCTTAGATTTTCTTTTCAAATTACTTAAGGTTGTGCATTGCTTCATATCTTGGGGCTAAGAATTTCATAAAACAGGTCTACTGTAACATATAGTGCTTCTAGAAAATCGATAACCCCATGAGGGGATATTCAGATCATAAGAGTTACGACAATTATACCTATTTAAAAAATATCTATACACAAAGTAATCATTAAATACTTGAGGTAGGAGCTTCTTCATTGCTGAAAACACAAAACAAGCCGTTTGCAAATTGTACATGTCATGAACTTTTAAAATTTTAAGTTTGTTAAAAAGGGGATCAGTATGAGCAAGATAATGACTATCTGTAATTACTCTAATTGCTCTTTTTTTGTAAAATGAAAATTCTATTGATCAGGTATTTCGCACAATTACCCCATACAGTAATACAATAAGTTATATACGGTGAAATCATTGTGTGGTACAAAGTAACACATACATTTAATGGAAGGAACTTTTTTAGTCTATTCAAAATGCCAATGGCCTGAGATATTTTGGTACATAAGTTATCAATGTGCACTCTCCAAGAGAGGTTGGAGTCAATGGTCACACCTTTAGTGCCCATTACTAATACAACGTTTGTTTATTTGTTAAATAATTCGCTTCGCTTGACATGCTAGAGAATACACGAAATTTTAATGATCGATCGCTACCCTATCTCACATATGTACAATTTTTCCTATGTTATATGATATATTCAATACTATATTATATCAGTTCTTTTAAGTCCAAAATATTACTCTTTCCCGATAAAATGTAACAATCCATATACGTCATTGGATACCCTCTCCCATTTTCACTTGTATGTTTTCCAGCCCTATCCTTACAGCCTTTTTTTTGTTTCTAGTAGACTTTCTCTGATCATTTGATTTTGAAGTCAAGATCCGTTGGTCATTGTTATTTTTATTTTCACAAACCTTACCTCGTCATGTTGCGTTTATATTAGACAATTTGTGACAGTTAGACGGTCCCGTGCCAATAATAGCTTTAACCTTTCAAATTTGTCATGTTTGTTTGAGGTAAAGTTATGATTTTTTAAAGCCACATTGAACTTACATCAAATCTCATACTAATCTGATAAAGAAGGAAATAATCTTATTTATTCTTAGTTCGTTGTTTATAAAGGATTATGACAAGGCATATTCAATTAGAGGTAATAATATTATAAAATAACAAATAGAATTTGTGACTCAGGTTGACACGATTTGAGTTATTCTTGTTAGACATTTGGCATGCACTTTCATTAGGCTATGCATTAAATGCATTTAATTTAACCTCCCTCCCCTTCTCTTTCGCGCGCTCTCTCTCCCTATCTCTCTTACACTTTATCACGGTGTACATGCATGTATGTCATTATTAGCGTAGATTTATATCGACAACTCAGTTTTTCAAAGAAATGTAAAGTTCATCAAAATGGGGGACTCCCCTGTCAATATCTCAGAATCAGGGGGAAAAGGATATTGGAAATTTTTCTGAGGCCAACAAGTTTAAATGACGTATCTTTCGTTAGGATGAAATCTATACCTCTGACGGCCTATGAGAAGGATCTATTTGATTAAACGGGGGTCATAGTCACAAATCTTGCGGAACGTTAAAAGAAGACTTGCACCATTTTTGTCCGAAATTTCATTGAAGGAAAGAAGTCAAATCCTTTTCGCGTTTTCATGCAGAATGCCATGAATTATCTTGTTTCTCTCAAAAGGTTAATGAGGAGGACACAATCAATGATGTTTTGAGATTACAACACAACATATATATTTTGTAGAGCAGTTTTCTGAAAGATGAATATCATCCAATTTGATTGCAGTGGCAGTGAATATTACGATTCAGAGGAAAATGAGAAAAAATGGTTTATTGGATGTTATTATACTGTATGTTGAAAAAATACATTTAAAAAAAATCACTAAGTCGATATGCTCACTTGCATTAATTCAAACTTTATATATGTTTCATATTCCTCGGCTGATGGCCGGGGTACATGAAGTCAACCTGAGTGGCCCTTCTATTCTCAATAACGTTCCGCAGACACTCTGTCACACGTCTTCCTGCCGACCAAAGTCTTGCTATCTCTCACCTCCTGTCTGGCATCTTTTCTGAATATTATTCAGATCCAGACTTGGCAAACGGCGACTAAGGGAATCACAGGAAATAATCTTTAGGTTATTCAACACATGCATATTGCTGGATGCTTTGTTAGTGTTATGAATGATATCATAAACACTGTTCACAATATTCTGTGTGAAACACTTTTTGTTACTTCATGAATGGTGAAGTGAAGGATGAACGCAGTAGGTCCATGATCAGACACTGTAGTTTGTAAATATGTTTACCGGAGATTTGATCACTGAACTAGATGTACTGCCTATGTAAATTGTGTGCCGGCCGACAGAGATAACACTGGAAGGGAGCTGCCCCTGTTAAAGCCTACCCCTCCCTCACCCGTTTAGGATTGGACGTCTCTTTTTTTACATGTATCAACTGTACTGCAATGTCATGTCTAGTTGATGTCTCGAAGGTATAACATGTGCTGCGATGGTTTCCTGCCTATACTAGCTATTCTTGAATATCCTCCTTCAGAATAAGATATTTGAATTGGCTAGAGCATTTGGTGACGTCACTCACCGAATTTAGAAAATCGAGCGGTCCGTTTTTATCAGTGATACGGCGTGTCTTATAAATGACGTTTTCAGTTCATGGAAATGTGCACTCAGATATCTATCAAAATATAGGAATAATACGATTTACCCTAAGTACGTCGTTGTAACACAAATGATAGATCTATCTTTGCCTTCCACAATAGCTCCATATATGTAAATTTTTTAAATGTAAATATTTTAAGTAAACATTGCACAGTTAATATTGAGGCTACACATTGTACAATTTATATATTTTACATTTAATGAAGCAAAATGGATGTGAAATGAATTGTGTTGATATAAAATTGCCTTTTGGTTCGTCATCTACTATACTCAGATAAGGGTGCTACTTTTACTGAATAAGACAACTTGCATGTATTTAACGGTTTTTCCGTCGTGATTGATAGAACGTCCGTGGTAGATGGCGCTATATGAAACAAAATTTTGAGACTCATTTATTAGAAAAGTCGTCAACTTAGTTACCAGAAGAACGAGTTTAATAATAATAATAATCCGCTTTTATATAGCGCTTAATCCATCGGAACAACGTTTCTAAGCGCTTTACAGATATATTATAGTTTACTGACGTACAATCGAGAAATCATTTAAAATAGACTAGTTTTTGCTAAATTCAAACATGTCAGAACATTTGACACCAATGCTGCAAACTTTTAGGAAGCTCTATCGAAGTTTCTTTCAACAGGAATTTTTTTTTCAAATACCTGCGAAGACTACATTCTATTTTTGTTCCATTACACGATAACCTGAAGGAGCGTTTATATGTTTCATCCCTCCTTTCTCTATATATTCTCCCTCATATTCTTCCTCTTTTATTTCTTCTTCCTCTTTTCATTTTCTTCTCATATTTACGTTTCTATTCTACTACTAGCCCTTCTTCCTCCTCCTCGTTCTCTTCCAATCTCCTTCTTCTTTTGTCGTTATTATTATTATCATTATCATCATTATTATTCTCCTTGTCCTTTTCAACCTTTCTCATTCTCCTTCTTCGCCTTCAAGCACTTTAAGTCCGAGTAGGACTGTTGAAGTCAATCTGCATTGAAATATTTGTGTTGTAGCGCCATCAATTTCAAGCCAACCTCATAACCCCTTCTCCTTGCTTAAAGGAGAATGAAACCATTGGAACAAGATAGCTTGTGTGAAAACAGAAAAATCAAAGAAACAGATCAACAAAAGTTAGAGAAAAATCTGACAAATAATGAGAAAGTTATGAGCATTTGAATACTGCGATCACTAATGCTATGGAGATAGCAAATTGGCAATGCGACAAAGATGTGTGATGTCACTTGTGAACAACTCTCCCCATTACTTTAGTATATATTTCACTTGAATTGCCTCTTTTATCACATCTATCCATAGATCATGTGTTCTTTCTACATGAGGGCATGTATTACATATTTTTTAAGAATGCATCATGGATAAAGAGTTTGTATCATAATTAGAAAAAGCAAAAAGAGACATTTTGAGGGTATTTTATAGTCCACCAAAGGGAAAGTTGTTCATCAGTGACATCACACATCCTTGTCGCATTGCCAATGGGAGGATCTCCATAGCATTAGTGATTGCAATATTCAAATGCTCATAACTTTCTCATTATTTGTCCGATTTTTCTCAAACTTTCTTTATTCTTATTCTTTGATTTTTCTGTTTCTACACAAGTCTATTTGTTCCAAAGGTTTCATTCCCCTTTAATATATCCATCTCTCCTTGTCTCCGTGTCTCTGTTCTTTCTATAATCTACTTTTAACGATATCTTAACCGTAGATATCTCTGACCCATCTCCCCTCGGTGCCTCCTGTTGCGGCAATCAATAAGATTTATGGTTGTGTTAAAGTTTCTTCATTATGACGAGGGTGGCCCCATGGATTGCTACTGTGCATTAACCGTGATAATCTGAATCTAAGAAAAATAATTTGAATGTCTTTTTTCTCCTAGCAGCCCCATTAATTCTAAGAATTTTCACTTTTATCCTCCCCCTTCCCTCTCTTTCTCTCTCTCTTTCTCCCCTCCTCTCTCTCTCTCTCTCTCAGTCCTCCGACTCCTCTTGTTGCATTTAGACCAAAGATTTAGACCAATAGATCAATACGCGTTGTTACCCCTGTCATAATGGAGTGACTTTTACACAGCCATACAGAATGTGGGATAATGATATCAGATATAGCTAACGTGAGGGCAACGTCTAATAGAAATATAAGAAGGGACAACGAGGAACAGAGGGGATGGGTTAAGAGGAAATATTGGCTTTTAAGTGAAACCGATGGCGTTACAATAATTCAATCAGATGTTCGAATAGTCCTGTCCTATTATTCCTTGACTTCCATGCAGTATGCGAAAAGTTTTCACATACTGCATGGAAGTCAAGGAATAAGATGATATGAATACGAATCCTAAGGAGGAGAAAAGCAACAGCAGCAATTACAAGTAGTAATGATGGTTGTGGAATACCAAAAGAAGAAACAGAAAACAAGAGTAGTAGGTCCATTGGGAGACGAAGGAAAAGAAGGACACTAAAAATCTGGGCTAAAAATGAAGCACATTTAGATAAAGAACATGATGACTGCTAATGTACAGTTGCAATGCGCTGGGTTACCCCTGTCATAATGAAGGGACTTTTAGAACGCCATAAACTTTTTTGCTCCCGTACAATACTTGCCATGTTCTGAATAATAGTCTTATAGAAAAAATAGTCCAATCCTAATTTTCTTCATCTTTTATTTGAAAGTCCTTTTTCTAATCAATCCTCTACTCTAATATCTCCCACCTCCCCCCCCCCCCTCTCTTTCTCTCTTTTTCTTTATCTCACCGTCTTTCCAATCCTTTCTAATTAATCTCGGTTTGTCTTCATGTCTTATATCTCTTTGCTTATCTATTTCACCAAATTTATAACCAATTTAACCGACCAACTCTCTTTGTTTGTCTATATGCCCGAATGCCTGTTTTTATTCTCGGTGTGCCACACTATACTTCACTTGTTCATTGTCGTTGTTGTATGTGTACGGAAGATAATACAAGATCACAATAAAGGACATACTGCGATGATTGTCAGTGCAAAATGTGTTTAATTCAGATAGAAATAAGAAGAAGATAAAAAAAATCAATATTTACACACCATTTCACCAATGTCAAATATAACGAATACTCATGAATATGCATCTGTAAAGACGTTGCAGACGCAAAAATGTTTACTTTATTACTATAATTACATTGAATTCGTATGATATTTTTACCAATATGGTTACAGAATTAGCAGTGTTTTAAACGATTTGCCACTTTCCTGAATTTAAGCGTCAGGTACTTCTTTTCAATCAATTCATCACATACAACAGTGCAGGATTTCATTTTGCACATTTTATTATTTCTTTTCTATGAAAACAAATACTTAATGAACCTTGGTCTAGATACTGTACTGCAGCCAATTTCCTGAAGATGAAAGAATTCGATATGAGATAATTACAAATTGTAACACTTAAATAATATCAGCGAAAGACATTTAGCCCAAATCCTTCAAAACTGGCTAGGCGTGTTTTATACAGCTTTTCGTAAATTGATTACAACTTAACACACTGCAGCAGGGAAACCAGTTCATTTCAATGGCGTACCGCCGTCATTTTACCTGCAGTTTTAACAATATTGGATCAAATGTCCAATGAACCACATCATTAAAAATGAAATGATTTACATTCAGAACAAGAATTTTATAAAGAATTTTGATTTACGAATGTCATTTGCTGATGGGAAACTAATTTGTTATTCATGTTTCAATTGTGCGTAAATTAGTTAGTCATTTATTTGATGTGGACATGATTACTTAACATGATGATATTCGTGATATTAATCATGACCAAACAAACACACTAAGAACTTTATATAATCCGTAACATTTTACATGTTTATCAATCTGAATAACTCAAACCAATCCAATGCTAATGAGATCTCCTTTTGGATTACCATTTCCCGTATGTCGTAAAGTCATGCGCTACTGTATGTTTTAGTTTAATTAATCATCTCCGATATCTAGACAGTTTGCAATATACAGTAAACATACGTTACTATCGAGGTAATGATAACCACGATAGCGGGATCTAAGAAAGGGTACTGCTGAAGTCTAAAAAAATCCATGTTAGTTACCCTTTCATTTGAACAGAGTTTATTATTTGCTTACATGTCCATTACTACATGAAAGAGTCAACAAGATGAAAATGGTGAATATTATCCTTTTTAACCCGGTTGTGATTAAGAGACTATGACGGGACTAACCCTTTTTACTAATCCACCATTGATAATGAATTAATGATGAATTAATTAATTAATTAATTAATCTACCTTCCTCGATATTGTTATTGTAATCATGTTTCTTTTCAGCCTTGTGAAGTTGCCGACCATGAGACAAGGATTTTAATTTACCCTTGGCAGAGTTCATGATAGTATCTAACACTAAGCGAAATAAGGCCACGTCATGTTGTTTATATCGAAACGCAGTTTGATTTGTACCCATATTTTCGCAATATTTTTTATCAAATCTTGATTTTTTCCTAAAGCGGATGTTTTTCAACTTGAGTTCGGTTCTATTCATCCCATGCACGAGATAAATTGCGAAATGTAAGTGCATATGATGTTTTATCTTTTACAACCACGAACGGTTTTTACATTGCAAAAACTTTGATGTTGATTTAACACCAGCCAGGAATCTCTACATGTATATGTCCACACCAGAGAAGTGTTAAACAACACCAGTTTCGTTTTGGTCTAACACCAGATAGGTGTTTATACAACACCTATAAGTATTATAACAGCATCGGTTTGATACCAAACTGGTGTTGTTTCAATACTTCTCTGGTGTGGACATATATGAGGGGCCGCGGAAGCGGGGGGGCTAGGGCTGTTGGGGGCTTCACCCTTTCCAAAACCATGTACAAAAACGTAATTTTTTTTGCATGGTCAGCCCCCACTTTTGGCTCAGCCCCCCCCCCCCCCCCCCCTTTGAAAACCGTTCCGTGGCCCCTGTATAAAGATTCCGGGCTGGTGTTAAATCAACACCGGAGTTTTTGCAGTGTAGCAACTACTATCAATATGGATTTTTTTTTTAAGAAGAAAAAAAAATATAGAGCTACAAATGCAAAACTTTCAGGAATATTTAACTCTAGGATAAAATGTAGTTGCTTTCAAAAACAATGGTGCAGTAATTGAAACCAAAGCCAATATCTCACAATAATACCAAACTCATTAAAATTCTTTGTAAATTTATCGTGACATGTTTTAATATATCAAACAAATTGTTATCACTAATAGCTAAGCCTTTCACTCACCCCTACCTGAACATTCTAATATTTACTCATTTCTGAGGATTTGAAAAACAAGAAACTCTAGATTTCGCATAACTATGTATTCATTAGATCACTTGGTTGCTGCAGCGAAAGGGAGCATCTCCACTTATACTGACGCAAAGCAGAATTACGTCTTTGATCCTGCTTAATAAGGTGTGGTAATTAAGATTAGAAACGTTGTTAATAATGTCACAGAGTTCGCCTCACTCAGAGATAGACATGGAAAAGTATGCATTTTCCAACTGAATGAGGGTATATGATACTGTAAGGACAATCTCATTACTTGAACTCATTAAAGCGCTAAAACGAATGATAAAACAATTATATTTCTGCTACAAATTATATATTGGGAATTTGCAAGATTCTTTCACACCATGTTGAGCCGGTATAACTATATTATGATGAGCGCCAACTACGCTTCTGGCATTTTGGGGCACTAACTTCACTCATAAGAATAGTTTACTGATCATTAACAATAATTGTTATAATTGTCGTTCCCTGGTATCTCTATAATTCACCCGAGTCAAATATTTCAATTGCATTACTCTGCCTATTACAGTAGCACTCATCGAGTAATCCAACAACTGTTACAATTATCAAGGGAAATGTATCAGGAAACTAGGGGTTGAAACACTATCTTTCCTCACCTCCAGCGATGGCATGTAATTGTCTTGATAAATGCTAGTGTTGCCATTTTTTGTCTAGGAATAAAGATATCATCGTGCCCGACATTTGCTATGACTAGATGTCCAATTTTAATCAAAAATATAAAGACATGTAGTTAGATGATTAATACTCTGTACTTTTGCAAGAATACAACTGTCTTCTAACCGGGCATATGAAATTTTAAATTTACTCTCAAATATATACTTTTTCTTCAGAATCGATCGACATTTTATTTGTAATATTACCCTAGAAAGGGCGCCATTTGCTTATCAAAAAGAATACAGTACATCATAATCCCATTTTATAAGACAAGCTATCATAATTAACTATGAATTTTCATATAGCGGCGGTTAATTGGCTGATATATAATATTTGTAACTGAAACTTTGAAAATAATATAAAAGGAGACTTAGTGGTCTCGGAAATTGGTAGTCCATTTAAAATTAGTCGACCAAAATCAATTATAGTACAAATACGAAAAAGAAATAACATTTACACTCCTAAATCACCCCATATAAATTTCATTATTGAACAAATTCAATCATATATTACTTCAAAAATAATATAAAATTTAGCATTTTTATTATACATTCAATACAACAATTACAAAATCTTCACAAATATAGATAATATCGACCTACAGTGTATTTCATTATTACGATCAAGTACGATCTGCCGAATGTATGCCTACTTATCTTATTCATTTTTATTTTATGTAATAAAGTTTGTCTAGCACACACATAATGATATACTGTACACTCATTTAATAATGAGTATCGTACATGCAGCGTACATCTTCAAAGTCAAAAGACGATTCATAATTTAATTCATTTTCTTTTTTATTTTTCTGCGATTGAATTTCTATATGTGTCATACCATGAAATTGATTGCCTCATTTAGTGCATTTTCCTGAGAAATTAGGTTAAAAAACTCGCTATGTGGAAGAGTAGATAAAAAAATATAAATCCATGAAATGACTTATTAATCAATACTGTGAAACATTGTCGTCGAGAAGGGAAATGCAGTAGTTCGTTCTGATTTTACAAATCATATTAGTCAGTTATATGTATTCATTGTCTTTATAATTGAGCATTTGTTATGCATTCACAACTGCCCTTTGAGACATCGTCTGATAATTTGCTGATGTTTGTAGATGTTGACGTCTCCATTTTCGATATCCTACGATTGCAGCTGCAGCAGCTCCTACTGCTATACTTACAGAAACAAAGGTTGCTGTAAGAGCGGCAGTCATGGAAGATGGTTTCTTTTTCTGATTGGAGTGATTGATAACTGGTCCTATTGTTTGGGGAATCAGAGGAACATGGGGACCTGCCCCACCACCAGTACCAGCTCTTGGAGGCGGTTGAGGTTGGGCTGGTCTTACGGGGAATTGTCGGTTCGGGTAGTTCACACGAGGATTGGAGTTGACTGCTGGTATAATAGGGATATTTGGTAGGCGAGATCTAGGACCAGTTCCTGGCCCTCCGGAACCACCTCCTGTTGCTCCTCCTCCTGCTCCACCTGTGCCTCCTACTCCCCCTCCTACATCCGATCCACCCCCACCACCTGCAGCACCTCCTCCTTCACCCGCTCCTTCCGTTCCTCCCCCAGCTCCACCAGTTCCGGAACCACCTGATTCTCCTGCACCACCCTCACCCGCTTCTCCGGCATCTATACCACCACCAACTCCAACACCGCCGCCACCACCACCGGCAGCTGCATTCCCTCCACCTGAACCTCCAACACCACCACCGCCACCTCCTCCCCCACCAGGTACTACCGGGCCTTGTGGGACCCCCTCAAAGTTTGAGCTTGGATCATATTGATCATAATCTGCCATGGTTGGAACCCTCTCTTCGCTTGAGTCACTACTACTGTACTGCCGTCTCATGAAACCCAAAGGACTTTTCAGCTCCCCTGGGTACATCGGTCTTTCTCTCAATGCAGCAATATTGTCTCCTCTTACTTCGACCGGACGAGCTCCTTTCAAATTAATTGTCGTTTTGTTCATGTCTCGTGTACAGTTCCCTTTGATTGTCAGGTAACAGGGAATGCTTCCTTCCACGTTGAAATGTGTCTGGATATGTGTTCTGATGCTCTCTCGATTTGTAGCAGCGTTGTGTAATGGGCCTGCCAGAACCGATGAACCTGAAACAGACAAAAATCCAGAAAATCACTGATAAATTATTGATTTAAACAAGTTAGAATACAGATCATCGGCCATTTATGGACTCTACAGTGAATTAATTAAATTCGATCTTTTATTCAAGAAACTAATAAAGTTAATTTGCCAGATATGGCCTTAATTGATGAATATTTTCATTCATGCATGGATTCAGTATTGTACTTCAGGCTGTTCTACTCTTCTTGTCAACAAAATAATATCCTTACAATGAATAGATTGAATTCAAAATGAATAAGATCATGTGAACAAATAAAAACGAACGTGATTCTATATGCAAAATCAAATGTTTTCATTCAGAACCTGTCACTGCCTTGCCCTCAATCAGCTGAAATTAAATATTTTAAGTGCTTACTTTTAAAGCTTTCCGTCTTGCCTTCCAACTTCAGACACTTTGTTTTACAATTTGCATACGTTTTATACGATTTTCAACATAAAAAAATATTACCTGGTAGTAAATGAAGTGCAAATTTGTAAGATAGAAAAGGAATCACTAAAAATTTGATAAATATGCCTGAGATGTAAATTGGTGCGAATTCAATGAAATTTATATGCCATGCCCAGAGTTAAAACAGATGAATTTTTTCCACCTAATATGACAGTAAACCCTATTTTTCTTCACAAAATAGGTAGGCTATAATTAACAACTGCAGACTCAGATGCTAAACCTTGGACCATGACTATAGTTAGTAGTTATACATGTAATTTAGTAGTTATTATCTTTAGAAGCGAAGTGTCTGGAGTCAATAATTGGGGTCAACTTTTAATTGCGTCAAAGAAGTACCTTTTATTCTATAAATATTCTGTCTACCTGACAATTTGTCAGCAGACAATATGACATATTACGAAATGTTTTCACCATTATCGGCTCTGTTTTACATAAGTTTTAGTGGTTTACATTTATTAGTTTAATAAATTCACCCCGGGATTTTGGTCGAGGATATCATCGTGGCTCTGATCGATCCCTTCGTCCTTTTCTTTCAAATTAAAATAACATAAAAACCGTCTACTGGTGAAGTACATTCTAATATGTTTTAATGACAAAACATATTTGGGTCTGTCGTCAAATATTGAAAACGTTTTTTTTATTAAGCAACAACACTCTTCTGAAACAAAAGACAACATCCCAATATGACAAAGCAATGTATGGTACAATCTATCAAGTTAGTATATAGTTTACTGATCTTTTTGAAGGATCAGGAAATTCTGCAAAAGACAATACTTAAATAAGTCGCCGTCATGACCAAAATTTAAGATGCATACACTCAGCAAAACAGAAGGAAAGGGGAAAGGAGTGAGTGAATACCTTCTAGCCTACTAAATGCTAGGCTCTTCCTTTCCAGTGTTTTCCCCTGACGCCCTTTCCTTTTTCTTTTTGAACGTATTATTTATAGGTTTTGACGGATGTGCATGCCCCTATCCACTCCTCCTCAAAAGGTTGCATTTTGTAAAAGGAGGACTCAGTTTCTTGCCATTTTCTTTATCACTCTGATTCCAAGGATATTTGAAAAGTTGCATTACATTATCGATGGATCGGTCAAGCAGCTCAAATTTATTTCATGCTTACTTCATATGCCTTATGTATTACTTCTAATCATGTGTGATACCTTGGGGGATTGACTGCGCAATTTTCCATGATTTATTCAAGTGCTGAAAAGGGAAGAATGAACGGGTGCAATAAAAGAAGATTTTCTAAAGTATTGAAAAAGGCCTGTTGATGTATCAACATCAGACTCACTGCAGGGGGCCATCTTGCCCCATCCTGTTTCTGTTTCTGTTTGTGGTAACTCCCGTAGGAACTCGGCAGGACAGCATTTTGCTGGTAAACGCCAAGCTGGTATATAACCAATTACCTATGAAACATTTTACGTCAAGGTTAATCAGTCATAGTGGCTGACGTTATAGACGACAGATATCACTCTCGGGCCTTTTTTATCAAAGTGGAGACAATGGCAGAGCTGGGATTCGAACTCACAACCCTGCGATTAAGAGTCCAATGCTCTAACCACTGGACCACACGACCCGTGTCCCCACATCCCACATCTGCGTTGCCCCTATGTACGATATAAGTTAAAGAAGTAATCGAAATCCTGTCAATGTGATCAAAAAGTTAATTAAAATATCTACGAGGTACATACTCACACTCTACTCTCAGTGGGATGGGAGAAATGATCATGAGAATGCTAATTATTGTATATTCCTTAATGGCTAATTAGGGAATGCACATTGTCTTACAGTCAGGAAGTAATAATCTGTGACGTGTTGACATATATATGTCAGTGTCTTCCTATTATAAAGAAGCGGCCTCAGTAGATGATAAATCCTCGGCTCTGGTTCTGGATTTTTTTTCAAAGGATATTATAAGCAATTTTCAACTTGCGTGAAATGGTTATCGTAAGGAAACTATTTTCCTATAGGAAGTTTCTGAAAGTAACATCTTAGAAATAAAGTAATATTCAAGTATAGATTATGAGGATAGATCTAGATATCTCAAGATAGATGTTTGGACCATGTAATAGGTCCATGCTTGGACATACACGTAAAATAAAGTCAAACATACCGCAAACGTATGTCACAAAATATTTTGTTAAGATATCCATTCGTCTCATAAAAACAGACACCGTTGGAAAGGAGAGATTCGATTCGATGAATTTATTTTTTTTTCTCATTTGATTACATATATCTGTATTTGTACTTTGTTATTTGTTGTGTTATCTATTTTTTGAGGGTCGAGCGTTGTTTTTTTAGTGGGCCCCTCCATTTCCATCTTAATTTAATTTCTATTGAAAAATAGTATATTTATTTGAAACCTCCAATGTGTTGCCCAAATTGTCTAGGTGTTTTTTTTTCACAACATATGTATTACTATATTTGTTTCTTTGCAACGGACACAAATACTAATGTTTATATATGGTATACAATTTGTTTTTGTTTGATGGAAGTGAAATAAATAAATTTGAATTTGAATAGGCAAACTCCTGCTTTTACGATTTATTATGATAAGGGCAATTTATGTCTGGAAAATTAGACACAATCCTATGTAACAACACTCCTTGTTTATTAGAGAAGGGGCTCTTACGTAATCCATCCACTCGTTTTCTGATTTCATCGATACAAATACACATTTTTGTCTTTCATCTAGATGTTTCGTTTCGAGATATTTTGATATAAATTTTTAAAAAGAATTTAGATTTATATCCATATTTGTAATAGATATTCAGAATAGATACAACCAATTAATTGCCGTTTAGATTTAAACAATTACTAATTTGTTAGTGAGTTACAAAAGTTATAAATTTCAGGTGAACGTAAAAGAAGTTATAAACTTGATAGCTGATTACAGGCGCATGCCATTATGCTTCCGAAAGCTTGATTACTGGAGCAAAGGTCAATCACAATCGGAAGGTCCCCTAATATGCAAGGTATACAATAGCCCTTGACCATGTTGACGTCACCATGCAGGAGATACGACACATTAGCTTCCGTGCTACTCCCTCCATTTAAGCAAGGCTGTTTGATAAATGACAGGTATTACACAGAGCAGAGGCCTTGGTTTTGATCTACAACAAAGACGTTTAAAGAGGACCAACTTAAGAGTCATACACCATGTTTAATTTATGGTGCTAGTTAAATACCAACTCCTGACAATATTATTTATTCAGTCATGTTAACATTATTTGGTGTTATGTTCAAGCACGCTGTAATTTTAACATCTATCCTAAAAACCAACTGATGTCTGGTTTTGGGGATGGGTGATAATTCGTAGTTATGAGATACATGACATCGGTATACTCATGGTATGTAATGACTAAGAGTCATCCAGGGACTAGTAAAAACCGCGAATGAAATAACGTATCTTGCAACGCCACACCTTGTGGGGATCAGAGAAACATTACCATGTGCTCATTTGACTACATAGAATATCTTGTCAAAAGGTTATCCAAATTCCATCATTAATTATTTTATATTCAATTACACACTGTGGGTCGCCTACAAATAGAAGCTTAAAATATCAGCCTAGTTCATAAGTCACAGATTAAAGTATGATCATCCAATATCCGAACACACCAAATTGCACTTTCTAGAATTGCGTTTATATTGGTTGTTTAAACTTGAATACGTCATGTGTCAAATTAATCATTTCTGTTTAATCACCCTCATTGGAAAATCTGCTACCACGTATGTTCACTCTCCATACAGTCGTAACAACACATGCTCCACACAAAATGTAAAGTTTCAAATTATATCATAAATTATGTTTCTGAAACAGATGTTTTCAAGGGGTTGGTCATAAACTCATAGACTAGTCTACCACGATGATCACTCACGATTTTGTTGTACATGGTTATATAATAATTACGAGAAAAATATTGCGGTTGTATAATCATGATAATGATTGAAAAGTCTGTTTTCTTAGTTCATGATGATTTCGAACTGACTCATCCAATCACAAACCATGATTTACATTGTCTTGACTATCATTGTTATTGACATCTCATCTCAGTTCTTCAGAACTGATCCCTTTAGTCACATATCCAAGTCCTTTGTAAGTGCATAGAGACGTTATATTCGTAATAATAATAGCAATAATAGGCATTTATATAGCGCTATCTATCTAGAAATATTTTATTCCGAAGCGCGTTGTTGTTATTATTATTACCCCGGCTTTAGCTCGAGCTGCCTTTAAGCACTCATGCATTCAAGGAATTAATCCTGCCGGGTACCCATTTACATCACCTGGGTCTAGAGTGCAGCACAGTGTGGATAAATTTCTTGCTGAAGGAAATTACGCCATGGCTGGGATTCGAACCCACGATCCTCTGTTTCAAAGTCAGGAGACTTATCCACAATATGATATGCGCTATACAAGAACTGTTTATTATCATTATCATTATTATATTTATTATTATTATAATTATTAAAATTATCATAGAATAACTGCACTTATACAAACGTAAACATGGTCCATAATCTGATGTTCATATAAGATCACCGAGGTAAATAATAATGATAATAATGAATAATTTTGAGATGTTTGTACTGAACTGATTTCCAGGCATTATTCTTTAATCAGTATTAGTTGGATTCTTACTCATGTCTTTGAAGTTCATTCAACTTGAACACGTTGGACATGCTGGGCGTCAAATATCATGTCTTAATTAATAACTATGACAGTGATTTCTTCATGATAGGAAATGTGAATTATGTTAGGGCGTACTTTCAGTGCCTAAATGTCTATTGATGCAAAGACAATTCTGATTACTCACTATACAGTATAAGAATCATTAGACATCTACAAACTGGCAATAATGATTGGCAAAATAGAAGAAGGTATAATTTCTCCAATCATGATCAGCATTGTATATAAAAAAAACTGATTTTACAGAACAAAAAAAAAAGATTTTGCGGAAAGCAAGAACAGAATCATTCTTTAAATAAAAAAACCGGAATATTTCTGCAATTTAACAGAACAGGTCTGTTTAAAAACGAGGGAAGGCGTGTTTTATTTAAGGTAATGTGTAAGATTCCATACACCAAATACCAATTTCCTGTAAGATTACGCAATCTGGTAAGATTACAGGTGCTCTCGAGACTCTGCCGCAGGAACTTCTTTTATTTTAAGGATAAATTTTCTAACAGTGATTGATTGTTATTTCAAAGAAATCACCGATGATGAGCTTCTGCGGCCTTATGATGATAAGGAATGGTAACTTAGTTAAGTAACCCTCGCAATGTTATTTTCACCGTCTAAATTCGTCTTTTGATAACTTCAGTGGGTCCAGAGATGGTAAAGGATGGAGATGCCAATGAATTCAAAGTGAAGGCCATCTCAAAATTGCGGCTAGTTAAATAACAATACGCAGAGCTAGGCGACGAAACAGAGCAGGGCAGAGCGAGGAGAAGCTACTGGTCCAGTAGAGAAATAAAAGCAATCAAACGCATTTCTTAACACCAGAGGTAGTTTGCTTTCTAACTAATAACAAGCAAGTATTTAAGATTTGCGTTCCTTTTATATGTTTCATTTTAAACGCAATTCTGCAAACCGACCTAGACAAAATACGCTGTACGTTTCTGCCATTCTATGAACATCTCCTTCTCGTAACGCATTCATATTCATACCAATAAATGTTAAATAAAATACATTTTAAGTGACTGTGTTCCATATATTCAAATCCGTCAATCATTAATTCATATAAGGTACATAAATATACCAGACACAGACACAGGCAATTGAGGTTCACCGATTGGGAAAAGAAAAGGGTTCAAGTTTGGAAACATTGTTAATCAAATGAATGAAAAAAATACCGCTGAAGCTGGGTATACGAAGCTTTTTCAACCTTTGGAGTGGTGAATTATATTTCTGTTAAAAATTCGAGGTACTTTCTATTAAAAAAAACACCTGCAGAATTTTGAAGAGAGTCATTTGCAAGTGTTTATATTACAATCGCTGAACACAAGACTCACTGAATATCTAGGAAGATATCCATATGGACCTCTTCTTACCCTGGAAATGTTGCACTTACCCAGGGTATATTTCATCATCAGCGATGATCAGTGCATCTGACAACAGGAGTCAGTTGACAGATGAATCACGTCTTTGTTTGGAAAAAAATAAGGAAAATCAACAGTGACATTTTCTTATTTTGTGTCAGTGATTCAGATGCCTAATGTTAAATTGATTACTTGATTTAAAAAAAGATAAATATGCCTAAGATTTGAAGTATTGACTTCATATTCATAAAGCAGGCCGATAGTTATTCTTGAGTTTTAACATGTTCGAGAACATTCAAATGATTCAATCACGCTGGCCAAAATGATTAGTTGAAGATTTGGAAACATGCAAGGGTATGGATATATTGAACTTCACATTCCTTTACCGTCATTTAATTTTTTTTTATTTGGCCTCGTGTTAATAATTGTCCAGATAGAAGAGAGAAATGTCACGATTTACTTACAACGCCAATATTCTTTATAAACCGGTGATTCTGTTAGAAATTGTCTTTCGATTACGTTGATGAATATATTGATATAATAAGGTAGCAGGTCGATGAATGCACAATATATCTAGGCATGCTTTTTGAGAATGAAACCAATTAACTGTCTGAAACTTCAAAATGAAACTGAAAGAAAGTTGAGACGTTTAGGTCATTCTTTTACAGTGTTTTGACGTTGACAGATACGCGGAGTGGCAAGACGATGTCTTGAGATACTGCTAAGAATAGGAACCTTGATGGCAAAAGGCATCCGGGACAGAAGGATGGTTCGGATATGAGTCAAAAGTCGAGGAAAGGGGTATCGGAATTAAGAAAGGGGGACGAAGAAAGACCCCATGGTCGTCTGTCCTCCCATATATATCTCACAATTACCCGTAAATTGATTGAATAAATCATGTTCATTGAAACGCGATGCTTTCTCAACTGAGAAAAAGCTGGATTGATAAGAGCCAACAATGGAAACTGCAATAACGATACTCTGGTCTTATGATATTGATAATAAATAATTAGTTAGTCAAACGATTCAGATTCAAATTCATTATTTTATTGTCCTCAATGGAAATTTCACTCTGTTATTATTCACTGCACAATAATTCACTTAAAGTGATTGGTTAACATTGGTTTGACTTTTAAAAAATCTGAGCTAGAAGGTCACACTTGTCACCTGTGTCTAGGATATGTTGCAAAATTGATGCCCAGAAAAAAAATGCGTTCGAAAATAATTATTTAGTGCTTCAAAAATTGAAATATAAAGTGACCGGAAATACCATCTTAATTTCATCCCATACACTTATGTGTACTATTTAGGCGTCTATAAGACACCTCTTTACAAAATCGGGGTTTGTCTTGTAGTTTTAGCTTTTCATTCTCAATAATGGTTGTTTTCAGGGTTTATTAGTTCTAATACATGCACTTGTACACATGTTTCATCTTCGTTTGAGAATTTTTTTAAATCGGCTGCTATACACACCATATACACACCATAGATATTAGCAGTAAAAAAAAATCCGTTACAGTCATGGTACACAAATTGTTTAAATTAGTCCTAAAATATTGTGTTGAACATGTTGAAAGAGAGGCTTAATGGGAAAGGAAGATATGAATTATTGTCATTATTTCAGTTATTATGTTGTTACATTATATCATTATATTATTATATTTCATGTACTGTCACTTAAAGATATGTTAACTGGTTGCAGAGGTGAAAATTAATGCAGTACAGATGACTGGCGAAGTGACAAGATATTACTTAGTCAAATATGTCTATTTTTCCATATCATAAACACATATCCTCCTACATGTATTAATGCAATTGAAAGTAACATCATGATACATGATTAAATCAGAAAAGCATGTAAGACAGTAGCAACATGGACTTAAAGTTATTCTGACAGGCTAACGAGATTTCCTTGACTGAGCACTTAAAGTATATGGAAACCCAAAGAGGAAATACTGATTCTTTAAATCCTCACAAGACTCACTTGACCATGTTGACAGGGTGGAAAGGCGTGATGGCTAATTTAAAATCGCCAAGGCGTTACGTGGTGAGGAAAGGGGCAAGCAAGGGGGTGAATAATGGGGTAGGCAATGGGGCAATGACGATGTAACCATGGAGTTATAAAACACAGATGTAACCGTAAGGGGGTGCTAATCAATCTAGTCAGAGTCATAATTGACTTAATGCCATTAGAAGGCAATCTTCAAATTCTGGCAATTAATGATGGAAAATTGTATCGTTTTGTAACTTCCTTGTCGTATTATCATTGGTAAAGTGTCAAGTATCTCCACTTTCTCCCTGGTAACCACAAAGTATTCAACATATTTAAAAAATCAAACCTTTTGGTTATACGGAATGTATCTTGTTCCTGTGCTGACATTTAAAAATCAGATAATATTTTAATAAACGGATTAACTAGAATTTATTTTATTCGAATTGAATATACATTGCACTACGCTCTGAACTTTGTTTTTTCTTCAAAACGCATTTACCACCTTAATCGCTGTTGTGAGATGAGCATGCTAAAGTTTCTGGAACTTTCAAAAATGGTTATAAATCTATTGCTAAAAGAGAATTATGAATCGATGTTCAACTAATATTTGGAAAGTGAAGAAAGAGAGAATATAACTTTCTGGTTTTGACTTGGAGGCTTGACCATTAAGGTATTGCTTGGTGAATGGTCATTGGATGACTCGGTGTTATGGTCAGTCGTAGAATTGGATAACACCCATCACCTAAGCTTCTTCTGGGGAAAGAGGCAACAGAGGGAAAATGCTTAAAACTAACCAAGATTACGCCAAGGGTACTTAAAACAAAATTCATTCACTTTTAAGGCATAGTATCGCTTAAAAAAATCAAGGATCTTTTGCAAGGCAAGCCTACTGTGAAATCGGTATATGCCAAGCTTATAAAGTCAGGAGATCCAATTTTGAAATCGTGTAGTCAAAATATCGTCATAGTATAGTCAGATAGTCATTGTATCCCTTTTTCTACAATGATATAATTTCCATTAAAATGTTTGCTTAAATGTAGACCTTATCAATTGAAACTTTATAGCGAAGTCATTGTTTTACGATGTCAGTTGTCAATAATAAGTTTTAAAATCCTGTTCTTAATTTTTAACAGAGATCCCCAGGTCACACAATGCAGAGTAGGCATATGTCCCAATACCGTCCCATGTTCAAACATCGATTAGCATGTTTAGA
The DNA here is from genome assembly GCF_018143015.1 of Lytechinus variegatus. Lineage (NCBI taxonomy): Eukaryota > Metazoa > Echinodermata > Echinoidea > Temnopleuroida > Toxopneustidae > Lytechinus > Lytechinus variegatus. Next base: position 42,031,840 of record NC_054744.1, on the reverse strand, counting down.
CAAGGCATGAGATAAAAAAAGTGAAAATTGAGTGCGATGTTTCCAAGCATGACTACTAAACCATATCAAATGTAATTGTCAAATCGAAGTAAATTTGAGCACATTACGTATCCATGGTGACACGATTCAAATTTGATGATGAGCAATCACTCAGTATAGAGACCGTTTTGTTTAAGAATCAACCTTCATCGACGGCCCCATAGTTTTTAAGCACCTGGTAGAAAACCAATATACGTATTATTTATAACTTGAGTCATCATCGTAAACTTTTCACCTCTGGAACATTTTGGTATTTAAAAGGCACATGAACGCTAAGATGCGTAATATATCATTTTTACACATCGAAAAAATAGTTTGTATACCTGTCCATGGAAATCAAAAGATTCATGAAGGAATGGATCGAGTTACTGGGGGTCTAGAATTTATGTGGGATGTGTTAGATAACTCTCAGGTCCTATCTTTTACTTGAATAATGCTCCAAATACGACCAGAAAATACACTTAGAAGATCAACATGTTGTTAAATAAAAGGAAACTGATTGTCCTGTCGAGATTTCTACATCACTCGTAAGTAACGACCACATCATCATTGGGCATATCAGCACAACTTCTTATATGATAACTATGCTTGAGCTATGAATCATTGCTCAATGCCAATTGAAGCTATACCTCGAAGGTCAAATTGATTCTATTTCCTTTTTTCTTTAAGATCATAGGGGATTTAATTTCATAAGGTTTATACAGTTTTAACATGAAGTTGACAAAAGAATGTTAAGTTTGAATTCGTTTAGTAAAGACAACCAGAAGACATGAGGTATGTGATTCAAAATAAATCGGAACGCAGGAACATGCTTTAAAACAGATCAATATTTATATTTATCATGTACAATATGCCTACAATATTTATATACAGGAAATATAATAAAATACAGACCGAGGTCATGCATATTGATAACAGTATTTGTCGGGATAAGTCCAATATGATATTCCATTATGAAAAATTCTTAACGATTTAAAGGAAACCAAAACCCAAGTAGATAAGCAACCTTGTTTGAAAGAGTAAAATGAGAGGAACAATTTAAGACAAGTTTCATCAAAATCGGTAAGAAATAAGCAAGTTAGGGACGTTCAAAATGTCCTGCTGTACTTTTTAGGGGGATCTTCAAATTGGCAAACTTGTCTCTAAAATGGCTGATTTTGTGGACAACTCTCTATTTGTTTTGTATACAAATTAGATTTCAACCTTTATTTTGAAAAAAAAAATCACATCGTCTCCTCCTGACCTTTACATATGTGGTGTGAATTTTCCCATGACATATGTTATGCTCAGAAAGAGGGAAGATGAAATTTGAAAGATAATGGGGATCTGCCATTTTAAAGCATTGTGTGGCCAATTTGAGGACCCCCATAGAAAGTAGAAGACTCTTTAAACGTCCACAACTCGCTCATTTCTTAACCGATTTTGATGAAACTTGTTTTTAATTGTTCCTCCCATTTTACTCTTTCTAATTAAATTGCGTCTCTTCTAGGGTTTTGGTTTCCTTTAAAAGAACAAAAAGTATGAATTTAAAGTCTCACATTTATTACAATATTATAGGTAGTATACTCCCACTTACATTTATGAGAAAATCTGTCCAGTAAATTGATACACCTACTCTTAATTTAAATCAATATACTGGTATTCATAAATACCTTGGATTAAAACATGTTTAGACTCAAGCTAAAAAAAGAATTGGATTAATTGCATTAATTAAAACGCGTGGACTAACTGTGCTTGTTTTTAAATCTGTCTGCATATTTATGAAAATAACGGTTGCACTTTTGGCGGGATCATAGTATTAGGGAAATTTGGCACAGAATCCGTACAGCGGCGCAATACCAACTTACCACAAAATTGCATTTCTATACTGATCTCCAGATCATGTTAACGACTTGTCATTTAAAGATCAAATATTTTAAAGCAACCTGTTGTCGCAGTGAAAATAATAATAATGTAAAACATGTTTCCCGAATTAGACTTCGAAGCTACTAAATTAATTTGATATAAGATGGCCAATATACATTCAGACATTATCACCATGTCATGTATGTTACAGTCTAAAACAAATGCCATGATCAACTATACAGTGCGTATCAAAAAAAAGTTTACACTTTGAAAAAATCCTGTAAAATTATACATTTGTAATATCCTGAAGATTGTTCCACATTTTAACATTGGTACAGGTCCATTAAAGCAAATGACGATATAACTGTCGAAAAATATTTCTGCTTGAGTGAGCACCACTTACTTTTCAAAAGTTAGTGAAAATTGATTTGCGCAGAAATTTGAAATAGTTATGCGAATAAAAGTAGACCTTAATCATTAAGAACACATGGAATTTAGCTAGTAAAATTGATTTGAAGATATCTTCTACATTGTTTGACTTGTTACCTTGCCCAAAACACTTCGAAGAGTGCATTTCGCCCCACCCCACTCCCCCACACACCGAGGCCATCGTGACGAAATTTGCTTTACATTGAGCTGTGATTTGCATGGAATGGCTTAAGCTTGATTTTCATTTTGTTAATCATTGCTAAGCTTTGGAAAAGTGTGCAGAAACAAGTATTAAATGAAGAATGAAATGTAAACCAACTTTCAATGATAAAAACTGAGTAAAAAATGCTGGAGATCTGATATAAACTTTTTTTCAGATTCAGTTATGTCCTCAGATCCAGCTGGCACAAATAGGGAAAAGGTTGTGCTTATTAAGTGTTGAAATTTCAATTTGGGTGGCAAAATCGTCACAAAATGCTTGAATTTATCCGTTTTATTCCAATTGACTAAAAGTGCAAGGGAAATGTATGAAAAATCTTCCGTAGTGTAAGTTTGATTTCGTCCTTTTCCCTTGACACAGCATGAAAACGAGCATTTCTGCGCAAACAGATTTCTGCGAGCTTTACAGAAATGGACAGTGCTCATTCAAGTGTAGCATTCTGACAAAACTTTTACTTTCATTGGATAGATGAGACCCAAACCAAAGATTATATGTGAAAAAATTACCCGCATGTTGTATATTTTTTTAATTCCCAGGGCTTTTTCATAGTGTAAACTTTTTTTGATACACACTGTAGAACGCATAAACATATTTGAATGTTTGAACAACTTTTTTTTATTTCAGACATATGTACAATTTGATATCAATCTTCTGATTTAATGAAATACTTGAGGAAAAGTCAAGATATTTCAGAGTTTCATGGAAATAAATCTCAGGGTGAACATCAGTCATGTCAGTTGGGTTCCGGAAATGGATTGGAAGTAATTTAATATGTAATATCCTGACATTCTGAAAAATTCATTAAACTTTGAATTAGGTCGTTTTGGTAAAAGAAAATATTCAAAGACTTTATAAGATTGGCTTAAGGATTGAACATTTGTAAAGTCCTTGAAGCCACATGTGCAGGAAACGGATTAAAATCATGGTGGCAACTATTTATGGACTTGGTCATGTAACACAGTATTTTCATGTGATCAAGGAGCATTAGACCTGGCTCTACGTCCATGCTCTCATTAACTTCAATTCAAAGCTATCCGTAAAGCTGAATTCTCGGCGAAAATGTGAAGCAAAATGCAAACATTTCAGTTTGTAAGGCTGAAACAATCGAGATTCAAGTAAAATTAATGAACAAGTCCCTCCACTTCAGCTGAAGATCTGTGTCAATGGAGATCACAATAGCTACAATGGTGATATGAAGATAGAATATATAACCACATAATCTGTCTAAAAGTCAACTGGATTATCTTCTTATAGTGTACATTAACGTGATAATTAGACAGCGGAATCGTTTAATTGAGTATCCTTTCTAATGAGCTACTGTTCTTTTCCGTTTTGAGTTATGCTTTCAAACACGTGTCCTTAGTTGCACTGAATAGGTGAGAACAAATTTTAACAGCATTGATTACAAGCAAGTGATAAGATGATCTGTGCTGATTTATACATTAATCTTGTTAATTGATAATTTGGTTGTAAAGCCATAAACAAATATTCCTTGTTTATCACTTCCATTGGCTTTTTTGGTTAGGGGAACTATAAGTTTGTCTTGGAAATGAAATGGATCAGTTTTTTTAATAATGTTCGAGTTAAACAGAGGAATAAACATTGCTACATGAGTCGATATAATCGTCTCCATTGTTACAAGGTTGTTAAAGTAAATTCTCCATAAAGAGGGGCTGGAAGAAATGACAATCTCTCTAGTTACTTTTTGCCACACGTATTTCACCAATTCCACATTTTTCTTTGCATCACACGATACCCAGGTATAGGATATGATGATGAAACAGTATGTAATCTTGTTGCAGAGTGGCATCGTTCCATATCTTCAATACACCACTATCAACATGACGTATGTCACTGATCGGCTGCCCACGAAGCATAATATGAAAGATAATTATAACAAGAAATATTCATTGCGATGATACTAAATAAAGCAACTGGTAACTAAAAGAGAATAAGAAGACTAGAATATTAGGACAGATGTGAATAAACAATCGTCTTCAATGCGAGTATTACCCTAACTGTCATAGTGGTGGGTGATGGGAAGGGGTTGCTGCCTCTCGCTTTAAAAATCGAATAACGAATTTTGAGGCAAAATCCTAATTTTAATTTCACTCATTACAATACCTTGCACATATACAGAGCCCTTCCCAACGGTCAAAAACCCAAGAGACAGAAAACAATACCCACTCTCCCTAATTGAAGACAAGAATACTTGTATATGAGTATGTCATTTGTTTTAAATGAATGTGAGAGACATTATAATTTAAATGATAAACTTAAAGACTAAGCCAACATTTAATCAAGAGATTAATTTTATATACTATTCGATTTATATTTTAAATGTAATTCTTTAGTGTTCACTAATAATATGCCGATAATTGAATGTGTAAATTACGTAAAACATTCAGACTTGACCTTCATCAAATGATTGGCCACATCCTAATTTGATATTTTCTGATGAATGCTACAATATATATGCATATTATCATGTTTGGAAATCAATATATGCTCGATTTCAGGTTTAACTTGATTCAAAACGGACGGGAAACGCATTAAATTGATTTCCTTCGCTTTTGGATTATCTTGGCAGAGCTGGAAAGCGCAACGGGCGGATCGAAATGAATGTCCATTTCATAATAATCGTTGAACTTAATATTTTTTTTAATTCAGGAGTACGTGCTTGTTTCATTATCACGCACAGACTCAGGTTATGGTGATACACATGGGGCCCGTTGCATAAAACTTTTTACCTGAGAAAACTCAGGTTGTTTTTACCGGAGTTTTTGCACTGTGTTAAAGTCAATGGCAGAAATCAGACTAACCTTAGTTTTCAGTTTTTACCCGGAGTTTTCTCTGGTAAAAAGTTTTATGCAACAGGCCCCCGGGTATATGAAAATAATTATCAACATGCTCCTATATACAAATATACAACTTTTCAGCACAGCATGACAAGCAAGGAACAGAAAAAAGTCCCCATACCCCACTCTTGTTTAATGGGAGAGCCGGAATTCCATATGTGCTCAAATTTAATTTTATTTTATCTATAGTTAGCTTTAAAGTTTTATATGGTATTAAAGAAATTATATGGTATTTAGGGGTAAATATCTAGTAACTGCTAGTAATCACAATTTAAAAAGCAAAAGAAATAAATTAAATGGAACCTTCTTAATGTAGATTTCTTAATAGGCCTATTTACCTATACTATTTAAACAAAACAAACCTGGAATTGCACTTACCTGTCATAAGAAAAATGTAAATGAATTGCATAAATGCCATTTTGATGTTCAAGATGAAGTTACAAGATTGTCTGAAGAAGCCTTTTGATCAACAAAAATATTTAACACAGCAATGGCCGCACCGTTAATATTCCTGCAAACAGTTAATTCACATTCGTCCCTTCTTTTTCAAAATGTCTGCTTTCCTCAGGATGTTGCTACATAAGTCACTCTTAAGATATCCATCTGGTTTTAGCAGACTACCCCAGTGCTCTCTCGCTCTACAGCACAGTTTCTTGTCTCTCTTCCGACATGAGGTTTGTGGCCTCTATTTCAAGGAGTTTGACCTCTCCCGCCAAACGCACAATGTCGTCTGCTCCAAGCAATGGAGTTTCGCTTGACGCGCGCTCGCACTCAAAAAAGAAGAAATTTTCGAAGTGAGTTTACTCGTGGAAAGAGTAGGAGGAATGGCATAATGATAATATAATGGAAGGGGAAACCCCTTTCCACTGATTACATAATATTATTTCCCCCTTCTAAAAAATATGTAATGTAGTTTAAAATAAATATGGATCATGAATTATTTTGTTATTAATATTTATGAGCTAGCATTCAAAGTCTGGTAATATTTTCCTTTGTGCATTTATAACAATTCAAGCTAATCACCAAAAGGACTTTTTTAATATGCTAATTTTATGGTTTGATTAATAAGTTTTCCTTGAAGATAAAAACTAAATTAAAATAGAAATAACAAAAGTGAAATTATTACCGCCTTTAAGTAGAGAAGAGTAGAATAATTTGATAGGCAAGTAAGCACTATCCCGATTACTTTTTTCCAGTCATGAGAAAAATAATATCAAAGGGTGGATTGTCCTGCTAAACTATTGACTGATATCGTTAGATCGTTAGTTCTGAGTTAATTATCTAACAACACTTTGAATGAAAGTAGGCCAATAAAAAGAGTCATATTTTGTTAAAACGTCATAAAAGGTGGGCTCACTTGAAAGTATATCACATTCAAAAGTTAGTACATCATGCGTTACTGTACGAAATGCTACATGACACAATGGGTCAGATGCATGCAAAGTAGCAATAGCATTTGCTAGGTTTTGGCTTGGCTTTTGCTTGATTCCGTATGCATAAAGAATGAGCGAGCAAAAGATTTTGCTAGTTAGCTCAAGCAATTGCTAAGGCATAATCTTTTGAAGCAATTGTAAATTGTTATGTATCTGACCCAGTCACTAGGTCACGCCATATTCACAAGTACAAACCAACTATATTGATATTCTTTTCCCAATATATACTATCGGTCGGTTAATTATTTTGTGATGTGGCTCAACACGTGAACCAAACTTAAAGTTTTCCATGTGAATGGACCCCTGCTTTGGCATTGAGTCCAAGATAGAAATGGCCCTGAAGGTGTTCATATTTCTTGTTATTCCGAAGTACTTTTTGATAATGTTCCCATCGTTATTGGTTACATAACAAAATAAAAAACCAGAGAGACCGTTCACGGTGCCAGATATTTCGTTAAGCCTACATAATCCAAATAAAGAATTATAACGCAAATAAACTAAATGAAATCTTATTCGATGTCATATTCACCATTCTAAATTCTAAGTAAGCATTTCCGTAAATGATTGTAATGAAGAAGGGTAATCGAAAGACTCAGCTACTACTCCAGACACGTCCTAATCCAAAGAGAATGGTTAGTATTGATGTCTATGAGGGATACGAATTTATTGGTCAAGGGCCAAAAATTGCAACCACCTCCCTTGATCACCTTTTTGTTTAAAATGATGATAAAGAAATTAAATGAATAATGAACCAAACACACAGGGCATCCAATTATGATCACGATTTTCCGTCATGATTTCGATTTAAAGTAATAATTTTTGTGTTCAGATTATCAAACTATTCGACAGTTTGAATGGCAAAGTTAAGTTCTTTGGGTTTCCTTTCGAAAGAAAAAGTGACAATAGATGATGATTATGCACTACTTTCTCAACAAAAAACATACGCGATGCTTTGCCGTGGAACCTTTAAAAAGATGATTTATTTATAATGATAATCACTCTATCTTTTAGAATCAATGATAGCATGAGTACAGATTAACAAGTTCGTGCAATTATCATGAAAACCACATTGTTTCATGGGTTCATTAATTGCTCATCCTGGGGCCTTCGTTCTCGACCCCCATATACCAATGTTCTAGAATACCACGTTTCGCATATATACATCCTCAAGTCAATGGGGCCACTTAAACTCGAACCTAACTCAAAGTGACGTGGACGATGTATCGAGGATTCAAACAGATAAATTTGGAAACAGCTGCCTTTCTAGTACAAGTATTGAGTGTGTGGGATTTAGTCATGTCTAATCTCTTTTATTTATTATTTTGTATCTGGATCGTAAGTTCAGAGAATAACGCGATCAAATTTAGGATTTGGGTTGCTAAAACACCACTAGGATTTATATTCATACGGGGGTTGTTTTTTCTGATGCTGTCGTATCTTATTTTATGACTATCAAAATTCTATACACATTTTACTTGAAAAGTCCTTTATTATTTAATTTTAAGACCTCAAAAATATTCAGAGTTTTAGAGTCCATTGTTTTAATTAACGATTTAATGGTAAATACCCTTTTGAAAAATGACAATTTTGAATTTGAATACATGAAAAGACGTTTTCCGGTTTATGAACAATTTTGCAATATCGATTTCAAAATACGAAGACCAATATTCAACACTAACCGATGACTAAAAAAATATCTGACTTACAACGTAAAAACCTTGATGAGAAACAGTTGTTTTATTCTATTAATATAGGCTTATAAATATATAGGCCTGTAAATATCAGGGAGAACAGAAAATTAGAAAGGTAGTATAAGTTATCCTCGAAACTCATCAGTAACCACCCACCCCCCCAAAAAAAAAAGAGGAAAAAGAAAAAGAAGAAACCATGTTGAGGTTTTGTTAAACGATGTCACCCCACATGATTCACTCGTACTTCAACAGAAGGCTCCATTTCAAACACCACCCAGAGATTTATAAAAAAAAAATGTAAATAATTACCAAGAACAAAGGCTTGATGAAATGAATGAGGTATCTCGATCATGATGAAATGGGAAACTAAATCTCATAAAGAGTTTACTCTGACTTCTGAGATTTCCGTTGATACAACCTATATTTTGAGGAATAGCTTAAGGGTTTCTAAGGAAAGTAAGGGCGACTTGTTTCTTTATGGACGACATGGAGCTTGATTCGATGCCCACGGCACACGTGGTATTGGCCTTTGTAAAGTTTGAGAAGGAAAGATGCAGGTTAGTATTATTTTCATTTAATACTCGTTCCATTCTAGTGGTATTTTCTTCTTTCTTTACTTCTGAGAGCTCTCACATAATTATGTGTCAAACTCCCTGCTGCCCTGCACCCGAGGCATGGGCGCATCCAGGATTTTCCAAAAGGGGGGCACATCTTTCCGAGGAAAAATCTGACAAGAAAAAAAGAAATTTAAAGAAAGGTTTTTAACCAAAAATTAAGGCTATTTCGTCCCCGAAAAAAAAAATTGACGAGCCAAAAAAGGGGGGTAACAAAAAAGTTACGATATTGCGTCCCCGAAAAAAAAATAACAAGCAAAAAAAAGGTGTTCACCATAAAAGGGGGGCAAACTACTTTTTAACGGCATTTTTAAATTACATAATTTTAATTTGGCTTCTCAAAGCCGGCCCGTGGCCTCCCCCTGGATCCACCAGTTACCTGAGGTATCACTGTTTGTTTGCCCCGGTGAACGAGGGGCCATTAGATGTATTCACAGAAACATTACGAAGGTAATGACATCTCATGCCATCACAATGTATCCCTTGAGTTTAAATAATACCTCTGTCTTAATAAAAGGAAAAGGATATATCATCAACTCCGGGCTTGCCGAGTTAGAAAACTTAGAAAACTTGAAGTTTTGCCAGTTGAAATAAAATGATGGATTTCTTGCCAATTGATGTAGCCAATCAATTAAAAACAGACACTTGAATTCACCCTAGATTAAGATCATTAATAATTTGATAGATACGTTGTCAGTGCAAGACAGCAGAGTTAATTTGACATTTGGCTGTAGAAGCATGTGTCTTATTTTCTGGACAGTTTCGACATCTAAAGAAGGAAGTAACTTCTTTGGCCTTGCAAGGTCTTTCCTCGTTCATCCTTGTATTAGCATGTATAACAAGATCTAAACAATTTCCTTAGATATCACAATAAAGAGAATTATCAGAATATGGGCGTTAGGGACTATTTGCTTTTTATATTCACGCTTACACTCCCCAACCTACCATATTCATGATTCTCGATCTCTATCTATCCATCTATAAGTAGCTATATATCTGTAATTGTATATCTGCTACATATCTTTAACCTCGTTCGCATTTTTCATTGGACGTTTCTTTAGTTTTCATCACATTATTGATCTTTCTTATCTTCACCTCTCTCTGTTTGATCGTCATCCTCCTTTATTGTCATGATAACCCTCACTAAAACACATTTTTGTATAAAACGTATGGTTTTTTTCCATACCAAATCATTACGAAAGCTAGAATCGAAACATGTTTTGCACAGTGAAAAGGAAATCCCCTGGAAACATTTCTCCGTCATTCATACTTTAGGGTGCAAGACGGATTTCTATGATAAGCAGCGAAGGTGAGCTTGATAATTGAAATTATAGTCAAATACTTGCTGCATGAAATTTTCCGTCCAATGATTACGCATTTTATTTCTGATGTTGTTGATGATGTTAATATATTCTTCCCTCAATCACAAAATTCAAATTAAGTCAGCTTCAAGCTACAGAATTAATGAAAATGGGAGACAAAAACCAGCACTTGTAACAATGATTCCAAGTTCATAGTAAATAACGGAAATTTGTTTGAAAAAAAGGAACAAAACGCAAAAAGGAAGAAATCGGTTTTTAGTGACCATAGTTTCGGGAGAACGCTAAAAATGCTTTTAAAAATACAGGGGTATCCTTTTATTTTTCGTCAAAATATTGATTACCTGCCTGTTTTTTATTTCTATTTCCATGAATCAGAATAATATAAGTTGAGCTTTACCTTCACTCTCATTTGTTTGAATGTAAATATTAGTCATATAGAGTCACCTGATATTGATTTCATCAAAGAATTAAACTTTTAAAAATGAATTATTGTTCATGTTAGTCAATATGGTCAGAGAACCAAAAAAAAATATAACTAGCTAGATAAAGATTTTTTTTATTAGTCATTCACTGGAAATGAAAATGATAATATCCATCCTTAAACATTATGTAATCTTTGACATGAACATCGATGGAGTTGGTGCAGGTAGTTGAGTTTAGATGATGCATTGATATACGACTACATCCAAATAATTTTAGTCTTTGAAACTGAGGGGGGGGGTTCAACCTAGATGATAGACGTTGGGTAATTTTAAGCTAAAATTACATGTTCATTAAAAACAATAAGCCTGGTAGTATAATTAGATAATCCTGTGTATATATGATGCTTTAACGCTTTTGGGGGATACTTTCTGAGCTTCACGAGAGGCCTGTCACATAATTTTGCATATTCATTTGATAAAGACCTACCTAAATTCCAAAATATCCTTACTGACAATAATAAAAGTCAGATGTTACTGGCAGACCCGTAGACGGGAAAATATTTCTATTTGATTGACCATGGGCCTATGAAATGACTAACGCTTCCACGTTCTTACTTAGATGCGAGTCGTCACAACAACAACCACCTACATCAAAGTTATAGGGATGGTAAGTGGCATTGAAGGATGATATTTTATAGCAACTGTGAAATTATGATTGTCACAGAGAATGGACTTGGAACTAGGGCTATCGTAGCACCCCTTTTCAAGGATTTTTGTGGTGTGGGTTTTAAGGAATGCAATATGATCAATATGGATTATTAGATGGAATTTATTTAAGCACATGAGATGAATCCTTTTAATTATTATTCCTATTCTATTTTTTTATTCCTATTCTTCTCATTCTTCTTCTATACATCCTTCTCCATAAATCAATAAAACAGACAAAGAATAAGAGAGAGGGGAAAAGAGGAAAACGACTGTATTCTAATATATTATACATCCAGGGTTGATTCTGTTATACACAAATAAGACATATTTCAATGTTATATGTTATCGATAAAATATTGATGAAATATGTGACAGATAATAAAAGAACACAATTAATGCACAAATACACAGGAATTGGGGAGGAAAGAAAGGTGAACTTTGATGGAGAAAGTAATGTTTTGATAAGAAATTGAGGGGAAGAAGACGTCCTGCGGGAAAGTGAATTTGTGTTATATGAGGCGTGTATGAAACCCTTGTCCAAATGGAGTGACTTTGCACATCTTATAACTTGATCGGGTCACATTGAAATGTTTGGTTAAAACATTTGGGGAAATACAAGAGCTTGAAATTGGCTGTCTAGAAACGTGATGAATGTGAATACTGACGCAAAAATATATATATATACTGGAGAGGAAAACAAATAATCAGGAAACTGTGAAGCACCGAAATCAACAATTTCTCCTATTCAAATATCATGATGATATTCATCTATTTTAATATTTTAATATTTTACTATGATTTTTTTTTCAAGAATATACAATCAAGATAATGTAAGATTCATTTCATTATTTGATAATGATGAGACAATGACGTTCGTATCTCTTTTCCATACCAGATTCCATAGAATACATATGATTAAACGCATTTCATACAAACTGGAGAAAAATAACTGTTTAATTGCAACTGTGATAGTTTAGCAATGATCTTTAAGAAAAAAAAATTAATTATAGTTATCTCAGTGACACGCAGGATACACCAGCGGGATATTTTAAGGTTTTTATTTGAATATGACGGATTATGATGCTTGATCTGTGATACACTGCAGTCAATTACGTTTCATAAAGACAGGACATACCAAACATGAATATATATTTGGTATCCGTGCTGTGAGGTAATCGTAGGCCTACCTGCCCTTTTTTGAGGGGGGGGGCACGTTACCCACTCTCTATCATCGTAATATATATAAATTTGCGTGTACGAAGGCTATATGTCAGGTTTGCGACAATTATTTTCAGAATTCATATTACATAGCATAATAAGTTATCCTGTCAGTATCTTTAGAAAATCAGCCATCAAAAGGGGGGAAATCCTGAGACTTCTTGAAAACTTTGGACCATGTCCAATTCCCTGTATGATGTCATAATATCTAGCCAGACATTACGAACTTCAGAAAATGGACGGATCAATAAATAACACATACAATTTTATTAGTCACCGTTGGAATATTAACTGTCAATTATCATGTTGACCACTGATTTTCTCATTCCTATATAAGCTCTGCGCTCTGATCCCCAATTACAAGCAATGGGTTAATTATTTGATGGATATGATTTTTCGTTTTTAATACAGCATGCGAAATATGGTTGATTTATTCTAAATTTTTCAATTCACATTTTTGCGGTAGTATTGACATGGGTGATATGTAACAATAAGGTTAATTTGTCAACTTTTTAATGCACATTAACAGGGAAAATTATGAATTGTCACAATCTTCCGCCCTATTGTGTCCTTTCGAAAAATAGTTTCATCACTGGCTATGCTTGTTATACCATTTGATTTCATTATTAGATCGTATACCCTGTATACACCGTCATTTTACGTTATGACAGGACAAGCAACGAATTCTGCACAGGCCCAACCACACAGTGTACCGACTGGCATTGACAGTGTCGATTTGGATATTCCCAGGGATGTTTGGCAAAAGACAAAAGTTTTCCAAGTTCAAGGCATATTCCTTTTGGAAGGAATCAACCGCCAAGAATAGCATGTGGTTAGTTTGACGCTTTTCCGGTGAGATAGGGTGCTGTATGGATATATAGGTGAACTTAGGAAAGCATAACATAAACATTATTATCTCATAATCATTCACTTTGGCATGTTTGGGCAGTTATTGGGAGTAATTCAGTTTTGACACTGAGCGGGTTGTCAAAGAAACTACTTGACACACTTCCAACCGTTTTTTTTTAATCGTAGGATAGTACTTATGGTTGGTTTCTTTAAATCGTATGGTGGTTGCTTACATGAAGTGGAACCAAACTATCTAGGGTCGTCTGAAAGTGGTGATGGGGACTAAAAACAGAACAAACGGGAACAAAAACGGAAAATGTTGAAAAGTTTTTATGCTTGGCACATTTTCATTTTTTCTAGGAGGCAAATGTTGACACACTTTTCTTCCTATTGTTCGACCGATATGGTCAATGACTGAGAGCCAGATTTTGGACAAGGGGAAGACCCACCCACCCCTCCTCTTGCCGATTCTCATGAGTGAAGAAGATTTTTTTTGGGGGGGGGATAAAAATGAATGGGAAAATGATCCCCTTGATTAGCAATAAACTACTCCCCTCTCTACTTTTGTTGTCAGTTTTCATGGGATAGGGGGTGCTTGCTTTACTTTTTTTAAGCGTGTTCCATCCCTTTTGGTAAATCCTTGATTTGCTACCGGAACCCCCCCCCCCATTAAAAAGCAAGAGTAGAAATGGGACAAAATACAAAATACAAAATAGGGCAATGAGATTAGCTGAGAAATGTCAATGCAAGGCAGTGAGGTTGTTCCCACCGATTTCTAAAGAAACAATTAATTCTATGATTAATATTTAATGTTTGTTAGGGTCTAAAAAGTAACTAAGCAATATGCATTTTTAGTCTTAATTTGTTAAGCATCAGTTCATTCGAATTATTTGGGAATTCACTTAATCCCTTCTTGTGCATGTTGTTGAATGATTGTCGATGGATTTAATCTGAAAGTCATTGGTTGCATATCGTAAGAGCATGTTTCCTAACATCACATGCTCTTGCCCTGGGCTGTGTGAAACTGCCGACTCCATGACCTACACTCTAAATTTCAAAAGAGCTAATCTGATCCATATTCACATTCCTCTCAGAGTGAGACGAGAGGCCAGTCATTTTGGAGTGGGATTTACGTCTCTCATAGTGTATTGTAGCTCCTTTTTGAGTGAACAGTGTCTATTTTTAGACATTTGCACTCCAAAAAAGTGGAATTGCCAATTCCACTCTCAAAAGATGTAAATCCTACTCCAAAACGACTGGTCCCTCGTTTCACTCTTAGAGTAGTGTGATTAGAGATCAGGTTGGCTCTTTTGAAATTTAAAGTGTACTTGAAATGGAAGATAAAATGTTTATATGCACAATGAATTACAATGTATTACGATGTATGAAATAAAAAAAATTAAAAAAAAGAATACAAGACATCGATTTTTGCAAGTATGCTATGAGATCTCTTTTATCCATTTAAGGTTATTTTTAGCATTGGGTGTTCAGTGGCACAACATATTTTTTTTCAAAACATATCCGTTTTACATCCAGGGGCTATATATAAACGCAACGATGATTTGTAGATCATCAAAATTGATTTATTGAAAAATTCTTTGAAACTGATAATCTTACTTCGGCAAGGAAGAAATGTGATTTGAAAGAAACGGGACGATTTGACAAATGATGGGGACACTTGAAATTTTACTTTTGGCTTAAGTTTTACTGGTCCTAACTTGAAGATTAATAAACTGTTTCAAATAAGTCTAGAAAGGAAACTTGTTGATCTGAAAAAATGCATGAAATCATCGCTGTCTCTCTCAGTAACTCCATTTCAGGCGTCAAAGCATTACACGAAATTGTGCCAAGTAACAGAAAGATTGGTCGAACTTTGAGCTTCTAACATACATCCTTAAAAGTAAGAACTACACTGTAATGATTGCATTTCTGACACAATTCAGAGAATGCACAGGTACATCCTACTCTATAGTGTCTTTAACATCTAAGGCAACTGGTAATCTTGAACAATTCTATGTCAATTGGCCAATAGATGAGCCATTTGACCGAATGCCAAGATAAAAAGCAATTGTGGAAAGTTTGGTTCCGTACCTTCACTCTCAAGGGGAAAACACTCCATACATGTTATGATATTTATAGGATATGTAGGTCAACTTTGGCGGGAAATCCCAGCAGCGCTCTGTCGTCTGACCGGTGAGCTTAACTAGGAGACAGAGATGAAAGAAAGGGATTTCTTGAACATCATCTTGACAACTTATCAGTCTCAAAAAAGCAGCTTTGCATATCTCTATAAAAATACACCCCAGAAGATCAGTAGTTCGTTCAACCTGAGATGAAAGTAAGTGGATGATTTCCATGATTGGAGATATGATTTTGTAGGTAGCGAGACTTCTTATTACTTTGCTATAATGAAATGTTCCCTTTTCAAAGATTTACAATATGTCATTTCGGTGTATCATTCAGTCATGTAGCACAGATTATCTCCATTGCGTTGTTGGATGAATTGTAGATATCGTACAAGATTTTACTTTGTATCAAGTATAAGTAAATTCAAACTATACATCATATTTACAGCTTTGATAAAGCCAAAGAATAAGGATTAACAAATAAAGACATCGACCGTTCCAAGGTTACACCATGGATCCTACTGGTTACACCCATCTTGTGTAGGAACATAATTATCCCATTTAGAAAGCACCATTGGTGGAAAAAGTATTGGGAGTTACAGAAATGAAGTTAGATATTCACATATAAATGTATTACATCTGTTTTCGTCAACACCTTACGAAAATTAAGAAAAACATTAAACCAATCTCGTATACGAGTAATATCTAACAGATAGATATAATATGAGGACTCTAAATCCATAGGCTTATATTGATTGATGATTTCTAAAATTGTAATAACTTCTGAATGAAGTTTATTTCAATCATTATCAAACAGGTTGCCAACCTCAAGTGCATGGCGATTACAAAACTTGAGAGATAGCGAGACGGTAGCGCAAGATCGTTTGGATGATACGTGAGATTAACGAGGATTTTGTTGCTCAAAAGACGATGCGCTATATTTATGTTCCTGATTTCATACACTATCTAAACAGAACTTAAAACTTGAGAAAATGATTGACAGATGGTTTTACCAAATGTAGTTTAAGTTTTTACTTTATTTTATCTGGCGATTTTGCAAATAACTTTTCACAAAAATTCTGAAATATTTAATAACGTAGTCCTTGAGATATATATATAGTTTGGTATACATATAGGTGTTCTAGAGAACATCATGTATCTGTAGAATCTGTTAGAGTAATCAGAGATTGTGTTAAATAAAACACATTAACTCAACTTTGAAGATATATGCCTACCACGTCAAATTGATAAACTTTACTAATCAAAATAATGACACCGTTTTTTTTTTCATTTTTGACAATGATTTTGTTTAATGGAAAGGCATTAGAGCATACTTGTTAGGGCATAGTTCACGTAGTCACGTGTAACATGTATAAAATACAAATCGAATGCACGTGACATGATGACCTATGTGATGTCCATGGCATTATAAAGGAACAATTGGACTATGTATCCTTGCTTATCCATCTTCACTCCCAACACCCCGTTTCCTTCTCCTTCTTCTTCATTTCCTCAGCTATTCTGAGTATGACCATACCGTCCAGCCCTTGCTCCGGGCTAGAGAGAAGACGATATGAAATTTCTTCTGGTGAGGAACCTCATGTGATTTTTATAAAGTCATTGCATTGGGGTATAAAAAGCAATTAAAATAATTTTTTTTAATGTGAAATTCAAATACCCCTAAAATGCAATAAAATATGATTTTACTTACAAATCCTTGTATTTTAATGAGATGGTCCTCAAAATTGTGATGCAAAATGTAATTCTAATAGACATTCAAATAAGTGGGAATGTGGAAAAACATTATGAAGAGATGAGCAATATCTCCTCTATATCTCTATATCTACCCATCCCCCTTAAGGCATTCTCAATCACTCTCTCCCTCTCTCCTCTCCCCCTCATTCTCTCTCTTCTTTCTATCTTTCTCTCCTTTCCATTTCAACCAGCTACTTCACAACAATATGATAATCAATAATAAGTGTGTAAGAACTATTTCCAGTTTCAGTAGTCCTTCATTTCATCTGGGGGTATTCAAATACTAATTCCTTAACAACCATGTGGCTAAACATCAAACCGAAGATTAAAAGAGATAAAAAGAATTATGGGAAATACTCAGTATTTAAGAATAAAACTTCTCAAAGTAATAATAAAAAACATGGCATCTAAAACAACCAGAAGCTCAAAACATCTTCCTTTTAAGTTTTAAGAATTTTATTATCAAATCTAAGAAAAATCATATTTCATTGGAAAATACAGACAGCAAAACATTTGAAGATCTTATAAGAGTCCATATTTACTTACAATTTACATGATATAATGTATTCTGGAGAGTTATAAAATTACCAGCATGATAATACTTTTTGGCACATAATATAACTTATGAATAACATAAATATTTGTGGCAAGAGTGATTTGCACCCAAGTTGTAAAAAAAGCCTGCAATATCTCTTAATGAAATTATACTGTATTATGGAAACGCTGTGGTGTAGGGGTTCTGACAATCACCTTGTAATCAGAGGGTCATGTGTTCAAATCCCACCATAGCCTAGTGTCCTTTGGCAAGGCATCAATCCACACTTTGTCACTCTTACCCAGGTGCTAATTGGGTACCAGTAAGAAACAACCGACATTGTGGTTAGTTTAGCAAGAGTGCGCCTTACAGGCTGCTTGAAATGCAATGAGTCCAGTGACCGGGTAATAATAATTGTGAAGCGCTTTGAGCAGTCATAGATTGATAAAGTGCTATACAAATTCCAATTATTATTATTATTCACAAGTAAATGTATCTTGAAATGAATGAAGTATGAATTAGCCATGCACTGAAAGTGGTTTCCCATTGGTATGTATGCACATTTACAAAGAAAGAAAGAATCATATGTGTGGACACCTTTTGCAGATTATTCTAATAACGAATCCACCTATCATATAGGCAAGTTCACAATACAATTATACACTCAGAAAATATAATATTGCTCCTGTTAATAAATCAGTAGAACATTTTCAATATTGACTTACAACTTTTCAAATAACTATAAAGGTAGCAAATAATTCGGACTCAGCATTATATATCACAGCATTCGAAGATAAACACTTTAATTAATAATTCTATGTAAATTCAACAAAATATATCCAATTTCATTGTCCAATTTACAATTATTACTTATGGAAATAGTTACTGTGCATGTAGGACTGATAAAAGGATTCATCAAAAAACAAAAATATAAAGCCTCCTTTATAGTACAAATATTCTAAACAATGAACAGTCACATATTTTTATATATTTCTTGGTAAAAAAAATGTCCAACACGTTATACAAAGATACATGATCTGGACGAATCCTGAGATTTTCTTCTGCAGTATTCTACAGATTTCTATACAAATGGAAGACACGCATCTTTTTTTTAAAGGTATAAAATCCCAAGAACAAAATTGTGGAAAAAACCCTATATGTATGACAAAGACATTAACAATATTATTGGACACCAGTTCAAAGAACTGTCAGCACTTTACAGCGATGGAAACATTATTTCTCAGTACTCTTTGGTTTTTAGTTGATGCAAAATATCACCAATATTTATTCTGTGTTCTATTTCTTTCTCCTGCTTTCTCCTCCCGCCCCTCTTTCCCTCTCACTTTCTAAGAAAGGTGCTCTATGTTTTTTCTTCCCTCACCCTGTAGTAATCATTGCTGTTGGATTTTTTTAGAAGCCTCAGTATAAACTGTATTCAAACTCTAGGTTATTGATCTGTTCATTTAAGCATATTAGCATTAAAATAGTTCATGGATGATAATATACTTATTCATAAATGAAAAGAAATTATCAAACATTAAATTTCCACTACTCATAGAAAATAAGGATATCACTGATTGCAAGGTGTATGAATAGCCATTAATATAATAAATTTTGACCAATTTCTCGTAGGTATGTGTCTTGTCTCCATATCTGATCTGTTTGTATCATTAATTATGCATAACGAAACAGATAAAATGACAAATCTGAGATTTTGCATGACATATTTAATGTGTTGCATATGCATGTTACTAGATTTTATGTAATCCATTTTGCACATTTATTGAAATAAATATGAAACGTATTCCACTATCATTATCAAAGTTATGAGCATTTTTATTTTATCTTGCCCTTATTTCACAATTGGAGAAAAGTATGACTCTACAAATACAACCTGTGCACTCTTATTTCAACAAGTTTCTAATATATTCATGATATAGTGGTATTCAACCATGGTAATGGAATCACCAGTAAACCAAATCATTATCACAGCTTCCATATTTCTTCTGAAATCAAACCCACATTATACATACACTGATTTTTTTGGCATGATTAATTCGCAATGAGCTTCATTCTCCTTTTCTTCCAAGGAATTGGGTATGCTTAACTATCACTTTGATTTTTGTTTTCTTTGAATAGGAAGGGAGTTAGTGAGTTAATATTTGTTCTCTTTTATATGTCCTACATGATCTTATATCAGTGAACATTGCATACATGTACTAAAGAGATTGCCTAGAATAATTTGCTAATCATGATGATTGGTTATGTAAACACAGATTGAGAGTGCTAGTTTTGATGAAATGATGGACCCGGCCTTTGTATGTATCACATGTATATATGTTTGCTTCAAAGTTTTGAACTTGAATAAAGTCATGATTTGAAAAAAAATCTAAAAATAAACATGAAAATGAATATTTACTTCAACATCTTTTACGGAATTTTGAAAATTTACAAAATACCACATTCACAATATAAGTACTCAATAATCACAGAAATCACAGAAATATTTATAGGATCTAATAAATCATGTCTGTCATTTAAGTTAAAATAATGGAAAAAATTGCTTACTATACATAATCGTACAGCATTGAACATCACACTCTACCATAAAATTTAAATGAAATGCAATTATTTAAAAAAAAAAAAACTTTTGAAATAGTAAGTAAATGCAAGTCAAAGTCATAAGGATATTTACATTTTTGTTCACATCTAATACTGCATCTTTATTGCATCTTGACATGAAAATTGCCCCTTTAAAAAATAAATTAATCTTTCTTGAATCAAATAAAAATATACCCCTTCCTCATGTGAAAAATACACAGTACTTTGATCTACTATACATGCACATTGTACTTCCTTTTAGAAATAACACAGATCTACAAAGCATATAACAAATTATCGGGTGATATTCTGATGGATAAAAGTAAGATTGGCTGATCTGCATATATAGACTGAATGGAATAAAAATGAACTCCTTTTGCTCTAAATTGATTTTCTTTTCATCAATTCTAGACTACCTGTGATACAAATATGTACATGTAGGGCTAAATATTCAATAAACATGTGTGCATAAGCACTATAAGCTTCTCAGTGTGAAATACACTTGTGTAAATAAATGAACTATAACAGTATGTTCACTATAATATGATGTTATTTGCACAATCTCTGGCAGTGAATAAAAAACGGGTCAAGTATGTAGAGAGCTGGTGTTGGTGTTTGAGCTAACCTGGCACCAGCCATAACACTAGACCTGAAATAAAGCTAGTGTTGGTGTTAAAATAGCACCAAACATAACACTGGACCTGAAATAAAGCTGGTGCTAGGATTTGATTGACTTGATTAGGTGTTGGGCTTGCAATCACATATCATCCTTTATCAACACAAATATCAATACCAACATTTACCCTGGGTAGGGGCACTTTGAGAGGGGCGTAACCACCCCAGCAATCTGGAACTTAGCATTCAGGACATTGGAAGGGGCCCTGACTTTCTGCCCAGGTTGCTGCCCTCCTACAAAGACATCAATAGTGCAAGGCTCGAGGAACCAGTGGTCAGTATACACGGCCATGACACGAGGGACAATCTTGAACTCAAGGGAGACACTTTTCCCGGGGGCTAGCTCTTCTCGGGTGAAGTCAACAAGTTGTCGTATTGGCATCTTCGTGCTGATATTCTGCCAGCTGATATAGACTTGTGTTACCTGTTTAGGAAGATGGAGGCATAGACAGGTTTGAGATATACAGATTGACAAGCAAAAGGAAATCATGATGATATTTTTTTCTGTAAATGAAAGAAAATAACAAAAATAATATAGATAGAGGGTGCTGAATCTGATCAAAGTTCAAATTCAATAACAAATTCTGACGATGAATATTCATATTACACTCCATGCAGATCTGCAATCATTGAAAGTTACAAGAAGTATTCCGATACAATGTATTGCATTAAATCTTCACCAAAATCAGTGGCATAGACTATTAAGACACTACTAATAATCTCCTTGTAATGGCACTGCCATCAAAAGGTGGACAGGAGTGCATAAAAGTCAACAAAAATGGTTGCCTTTCATGGCCTGGTGATGCACCTGCATGTATTGAAAACGATACCAAAATAATTATTGCCCAGATTAAGAGGAGGGGTTCACTTTCAACATCAAAAATTTTCAGGCAAAATCAAGTTGGGAAATGAGAATGAACATAGTATTGGTGTTTACTTTGATATGACAGTGCCCCATCTAACTTTCCCCACCCACCCTCCTACTGGGCTCCTCCCACCTCCCTCCCCTCTGATTGCATTTCTCCTATTACGGGGGCCTGGGGGGTGTTTCACAAAGATTTAAGTATGACTTAGGTCGCACTTAAATGCCGACGCGTATCTGATATGCAATGCGCGATCTTATTGATAGATACGCATTAGTGCGCGTCCTCATGACACGATCTGACCAATGCGGGCAAGCCTTTCATACCGTACGCAACTCGGTATTTAAGTGCGACCATAAGTCATACTTAAATCTTTGTGAAACACCCCCCTGGTCTGATTTCTAACAATCGTGTAGACCGATTGATCTATCTTGTACAGATGGTATGATCAGGCCTGACATGGAAACACCCAAAATAGCCCTCAGGAACAGGCCTACTACAAAAAGAAAATTACATCACAAACATCTGTAAGTGCATACGGATATGACACTGAAACCCTTGATAGCAGATCATTGTAAATTTTAAGCTTAAAAGACGAGAGAGATGGATGGCTCAGAATGGAATACCAGAAATATCCGAGAGTAGAGTGGAATATTTTTGGTATATTATGAAAAAAAGCCATCCAATATAATTATTATCATCGAAACAAGTCATATCACTTATCACATTATGGCATCATCACTCTAGGATCGATTTTGGTCATTGGCATGAGACTTACATGTAGTTCATTATGACGTCATTGAGCGTAATATTGTGATCTATGCTGTGCATTGCTTTCATTGTTGAATATATCGCACATGCGCACTAGATTGCTGAATATGGTATCATACTCGACGGTAATTTTTTTAAACGAGCCTTTGAGATATTGGTCAATGCTCTGATACTGCACAGGCAATTGATGCAGATCAAAATACGCATTTTTAAAGTATGGCTAAAAAAAATGCTCTGTACAGATGATAGTAAGGAATCCATAACCTGAAAAAGAATTAAAATACTGTGTACATATCTGGGTGCTTTGAAAAGATGTCATTTTATAATCATTACTACAATCTAAACATTACACACACAAAATTTCCCCTTAAATAAAAATGGGGCAACTGTCAACTAGTTTTGGGCCAAATAACTAACTGGAAGTTTTTCTAAACTTGCTGACTTATGTCTGTGTCATAACAAAATCAATATGTAAAGTCAATAATGAAGAACCACATATTATTAAAAGAAAAAATTCATTCGAAGAATTTTTTCCTTGAGAATGGTCTGTGGTTGCTAATCATTAATTGCTGGATTCTGTCATATCTTCTCAGACACTTCTTGTATAAGAGAAACTTCTGATGTTAAGAGAGCATACATTTTGCTATTAAAATTCATCCAGATTATTGGGGATAATTATATTATAATTAGTAAGTGATCAAACACTTCTGTTTTGCTCATATTTGTTATTGTTGTTGTTGTTGCAAAGTTATGGCCATTGTGAAGAAAGAGAAACTGTCTTTTTGTTTTATGTTCATCATGAATATTCAATGATTTTATAACCTGTGTTTATAGGAAACCTAAATAGGATAAAGAGAAGAGAAAAGGCGTAAGAAAGAGGGTTAGAGAGAGGTTTGCTGGAAAAGATAAAGCGACTGGGTTATTGGGAAAGGGGTGAAAAAATGGTTGAATTTGGAATTTTTCAAATGATAGAAAATAGATATGAACCCTATTCTGATAAGATTAGCATGAAAAATCATTTCATCTGAAATGTTAAATCAGCAGACGATTGTTATCAGAGAGAGTAACCTAATGACAACTGCCAGACTGGAGTGAGTAATTTATACTCATGGATAGTGAGAAAAATTATGAACTCTGAGTCATTAAGAATAACATACTGTAGCTGTTGCATTACATTTTGCTTTGTCCAGAATACTAATGAATAATAAGCAAATAATGAAACATGAATCATCACTATAATGAACAACATATAATGTAGCTGAGGCATGAGGTTTTGCTTTTCTACACAAACATTAACAGCTGCATGTAACTGGATAATTAGGAGATATCATAAGAACGATATTTTAGATTCCCATAAGCAATCGACACATTGTACCAGTAGAGTTCAATAGTACAAGCATAGTTTAAGTAATGAAACATGTTTTCTTTTTATGTTCAAATTTGCTGATCATCACTTGCAATAGTTAAATGAGAGCAGAGTAAGCCTACTTAAAATGGACAATCTTATGTTAAAAAGAAAGAATAAGAGACTTAAGGAATGGGACTAATAGATAGAAACCTAGGAACCAAGTGTTAAAGAACTGAATGGTAGATATGACACTTATATGCTTTTCACATTGCATTTCCTTAACCCCATACTATCCTTAACCCCGGACTATCCTTAACCCCATACTATCTTTTTTCCGATTCACACTGTCTTTCTTAACCCCATACTATCTGTCCAACCATGGTAATGCCTTAACCCCGGACTATCCCTCAGCTCATGAATATTGATGAATTTACCATACAGAGCGTGATGAACGTGCAATTTGACTTCTGTGATTGGCTAATGCTTAGCCCCACTTTCCTTAGCCCTGTTTCGTTTTCACACTGCATCTCTTAGCACCGCAATTGTGGTGCTAGCACCACAATAAGCCGGATAACCCTGCTTTTTTGCAGGG
The DNA here is from genome assembly GCF_018143015.1 of Lytechinus variegatus. Taxonomy (NCBI): domain Eukaryota; kingdom Metazoa; phylum Echinodermata; class Echinoidea; order Temnopleuroida; family Toxopneustidae; genus Lytechinus; species Lytechinus variegatus. The sequence continues at coordinate 42,006,926 of NC_054744.1, read as the reverse complement.
CCAGGTAGTACCGTACTATTTACCGTGCTAGCCCACGTTGCTAAAACGTAGTGTGCAAACGAAGTGGGCTAAGCTTAACCCCAGGAAATTGTTGGGGCTAAGACCCCCCTTAGCCCCACCAATTTAGGACAAAAGTGCAGTGTGAAAAGCATATTAGAGAGAAAGAGAAACACATTTTGTAGGTGACAAAATAAAGAGTGTGATGCCTACATATCTTGTAAAGAAGGGGAAACCCATAATGTCATCAAAAGGGTCTCGTCCCCCCGCCTATAATGGAAGTTCGAACTCTGAGCCATCAACACCAATTAATATCAAAACGAGGGTATTCCCCAGGGTCTATTAGTCAGGGCTGAATCATGAAATCTATTCTCTGTTTCTATGCAATGTGTACAGACAATCATGAATGCTTTAAATCCTATATTCAGAAAATCCCTGCTGAACACTGATTGATTTTGTGAGTATCATGACAATGCGGTAGGTATATAGACAAGATCCTTTGAGAATGGGGTTTTATCACAAAATAAATCCGAGAGTATCGTTTTAATTTCCTCTGAATGTATTTTAAGTTCAACTGGTTATTTACAGAGGACAGTCCATTCTTGAAAATGACATAAATGCAGATATTTATTGTGTTATGTATTTATGCTATTTCTAACAGAAAACATGAATGTTCATTCTTTCAAAAATGAAACTGATGCCCAGTGTCAAATATACTATCAACCCTCCCCCCCCCCCTATTAAACAGAGGGAACCATCAGGTCCTCTTGCCCCCCTCCCATCCCTCAAATCCTCAAAACTGCATTACCATCTACTATTACCCCTGAGGCCCAGTTCATGTTACCCAGTACATTGATTCCTATAAAACAGCAGCATACAAACATGTATATCCCTTCCAGTACCCAACATTAGCCCCCTCCCCATCCAAACCACATCACCATCTACTATTACCAGAGCTGCCAACCTGAACAAGAACATTTCGGTATTTTTAAAGCTGAAAATCAGTCTTTTGGCGAGGAAATCAGTATTTTCAAAGAAATACCATAGGACAACGCATCTTGAATCTTGAATCTTGAAATACCATAGGACAACTGAATCTTGAAAAATCAGTATTTGCATGAAACCATCAATATTCTTCTCATTTTTCAGTACTAAATACTGAAAATCCGTACTACTTGGCAGCTCTGTATTACCCCTGAGGCCCTATTCATGTTACCCTGTACATTATCATCCACATAAAATAGCAACATATACCAATTTCAGTACCCAACATTGCCCCCCTCCCCCTCCAAACCACATCACCATCTACTATTACCCCTGAGGCCCTATTCATGTTACCCAATACATTATCATCCACATGAAATAGCAACATATACCAATTTCAGTACCCTACATTAGCCCCCTCCCCCTCCAAACCACATCACCATCTACTATTACCCCTGAGGCCCTATTCATGTTACCCTGTACATATCATCCACATAAAATAGCAGCATATACCAATTTCAGTACCCAACATTGCCCCCCCCCCCCCTCCCCCTCCAAACCACATCACCATCTACTATTACCCCTGAGGCCCTATTCATGTTACCCAATACATTATCATCCCAATTATGACAGCAGTATATTTCTGGACTATGTTTAATCCCCATGTGGTTGTGTGGGAGCATACGGATGAATTAAAAAACACTTAAGAAATAGAGCAGTCAAAATTAAAAGGGACTAATGGAGCTTGAAAAGTGATTAGGATCGAAATGGGTACCATTTGGTGAGTGATGAAGGGTGATTCAATAACTAAAAGTATCCTGATTTCATTTTTTGTCCAACTTCAGTCCTCCCTGTGTTTATGCATCTGAAATTGCTAAATAAAGAGCTAAATTTAGTGAATGGAACATTTTTGCTTCTGTACTGCCTGTACATTAGTTGACATTGGTCATGTAACAATAATGGTATACGAAAATTGAATAATTTTAAAGGACCAAATCTGAATCAAGACTTTTGGATATATTCAAAATCTAATGATGGAAAATAAGCCTTTGAAAATGTTAACCTTGTAGTAATATTCAACGAGAAGAATCCTAAAAGTTTGATTGAATTTACTTCTAATTTTGATATCAAGCAAGAAGATAATTCTAAAAATACATTTCAATAGATTTCAAGATAAATAGTACAGCATAAAAAGCAATTATTGGCAAAGCTATACTGAGAGTTGGAATTCACCATAATTTCTACATGACATACATGTATAAATATATAAGATTTGCAAAGTGCGATCATGTGGAAAATCAGGGGAAAACTTGGAAAGAGAGGACAGAGAGATCATGATCTTCTTCTAGCCTACAGTGTATAATGGCAAGGTCGCAACTTTCTATGAAAAGTTCTACACTTCCTTACAGGATATAACCCATACTTCTGCTTCAGACACACCAAGGAAAGGTATACCATGGACTAACCTTCTTATACCATGCCCTTTAGTGAGTCATGTAAGGTAGAGTCTAACCCTTAAACAGAAGGTCTATGAGGCCGAAGGCTGGTGAGACTCATTTTCTCCCATTCTTCCCATACATTTTGGTTCTTTCCTCTGAGAATTTTAAGGAAAGGGTTTAATGGGCAAACCATAATAAGCAAGAAGATGCCAGTTATGACATTGACAGCATGGGCAGGCATGGGGATGTTTGGTCTCATGGACTTTAATCACACTGGTATGGTTGTCTTGCTAAACTATGGATCACAAAGATCAGATTCTCCAATCTTGCAGAGGTGAGGCAAAAGTCTTGAAAAATTAAAAGATATTAATCTCTATTTGCCACTCTCCATCCGAGTGTTTATATAGGTATAAATAAGAAGGAATCCTCTACGCAGGAATAATCTCAAAGGTATGATTTTCCAAAGAAAGAGAGTTCAAGGAAGAGTATATTTAAAAATTGTTTTTAAAGAATCTGCTAAATTACTGACAATTTAAGGTATCAAATGGTAATACCTTTGTGTTACTGTATAAGGGGAAAGTTCTTAATTTGTCTTTGAGCTTGAGGCCCGAACTTTTCACACTGTTACTACATTGTAACAGCTAGACACTGGGGGTCATGTCTCTGAACGGATACTATAATTTTATACAAACATTGATTAGTGGCATATATGGGGGGAGGAGAAAAGGGACCTTGGGGTTTACCTCAATCAGCCATGGCATCCTGTCTGTGCTGGCAGAGATATTTGTTATCATTCATTAATATTTGGAAATGTCCTCAGGGCGCTTTGAAGCGGGAAGAGGAATTACTGTGGGACTCTTTAAACTGGTGTACATTTTGAGAAATTCATGCAAATCAATAGAATCATATTTGAAGTTTCTTTCATGTGACTTTGCAATCTTATTTGTCTCTCTTTCTTTATTCTGGCATTCAGAAGCTGATTTTGCTGGGCATTCCAAAACACACCAAAAAATTGATTCTGTTTTGATAACGTACACCATTATCCAACTATTAACGATGTACTTTGAAACTAAATTAATTGTTACTATGTCACAACCAGTACAATTTGAATATGGTATAAATATCAATGATTGATTCAGGAATATGAGGATAATTTGAATATTATAGAAGGATCCTTGGTTAGGTGGTCTTCTATTAGTATGTGACATTCCTTGAATCGATATCAGCCACCTTGCCTTGGTTACTAAGTCGGGCTCACCAACAGGTTGGATATTCACCCAGATCATCAAGACGATGCATCTTCGGTAACATGAAGATCCTTAGGTGTGTCCACAAACAGGAGTTTCATGCTACCCTTCAAACACAAGAACATCACACTGTAGTTTTAAGATTAGGATTGCGTAGGTCTCAGGTTACTCATAGTGGGGTGACTTTCCTACAACAAGGTGTAAGCATTTGTTCTGGGGTGACAATAAGTCAGGTCTTTCAGTTCTACATTTATCAAACATCATTACCATATCATCCAGAAATAGGAGTGTGTTGTTTTTAGATAGGGTGTGGATATCTATTAATATATTTACAATTACTTCTAAAGGAAATCTTTAGGCTATTTGGATTATCTTGTAAGCCATACAGGAGAGATAGATAGGCAAATACACTGACACGTCATGATAATATGTGAGTCAGAGATAGTGCTCAAAACAATGACAGAATCTTTATTTGATATCAGGAAGCCATGTAATATCAGACAAAAGTCCTCACTCTCTGTTGCAATTTGTAGGGCTTAATAAGTATATTCTTTAGTTTGAACATACCTACATAATGGATTAACAAACAAAAAGTGGTGGGACATAAGGCCTCCACATTCTGGAGCATAATGTCCATGGCAAAGTGTTTTCAATAACAATATGCTGATCCGCAGAAAGATTCCAAGAAACATTGCATTCTGGGTCATAAATGTCCAAGGCAAAAGTATCTTCAATGCAGATTCTCAGAAAGATTACAAGAAAAATTGTGGTTAATGATAAGAACATAGCAAAGAAATATATGTATGTGTAGTTCGACACAACACATGCAATATGATAATATTGCATGTGTTGTGCCGATTTATGAGGTGCAGTAATCTTGTTGCCTGTTTAACGACAAACTATATATAGTGCAGAGTAGGCCAAGAAAGAGAAAGAAAGACCACAAGAAATAATCAGAAAATTATGGCATTACAGCAAAATTTGGATGAAATGGGATAAAAGACAGAGAGAAAAATTATCCCTTTAATCCTTCATGCTGTTTGGTGACTCAACATGAAATGATTCTTACATTTTCCCTCTATCCAAGTTTCACAAGATTGGCATGGTATTAACCTTCACCTAGTATTTGACAGCTCATCAAAACAAAGAGGTGAAGGTCAATACAAAATAGTCATGGGATCCCCTTAATCTCCTCTTTCTCATTTTTAGTTTCTTTTACATGTATTATATTCAGTTGCTTTGCATTATATTACGCATACACTCAATTGATTTTTCTTTTTCTTCTGCTACTCCTTTGATTATGTACATGTATTTGTTTATTCATTCATTCTGTATTGAATGATTAGAGTAGTGTCATCAGAATATGTAGGTACAATTATCATTGTTCTGAATTTTTAAAAATTTCTTCCATTGATTTACACCCACCCCATTCTCTCCCTTTCTTCTCTGACTGCAAGAACAAAATTGATATCTTCAGCTGGATCTCTTATCAAGACTTCAAATGTCTTTCTCAACATTCTGACTTTGTAACATTAAGATGTATATAGCGATTGATCATGGGATTTGTATAATTGATTGCATTGATCATTGTGTATGATCAATTTGTAAAATGAGCCCCAAGTCAATCGTTAAGATTTATGATACAGGGGGCCCTGTGGTTGTCATATCTTCTGAATCATACCACTGAACCATTGTACTCTCATATCAAATGATATGGGAAGCAAAGACTGGATGGGGGTTAAAGACAAAGGGGGTAAGACAGGAAAAGGGTGTGTGCAAGTGAGAATGATAAACACACAGTAACATTGAGAAACAGGTAGAGATGATTGAAAGGAATACAAAGGAGAAAAGGTGGAAAGGGGAGAATAAAAAAGAGGAGAGAGAGAGTGTGTGTGTGTGCAAGAGGAAGAGAGGAGATAAAGAGCAAAATACAGAAAAATATTAAAAAGTCCTAAAGCTTGAAATGCAAGAGAAAAGACAAATCAAAGTGATTGTAAGAAAGAGAGACAGTGACAGACAGAAATCAAAATAAAGAGAGATCAATGTGGTAATAGTGAGAGAAAAAAAAATAGCAATGGAGTGAAGAAAGAGAAAAAAAGGGGAAAAGAGCAGAAAGGGAGGGCTTCAAAAAAGAGAGGGGAAACAAAAGAAAAGGAGAGAACAAAGACCAAAAAGAAAAAAGAGGCAATAAAGGAAAGACAAGGAGAAAGAGAAAGAAAAAGATAAATAAAACAAGGAAGCATAAAGAGAATGGGAAATCTTCATAGCTACAATGAGTTAACAAAAGAAATTTCATACACACAAATATTGACAAAGAGAGTCAAGACATATAAAGTAAAAATGGAAATCAGCTCAGCCTCCTCCCACAGATGTCATGCAGGTACAGACAATAGAACGTCCATCACCATGGCAATGCTAGGAAACCACTGAGGAAACACTGAGGAAATCAGGATGTTCTAAAAGGCAAAATTCCTCTAGTAGATATTTCCAAACTTCTTCCAAAGCACTTCTAAGACATGATGTAATTATAGGATCAAACCAATTAGAAAGCAAAATATAGAAAGTTTTGAAACATTGCAGAGATTCCTACATGTAATTACATACCCATACACGTATCTCAATACATGCTCAACTACAAACATGTATATGTTCGCAGTCAAACTAAAACTAACAAATGAATTTTAAGAAAAGCCAAGTCTGAAATATGCCTCATAGAGTACATTGAGTCATATTTGAAACTTTTCTATTGAGAATTGATTGTACATAATATTTTGCTTATAACTTATCATTATGAATACTGCACGCTGCCTTGGTTTATACTGTACATACACTGGATTTTTCAGTATTTGTACTAGCTGTTCTGCCAGTCTTTTCTTGATTGAATAAATACCATACTACTACTAAATAATTCTGACAAGACCCAAAGCAATGTATTACATTCATCATTAATATTTTTGCTCCTTTATCTTCCTCCCCACTACTTTTTTTTCACATTGTTGGCTACTGAATCACTTCACAGACTTGCATACAATCTGCAGGAAATAAGAATTCCAATAGTACCACGAACCCTACAGGCCCAATGTCAACATTTTTTTCAAACAATTCAGAGACAATTACCATGGGGCAACTTTTGAAGCAATCTACATGTACACTTCAGTACAAATTTACATAAAAAAGTTTTATAGCATTGTTCATCATGTTTGCATTCAAACATTTCTTTCACAATGATGTCTGTCATGTCGCCAAGATGAGTGCAACCTGCAGGAAATAAGATTAATATGAAGAGTACTGTACCAAGTACGTCTTTTCCAAGCTTGTGGATTCCTTGAAAATGTCTGTTATCATCTTTTATTGCCATAAGTAAAGAATCTTTCCCCACTAGTTGGGACTACACATTATAGTTGTCAACTGTTAGGAAATGCAGACTATCAACACTCATGCAAGGAGAAATACTATCAAGAGCTTTGACAATGATTGAGCCAAAGATAAGACAGGGCTGTTGCTTTTTGCAAGAGATCAGTGTCACAAAGTTGAGTAACAGCCTAAGTGATATAAAGACAGATGAGAATATATTTTAATATAAGTATTTCCTTTAGTCAAATTTATATTCAGTCCAATTGATATTGTTCGACTTGTTACATGTACATATACATATAAAGTGAATTAGTTTATATGTATAAGAGAGCATTCATTGGATACGTGATGTATTTAATGTTATATAACATTTTCTGAGTTTTCCTAACTCTCTATTTTAATGGTCACTCAATCATTATTCCCTTCCAAAGAACACAGTAAATTTGTTGATGAGATGTCAAATGTATTATTAAGTTCTTGTCTTTTCACATACATTTTCAAAAGGTTAATGAAACCTACATGCAGTTCTCTAGGCTTACCTAGTCTGCTATGCAGACTCTGAATGGCTCATGAGGTGGGATCTGCTACTGGTTTGCAAAGCAAACCAGCCTGAAAGGGCGAGCGTAGCGAGCCATTTTTTCAGTAGACCTAGTCTGCTAAGCAGACTCGTTGAATCAGCTAAGGTACACACACTGCAGATGTGGGTCTACATTTGTAGACTAAGGCTTACCCGAGCTAATTCAACCATGGTATGTGCTGGTGGAGTATAAGTAGGCATTTGCATAGCGCCATCTATCTAGAAACAATCTCTTGCGAGGTGCATTGTTACTATTATCTTAAGCCGGCTTTAGTTAGAGTTGCACACAGTGTACATGTAGACAGCAAATAAAATGCTACCAAAAATATGCACTTATTTTTGTAATTAATGCAAAATGTAAGTGGATGAAAAATGTCAGAAAAAAAGAAAATCAAAACTTTAAAAATTACAATTCATAAACATCACTAGAGGTATGATTTTTTTATCTATTTATCTGTGAAAGGAACATGCATCACATTTTATTCCGTCAGTATATTTATTTTGAGCTTAAGGTCATTCTCAAAGATCTTATCACTTCAAGTGGGTGAAGATAGATGTATTACTAATGCTCTGATATTGGGCCTTCCTCTTTCATTCTATTTCAGTTCTATATGCTTAAGCTTATCACCATCAGTTGGTAATCAAACTCAAAATTCTAGTTTGTAACATGATTATTGTTGTGCAAGGGCAATATGACTTTTTAACACAAGTTAAATATTCACAAGAGTGAAACAGCATGGCTACAATTTACTTGTTTCCAATGAGCTTATTTTCCCTGACATAATGCCTTATTTTTCTAGATAGGCAGGATGGATTTGATGCAAGGTTACATTATTCATTATCTTGTTATTAATACAAAAAAGTCATTTTATCTCCCACAAAACAGAAACAGGTTCATTTAACACCTTTGTGACAATTGGTCAAAAGCACACTTCATTTAATAAAGAGGCCTTCCAAAATAATGACACAAGATTTTAAGGTTGAAAATAAACATTTTTTTCACCAAATAGAGAGGGTCTGGGGAAATTTTAGTAATTACATGTACAAGGAATTAATTTTATTTTCTTAATACATTTACTTTCAAACATTGCTACATGGTGCAGAAAAAAAATTATAAAAAAAGAGGGATACTCAGGTAGCAAGAGAAAGAATATGTAGTTGAATAAAGGGAAGAAAAGGGGGATGAATAACAAAGAGTGAAATAAAGAAAAATAATAATATGCAGTCAATGTGAAGAATTGCAATTGCAATTAGAATTGCAATTGAAAGAAGTTAAGTGTGTGCACATTCGATACGGTACAATCTGAGGATTGCCACATGTGGATGACCAGGACAAAGTAAAGAATCACCCTTCTCCGAAAGAAGACATTTCCAAATGACCAAATAAAGTATTTGAATGTTTTCCCAAATAGGATAACAAGAAAATAAGACAAATTCATTGATTTCTTTCTCCTGTTTCATTTGAAGGCCCAACACCAAAGAGATAAAAGCTCAACAACTCAGCAGCAGAGATCTACAAGTAACCTCTCTTCACTTCATCCTGCTACTACTCAAACCATCACTACTCAAGCCATATTTGGCTCACCTCATCTGGTTTACAGTCCTTTTCAGGACTTCACTTCAAGAAAGAATTCTTCTTATTTCCGTATATCAATTTCATTCTTTCTACCTGTATTTCCTTCCCTTCTTCACATTACACATTATGAACCGTAAACCTCTACGTTATAAACTCCACCATGCAAACCTACAAAGATCATTGAACAAGTCTTCCTCACCTCATCTCCTGTATAATTCCCAATGTTCTTGACTGTCACCTTAACCGTAACATTCTGGCATGGTTGTATGGAAGCAGGTGTCACCATCAGATCAGAATAGTTGAATAATGTGTAGGAAAGCCCATAGCCGAATGGAAGCAGAGGATCACCGTGGAAATAGCGGTAGGTACGCCCATCCATGGAATAATTCTCCATTGGTGGGATCTAGAAAAAAAAGGGGAAAACACTTGATAGAAAGAGCCAATAAATAGCATTCAATAATATATCCCTTGACAGTTTCCATTTATGCTCTATATTATACTGGTTTTTTTTCTGTTTTACAAAGTAAGAATGCCCTTCTGTTAAATTGTACTTGATTTGTATTGCTTTATATTACTTTGTATTATGTTTTAAATGGAAATGAAATAAAAGAATTGAATTGAATAGTTAAAATAATTACAAGTATGAATATAATTCCCCCCAAAATAAATATCTACATGTACTACAGAGCAAGCCTTATGTGCATAATTTTAACAAGAAAGCCAAATTATTTCAGAGTCTATTTCCCTAATTTTTTAACTCTAAATTACATTTAAAAAGTTAATCCATTCATTAAATAATTATTGAATAAATATGTATCAAATTACTTGCATTCAGCTAATTAACTGTTATGCCATTTAATGGATTGTACTCTCCCTACTTATTGGGTTGAAAAATTAAACCAAAGAAATCCTTATATCATCAAACAAGCATACACATTTTTTTATAACTAGGTAATAATGGAAGCTGGCAGCTTAAAATGTAAGTCAATAGAAACTTAGAAAATGTAGCCATGACACTGCAGAGGAGATAACTCTGCATGCTGAAGGTGAATCAATTAATGACAGGATACCCCAAAACATATACAAGTAGGCCTATACTTTATCAATATAATGTCTAATGTATCATCATAAGACAGTGGTCATTTGATCTCCTTACAATCAATGCATCACCTTTTTGTCACAAATTAATTACCTAGTATGACAACCAGGGTCCTGTAAACTCAAACATTAGCAACTGATCATAAAACATTTTTCTACGATTGATTCCATTCACTGCAATGTACAATCAATCATGAAAATCAAGCGTACGATCATTCACTATTCGTTGTGTTACGGGACCTAGGCTTGGTTGCAGTCACTTTCACAGTTTACTGACCTGAGCATCCATAGCGGGCCAGGTGGAAGGAAGCCTGCCCCCAGGGTTTGAGCCATGGGCATTCTGGAACATCATCCTTAGAGCCACACCCGTTGCCTGGGAAGGAAAGAAGCATTCTACGATAGCTTGAACTGAAGGGCTGGACATGGCCCAAGTGATGTTCAGAGGTCCAGCGTTGAAAAGAAGAAGGATAACTGGTTTCCCTGAGGCTGGTATAAAGATTAAATGAACAAATTTAATAAGATAAAGTTTGTAGGCCCGTTTTCTGAAGTCAGGTTTAATCTAAACTCTGGTTAAAGTTGTGGTTTAACAATGAATAGCCAATAGTGGCATATATCTCTTAACAGTAGAATTTCATGTATTGGCTCATTTTTCTCTCAAATCATTCTTAAATTTTTTTGGAAGGATAAATAAGATAGCTTTCATCACCATTCATAAGTTAAGAAAGAGCACAGTAAACATAGGAAACATACAATATAAGGAAAATTTGACATTTTTGCTTTCCATAATTTTATTACAACCACATTTGTTAACAACTTTGTTCCTTGCCCCGAAATGGTACCATTGCTGAAATATGAGGATTTGTGATTACATAATGAATTACAAGTCTGATGATATAACATCTGCAATTCATCTGATTCGGCAGACTATGCATATAATGATAATATAGGATCTGTATAGGGCACATATCCACCTTTGTAGGTGCTCATGTCGCTCCTATATTATCCCTGGCTAAGCTAGTTTACCGATTACTGTTTTCCTCACCTGGGTTGAGTGCAACACAATGTGGGTAAGTTTCTTGCTGAAGGAAAACATACCATGGCTGGGAATCAAAACCACGTCCCTCAGATTGAAAGACAAGAGTCTTAACAACTACACCATGACAAACCAACTACTACTGTCTTTACATTATCAACTAATATTCTCTGCAGATTTTCTATTAAAGAAAATTGCCAATGAACAATTGTTGATAAAAAAAATAATGCCAGACTGGGGTGTATGGGAATTGCATTATATAATATCAGTCTGTCTCCAACAAGTACACAATGTACTCAGATTATTTTTAAGATTTTCTCTTAAAATTATTGCTTTCAACATACCATAGCGTACAGCATCTTGAAGGAGTTGTTCTTGTTTGCCTGGAAGCAACATGTCATGTCTGTCATTACTTTCCATTTCAATACCAATCCCTAAGAGAGAAAGAGATGGGTTGTGAGTGAATTGGTAGTTTTGCCAGTGGATTTTGTCTATCTCTATGCTGTTGAGAAAAGTGCAGGGATTGAGTTAAATTTTCACTGAAAGGCAACTTAACAAGCAGACATTTCATACTACATTCCATCGATCATAAAAACAAAAATCATCATTACAATATTAATCATTGTAACGCTGATAATAATCATCATCATTCTGATTAGAAGTGTCATAATCATCATAATCATCATCCTCACCACCACCTTCATCATTATCCCCTATATCATCAGCATCATCATCATCATTGTCATCATACTGATCAGAAGTGTCGTATTCATCATTTTCATCATCACCACCATCATTATCATCTACATGTATACCATCATCATCATCATCGTCGTTATCATTATCAGCATCATCATCATCAGCAGCAACATCATCATCATCATTATTATCATCTAATCATGACCACAACCACCATCAGCAGCAACAGCAGCATCACAAAAAACATCAGTCCTTAACACTTTCAAAATCATCAACATCAATTCAATTCACTTTATTCACATCCATTAAAATCATAGTGTCAATACTATCTGCATTTTACCAAGCATATTTGATAAGAATAATTACCACCTCAAAATCACAATTCGAATCACCTCCAGCATCATCATCATCATTGCAACCAGTCATTAATGCCACCAAAATCATTACAAGCACCAAGAATTATAACTCCTGCTGCTACCATCGTCATCATTATAATTGTCATTTCTTAGACTCATTCTTACACCTTCACCACAATCATCATCATCATCACGAAACACTGAATTGAATTGAATCATCATCATCAACCCTTCAATTTACCTGTTCCTAGACAAACGACCACCATGTCTGCTCCCGCCACAGCATTCATGACACCTTGCTGATCGTAGGCTTCACACTTAGGATACGGACATCCAGATGCATTCCTGGTCTTGGTTGCTATGGGCGACAGACCTTCCAGGACCGTGGTAACAAACCGAGGGTCAGGCTCAGGTGCGTAGTCACCAAAGAGGAGGTTAGAGTTATTGGCAAAAGGTCCTACCACCTGATGAAAAGGCAAAAGAAGAAGGTAACTGAAATAGTGGGCAAGACCAAAGAAGAATCATTGGACAGCGTTAAGTGTGATTGTTAAAGGGGTCAGCAAAGGTAAGCAAAAACAAAGGACAGCAAAATTCGAAGTATAATATTGTAAGAGGAATTAATACAAAAGGAAGATACCAGAGAAAATATGCCAATCTAATTATCTAATTAAGAACATATAAGTTGAAATACTTAGTTTCCAATCATTTTAAATCTGTTGCAATTATATTTTGAGGTAAATAGAATTCTTTCAAACTAATTAATGAATCCTCAATTTGTTTTATGTGAGTACTGAAGTCTATGAAAAGCATTGGTCTACACATCAGGATGCATACTAACATGTACATTATGTATCAATATCACTTACTGCTAAAGTTTGAATGATGCCCTCTATTGGCAGAGTGTTCCTCTCATTCTTGATAAGCACAAAGCTCTTGAGGGCAGCCTTCACTGCAAGTTGTTGGTGTTCAGGTGACAGTACAACTTGATCCGCATTGAGCTGGGCATAGGGGTTGAGATCCACAGGGTCAAACTCACCAAGACGTAGGCGGGTGTAGAAAAGAGGAGACAAACTGTCTCGAAGGTCTTTGATGGTTAGCATGCCAAGTTGAACCTGAACAAAATGAGAGTATTACTGTTTGGGATATTACAAAAAGCTCAGAAAAAGAGATCAGCAACAGTTTGTGAGAAAAATTACCCCTTGTGACTGAACCGGGGCCAGGGCTTGGGCAGGGTAGGGGCATGGCAGGGATAAGAGTAGGGTTAGGAGTTTAAGTACTTACAGCATCAGTCTACTCATATCAATATAATTAAAAAAATGCTCAACCCAACAGTATTAGTCACATTAACCAAAGATATAGCTACGTCATTCACACAGCAATCCTGCTAGTGCCTTCTTGTCGCTAATCCTCACTTTTATCACAAAAAAATCAATTTGCCAGGAATGCTTGAAAACGGATGTAAAAGATGCAACTCAATACAACAGCTTTCCAGGACTTCCCATCGACTGTCTTTGACAGCAGCAATATAAAGATACTTGTAGTATTCCTGCATGAAAGATGCAGCTCTAACTTTTGGTAAGGTATTCATTAACTATCAAAAGCATCATCTTTTCTCACCGCTTCTGTAAGGTAATCATATACAGCAGGCAAATTATGTCCCAAATCCAGGTTGCAACCTGCCTTGAGGCTCTTAACAGCAGTTTCCAGATATGATGTGGTGTAGTTGTGTGAGATTTCCTCCAGCTCTAGTGCTCTCTGATCACTGACTACATAACCTTTGAACCCCCATTCTTTTCTCAGAACATCTGTCAAGAGATAGGTGTTAGCACAAGCAGGGATGCCATTTACACTAATAAAGAAAGAAATGAAGGAAAGATGGCAATTTTCTACAAAATGTGGATATATACGAAAAAATGAATTGCTCCAACACTAACAAGACATAGTTTGTTTGAATCACAATTTTTTTTCTTGCAATATTGCACTATTATTGACTGTTTTTGCTTCCAGGAAAATAAGAAAAATAATTTATACATTCGCTAGATTTCCAAAAATGCCATGTTCCAAATAACCTCTAGAGAAAAGTTCTTTCACCTAGACTTCACATCTGTACCTTCCCTGGAGTAACAGATAGTCATACAAGATAAATATGACAGGAAAAATCAATACGCTGATATGGTGATGTCAGTGAACCCACCTCACCTGTTATAGCTGCACATGAAACTGTACGTTCCTGCCTTGATGCACTCTTTAAAGGCTGGGAAAAATGTCACCTGCAAATCTTTATCTGACACCTCGAAGGAATTAAAACAAAACAAGTTAATTTCATCTTTGATAAAATATGCCAAGTTTTAAATTGCAAAAAAGTGCAAGAGAAACATGAGAACTTTAATAGACAACTTGTCAAATTTCAGATCCATGTCTTTCTTGCAGGAATCATACAAGCACCTACTCATAACATATCATTACAGTCATCATAGATGAAACAATTGAGACTGCAGGAAAGCTGCAATGAAAAGACATATAACATCCTTTAATAAATAGGGATTCCTGATAAAAGATGCAGCGCAGATTTTCGACAAGTTGCATTTATACTAGGATGACATTGATTTCTTTGATTGACGTATCATATTAAAGCGCGGATATGCTGTTCGGGGATGTAATTTTTTTGAAAGTTCAGATATCATCCCCCAAATGATTTTATTTGTTTAATCTATTTTTAAATCACTCTTTATCTCCTCAAGATCAAAGTAAAGACTCAAAGCTATCATGTAACATTTATCAATGATAAGTGGGATCAAACTATATGATATGTGTGTTCAAAGTATCCATAATTCTTTGTTTTTTTCCTTGAACACACTGTATAAAGAAAGGATGCAGGTTCAGTGTATTTTAATTTCACTGATATACATCTTTAACTCTGTGTGCGCTGGGCCATGAACCCCTCTATGCTGGATTATTTTCAGGGAGCGAAAAACGCATAGCTTGTTTGAGCATGGCACCAAGTGTGCATTGTTGCAAAGTACGCCTAGAAAGGGTCAAACTCTCTCTCTTTTTTATTTCTCTATTTTTCATGATTGAAGCTGATGTTTTGTTAGCATTGTTGTTTTTTATTGCCTCTGCTGCTGCTGTTGTTGTTATACAATATACCTTGGCATTGAATGAGAACCTTGATGAGGGGTAGTTTTCAGGTCCAGAATAAGCTGCAAAATGTTTACATCCAGCGTTAGCCAAAATGTACCTAGGATGGTTGCCCTGGAGTCCCCGTACAAAGCTCTTAGCAAGCTCTCCCGTCAGGTATGGGTCCTCACCGTATGTCTCCTGTTGAATAATAAAAACAATAGGTCGAAATTAGATTTAACCTTCTGATTACTGAATCTAATTTTAACCAGGGTGCTACATAAGCACTTGCCCGATTGCCCGGGGCAAGTAAAAGTTAGAGCTGGGTAAGTGTTTTGAAGTAAAGATCAAAACTATTTGCCCGAATTGGGCAAGCGAAATTCTCAAAGTAGAATGACAAAAATTAGGGTCAATATGATATACTGACCCTAATTTTGGTCATGGCAGGCAAGATAAAATCACTTTGGAAAAAGAAATGCAATAACAAATATCAGTTCATGTCAAAAGAGAGGAAAAAGGTCATTGGTTTATAAAACCACAAAAACTTTCTTTTGGATAGGTAAAACCTTTTTTTTCAATGATTTTTTCGGGCAAGTGAAATAGATTTTTGGGCAAGTATATTCCAACTTTTTAAAGATTTACTTGCCTGACCGGGCAAGTGCTTCTAAAAAGTTATGTAGCACCCTGTATTAACATAAGAAATATTGCAGCAAATATCAGGTAACCCACTGCCTACTGAAACCAGGCAGTCCCTGTATAAAAGTTCATTAGAATTTTGGAATTCAGCAGTCAAGTAGTTAACAAAGGAGAAGCTACAGATCAACTATAGAGTATAATTCACCAAAGCTTTTCTCTTGTTAACTAATTGACTGCCGATTTCCATAGTGGTGATGTCAGCAGCCATAGAAGCAGCTGTTTAGGGGGTGGGAAGTAGTGTTTGTGGTAATGGTATATCTAGCAGTGGTAGTAACTGTGATTAATCAAGTGATAGTGGAAGACTGGAAAGGACCGCTGGAGTGGAAGAGAAGACAGAATGTGTACCAACATTACCAGCAAAAACAGCAGCAGAGGCAGGGTATTTACTCTCTACAATGCATATCACAAAAAAAAAGTTTACACTTAGAAAAAAATCCTGTAAAGTTATATTTTTGTAATATCTTGAGGATTTTTCCACATTTTAACACTGGTACAGATCCATTTAAGCAAATGAGGATATAACTGTTGAAAAGATATTTCGGCTTGAGTGAGCACCACTTACTTTTGAAAAGTTAGTGAAAAAACGATTTGTGCAGAACTTTGAAATAGTTATGCGAATAAAAGTAGACCTTAATTATGAAGAACATGTAGAATTTAGCTAGTAAACTGATTTGAAGATATCTTTTACCTTTTTAAACTTGTTTCCTAGCCCAAAACACCTCAAAGAGTGCATTGCACCCCATCCCACTCTCCCACACACCGAGGCCATCGTGACAATATTTTTTTACACTGAGATGTGATATACTAGTACATGAAATTGCTAAGGCTTGATTTTCATTTTGTTAATCATTGTCAAGCTTGGAAAAAAAGTGTGGAGAAACAAGTATTAAATGAAAAATTAAATGTAAACCCACTTTAAAGGATAAAAACTTAGTGAAAAAGATGTCTGATATAAACTTTTGTTCAAATTTAGTTAAGTCCTCATATCAAGCTGGCAAAAAAGGGGTAAAGGTTGTGCTTACCAAGTGTTGAAATTTCAATTTGGGTGGCAAAATTGTTGCAAATTGCTTAAATGTATCCATTTAATTTCAATTGACTAAAAGTGCAAGGGAAATGTATGAGAAATGTTTTGCAGGGTAAGTTTGATTTTGCCCTTTTCCCTTGACACAGCATGAAAACGAGCATTTCTGCGCAAACAGATTTCTGTGAGCTTTACAAAAATGGACAGTGCTCACTCAAGTGTGACATTCTGTCGTAACTTTTACTTTCATTGAATAGCTAAGACCCAACCCAGGATTATATGTTAAAAAATTACCCACATGTTGTATGTTTTTTAATTCCAAGGGATTTTTCAATGTGTAAACTTTTTTTTCATACACACTGTATAATAGAAATGGGCCCTGTTTCAACAAAACATGCCATCAAGAAGAAATGAAACCGAAAGGGGCCTATGCTATTTGTCAAAGAGTGTTCACCAGATGTATTGCGTCCACCAGTCCCCGGCAAACCTCAATAGTACAATAATACACCAGAAGGTGGTCTGTACTCAGAGAGGAATAGGAAGAAAATAAAAATTATTTTGAAAATATTTAACAAAGTTGCTCTAGACTCATCAAATTCTGAAATTCAAAGTACCTTACATCACTAAATCATAATCTGCCATTGATAACATAGGGGAGACTGGGGTTACTTGAAACATGGGATAAGTTGAAACATTTTAACTTTCTTTAACGCCTGTAAAATAAATTTATGCAACAATGCCCTCAATTTATTGCTATTAATAATACAACAGTGCGGATTTATTATTGCAATAAATTGAGGGCAGTATTGCATAAAAGTAAATTTATGCAATACTGCCCTCAATTTACTGCTTTTAATAATACAACAGTGTGTGGAATTATTTTTGCAATAAATTGAGGGCAGTTTTGCATAAATTTATTTTACAGGCGTTAAAGAAAATTACAATGTTTCAACTTACCCCATGTTCCAACTAACCCGGTCTCTTTACTGAAACACAGCCCTGGACCCTGAAGGTAGTTCTTACTTGGTTTCTTCCCCAGTAAGGATGTCTCATGATGTTGATAACAGGACTGAAGCAACTCAATCCTTGATGATTGTTAAAGTCTCCATGTGCTTTGTAATAGTTGTTCTTAGCTCTGACCTCATAGCCGGTTGCATTGGCAACTTGAAATAAGAGGTCCCGGCTGAAAAAAAAGAAAGCAATTTAAAGTAATGAAGTTTTACCAAGAAATTTGTTTGAAGCTTCTACCCCATGCATATGTAGGCCTTTCCTTCAAACTACTCATACAGTAAATAATCATATATCATGATCATGTTGTGTAAATGATCATGAAAAAGGGTTTAAATAAATGCGTCCCTGTGTATGATTTGGCATTAATTATGAAAGGTTTTTGATGATTTTAATACAAGCACACAGCAGTAAAAATAAATAAATTCATTGATGAAGAGTTGATGAAAATCCACTGAAGAATAAGAGATGATCTATTAAATGAAAATGGTGTTTTATGACATATGAGGGAGCTGTTTGCAAGAGACATCACAAAATCAAACTTTCAATATTTATAGCCAACATTAAGCCTGACCACTCATTCAATGAACAGGGCCTGACCATAAGTTATTCCATTTTATTCTTCTTCTAAACCTTCATTAATGTGTACTTTTTCTCTGCTCTGAATAAAACAAACTTAAAATCAGGCCAGGGTGAACTTCTACTTTAGTTCAAGGTAAAAAAATATATTGTCATGATAATGAAAAGGATTTAATGGATCATATTCTTACTTCATACTTGGTGTTAATGTTTGTTAGAAAATATATGTGACAAATATTTATTTCTGGTGTTTCATTCTCATCGATTAGTACCAACCTGAAAGCTGCAGCTAGGCCGAGAGCTTGTGGAAAGGCAGTGGCATTCTTAGCCTGAGCATCCCCGCGCAGGCACTCAGTGTTCCAAACATACTTGCCAATCTGCAGACGACTGATCCCCGGAGCTGGCCCGTTTGGATCCGCTCCTCCCCTCGCAAGCTGGTATGTCATATCATCCACTTTTAAACGATTTAATAAATCGTCTAAACGCTGGTCCCATGGCAAGGAATGGTTCCAAAAAGGAAGTTCACTCTTTGATGCAAACTCGCCATTCCCAACACTAATTCTTATGAGAGCAAAAATGAATAGTCCAGCGAAAACTATTCTAATAACTTTCCCCGTCATTTTAAACATTTCTGACTAGATCGTAAGCGCGATCAGGTGACCATAAAATTTATCACGTGGCGTTTGGGAAGCGAGACACGCCCACTTTTATAATCAACCTTGCTTTAACTTTCCATTTTAAGTTCATAATTTAAGTTCATAAGTTCATTTTATTTGTCTTTCAAATTTGAGTTTGTTGAATACATGACAAACGTACAAGTGTGTATGAAACAATAAGCAGAGTACTTAATAAAACATACCATACAAGTATACATAAAACAGAGTATGCAGAATAACATTGTTTTTATACAGAAAAAATAAAAATAAAGGAAGACAGGGAGACCTAAGTGAAGCAATGCTTGTAAATTAAGGTTCCTCATTACGAATTCAAAGAACATTGGATAAACAACACAGAAATGGCAATATGATATAATATGATAACTAAAGAGAGAGGCTGGGAGAGAAGAGCTAGGGACACATTAATGTACAGAAGGGACAAAAAAGGGGACATGAGGACAGAGACCAGCCAGGCCCGGGAAAGGGGGGGGGGGTGAAACATTGATAATTTAGCATTAACTAATAAATAACACACGAAAAATTGGCTGTACGAATCACTTCCATAGTTACTCAGTAAATAAGATTTCAATTTTCGTTTAAACACTGTAGAACTCAATGTCAGGGTCAAGTGCATTCCAAAACCTGGGTCCAGTGCAAACTAGAGTATCCAAAGTGAACTTTGTTCTTGCACGAGATATATGGAGAGTGGAAGATTATCTAGTATTGTAATTGGTTACTTGACTATTTTTCTTAAATATCAGTGCCAGAGCTGAATTAGGGAGACTTCCTGAATCAAAATCATACATAAGAGATCCTAGCTGCATAAAGTAAATGTCTTCCACTTTCAATAAGTGATTGTCATGAAATAAAACATTTGTATGGGCACGATAACTGACATTACATATACTTCTTATAGCTCTCTTCTGAATAATGAATAATTTTTGCAATTGTGTTTTAAGTGAGTTGCCCCATGCAAGCACACCGTAGTTTAAGTAAGGAACAATTAATGAGGAATATAATATAAATAAAATTTCTTTAGGGAAAACTGACCTCAACTTATATATAACACCAGTATTTTTAAAACAGTTTGCAGAGATGATTTTCAGCCAAAGCTAACACGAAGTCAATATAAAGGCTTATCAAAATTAAATACTTTCTTTAATTGGATGAAAAAAAAATTATGTAAAAGGCGTACCACGTAAGAAGGATCAAATCTTGGACCATGTTTGACAGAACTATTTTTTGACAACAGTTTGCAGAGATGATTTTCAGCCAAAGCTAAAACGAAGTCAATGTATAAAGGCTTATCAAAATTAAATGCTTTCATTGATTGGATTAAAAAAATTGATGTAAAAGGCGTACCACGTAACAAGGATCAAATCGGGGACCAGGTTTGAGAGAATTTTCTTCTTGTTGCTGTTGTTGTTGTCGTTAAATTGAAGCATTTTAAAGAATAAACAGAAGATGATTTTTTAAAGGACAAGTACACCCAAACAAAAAGTTGATTTGAATAAAAATACAAAAGTCCAACAAGCATAACACTGAAATAATTATCTAAATCGGATGCAAAATAACAAAGTTATGGCTTGTTTGATTTTTCTCTATTGATTAAAATCATCATTTTTCTGGTGTGGACTTGACCTTTAAATATTCTAAAGAATCTCAATATACTATTAAGACTTTGCATATCATACTGGTTGAGTTAATTATGTTTTTCCGCTGCACATTTATACATGTTAAACTTTAAAAAAATGATGATTTATGCGAGAAAAGTACTTAAAATGTAGGCCTATCAGTATTGTTAGGAAAAAATGTAAGAATATTACCTAAAAAATAGAAAAAGATTTTAGAAGTTTAAGCATTGGGTAGTTTAAGCAGGACACTGCTAAAGTCAAATCTTCACACAATTTCGCCTTGGCATTTCTAGAAATCGGAAACATTGTAAGCCTATATGGTATGTATTCCTCTTTTTTTTCGTCATACTCTTTCTTACACGCAAAGATTTTCTGCTCTGTTAGATAGTAAAGAAGCGTTGGGTTCGATCGTCCTTTTAAGAAGGGAGTATCGTTTTTTTTCTCTTTCTCCCTCCGTCACTTTAATTGCGTTTTCACAAAATGATCAACTACTTGTATGTAAAATGGTGATTATACAACAATCAAACGGAAATGCGGGAAACATACACTGCAAAATCACCGGTGTTGATTTAACACTAGCCTGGTATCCATATCGGTCAACACCACTGAGAAAAGCATTGAAACAACACCGGTTAAGAATCAAACTGATGTTGGTGTTGCTTAAAATTGGTGTTAGCCTAACGCCAAACCGGTGTTATTTCAACGCCTCTCTGGTGGACCGATATATATAGATAGGCAGTGACGTACCTAGGATTTTCAAAAGGGGGAGGGGGCAAATTTGTCCGCCAAAAAAGTTTGACAAACAAAAACAAAAAAAACAAAAAAGTCTTCATACCACAATTAAAGGACATTTCGCACCCAAAAAAAATTGACAAGCAAAAAAAAAGTTCAAAGGAGGGGGCTCGTCAGGGATCACTTTTGACTCGTTGGTTGACTCGTCAGGGGGGCAGGAATACGTCCCTTGCATGTGTTGTGACTCGTCAGGGCGGGGTCTCCCCCCCCCCTTGGTACGCTAATTAGATAGGCCTACCAGGCTGGTGTTAAATACACCAGCGTTTTTGCCGTGTGGGAAAGGGGATATCCAAATGGGTTTCATCTCGTCTCTGAATTTATTTAATTTTTCAATTAATGATATCTGAAATACTGGTATAGGGGTGGGCCTGATATTACATCACGAGGGAAAAATGTCCTGCTGGAAGTACACCAACAAGTAATCTCCCTTGCGACGACTCCTCATGATACTTTGGTTAATGATTTACTGAAGCAATGAGACAACCCAGCCCACCTATTACGGGTGACGCAAGTATCTCTATATCTATGTTTGCACATCACCATGGCGATGGGAGGGCTCTCCTAGAATCGGACTTGGTATGACTGATCTCCTCTCAGGGGTCGGCAAACTCTGTATCCATCATGTTCTCGTATAGAACAGCAATAATGCAGGCAAGGAATTTTAGATCGGACGATATTTAACATGCATGAGTAAGGAGAATATTCTCCATTTCTGGTGTTTTTACAACCTCAACGTACCGCTGCAGCGCGCTGGTATATCATCTTTTTACCGGAAAGAGTTTTTTTTTATTGGACAGTGAACAGCATCCGCTTAAAAAACGAATAGAGTATCAAAGCGCACCCCCCCCCCCCCCGCCCACGAGAAAAAGCCCCCTAAATCGCGCTGGCCTAACTCGAAGAGAGTATGTGATTCTCAAATATGATACATTTTGCACACGAAAAATCCTTGATTAGCGAGTATGCAAATTACGATGGTACATCTGTACGAAATCCCAGGGGCCGCAGAACAGCGGGGGGGGGCATTCGGGACTTCTCTCCACCCCCACTTTAAAGAAAAAATCGTGTACAAAAACGTACAAATTACCATCTGATTCTGATTTTTGCATGGTCAGCCCCCCCCCCCCCCCACACACACACTTTTCAAAACCGTTTGTCCTAGTGGCCTGCCCTCGAATCCTTGTTTTTGGAGAGAAGAAAGTCATAGCAAAGAAATATAAAGCGGAAGGAAGAAAGAGAGAAAAAGGGAGTAACATGTAGACAAGAGAGGGGGGGTGAGAACCAAAAACTGGCGAATATACCGTTTGTAATTTCACTTTTCAGCACAAAGACCCAATCAGATCTCTGAAGAAATAATTGTAACAAAACACTATATGAATCAATTGCTACAATATAGCAGAAGTCTCAAAATTACTTCAACTACATATTTAGTAGCAAGTAAAAATTCAGATTACATGGACATACTAAGACGGCTAAAGATTCTATGCGATATCTCAAATAGGTAGCCATGAAGCTATTTGTTTTAAAATTTGAAAAAAAATGATGACATAACAGTTTAGGATTGATGACTTAAATTTATTCAATAGTTTCCCTAAGATTGCCAAGGGAGAGGAGTCGCATATATACTATGACTGAATATCATAAATTATGGCACAAAAGTTTGTTGAACCAAAACAATTTAGTGCCTTTACGAAATAAGAAAAACGAAATCTTTTGCTATCAGTGCCAACTTTTGTCACACTGAAGGAGAATTCCTTAATTGGATGTCAACAAAAGATAACCAAGTTCTACAGTAACTGCACTGCAGAGATGCATGAGCGGAAAAGTTTGTTGAGCTCCCGGTTGAACTTACCAGGCAAACATTCTTTCCCAAAAAAAATCAGCTGCTAATTTACAAATAATATTAATTAATTGCATCATGTACAAGACACTACTCGACTAGACGAGTGAACGTAGATTGTTACAATCAATACAAGATTAACATGATTAAAAGTTCGTTCACACTACATATGCCAGAAATGAAACCTTGTTGTTGTTATATTGTTGTTCTTGTTGTTGGTCTAGATGCTCTTGTTGTTGCTGCTGCTTGAAGGTGGTAGAAGAGCCACGTAACAATTCAAGCTGTTTGCTATTTCCAATTTGGTGTGGGGGTAAGATGTCAGTAATGATTTAAGACAATGCGCTTGTTTCCTTGTGACGACAAAAGTGCGTTCTTATCTTGTTACATGTATGTGAATCATTGTACCAAATTTGGGTCAGTTGGAGAAACGGCATAGGTCTCTAAATTGAATCTCATTGGCTCGAATTAGCGCGAAGTTTGAACAGAAAATCATGATAAATGCCTTTTTACCCTCCATATACAGTATCTTTAATGAGGAAATTAAAGAAGAGCAATTGAAATGTAATTTATTTGATTATCTTGAATACAAACACTGATGTGGTTTCCGGTACATCATGTGGAGTGTAATAGAAACAGTGGATAGAAGAAAAAGGCAATGGATAGGCGAGAAAGTGGAGATTTGAGAGTAGTGTATTCTTTTCTTGAATATAGTCCTGGAAAGTACAGTAAACCAGAAGAGATTGATGAGTTGGAAACAACTTGAGTAGTAGGGTGGATGAGGAGATGCTGGCTTGAGTCGGCGAGTGGAGATGATGAGTAGAAACAGTAGAGATACTCGATGTTTCGGGCATGTTGACTGTCCGTCTTCAGGAGACGGACATAAGTGACGAACATAATGGTTAAAAATATAAATATTTACAGTAAACATATTTGATTAACACCGCAAAAAGAAAAAAAAACAAAAATGAAGGGGTGCCCTGCCCAATAATTTTATCAAAATGAAAAATTTATGAATCCATTGCAAAAACTAATTATAAATAATGCTTGAAAACATCTGAAAGCCCTATAAATCCATCAAACTTGACATGAAAATACCATTAAAGATATAACATTGTATCACGTGCAAAATTCTGCAATATATTTGGGCGCAATTTTGGACATTCTCTTACCCCCTCCGAAACATGGATCGACACTCCTGACTCTAAACTATAGCAACATTGCCATTTTCTAAAAAAAAAAATATCATAAAAAATGACAAAAGGTTGGAGGGCTTTCGGCAAAACACGGACAGGTTTAGAATTTAAATTACAAGTTAATGACATTAGTATTATTATATTCGTGGTGGGTGAAGTATAGGGAGATCAATATGAAAAAAAAATTGCAAGGTAGTCTACTATATTGCAGAAGATCATTCATTTCCTATACTCGCACTTTAAGAGATCATATAGTGTATTTCTGCATTTTGTTCTTCATTTTTTCTTTTTCTGTTATTTTGCGAGGGCGCATTTATTCTAACAAATTCATCATTGATTTTGTCTTTAAGTGTGAAATTAAAACCTTGGAATGACAGATGTGGATAACATTACTTGAATTCAAATGTCTAATTATTAAATCGATATTTTGCCAATCTAAACAGGGAAAACCCTGTATTCATAGTATAGTAATGACATTATAGAACATAGTTACTAAACCAATATACATTGAACTAACCGTTATACAACCACAGCAATGATCATAATTACCCTGAAAATGGACAAGAGAATCAGGTGAACACAGCGGGATAATCCGAAGAGAAGAAAGAAAAATTATTATAATTTATTATTGTTTCTGTTACTCTCTTTTTTGTGTAACCATCTTGTGTTTAATTTGACATGCAATCATTTAATAACCCTTCGTAAATTTTGAAATTGACTTTAATCATTTGTTTTAAAAACAGAATGAAAATAATAGAAGAAAAGAGAATAAAAAATGAAAATAGAATAAAGGGTATAAATTAGATAATATGGGGGAGGATTAAGGGGATGGATAGAAAGAAAGATAAAAAGAGCAAAGAAGAGAGGGAGGGAGAGACTTTTTGTCTTTTATTGTTTTTTTTCTATGGAAATTGTTGCCGAGTTTATTCTGATCATAAAAAGACAAAATCAATTAAGTTTAATAGAAATTAATATGATACATTTATGAATTTTGGTTAAATACAAAATTTGCATTAGATTTGTACACAAATTCACGTTTTTGAGCAGTTTTGGGTCTGACATGCACTTACAGAATGCTCCGTAATTTCGTAACCGCGTACCCCGGCATCAAAAATTTGGTCTTCAAAGTTGTGCGAGATTTGAAAGTAAAAGGTCATCGAGCGGCGCGGTAGAAAAATCACGCGCGGCGGATTTATCGTGAAAAATGTATAGGGGGCGGAATCCGCCTCGGGCATTTTAGGATGTTTCCAAAGTGATTTCAACATGTTCAAATAGCAAAGATTATCCCAGTACCGAAAAGTAGTGAGTCAAGTGACATCGGCAATTATAGACCGATCTCACTATTGTCATGTCTGTCAAAAATTCATGAAAAGGTATTTAGTCAGGTCCAGAGTTCTTAAAATGAGCTCAGAAAAAGTTCTTTAGGCATTTTGTGTTAAAGCTGATTTATCAATCGTTTTAGGGTAATTCAGTGGTGCTTGGCAAACTTGATTCCGACGTTTTCATCATCAAATCGGCAAAAAACAAAATGGCGGCATTTTAAATGCGATATCCCCTATTAAACGATTTTAATAGGGGATTATATTTAAGAAATTAGGGTCTTTGCTATTTTTTTGATACCCAGGGATGCAAACATAAAGCATCCGATTAATTCGTCAGCCATCTTTAATTCAATGATGGCTGCCGTGATTCACAGCTGCTGATTAAACAAATAATATGGCCGAGCTATAATTTTTGGTTGATGCTGGCAAAATCACATCGGAAATTTAACTAAATGTTTGCCTTTTTTTCCTCGCCTGCACAGCAGAAGCAAGACATGGACGTCGCCTTTCGGACGGCGGCAATGACTTTGGCAGCGGCGAAGTCAACATCAAATCTTAACCGAGGTTAAATTTTTGAAATGTCCTAATTTCTAGGGTATAATTATCTATTTCATGAAACTTAGGGTTAAACAATTTTTTTAGACAGTTTATAGTTTAAAAAATGGTCTTCCATGGTACCTGGAAATCCACGATGGCGTCCAAAACGGCAGTTGTTGTACTATCAACTCCAAAAATTAAAGTAAATAATCTATTGCTCCTGCATCGTCAACAAGCTAGTTTATATCAAAAAGCTTTCAAGGGAAGCATCAGGACATGTTTACAAGATAGTCAGTGAGTGTTTCAGAGAATCCAAGATGACCTTCAAAAATGGCGTCTTTATATATATGACATTGTAACTTTAAAATGGTGCAAATTGATAAAATGTCTTCCTTGTAAACATATTTTTGGGTTCTACCAAAAAGAAAAGAAAAAATAATGGTTCCAAAGGGAAAAATATAGGGGAAGGCGGGGTAAGTTGTGACAGTTTTTGCTTTTTGCATGTTAGAATTGATATGATTAATAATCTTGTCGAAATAAGTACCTTGCCTTGAAATTTCATTCTTCTGAAATATTTTCCACCTATATATAACTTCCTACCCCAACACTGAAAGTCATCGTGACCTTTGAAAAAACCGATGTCAAATGGCTCAACTTGCCCCATATATGGGGTAAGTTTGAGCCACCTTCTGGGGTAAATTGAGCGACAAAAACTATGTACAAAGTGTATGGGGGGAGAACCAGCATGTCAATTTGTTGTTCAAAGTCTTTTCACTTGCTAATTCTCTATAAATACTAACATCCTGTAAAAGGAAAAGAGCAGTCATGTAAATTTGCTCCTTTCAGCCTGCATTTCAATCGATTTTTATGGTTTGTTTGTTTTTTAAGATACATTACCATAGGAATTACCATGGATCAACTTGCCCCATGCTGTTTGGCTCAACTTACCCCAGTCCTAACTTAGTGCGATAATTTTGTATCCACACATTTATTATGCATCAATCATATAAAAGACTATGACAAGAATGAGATCCATACCTGGACTAATAATGCTGTTATCATGTCTTTATTATATTTAAAGACGTGTGTTTATAAAGCACTTATCTATTTCACACTATTTTTTACTTTTTTGGCTGAAATTCATATTTTTCCCTCTAAAAAACGACTTTTTGTTTCAAAGTTGGAAACAATGTGGTAGGGTCATCAATACATGACACCACCACAATGTCTGACTCATTCATTATTGGCCTGGGGCTGGTGGCTCAACTTGCCCCTATGCTCAACTTACCCCGCCTTCCCCTACAATTGAAAAGTTTCAAGGTTTGTCAGTTGTGCAGATTGTCAAAAAATCATGACTTCAAAAATTGTTGCTGTTTCTTAAAAAAAATGATGCAAAGTGCATATGCTGTCTTTCAAAAGACATTTTCGTATCTTTCCCATGATTTCAAGGGTCAAATAATATAGGTAATACTCGTGCCAACTATTGGTTAGTGATATTTTCTTATTCTCTTCAAGAATTCCAACAAAACTACTTATAAAAGATTCCTTTCTCAAATACACATTTTTTCTGGTCTAATTGTCAAAGCTTTTCACCACGTGCTGATGTAATAAAAGGGAACAAAATCCTCTTTATTAATTTTACAATCATTAAAATCACCCTTTTCAGATGAGGATATAAAAAAACATCTCGCACTTTGCGCTCGCATTACGCAGATAAGATACGCATCCTCTTTATGATTTCCTACAAATAGTCCTTAAAATTTGCCCTTTTCAGGTAAGTGTATCAAATAATTCAGTTTACCAATCCTGCTTGCATTAATAGCTTAGCATCGTGAAATTACTTCTCAATATAATGTAGTGAGTGCAGGTCTCAATATCAATAATTTTCAGCTCGCGCTTATTGCTCGCATTGATTGTTTAGATATGCATCATGTTAATGATTACAAAAAGTGCTTAGAATATTAATTCTTAAATTCTTAACATAAAAATAGGCTCACGCTTCGTCCTCGTGTTAGGTCTATTTATTTACTGGGACACCTAATATCGTCTCTTTCTTGAAAGGGGTCTTTTAAATGTTCCTTTTCAGGTCTGAATATTAATAATTTTCAGCTTGCGTTTATATTTCATTTCATTTATTGGTTTTTGCACTATTTTTCATAACAAATTCTGGACACGAAAAAAAATATCTGAAACTTGACATCAAAATAATGAACAATAGTTGTGTATATAAATCCTCAAACATATCGTACATAAATGAAAATCATTAAGTGGTATTTTCTGTTACAATAAATAGGATTGTTGCAAGGGTCGTCACAAAAGCAAAGCTTGAAAACGTAACAACCCTGGAAAATAGCCAAAATAATTAATGTCTACTGTCATTAAACGTGCAGGTGCAAGAGGGACTGGGAGGGGGGGACAAGGGAGATGCTTGGTCCTTCGCATGGGATTTTAGAAAATAACACGTTTTGTTGTTTGATTTTTAATTTATACATGTTCTAGATAAAAGTCATTGTCTAATTAAAATAATGATAACAATGGTAATGATTTTCTTTTTTTCAATTTGTTAGGTATTGGTTTAATTGCAATTCTTTTATAGTTCGTTTAAAGGAATAAAATGATCTTGTCAGCTTGGGTGAATCTGGCAATGCATTCCAAATATCAGGTCTATGATGTCTTAGTGTTTTATGTGCAAATATTGTCCTGGGATTGTTTAAGTGAATATTATTGCATGTTCTTGTTGGATATGAGTGTAAATTGTTATTATATGAAAATAAATCTGTGAATACTGGAGGAAGCATGTCGTAATTATATCTATACTATAACAGTGCTATTTGTAAAGTATTAATATCATTCATCTTAAATATTTTCAGACGATAAAAAAGAGGGTCTGTATGTGAAAGATATGCAGATTTTGAACAAATTCTAACCGCTTTCTTTTGCAATAAAAGTTTATGATTAAGCCTTGTCTTGCAGCTATTCCCCCAAATGAGGTTACAGTAGTGAATATATGGTAAAATCAAAGTATTATATATCATCACAAGAGATTTCTCTGGTAAGATTTTTTTTAGTCTACATAGTATTCCAATTCCTTTAGCTACAGAGGAAGACACGTTGCTTATGTGTGTAGTCCATGATAAATGCTTGTCTATTGTGAAACCAAGGAATTTTACGTATTCTTTTTTATCTAAAGGCACATTATCAATTTTTAGATCTTGTGTAAAAGTTTCATTTTTGTGAGATGATTGAAAATGCATAATATGATTTTTACTTATGTTAAGAGATAACTTATTACATTTAAACCATGATGAAACTTTATTTAATTCTATATTCATTATATTTATTAATTCTGGTAAGTTCTTGTGAGATAACAAAATATTAGTATCATCGGCGAATAAGATGAAAGAAAGAATGGAAGATGAATTTACTAAATCATTAATGTATACTAAAAATAACAATATCATCACGTTCACCATCGTTATCATCATCATCGTCATAATCACCAGCTTTCTAATGATTATTATCAAAGCCCTTATTATCAACAACAACATTATTATCACAATCTTCATCATCATCGAATTCATCTTTGTCGTCATTACTATCACCATCGTTTCCATAATCAACTATGGAGCTCGCCAGTTCGAACATAATGACACAACATTATGGTTAAAGATTTGTTTCTAGGATTATCATGCCAGTTACTCATCAGAACTCTTATGCCTGGCTTATGACATCGTTTGACGTTTTCTCTCAGAAAACGAGCAAGAATCTTACCTCTGGTCAAATATGTGCAGTGTTAGTAAATACATTCTCTTCAAAGTCGATCACTCATGTCATTTGATCACACAAGATTGAAATTTTATCAGAAAATGGACCCTGTGGAGACTATATTGCAATTGTTACAACTAATATTTGATCTGAACCGCCAGAATGATCTTTAAGTTGTTTAACTATTTTTATCAGGTTCGTTATGTTGGTGATAAAGAGGATGATCATGATGATCACAATGATTTTTGGTAGTCTTTCTGATCATTATCAGTACTGCCATGACAATATTATCAACAATGAATCATTACAGACAACTGCAAAATAAAATATTCATAAGTTATTTTCAAAGATAATTTTATTCATTGTCGATCAGTGTACATCATCATTTAAACAGATCTTTATAAATTTATGAAGGAAATTTGTTAAGGGTCATCGGAGAAGATACATATAAAATAAATAATCATTCGACAATTCATACAGAGTGTACAAGAACTTGTATTATTATCACACACCTTGATATTCCTGAAATAAGTTATAATGTGTAGAGAGTGAACTATTTTGGATCATATATTTAGAATTATGATGCACCTTAAGTATAAATATTCATACTATGGAGACAAAATAAATTGTTCGTTTCTGAAATATACATACAAACAAAATGCAAGTTTTGTTAAGTTTTAGATGTAAAAAAGTGCACACTATTGTGATTTAGAATGAAAATAAATATACTTTAATTTCAGGCGATCAGCTGTTTTTAAGCGGTTTTAAGATACATCAAGTCATATCCTTCATTATAGTGCAAATATATTATGCATGAAATCATCTTGCAGGGACGTCTCTTGGCATGAATTAAATGCCACGGTAACTGAAGTTTTGCTCAATAATATGGAAGCTCACTAATGTGCGAATTGCAGATTGATGAGTGACACGTTTCCATGTTCTAACACATCACTGCAGGATTATTTAAACATCCATACCGACGCAAAAACCACTAATAATGCTTGATTTGAAGTAAAAAATTCGGAGAAAAATATCATGAAACATTTATATTTAAGTGCAATAATGCTGAAGAAGTGTAGCACAATTATTCTTACCAAGTCTTCACACAAAATATACGTTTCAATTGACAATCTTTGCAGTAAAATACCGGGTTTTTCAAATATCACTCAAGGATTATAGGATAATCTTTCTAGATAGATTTAAAGAAAAAAATAAAATACTGAAAACATAGATATTCATGCAAGTATTATGATTTATTATTCGCAATTGCAGTATTCTCAGCTGCTGGGTGTCATTGAAATTAGCCAAGTAGACTCTTTGTGATTTCGACATCTGTATGTTTCTTTATAGGCAAAGGGATCTTTTCAATGCCTTCATGCAGTATCGTTGCTCACATCAGTAACATTTTCTAGAAAATACTAAGCTTCATAAATACTTTTCAAAAAATCGTTATCACAAATGGTAAATTAGAATTAACAGTGGTACCAGTCTTTTGTATTCCGTTTTACAATCAGAGAAGAGTAGAGAAACCGTTCTTATAATTTCAACAACAAAAAAACAATGCTAACTATTTTCAGTTCACTCACCATTCCTCAACAGATGAAATACATTTGAAAATAGGGGTATTTCCCCATATAGTTCATTATATCTTGACAAGATATGTAAACTTATTTTGTCTCCATATCATTATTCAAATTAGGTGACATAACCAAAAATTACTGAATGGGCGTTTATATTCCAAACAAATTTATTCTAGGCTTTCATTAGAATCTACCGATCAAAATATCATAATCAAAATCCGAATTGATTGAATTGAAAAATAGATGATTAATAAAGAAAAAAAAAGAATAATTCAGTGAAAATATCACATCAAGTGACGAAATATTGTCATGTTATTTTTGTCATCAAAATCCTGTGTCTTGACACTTTTTGCCACGAAATATGAATGATGGCAATTTAAAGGAAACATGTAGCCTAAATAAATATAAAGTAATATGCATCACAATATCATAAACGGGTTCGGGAACACTGTAATGCCAACATAGCAAATCCTTTCTAGTTTTAACATCCAAAAATCAATTAATAATACAATGTCTATACTCCCCATACCAACAACTTAATCCACACGCACATTCTCATGGTGCCCTGTCACCCACACCCACACACACTCACACACCCTCACCCACGCATTGACAAACGCAAACGGTTTCATGACTTACTAAACCGTTACTATTTCAACTTTGCACAGTGCGTCAAATGTTTTAGAAACAGTTCTAGTACTGAGTGTAGTAGTTTAGAAAAGTCAGTCATTAACCAAAGCGTTAAGATACAAAAGAAAAAACCAAAGTAGGGATTAGAATTTTACTTATAAGGACTGAAAAATAATGTCTCTCTTTCTCCTCTTTGTTAAAAGGTAGTTATCGACATATAGCATCTAGTATTTCAGATATTCTTTTGTCATTTGATGTTTAAGGGTTTTTATCTTGGATATTGCAGAATATCGAGAATGTTAAAAACATCTAATGAAAAGAACAATTATAGAGACGAGGCAAAAACACAAGTCCTGATCAAATAACATGATGAAAGATTCCCTCATGTACACTGAATAAGTCATTCCATAGCAAGTTCTCGTGGAAACAGTCCTATAGAGACCTGAAGTAGGAGGATGGAAATACTTTCTTTTCTGCAATTAAAACAAATCTCCAAATAAAGCAGCGAGACAAACGGTCCTCTATTATGACATCATTTATGTATGACGACCGTTATTTACTTCATTTTCAATACAACAGTCCTATAACATTTAACGTTTTTTTCTTTAAGAACAAGTTTTAAATATACTTTGCTTATTGTCTCAGCTGTGACGCTTATGGATTACAATGAAGTACTGTAGTATAAGCTAGATACAACACATTCTCGAATATAGGTCCATCTTCCAGAATTGCACGAGTAAATAATTTAGGGGTATGCGATTGAAAAGTACGCACATCAATCATCATTTCTATATCTACAATACAGTCAGGATAAATATTCTTATATGCGTACTACCTTGTCAAGGACAATTCTCTGTTCGTACAGTTTCCTATAAAATGGCATTGTAAATTTGATTGCACGACGGACATCAGAATGAAGCCCTGTTAGGTCGGGTTCAAATGGATCTTCTTGAACGGCTGCCCCTACCAAAGGGCTTGTCTCATGCACTTTTACAGGGCCACCCTGTTGTTGAACAGAGATACCATTGGCGATTGTCTCATTTTCAAGACCTATTGAAGCGCCATTGTGTGGGTCTTTGAGAGTTTGCTCTTGTCCATTCTCAGCAGCTTCTTCTGCCGGTTTTGCTGCACCCGCAGATGTGTCCCTACTGGACTTATTCGATGTGCCCTCGTTAGAAACTTTGTTCTTTCTTCGGCCACCTCTCAAGAATCCGGTGCTGTTCAGGGCGTTTTTGTAGCATCCCACCATCCAGTTGGCAATATGAAAGAACCTAGGACCTTCCCAGGGAAGATCCTTAAGTGTTGCCTTCTCCCACTTGAGGATATCAGGGTTGAAGGGGATTCCGATGATCTCACAATACTTTCTGATCATGCCTTCGGGATCATCAACGATATCATCAGCATCCATGATAATTGGGACTGGATAGTCAGGATCATCTCGAAGAAATGAATACAGCTCCCACATGTCCTGGAAGAAATACCCATCGGTTGCGAAGCACCTCTTGATCTTAGCCCCAAAGCTCAGTGTCCTAATGACGAATGATGAACATAAAGTTGCTCGCAGGGATTTGAAAACTTTAACTGGATTTCGGATCAGAAAAGTGTGCTGATATCCCTTCGGAAGCATATCTGGTCGTTTGTAAAGTTCCAAAGGAAAGTCCTTGGCAAAGACAAAGTCGTATGTCGAGTAATCGGCTTCAAACCTTTCTTTGCAGTGTTTGTAGGAATGTGTTGGTGCAAGCTTTGGCCACCATCTCATCTTCCGGTTGGGTCCGAGAAGGAATGCAGCGGCGTACATCTCATTGAGAATCTTCGTGTTCGGAACCATTGTCATACATCTCTCGAACGCAGTCGACATCGACCGGGGTGCCGTCCACAAAACTACACGTGTCAATTCTTTTTGCTTCTCTTGGATGGTGTCTGCAGTTTTCTCAGTGTCCACATCTTCCGCACGAGTGTCCGCACTGGATTCCTCTTTTACGGCTTCGAATACACTTTCATTTTCCGCTTTCACGCCACCGCTAGCAGTATCAATATCATTGTTTGAATTCGTCATGATGGAGAGTACACACAGCTTCTCTTGTACAATCAGACGATGACAAGTAACTCTCAGCTGTTCGACTAAATGCGATAATATCGAACAGAAAGTCAAAATCAGAAAATGTCAATCAACCAGAATACAGTGTGCGTTGAAAAGTCCTTGAATATCAATGAAAATAATAATAGATGAAGATCGGGTGCGATGGGAAGTGAATGAATTATTGTTGTGTTTGTTGGAATATCACCCGTCAAATGAAAACATATTCGACGTTTAATTTACCAATTCAGCGCCTGATATTATAAGGACATCCTTTTTCGGGTCCGTCGAATGCTGCAATGTCGATACGCCTCTTTTTTCTCTGGCCGTTATACAGACTGCTTTACATTATCTCAACTCTCTTGTGATAATCATCTCTCCTGGTTTTAAAGACAATAGGATTAAGCATCTTAACTAGTTACTCATTAATCAGCTCTCACCTCGTTTAAACCACTTGGTGGTTGTGTTTTAAACTGCGTAGCAAGGTTCAATCTATCGACTCTCAAAGTAATTTATGCTATCAGCTCGGTACAGAGCGTTGGGTGTGTACACAAGTGTAGTTATCAAATAAGAGCAAGTTTGATACTACTTGATCAAAGTATGGTTGATATCAAGGTTTGCTAAGGACATGTGTCAGGTCTTGATAATAATAGGGAATATATTTTCAATGTTTCGAGTACAGTCAATTAAAATGTGTTCTGTTTTTCCCTCTTTTTTTACCCCCTTTCTACCCACCAAAAATACCTTGATGGAACGTGATAACAAGTAAGATCGATTCATTTGTCATATCCATTGATTGATTGATGTTTCTTCTAATGAATTGATAAAGACTGAAACTCTTCCAAAATTAAGATTCATACTGTATTTCTTTGACAGAGTAGGCATGAAAAATATCCGTGATAATTATTGGTTGAATCAATCTCTTTGTGTAGCTGCTCAATATATTCAGATTTCATTTCCAGTTATATTCATAATTTGAATAAATACCGTCCCAGAGAGGCACATGGCTGTATTCTAAAAAAAACAATAAAAGAATTATTATATTCCCATTGATATAAAAATTTTTTTTTTTTAAATAGAATCTGTCACTATTGACAACTCTATATATAATTGTTAAAAATTCTACTCGCCGCCCGTCTGATGAAATCCTGAATTTTAATATATCGTCTTACAAGCAGTATTCGTTCTGCAGGCCTATAAATTCCCTTTTCTCGTTCTTTCTATATTGCACAATCGTTAAATCATAATGAGGAAGTATATCGGACAATACATGAAAAATGAATTTCCCCCCCCCCCCCGGTAATCGACAATCCCTATTACATCATATTTTCGAAATTAATGGAAAATTATGCCTCGATATGAGTAGATATCAGGGAGAATTTCATGAAACCAATAGTCCAAAGTTTTGTAGTAAGCTACCGAAACTCTAGCATTAACTAAGAGCAGATTTTTAATTAATCGCTTTCAGTATTCCAAGTAATTGGAATGTGCGAACAATATTGTAGGCCTACATTAATCTTACAAAATAATGAAATCGTGATAATTGTTTAAAACGCTAGCTTAATGGGTTGTGCTAATTAAGCTTTAAAGATGGATGTATAAAACATATATTAAGTAGTTACATATTACTCTATACGAATATTAAAAGGTTGAATTTTCATTTAAGAAATCGTATCCAAATTGCTTACAATCCTATTTAAACGAAGCAAACATTTATCAATAAAATAGTCTAAATCACACAAGTAGAAGACAGGGGCCATGGAACCCCCTTTGTGTAAAAAAAAAACAGTGAAAAGGACCAACAGTTGGTGATTTGTTCATGCTCAGCCCCCCCCCCCTTCCCATAATCTAAAAATCGTTCCGCGGCATCTGGTAGATAAATGAAAAAAAATATCAGGGAGAATAAAAGTGAAAAATTAATAATTGTGGATTTTTATATTGCATCCTTTGTAATTCGGCCTAAATATCGTAGTTGTGCATAGATATCATAACATAATTAGAACCGATTTAAACAGCACGAGGAAATGAGACTTTTAAAACCATATTTGGTATGTGATTGATATGATTAAACATGTCAAATGGAATGGGAGAAAGGAATTTGCCATCCATGGGCGTCAAATATCTCACCTATATCCCCATATCACCGTGCTACTATTTGTAAATCTCATTACTAGCTGTTAATAAGTTGCAACTCTTGACCAAGCCCTTGGTCGTTCATGGCAACTGTCTTTCATACATCTTGAGATTTCAATGACGTCATCATCAGTCTAGTAAGATTACATTTCAATTCTTATTTTTGTTGATCCAGAATAATTCTTGATAAACACGTATTTCAATATGATTATCAATATTATTGTTAATCCTTTATCATGGTGAAACCTAAGAAAGAAGATATCGAAGTAGAGATCGTAAAGAATCATTAATGACTTCACGAAAATATTGGGCAGGAGTAATTATGACCGAGATGCCTGGCTATCTAAACATAGAACTATATTCACATTAATCAACAAATTTATCAAGAAGTATGTTCCATAATGATGATAATAATAGTAATGATAATAATAACAATAATATTGATGATGATAATAATAACCACCACAACAACAATAATGATAATAGCTCGGTTTATATAGCGCTATATACGGCTCAAAGCGCTTTCCAGCATATCATTGATGTTTAAAGTTTTTATTTTATAGTATCCATATGGTTTGCTAAACATTCAAGCTGACCTTTCTTGTAAAGTTATACACAGGTTTAGAAGCAGTTTTATGAAACACTCCAAGTAAAGGTCTTGGTGGATTTTGTATAATGACAAAATTGGGAATATGTTATAAGTTTTTAACTTTTTAAATGATCCCCCACATTTACATATACTGTTTCTCTTCTTGTCTGAATTAAGTATTGATCAGATATTGGTTTAATTTTTTCGTGTAGTGTATGTTTTCTTTATGCATTGAATATCCATATATATATTGTACTATATTGTACTGTATCCTGTTATACCATCTTTACACTGTTTGTATTGTTTGTTTTTATGAAGTAAGAAGATAAATGAATGAATGAATGAACGAACGAACGAATGAATGAATGAATGAATGAATGAATCAATCAATCAAGAAATCAATCAATCAATCAATCAAGAAGTCAATCAATCAATCAAGAAATCAAGAAATCAATCAATCAAGAAATCAATCAATGAATCAATAATTCAATCAATCAATCAATCAATCAATGAATCAATCAATCAATCATCCGTGGTGTAAACAATTTGAATGGTATACTGGAAAGACAACAATGTCTCACAGTGTGTGACACAGTGTGTTCAGTGTGGAACAACAGTATGAATCACATATTCACATAGTCGACCATGTAAACACACTGTGAACAGTCACACTGTCGAGGTGTCCGCAGTGTGAAGATGTCTCCACACTGTTGAATTTGAGCATATCCCTTAGTCAACTATGTGAACACACTGTGAGATCGTATTGTGTGAGTATCCAGTACCTTCGACCTTTTCTATATGTAATGAGCAGATATAAAGAAAGGGAAAACCATAAACTAAAAAACGATAACTTAATAAAAAAATTAATAAAACAATCTATTAAAGGGGAATAGAAGCTCAAAATATTAAACGTAGAGGCGCTCAAATGTAAACACCAACTGGCTTATGAGTAATTTTTTGAAGATGACCCTGTTAATAATTAGACAAATCAATTTTAACCGCGCACTTTGTGACTGGTCTGTTATAATTAGGCCAACGAACTTTTGATAAATGCTAATTGCTTCATCGGATGAAACGGCACGATTCTTTCATGTCTTAGCGGAAAGAAACTTGATCTATTTAGAGACAATAATAAGGGACCTGAAAAGTTTGTTGAAATCAATAATAGGTTTGAACCAACTTTAGTAGTCAGATGTCTCCAAATGTTCGTTGTCTAAACCATGACTGTACTAACATATTTTCAATTTTCTTTTCTTTTTTAAAGAAACTATGAACTAAACACAAATAATCTTATCAATGTCATACCTCGGGTTGTGCACAAAATATCATTATCTTTTTAATGGTTAAAGCATGGGACACACCTCGATTTATATGGTAGTGAACATCACATTCGTTGTGAAAATCTAAGGATATTTTATTACAATTCGTGCATGAATACTTCATGACAATTCCCTCTGCCGAATAATACGCGAGAGTATTCACTGAATACCAATAAAAAGGGTAGGGAAAAAAAGCAAAATAACAGAAAAACAAAAGGAGAAAACAAGTGGAATGCCTCTGGCCGTCTCACCTGCATCACGCGGTTCAATATAGCAGCAGTGCTGACTTTGCATACTACTCTAACTCGCACAAGATGTTCAGTGATACATGGTTACTCTTATGTCCTCTTTTTATGAACTAGACCAATAAACTTACAGAGATATGATGGTTATTCAACAAAAAACCCCAACATGGCCAAAGTTCATTGACCTTACATGACCTTTGACCTTGATCATGTGACCTGAAACTGGAACAGGATGTTCAGTGATACTTGATTACTCTTATGTACAAGTTTCATGAATCAGATCCATAAACTTTCAAAGTTATGATGGTAATTCAACAGATACACCCAATTCGGCTAAAGTTCATTGACCTTTGACCTTGGACATGTGACCTGAAACACGCACAGGATGTTCAGTGATACTTGGTTACTCTAATGTCCAAGATTAACGAACTAGACCAATAAACTTTCAAAGTTATGATGGTAATTCAACAGATACCCCCGATTCGGCCAAAGTTCATTGACCCTAAATGACCTTTGACCTTAATCATGAGACCTGAAACTTGCACAAAATGTTCAGTGATGCTTGATTACTATTATGTCCAAGTTTCATGAATCAGATCCATAAACTTTCAAAGTTATGATGGTAATTCAACAGATACCCCCGATTCGGCCAAAGTTCATTGACCCTAAATGACCTTTGACCTTAATCATGAGACCTGAAACTTGCACAAAATGTTCAGTGATGCTTGATTACTATTATGTCCAAGTTTCATGAATCAGATCCATAAACTTTCAAAGTTATGATGGGAATTCAACAGATATCCCCAATTCGGCCAAAGTTCATTGACCCTAAATGACCTTTGACCTTGATCATGTGACCTGAAACTTGCACAAAATGTTCAGTGATGCTTGATTACTATTATGTCCAAGTTTCATGAATCAGATCCATAAACTTTCAAAGTTATGATGGGAATTCAACAGATATCCCCAATTCGTCCAAAGTTCATTGACCCTAAATGACCTTTGACCTTGGTCATGTGACGTGAAACTCATGCAGGATGTTCATTGATACTTGATTAACCTTATGTCCAAGTTTCATGAACTAGGTCCATATATTTTCTAAGTTATGATGACATTTCAAAAACTTAACCTCAGGTTAAGATTTCGATGTTGATTCCTCCAACATGGTCTAAGTTCATTGACCCTAAATGACCTTTGACCTTGGTCATGTGACATGAGACTGTAATAGGATGTTCAGTAATACTTGATTAACCTTATGGCCAAGTTTTATTAACTAGGTCCATATACTTTCTAAGTTATGATGTCATTTCAAAAACTTAACCTCAGGTTAAGATTTGATGTTGACGCCCCCGCCGCCGTCGGAAAAGCGGCGCCTATAGTCTCACTTTGCTTCGCAGGTGAGACAAAAAATGAAGAAAAAGTGTGAAGGAAAACAAAAGAAAGTAAAATAGAAAAAAGGATGAAGAAAAAGAAGTTTCCATCCTCAAAAAGAAGGCTTCAAATTATGAAAGAAGTGGCAAACATAGTCATTTTCTGACTGGTTGCCAACTCAACACAAGATAGACGATTTTTCTTCTTTTGGTTCATTTTGACATTTGCCGTTGGAGAAAGAGCTGAACGATTGAGGTTTACCTTTTTATTTGGGATGATTTATGCATCTTTAATGGTGTAATTAATAATAATGATTGAAATATATATTACTTGTGAGCAAATTATACAATCAATGATCATGAAACATAATATCACTTTCATTCCAAGTGGTGAAAACTAACAGGTGGACAATACTGCACATTCTTAGTGACTGTGATAAAATGAATTATGCATTATTTTGATTTGTCAGTATAAAAAAAACAATTATTCGATAAGTTTGTATTGAATTCACTCAATAGACCCTTGTTTGAAGTATAATGTTCTTAAATAAAACAAAAACAGATTATGAGACGTGAAGACATTTATTTTATCATAGTTCTTTGTTTCACCTGCAATTAATTGATAAGAGAATTTTGCACACTATTTTAAAGACAATAGTGTTTAGTGATACGTTGCGTTAGATTTACAGTAGCAATATAGGCCTACCGTTCGTAATTTCGCAAGAGTTGAATTTTGTTATCACTCAATTCATATTAGCACATCAAATTTGGCATTATTGTTTATGATGTACATCCAGTATTAACAGCAAGTAGCCTTTAATTTTGAACAGGGTAATAAAGGATTGGGATTACTCCCCCCCCCCTGCCAGGGGGGGGATAAAAAATTACAAATTCACTGAATCACCTGTGCAAGCGTCAGGTGGGGTCAATTTACTCTCCCAATCCCCCCTCTCATACACAAACACTCAACCTTTCTCTCTTCCAACCTCTCCCCCCCCCCCCTCCATCTCTATCTCTCAACCACCTCCTTATTCTCTTTAACTAGTCCATCTCTATTTCACTTATAGATCTACTAATGCAAAACAAGGCAATGGGGTCAAGAGTTAGGTGTATATTTTAACTTGGTGCCCCATTTTTATAAGCTCTGCTTTCTTAGCAAATGATTTTGAATTGTTGATACGATTTTTAAGAGCTTGCAACTTCTAATATGATTGGCCATTGTGAGTTTTGAGATGGATCCTATTTCCAGTGTATGGGAACCTGAAAAGCACCTACCCCAAAGAGACATTTCAGACCCTGGTCAAAATGTTCACAAAATATCAATTAGGTTTTAAAAATAAAGTTTTATTCACAGAAAACAAACTGTCATACAGTTCTTATCATCAATAGCAACCCCAAATGAAATCATTCAGCCAAATAAAATGAACAATCAAAGAAAGAAATAAGCAAGTAATGAATACAAAGGAAAGGTGACATGTATGCATCGATTTAGCCTCTTGATCTCTATGAAGAGTGTACCTAATTGAAATACAATTCGCTTTCAGGGATAAAAAAAATGTTTTAATTTTTAAATTGAACACAATTATAAAGTGCACCTACTTTTCTTATATCAAAGTCTTGAAACTATCATTTACAATATTGTGCCTCTATAATTTCATTTGAAGCA
The DNA here is from genome assembly GCF_018143015.1 of Lytechinus variegatus. Lineage (NCBI taxonomy): Eukaryota > Metazoa > Echinodermata > Echinoidea > Temnopleuroida > Toxopneustidae > Lytechinus > Lytechinus variegatus. The sequence continues at coordinate 41,964,800 of NC_054744.1, read as the reverse complement.
GTTCCTACATTTTATAGACTTTTTTTTACACAACCAAAGTGGTGGTCCAATTTTTGACATGATTCATCTTATTCGGCAAAAATAATGTATCATGTATCACACACATTTCATAAAATATACATGTAATTACATTTCAGAAGAAATTTTGGAGATAAAATGCCACTTCTGATCTCCATACGTGAAGTAACATGAACTCTAGCGAAAGTTCAAAAATAGCATGATTCCTGTATTATTGCAATATAAATATTCATGATTGCCCTTAAATCTCATCATACTTCATGCATGTTTGCATGCAAGATGGTCAAGAAACATAACGTTTTAAGCTTTTTAATTGTTCAAATCAATCATGAAGTTGAAATGAATAATACTTAAATGTTTAAATTATGTGAATGATTGTGTATTACATAATCAAATACATGTATGTCACACCACAATACAAGATTTCAGAGTAAATACATGTAGCTTAACAGCTGCAAAATAAACATTATGTCAAGGAAGTGGGGGAAAGTGCAAACATTACATACAGGCAAGCCAGAGTCCAAAGACAGGGATAATAACTTATCTGCAAATTTGTCCCTATGCATGATTAAGCGTTATATCAAATCAGAAGTTGATATTACCATTACCTCTGCATACGCAGCTAGTAGTCAAAATATGCATGTTTTGAAATTTAATAGACTACATGGATCTATCATCCAATATTCATTGCAGGTTGATAGTTTAAATTTTTTTTTTAACCGAAATGTGATTACAAAATGAGCCATGACCCCGCAACCACTTGTACAATTTGCTTAAATTTCCATAGTTTGAGAGTGCATTAACGCCAATGCTGTACAGCATTTACAATGCCGCATCAGCCATCACTAACCGGTTACTCTTCCCACTAACATTACAATAAAAAACCCTCTGCATTATTTGTTTTATTACAAATTTTTTGTTCAAAAGCTAGTTGAAAACTTCTCCAGGATGTCACTGATGAGAGTGACAAGAAGGCCACCACCAAGAAGGCCACCACCTATGTTTGTCTTTGACATAACAAGCATAAGTATATACCACCACATTTCCTCATCAAAATCTACAATATATTGGCAAAATGAATTGAGTGTGACCAGAATCATTTTTCGATGGTTGCGGGTGTATTTCCGAATCATCTATTGCAGCATCGTTTTGTCAGTCAGTTATTCAAACTTGACACCTTGAGCCAATGGAAGATCCTTGCTATAGTTCACAGTACTGTATAAGGAAGAAAAAGCCAAGAGTGTCAATGTCAATATGGGGAGCTCAGGAAGGGAGAAGGGGGCTAGGGGAAGGGAGAGAAAGTGAGAAAGAGAGGGAGAGAAAGACAGAGAGCAAACAATGTAAAGATATCAGGAGCCATTTATACATGATAAAAGAGGAGGGAAAAGAGGATGGCACAGAGAGATGGGGTGAAAGTGGATACAGCCGGTGGAAGGTGAGAAGAGGATTGGTGAAAAGGGAAGAGGTGAAAAAAGAAATAGCGAGTGGGTGAGAACTAGAAAGAGAGGGCAGGGTTGGTGATAGTTGGTGTAAAAACAAGAAACATGGGAGTCAATGTTTGTTGGATATCAATGAAATTAAAGGTAAATCTATCACATTCAAATATCTTGGGACCACAGTAATGTTTAACTTGGATGAATTCCTGGATGGGTGGAAATAACACCTGGTCTGTAACAAAACACTTTGAGGTAATTTTTTGATCTATAGGTCAACTTATGCAGACTTAACTTGCAGTATTTTAACTGAATTTCCTCATCCCCATGAAAATGTCCAGACATGAGGCTTGCAAACTCTCCCTAAGGATAAGGTTTGTATTACATCATAATCTAAATAAAACTTCTGATGTTACTTCTGATTTTGATGCCCTACCTTTATAAACAGTTACAAAGTTCCACACACTTTGACGAAGTCACATCATATGCAGGCAAGTTACACAATAAGATAAAGTTGTTGAATTGCAAAGTGCGTGTTTTCTGAAGTATTTATAATCTAATTAAACAAGGTCACTAGTACATATATTTATCTACTTCACTAATGATTACAGCCATTTATACTGTGCTGCATATCAACATGTCTCTATAAGTTGCCATCAAGCAACTGAGTATTGGTTTTAAGATGATAAGGATATTAACCTGTTGAATTCTGTTTAAGTTCTCATAGCCTTTGAACATGGACTAACCATTTCCAATAGGCAATGGGTTAATGCTGCTGGCATGAGAATTTGTATCCTTCTATTTTGATGCATTCAAACTCCACATCTCCAACAATATTATCTGAATGAATTTTGTGTTCTTCATATATATATGTTTTTCTTAATTAATATTAAAGATGTACTTTATACTTTGCTGACTTGGTAATACGATCAACCTTCAATTTTCGCACACAATAATAAAGCACAAACAATGTTCTGCCCCTTCCAACTCCCAAATACTGCACTTTAATTGAGATAAATGGAATAACAAATGGAATGCCTCTGGCCGTCTCACCAGCATCACGCGATTCAACATAGCAGCAGTGCTGACTTTGAAAACTACTATCACTCGCACAAGATGTTCAGTGATACTTGGTTACTCTTATTTCCATGTTTTATGAACTAGACCAATACACTTACAGAGATAGGATGGTAATTCAACAAATACCCCCAATGTGGCCAAAATTCATTGACCTCACATGACCTTTGACCTTGATCATGTGACCTGAAACTTGCACAGGATATTCAGTGATACTTGATTACTCTTATGTCCAAGTTTCAAAAGTCAGATCAATAAACCTGCAAAGTTATGATGGTAATTCAACAGATACCCCTATTATGGCCAAAGTTCATTGGCCTTTGACCTTGGTCATGTGACCTAAAATGCGCACAGGATGTTCAGTGATACTTGATTACTCTTACGTCCAAGTTTTATGAACTAGACCAACATACTTTCAAAGTTATGATGGTAATTCAACAAATACCCCCAATTCGGCCAAAGTTCATTGACCCTAAATGACCTTGATCATGTGACCTGAAACTATTATGTCCAAGTTTCATGAATCAGATCCAAAAACTTTTAAAGTTTTGATTGTAATTCAACAGATACCCCCAAATCGGCCAAAGTTCATTGACCCTAAATGACCTTTGACCTTGGTCATGTGACATGAAACTCTAATAGGATGTTCAGTAATACTTGATTAACCTTATGGCCAAGTTTCATGAACTAGGTCCATATACTTTCTAGGTTATGATGTCATTTCAAAAACTTAACCTCAGGTTAAGATTTGATGTTGACACCACCGCCGCCGCCGTCGGAAAAGCGGCGCCTATAGTCTCACTCTGCTATGCAGGTGAGACAAAAAAGACGCTATAAAATCCTGAAATATATGTGACCTTTGACCCTATGACCCCAAATACAGTAACTCGTGCAGATTGGATAGCAAAAATATATAAACATTTATCATCAGTTTCCATACAAAAATCTTTTAATCAAACTATTATAATTGTCATGGCTTGTAATGAAATGACATATTTAGTGAAACAGGTAATTGATCATTTCACATTCATTTCAATCAAAAGTGAAAAGAGTTAATACCACTAAGAATAGCATACTGTAATATGGTGCCAATCCCATAAATTGACTTCTGAATCGATACAATTTGCTAGTATAAGTAGATAGTTGAAGGAGAAGAATTAGAGGGTTAAGAGCCCTAACTAGTTATGTAACACTCACCATTAATCTCAACGGTAAATACATAAAAGTCACTCAAATAAATATGAAGGGGAGGGGTATATACCAGTGGACAAATCTGTGGCATGACTAATTAGGTGGACTTTGACCAACACAAGACTTTACAGGTGGGTATGTATTGACACTAAATTGGGAAATGTACATTGGGGCAATGTAAACATTCAAGTTCTCAAATATCTTGGGTCATCTAGCCATTAAATAGACATGTTTGTTCCTGTAATTTCAGTAAAGTTGGTATTCTTGCAATTAAATTGATATTTTCTTTGTGAAAAAATATAATGTAAGCAGTGTCACATGAAAAGGTTCTCTTCAGTTGCCCACATATTTCAAACTTACCTGGAACACAAGTTATAATTCAGAAACTGTGACTAACGAAATGTTGATAAAATATCCTTGTTCATATACATATTTCTGTTATTGTTTTTTGTCACTATCATTAGTAAAAATTCAAATTTTCAAATATTTGATAATCCAAAATCCTACATGTTTAAAAAAAACAATAACCAACTCAGCTGCATAGTAATCATTTTCATATATCTTTAAATTTTCTTTCATTATGACGATGACCTGAAGCTGATCATGTGTTTAAACAGTGATGATAAAGTTTGTTGAACTTACCAAGTAGATCTTCTCATATATTGTTTCCATGCATCGCTACCAGACTCCCTACCACCACCTGTATGCTTCTCACCACCTGTACAAGGTAATACATAGCACTGGTATAAGATTTTGAGCTATAGACACGCCAAAGATACAGGAGAGAAAAGGGGGGGGGGGCACCCCTCTCCCACATGTATGTATAATAGTGCATTGTGCTAACTAAATTTCAGTGATATATATCACTGCACAATGCAAATTGAATATGCTTTGAATATGTGTTGAAATATTGTGAGGTATTTTTTTCAAAGAAAATAAACTAAAATGATCTGAAACACATAAAGCTGTAAATAAGATGGTTATATTACATAGGTTAGGTAGATTCAAATCAGTGATAAGCGAATACGTGATCTTGTGACCATAGCTGCGAGGATCACATTTGTTATATTCTGGGTTTTGACGTCACCTCAGTGAATTCTGCGTTGTATTGTCAATTGCAGCATTACATTCACTAAGGTGACGTCACTCGCTGCTTACAAGTTGCATAATCAGGTAGTTTATTTGATGTACGCGCTAATGTTAATGCGACGTTTGCATTAAGAACGCGCTTGATGTATTTTTAAAAAAATTATTATGAAGTAGATGGATCAGAGCTGTAGCAAGAATTTCAAGTTGGAGCCAGATGATCAATGCAATCTCTGATGGCGAATCTACATAGACTTTATGATATTAAAAGATATTGCCTGGTCTATCGTTTTAATAAGTAACATTTCATTTTCAACTCAACTCCGAAGCTATATTTTTCCCTCGGGAGAATATTTCTCCTCAGTGCTGCGCGCTTTGGGCAAAATATATCCCTTGGGAAAAATATAACTCCGTCAGGGAGTGGAAATGTTATATATTCAAACACTCTAGGTAGGCAATATCTGTATAATATTTAACATGTGACCATGCAAATATTGATTTGTTAACTTAAGCTAAAAAAATTGGTGTGTGAAAATTGTTTAACAGTTATTCACAGGGAACATTGTGGTTTGACAGCAAGCCACAAATGAATACCAAAATATGAAAAATTGTGCAGCCTTAGACCAAAGCAGCCATGTTGAATAAACAAAATACAGGGATTGTCCATAGCTACTTGAACCAGAGTGGATTACTGAGAACACCAACCATGAGTAATTACCCAGGAATGAAACACATAGCAATTAATATCCTACCGCAAAAAATTGTAATCGCTCATTAGTGGTAATAACATGCACTGCGTAGCTTTCTGGGTGAAGTACTTCATAAAGACAGAAGCCTTGCACTCAATTACTATCAAAACTAGTAAGGTGATTTATTTTACATGTCTCATCGTAGTGTTACTCTTTCTACAAAATTCCAAATGACCTCAAAATCTAATGACAAAAACATGTCAAAGTCATTCGTCTATAAAAAGAAGCAGAATATCAATTAGCAGAACCCACGTGCATACCAAGAAAATAACTGAGGATGAAAATTTCTTCTTCCTCTCTTACATGTACATGTATGTTTAATTGTAACATCTTAAAAAAAGGAATAAATTCAATCCAATTCAAAATGGTTTATTAAAAATACTTTCTTTGCGGCATTGCAAAAATTTACAATTCAAAAAAATCATCAATAAAAAGGTGAAAAAACTTAGTACCATAAACAAATTTAAATATAGAAATATACATGTATGTAACAAAGTATATCATGAATAAATTAAAATCGACACTCATTGATCAAATAGGAAAATATGCAAAATACATGTAAATATAGTAACCTAATGTGTTACCATGATCATTTTGAATTTACACATATGTAAGAAATATGTCAAGAAAGTTCTTAACTGCAACAGCTTAAACAAAATTTATAACATACCAAATGCTCCTCCTATCTCTGCTCCACTTGTTGGAATGTTGACATTTACAATTCCGCAATCTGAGCCTTTTGGTCTATATACATAAGAAAATTGAAATTTGTGACTTACGTAGTTCATGATAATCATAAATAACTTCTTGTGCACTTTGCGATACATAATAAGATGCAAAACTGAATGATGGAACAGATGCATTAGTTATTTGCAATGGGAGCACCTTGACAACCATTTGAAATACCTTCAAAGTAAATCAAACGACTGAACCTACAATGTACTAGTATGCAAAAACGTTAAAATAGATGAAAATCATCTCAATGTTGTTAAGTAAAAAATTCCCAAAAACCATTCAGAAAAGGTGTCATTTTACACATGAACATTTCAATAGCACATGATTCCAAAGCTTTAAATTGTCATAATTTCAGGGCAAGCCCACTTTTACATCTACATGTATAGACCTGATACAAATATATATACATGTACATTGTAGCACAGATGGGAAAATATTTAAAGTTCACATCAAATCTCTACAGGTAATGAGAGGTAAATCAAAGCCAATCAAATGGGTATCGATGGCCATAGCTTTGATGGCTTTAGATAAAGCCCTGTGACTCAATATTCATTTCCAAATCTTTTGACTTTAGAATATCAAATATTAACTTTAAGAATAGTTTTTGCCTCAAAATTTTACGTTACATTTTTTTTCAAAATCTATATTCTAAATGTATTCATCTAATTGGGTAACAATGCATTTATAACGATATAATACTGCACTCTGTGACTATTGATCAAACAATACAGACATCCTGTGAAAGGCTTACATACATGTACATCTTATTTGGCAAGGTATTACAAGCAATTCTAATCAGTCAATCTCCCAGTAACACTCAAGACCATTCGATAAAATTCTTTTCAAATCAAAATATGACATTATTTTTGTCCTGTTCCGACATGTAATTAGGCCTGCAAAGTTATAAACACAGCCCTTAAATACTTCAGGGTACAAACATGTATACAAAATATTCTGAAATACCTAATATAGAGGGCAGCATTCACATCACAATATGATGGGCATTGATTCCTAGAGTTTGTTGCAATCAATTATTCATTAAGACATGTACATTAAAATCTAATATGAAAGTAAAAATTCAATAAAGAATTATCATTCATATCAGGATTTTTTTTTTTAATTCTGAAAACTTAGATTTGAATGAGAAAGGTGTTGTATATTCTGAGACGATTCTCATGTGCGAAGTGAAATTGCAAATTCAAAAGCTTCAGCCCAGCCACTATTTGTGTGGAAACTAGAAGTACGGTAGTTAAAAGTATATATCACCACAGTCAACTGAATATTTACCAAATGATGGTGGGGTGGGATTAAGCTGACATTTTACACAATTTTATCGATCCAAAAACTTCTTAATGCTGCAGTCACATTTCCCTTACTGTGAATCAAAAACAGTTGTTTTATTCATTTTATTCAAACTACCTACATGTAGCTGGTACCAAAAAAATGATAAAACGGCCATTTATAATAATAATAATAGAGGTATATTTACCCAGGGTAGCCACTTCAGTTCCGAAAACTGTTCTCTCAGCGGGCCCTGCTGTTATTATTACCCGGCTAAGCTAGGCTACCTATTCAGGTGCACACAGCTTTTTGAGGAATAACTTCCTCCCGGTACCCATTTACCTCACCTGGGTCGAGTGCAGCACACTGTGGATGCCTTGCTGAAGGAAATTACGCTGTGGCTGGGATTGAACCCATGACCCTCTGTTTCAAAGTCCGAAGACTAATCCACTGGGCCACGACGCTCCACAGCATTTCCGACTTCCGACCATTTCCGACTCGCCCTACAGCCACCATAGGGGAAACATGACTGTGCTATAACTATAAAACAAAAAAGACTTTAGGGATATTCTTCCTGCTCCTGTATACATGTACCTATTTAACAAAATGAGTATGCACCCCCCCCCCTCAATAACAATGACTATGCACTTACCCAAGCCAGTGGAAGATCTTTCCTAAATCTTTTGTGAAGAGACTGCTGGAGAGACCTTGTTTGACCTCATTGTTCCAGGATAGAGCTTCATCAAAACTCTAAACAAAAATAAACACATTCATCTTTATAAGTATTAAAAAGAATCATGAGCTACATGTATGATTATAAATATAAAACAGTTATACATATCATGCATTTCAGATATAGAAAAAAAAATCTGTGCATGCTTAAATTTCTGCATTAGCAGTATAAAACCTCTTTCTTATTATTATCACACAATAATATTGATTCTAATGATAATTATTATCGTCACCGCCATCATAACCATTATCATCATTATCACTATCATAAACATTGTATTCCTAATCATCATCACCACCACCATTGCCACTATTGCACCACCACTACCACCATCATCACCACAATCATTATCACCACCATCACCATCCCAACCAATATCATTGTCACTATAATCACGGCTACCATCACTATCATCATCACAGGCCTTATAATCACTATCATTGTCATCAACATCATCATTACAACTTTGTTCATCACTAGCATCATAGTCATCAGCACCTCCACTACCATATCCATCCAAAGTTATGTTTTACCCTTACACTTCATACAATACAAAAAAGATTGTAGAAGTTTACCTTTGTTTTCAGGATATACAGAACAGGTGCGAACGATTCTCTTAGAATGATTTCAGAATCATGAGAAAGTCCAGTAACAATGGTTGGTTCTACATAGAATCCTGGTCTATCTATAATCTGAAAGAAAAGAATATTAAAAATTTTACAATAAAGAACTACCGGTACTTCTAAGAATTCCAAATTGTTAGCAGTACATTTGATGTTAAAACATAAGAGACATCTACATGCAGCTTCAACATATTGTAATCATCTACAGCCTACAGGTATACCCGAACAAAAATATAAAAAAAAATACAAGAGGTCATCTGCTCTAAATAACAATTAAAACATTCCACATTCATTGCATATTTTAAAAATTCTGAAATTCTGAAATTTCTTGTGTTCTATTAATATACTGACAGAATAATGCCAACTACATGTAATTCTAAAAATCTGTGAGATAATATGTTCTACAGAAAAGACAATCTTCAATTCATCAAATGTTATTGTAAGTAATCTTGTGATTACTAAGAAATCAAATTTGAAACAGCGATATCTTTTTTAATACACTGTATTACAATAGATTAAAAATAAAATCATGTGATAAAAAAATGATGTTGGTCTTCAACTATGAAACTGCCTTCATTCCCAATAAATAAGTACACTAGTGTATCAATTTTCACATCATGCAAATTGAATAAGCTTTCTTCCACAAGGTCACCTTCTAAATGTCAATTACATTCCTTCTTGTTTACAGTTTGAGAGAATGAAATCAACTCCTTGATAATGACATGTACATATCTCATCTCTGTTATTTACAAGCTTGGCTGTAAATTTCACATTACTCAAGAGTATATTTCATGTTGGTATGTCCTGTAATATACAATCTTTGAATTAGAGATGCACCTGTTATGTGGCATAGTTATCTCAATACTAACATGTACAGTGTGTGCACAATTATATATTGAATTATTCTCAATAATACATGTAACTACTCCGGAAATTGTTTTTAATCATTATGTTTGTGTGAACTTTTCTCATACAAGACCTTAAGATATCCAAACACAGACATGTTCATGAAAAAAAATCAGACATGGTAGGTGTTTCATAAAGCTGCCCGTAAAGTTATGAACGACTTAATGCATGACTGGAACACGTTCTTAGGTCATAACTCAATTGCATAGGGATATCACATAGCACAAGAAAGGATCACCAGTCATGCGTAAAGTCATTCGTATCTTACAAACAGCTTTATGAAACACCCACCTGGGTGCCATAACACAAAGGTTAGCGATTAATCGTACGCTTGATTTTCATAATTGATTGTGTATTGTAGTCAATGGAATCAAGCGTAGAAAAGTGTTTCTACAATCATTGCTAAGCTTTGTGTTACGGGCCCCAGTAGCTATCAAAGTTAATTGATCACAGACTAAAGACAACAATCAAATGTATAATTGATTGTAGCTCCTATGTCACTGGCATTATTGGTGTTCTTTAAAAAGGAGTTGCATTCAACTACATACACCCAGAAATACATAGTGCCAAAAGAGACAAAACAATCTGGCACCAATACCAGATGCGTACAGCCAGCATTCAGAACCATAATGAGTACGTAAGTCAAAAATAATTGCTTTAGATGAGCTGAAAATAATAATGTGCATGATTTTTATTTTGTTTCAAGTTGATTTAAAGATAAATGAAAGTAGTTGCAGTAAAAATTGATTTCACGAGAAAGTGTATGAAACCAAGCTTAATTGTCACTATATCATCAAGGATCTAGATCTGGTACAGTTACATAAACTGAACTTTGTGAAATCTTGAAATCTATGCTGAAAAATGTTCTCACTGAAGATCACCAACACAGAAAAACGCACGTGGGACAGTGTATTATTATTGCTTTGAATGTCAGCCCGACACTTGTCCCGAATCCCATGCTTATTTGCTAATTTCTCAGCAATTACACAATTTCTTCCAGAATCCTTTGGCACATATTTTTTATTTATACAATCAGACACTTTGGTGACATTTCATTGGATTCTATACAAACTCATTTTGTAATCGTTACCACAAACAAGCAACCCTTTGTGCAATCATTTACCTTTCCTCCTACTTCCACTTGTCCTCCTTGTGCTACAGCATCTGAAACAGCATTCTTAAACACTTCCATGCCCTGTTTAGAATGCATGGGACCATATAATGTGTTGTCTGTAAGAATACAAAGAAAATAAAGTGTTCATACAACATTAAAATTCTTTCTTCTTTCTTAAAATTCTCTTCCTATACTTTTTCAGATAGTATTAGTAATCCAATGATTTTGTCCATAATAACCCTTACTTATATTTCATTTGTTGTAACATACAATTCCCCTATTCCTCTTTAACATTGATGTTACATTGCTTTTATTTGTAATGATATCTTATAGTTAGACATACATTTATAACTGATTGCCATTTTTTCACTCGATTTTCTATTGTGCCAGAATTATTTCATTGTTCATTGTTTTTATCAGCGAATAAATTATACAATTAGTAGTTTTAAAATTAGTTACTGTTCCCTTTTAATAATTTAAAATATTTTAGCTTGATTCATATTATCATTTAAGTAACAATATTTGTTTATTTATGTTACTAAGTATTGTTATCTTTGATTTAGATTTTGACTTTATTTTCATGTATGATGTGATGATTTATGTTGTTCTTTATGTTTTCATCAGGTCATTGATGAAAAACAGTTTTATACTGATCTTTTGTACCTGATTAAATATGTTCTAATAAATAAATAAATAAATAGATAAATAAAAATCTTGTTTTATATATTATTAATTATAACCATGTACTTCATAGCACACAAAACTTAAGGTTCATTATTACCCTGGGTGTATACAGTTATATCCTCCAAACGCACAGGCATTTTTAACAAGGAATGAATATTCTTGCTAGGTATATATTAATTCACCTAGGAAAAGGGAAGCACAATACGCATTGCTGAAGAATAACGACATGGCCTGAAGTTGAAACCATAACCCTCTTTTCGAAAGGCAAGTGAAAGAACCATTTTGGGGGGAACAATATTAGAGGTCTGATGACTTTTTAACATAACAATGTTTTAAGTATAACACCATATTCTGATGGCAATGGGTCATACAATGCTCTTATGTATGGATCAGGCAAAAATATAATTTTTTAACATTCTTGGGCTACTTCTTACAACCTACTGCCTAAATCTGCAACATTAGATAAGCTTTAACATTGCATTAATAGAGAATTTGTGGGGCTCTTTTAAACATTCCCAGCCTCCCCCCCCCCCCCTGAATTTTTCTGCCCTCTTGTGAACAGGCACTTAAAATTAAAATGTACATGAATCATCTCACACATAAGAAAAAAATCCTATTAATCAACTTGATTTTGACTTTTATATTCATAATCATATTTCCATTCATAACACTGCATAAAACAAATCCACTTAATTCGTACCATCCAATGGATCTCCAATCCTTATTGTACCATAGGCCTTCTTTAGTCTGTTGACAACCTCATCATGGATGCTTTCATGAAGTATCTGATAGGAAATAACTTTTTTTTACTTATCAATAACAACTATTCATTCAGAGATAGCATTAAAAGTGAATTATATTATAGTAAAGGCCAAAGGGTATCTGAATCTGTGATCAATCACGCCTGATTTCACAAATCTGATTTTACACAAGTTACAAGACAGCAGTTCTAGCCAATAAAAAATGTGATACAATAAAAACATAAAGTTATCATAAAATCTGGTATTAAATGGGGTTTGATGTTAGAAAAGACACCTTAAAACAATAGGGACCCTGTCCATTGCCCCTTTTCATATCAACTCTCCCCAATAAGTACAAAAACTTCCTGCAGGAGCATAAAAGTTATTATCATAGTAGTATTATTACCATAATACTGTAAAGGCCAATAAGAGAAAATGAACATTTTAATAATTACTGATACAATAGCATCATATGAAAATATTGCTGCAAAACTGCAATCTTTGACAGTATCTTCAAGGGAAACTAGCTATTAGAAAATCTAAAAAAGAAATTCTTTGCAACAAAAAAAAGCACAGAGGAAGTAATCAAGGAATGGTTTAGGGAGATGTTGAAATAATAATTTTTATTTGAAATGAAAAAATTCCTTTATTTAGGAAGCATCCCTGATAATCAATAAGAATTGGGGACTCAATAACACAATAGACAAGGCAATTAGAATTCATACGTACTTAGTAGGTACATGTGTAGCTAAAAACTTGAGTATGTTATCTCTTAAGGAATTACAACATGTAGGACTTGAGTAATGATGTAATGATGCTGCATTAATATAGAATTCTTAGAGACTTACAATGAAATCATTCTTAAGCACTTTCTAGGAAAGTATAACCATACAATTTAAATCTATACAGAATTGGAAGGATTAGAAGGTACAATGGTGAGCAGGATTCCTGCTAAGATGGAGCTAAAAAGGTAACAGGGATGGAGGTGGGGGGTCTTACCAGTCTCCTAGTAGTGGTACATCTTTGTCCTGTTGTACCCACACTGGCAAAGAGAACGGCAGGTACAACCATATCAAGATCAGCATCATTCATCACTGGGAGAAAATAGAAAGGACAAATTAATTGCTGATTTGTTCATAACGTAAAAAGAAACTGATTTTGCTCCTGCGGGGAGGGTTCTGATTTTAATACACTAAAATGTTTATTCCTATGAATGTATTATTTTACATCAGGGTGTAAAATTTAGAAGAGAGAGCCTGTAATCATAAGGAAAATCATGATAACCATACTTAGGCTTACTGAATGATGCAGTTCTGGGAGACCAAATAGGTTTATTTATCATGTTTACTGCCAGCCTGAGACCCATATTACCCCATCTTTGACTTGGGTCAATACCAGTCTAGTAGAGCAATAATGTGGTATCACCATCAAGGCAAGTCAGCATTAAAATCCTTACAATGGCCACTGAACCAGGAGTGCTCAATTAGCTTACTGTAACTACTTAGCTGATGCTTTACAATATCACACTTTGCAATGAATATCTAGAAACATAAAGCGATCTTAATTGGAATGAGATATGTTTAAGTTATAGGTCCTGGAAGACAAAGCCTAGTCATCGATCATATAACTGGTTTTCACAAATTATTGCTGATAATGATCAATGTAAACTAATGGTTTTGGAGAAAAACATCAGTCCTATACATGTAGTTAACAACAAAGCTTACATGCTCATTGACTGCATTGTGTTTTCATGACTTACTGCAAACTGTTAACTATCAGTGTTTGAGCTTACCAATTATTGCATTGTTTCCCCCAAGTTCAAGAAGAGACTTTCCAAATCTATCTTGCACCATGGTGCCAACTTTCTGCCCAACCTAGAATGAAAGATCAAACATTCATATACTCTGTTTTCCAGCAACTAGGCATGGCAATAAAAAAGAATCTGTTCAAATAAACAGAAATGATTTAAATGAGAGTGAATCAAGTCAATGCTATATTCACTCAGCCTTCATTTGACATAGTTTGAATTATAATTGGAAATAAATTTTATTAGAAAATAATCTTGGGACAAAAACGCTCTGCTAAACCTGTTCAGATCATATGTACTTGGTGTTAGCTTCCCAATATAGTCTAATCCCATTCTTCAAAGAGTTAAACAGATACGATTATAAATAAAGGACACTTTTCCCATTTTCCTTTTGGTCTTATTTCTACTTGGGCTATGCCAAATTTTGTCAATACCCAATTGGTCTAATGCCACTTCGTCTATGAAGTATCCTGAGCCTCGTTCATAAGAACTTATTAAAGTGGTAACTTTGCCAAAATTATAACATTCGTAGTAAAATGGCTCAAGAGCATATCAGATTAATGGATTCCATGATAAATATTGCAAAGTTGACATGATCATAAGTTCTTTATAGGCATGAGTACGATGGTGCAAGATTTTGCATGAGGTGAAAAAAAGATACTCTATTCAACAAGGCATTAGCCGAGTTGAATAGAGCGTCTCTTTCTTTCACCAATTGAAAAATCTCACACCATTGCACGAATATGAATATTCGCTATTTGTGTTGTACAATGCCTCAAAATCTAGCAAAAGTTGGAAAAAAAGAGTTTTCTCCCTGCAGTAATCAATGAAAAGGGAGCAAAAATTTTAATTCAACTTTACTGAGCACAATGAATTAAATCCTATTGTGACGTCACCTTCTAAAGCCGTGCAACAGTACATTTTGGATGGTACGTCATGTGTGCAACGGTAGCAATGTTTGACATTCAGCCTACCATTTTCTAACATACAAGCTAACTAGGTGTTGTAACAAAATATGATATACGCTAAACAAAAATTGTTTATAATCATCATTATACACATTGAATACTCACTGGAGTGCTTCCTGTGAAAGACAGAAGTGGAATTCTGGTATCCTTTGCCATCGCTTCACTGTCAGAATAGAACAAATGGTGCACATCGTGTGTCAAATTATGTTTTATGGAAAATGATCAAAACAGGTGAGGTACTGATTGACTTGCCCTGAATAAATATCATTGTATATTTCTGATAGGATGCATGTATACCGTGATCATAATGATCACACCGCATTTTTTTCACTATCTTTTACAGATTTAAAATTTATGATACATATGTACAAAGGTCAGTGATGAAAAACAGTTTTATGTTGATCTTTTGTACCTGAATAAATATGTTCTAATAAATAAATAAATAAAATATCAATGATACAATCATGAAGATAAATCAATACAGAACTTACAAATATTAACATTTATTATTATTTTACTTCTGTAGGTTATTGAAGTAATAAGAAAAAAGCCATACCTATTAAAACTCAATAAATTCCTTTTGACATCTAAGCTGGTGACATTCAATATTCATTAGCACACATTATATGTTAAAATTCATCTCTCTTGGAGAACTTTACTCACCCGATATCCCCTCCTCCACATAGCAGTGTTACAAGACCAGGGGGCATATGGTTGGCATCCATTACTGACTGAACAATCCTGTCAAAAAATATTTTAAGATATAAAAAAGTAATTTCTAAACAAAATATTGTTTGTAACTACATGTATAATACACAAGGGCTGGTCACACCCATCATCATGTTCAGCGGATGATGATCCCAGAAAAATAACATATGAGAATTTCCATGAATATGAACATCAAACCCCCTATATGCAGCACCTTCATGAAATGAATTCTTCCAATTTTACATCACATATGAAAAGCTGTGATGTTTTTAAATCATCATGGCTTTAGCTGTTCTTTAAAAAGTGGAGTAAGAATGGAGGAAAGTAGATAATACAAAAAGTTTATTTCATGGAACTTCCTCCAAGTGAAAATGAATGAAATAGAAACCCTAGATAACAATTCTCAAAACACAAATTGCTTGCCAGCTAATGCGCTTCAAATTATTGTAACACAAATTTTGAGGAAATATTTCCAAGAAAATAAATCTTTTAGGTAAATGGGCCTTTGCAAGATCTCGGGCTCCACTAGAAACATATAACTTCTCTGAGATCACATTCTACTACTTCTTAAGTTCTCTTGCCCCTATGAAATTCAATTCATATTTAATGGCTTCAACTACATGTTTTGTATAATTCTCTGAGAAAATGATGAAGTGTATAATGATAGTAAACAAAGTGTCATTTGTGTTTATTATGTTCAGAATACTTACTTTGTTGTTGCAATGTTTACAAGTGGTGTTGTTGGGGCTCCTTTCCTATGAAGTGAAAAAAAATAAAGGAAGATATGACTCAGAGACATTTCTAATTTCTCTCAATCAATACAAAAAATAAAATTCATCACAAAACACAGGTGATTGAGGTATCTTTAATGAAAAATAACAATAACAACTTACATTTCTTACAGTCACATGTATATTCCTCAAATACATGTTAAAAGTCCAATCTATCAAACAAGTAATGCTTTAACAGTCACCATCTTACCTAGGAAAGTGTATTCATAAACCTGAGCAAGAAGGGAATATTACTATTGTTATCTCTAGAATAGATTGTCATCTTTACTTGGGGGTTAAAAAATATTCTCTTGGGAAGCAAAATGCTCGGAAAATGAAAATGTATTTTCCTTCCAATATATATACATTATTGAGTACATGCAAGTAGATAAATAGCAGTGTTTCTCACTTAACAAAGTTAAACATTAAGAAGACAGAGAAAGGGGGAATGACAACAGCTAAATAGAACAGAGGCTAAAACAGTTCAGTTACAGAAACAATTACAAAATGAATTCTAATAGAACCAAACATAATGACCACCTACAGTGTTTGGATATGAGAAATAGAAATTATGTACCAAATAATTCTGGTTAAAGTTGTGTAAAAAATAATAATTGCTTAGTAATAAGTAACACAAGCCAAGTATGGCATTCTGTTAGTAGATAATAATAACATAATATATTTAAAATATAATTAATGTAAGTGGTTTAAGCACTAGATTGGAAAAAATGATAAACATTTGGTTTTATCTAGGCTACAATTAATACAAATACCCTTATGTGCGTATCTGTGTTGGTCAATTTAACTACTTTGCCTTCAAAGCCACAACCTTTTAAATAAGAAAGAGTTATTTCATTGATTTCCTTGTCATACTTACCACATGATAGAGTTTCCACAAACCAAGGCAAGAGATGCATTCCAACCAAAGACAGCATTTGGAAAGTTGAAGGCTGTGATGATTCCAACAGGTCCTAAGGGAT
This sequence comes from Lytechinus variegatus, assembly GCF_018143015.1. Classification (NCBI taxonomy): domain Eukaryota; kingdom Metazoa; phylum Echinodermata; class Echinoidea; order Temnopleuroida; family Toxopneustidae; genus Lytechinus; species Lytechinus variegatus. The sequence continues at coordinate 41,947,197 of NC_054744.1, read as the reverse complement.
TCCACTGCTCAAGGAGTGCATGACCAGGCCCTGTGAAGATAATGGCAAAAGATTTGTGAAAATCACTCTTACAATCATTCTTTCACAGGTAAAATAAGCACCCTCTGGGGTTTCATTTCCAAGTGAATGAATGACCAGGCAAAAATTATGGTAAAAAATATGAGAACATTTTTCAGATAATTTTTTTTACAGCGACAAGGGCTTCCAATCAAATGGGCCAAGGTCCATCAGTAACTTAATCTTTAGAGACTCCTAAGCAAGATTCATACATGCATGACAAAGCAACTTATATTCAGTGTATGTTCCTACAACAATTGCTTTTGTCTACAGATCTCTATAAAGATAGAGATTTTATGTTAGGCTTGTGATTGGATTTTCTGTTCAGAATGTGGGATTGTAGTTAGGGTTAGTGTGAGATTTGGTTTAAAGATGTGGCTTGAAATGTACATTTTCCATTGGAGTAAGGTCACAAAGGCGTATATAAAAGAACAATCTTGCATGACTTTTTATGAAGTAATTGACATATTTATTGCATATTCCTCACTACTTGCATCTTTGATAAGAAAAACCAAAAAAAATCATTTGCAACCCGAAGGCTGAATCACAGATTTTTTTTTTTTAGATTGTTCTTTGGCCTGAAATTGCCATCATAAAATCAAAAGTGGCCCATGACTGCCACATAATAAAACATTATTAAATAATGTCACAATAGTAATTAGATAGAATGGGCAGTCAACCCAAACCAAATATAGCCAGGGGTCAAAACCACTTGCTCCTGGGACTGAAACAGGGTTTCCCCCTTCACAGCCTGTATGGAAGCAAGCTAGGGTTGTCATCCCCAAAGGGAGCCTGGGAGCATCTTAAAACATGATTCTTACTTTCTGATGGGAAAACGTGTCCTGCTAATGTTCTGGAGAGACCAGTTGAGAAGTCCAACATGTCAATGAATTCTTGCACTTCACCCAATCCTTCTGATGCAATCTTTCCTACTTCTAAAGTTATCTACACAGTATACAGAAAAAAATACAGTTTGCAAATTCTACTACCCATGTGATTGGTTCATTAGTACATTTGCTTGGATTTGAATCAAGTTTACATCAAATCTGTTTAACAAAATCAATATCAAATGATTCTTTTCTATAGAACATTAACTCTCAGCTACCCAAATGACAGGAATTCATGAGCTTAAAACAGCATCTTGGAACATATTACTAATAATCAAGTGTCAAGCAACAAGAGCTTTGTATAAAAACAACTGCTGTACCATTGAGCCATTATGTCAACCTTTGTTTCTAAATTAGGAGCCTAATCTACTTCATGATAGCCTTAGCTTCACTATCCATATTTGAAGAGCGTTTAGGTGCCGGCCCCATTTAAAAAACAATCCATCCCTCTGATAGGATGTGAAAGGGATGTCCTGTGTACAGTAGACAATTTGTGTAAGAGAAGGGGGAATCTCGGTATAGTTGTCCAACTGCACACCCCCAATCAGTTATTGGGAGGAGAGACCCATGGGTCACAGTAATTTAGTTTAATCTTCACCTACCAGGCACAGGTGTAAATTTGATTAAAGATGCCATAAGCATTAACAAAATTACAGCATTATGTGCTGGTTTTAAGTTTTTGGAATGATGGTCCATGATTTTGATCCATAGCACTTAGAAAATGAGAAAGGCTTAACTCTTTAATCATGAAACTGGAATGTACATGTATACCGGTATTGCACACACTTTACTTACCAAATTTCCTAAGAATTGTTTCTTCTCCCTCAGAGCCTCTCCAACCTGCCTAACAATCTCCCCTCGATTGGGTGCTGGTATCTGCAAGTGTACAAAAAAGAAAATGAAAGTACAGAAATTCAAGGTGAAGAACATCACTTAGATAAGTTTTAATCTATGATTAACAGAGAATTTTTTCCTTTCCACAATTTTCAGGATTAACTATAGGAAATAACTCTGATAAGTCTACATGTATCTATACACACAAATTGGCTACTTGCATTGTAGGTCAGGGAAGCAATGAATACGTCAAATTAGTCAAGGAAACTGTAATTCTTTGTCAATGTTTTACCCGAGTCAAATCATAAATTCCTCTACAAGTATCCAATCTAATCCAGAAGATATTTTATGACACTCTTACCTTGCAGGTACAAACCTTTGCACAACATCACTCCATATTCTCAACTACAATGGTAATACTCCTGGGGCTTGCCCTTTCCACCTAAACCCAGCTCTTCAGGTATGTGACAGAGTGAGGTTTTATTATACAATGCGTATCAATAAAAAGTTTACACGTTGAATAAGTCCTGGGAATTTAAACATGGGGATAATTTGTTCACATATGTTCTCAGTTTGGGTCTCATCTATAAAATGAAAGTATAAATTTTGACTGAATGTTACACTTCAGTGAGCTCTGTCCATTTTTGTAAAGCTCGCAGAAATTGTTTTCCACAGAAAGGCATGTTTTCACGCTGTGTCAAGGAAAAAGGGCGAAAACAAATGCTGTACATTTCTTATACATTTCTTTTGCATCTTTAGCCAATTTAAATAAACCAGATACATTTAAGCATATGAATAATGAATACCGTATTTCAAATCTACTTACATCTGACCATATTTTGTAGGCGTCTTGTGACATCTGAATAGCTGTTTCATAGTCTTCCATTGAGGCCTGGACAGAATAAAATTGATAATTATTATAACATGAGAATGAGGAGAGAAGGAAAACAACATGAAGAGGGAGGGGAGAAGACAACATCAACAAAGCAAAGATTATTATGGTACTAAAGAATTGATTTTTTTTTCTTCAGGATTAGTATGTGTACTGTGGAAAACCTGGCAAAACATTGTCAAATTTTAAAGTCTTCTATATCCATTCTGTAAAGATGTGAACTTAAAGCTAAATGATAGTAGTTGCGGTAAAACACTAATTTTGTGAGAAAGTCTGTAAAACAAAGGTTAAGTATGACTATATATCATCGTGGATCTAGATCTGGTACAGTTACATAAACTGAACTTTGTGAAATCATAAAATCTAAGCTGAAATACAATCACACTGAAGATCGCCAACACAGATAGGCACATGTGGGACAGTGTCTTATTATTGCTGGAATAAAGACCCGACGGAAGTGACCGAATCTGCACTAATTTGCTTATTTCTCAGCAATTACACAATTTCTTCCAGAATCCTTTGGCACATTTTTTATTCATACAATCAGACATTTGGGTGGTCATTATATTAGTTTCTGTAAAAAGTCATTTTGAGATCGTTACCAGAACTGGAATTTTTCTTTAAATACAAGGGTATAGCAATCACAATTGTACATGCCATTAAAATTGAAGAAAAGCAATGTGGTAACAACTCATTAACCATTATTCATTACTTTACTAATTTTAACTTCCAAATGATAAGTAATTGTCTTGCCTTTTAGTTTTTACTGTTCTTTAGTTTTTACTCTTTGCACGCTGAATTAATTTTGGGGGGATAATAATGACAATTGTTTCCGTGCTATTTCATTCAGTTCAAGATATCCATATTGCACCATTGATAATTATTATCATTATATAGATGCCATCCAAGAACTGTTGCCTTTTATTTGCTTATGTAATTGAAGTTAGGGGAGAAAACTAATTATTACGATTGTTGAATTTGTACGAATGTGCAAAGTTGCAACATCAGTGCGCAAAGTTTTGTCATTGATCATGCATACAATTGGGAAACACTGACTTTTCAGTAGCGTGCACTCATTGATCAACCAACATCATAATTTTACAGTCAAGCATCACAAGTTACGTGAAAGACTATGCACAGTGGGCGCTTGCTCATCTCTAACATCTTTCTCAAACAGAAAATACTATCTGTCCCAATACAAAACCCCTGGCAATATATCCCATAGTTCCGTTTCTGCCTTATGTCTCAAGAGTTTGCTGGTCTTAACCCTTTGTCCCTCAAGGAATCACTATGAAATTAACTAACCTGTCTGACTCTGGCTATGGCTTGTCCATTTGCAGGGCAGATGGATGATACAACCTGGAAATAAAAACAAAAATGATATATGTCAGCGATTAAATGAAAAATAAATGGAAAAAAAATGTTAGAACACTGCCGAAAGAAACTTTAATACAAGAATGACATTTCTTCATGGGGGGTCGTAAAGAGTTCTTTTGGTTTGAACTCTTGAATAATTGTAAAAGAACAGAAAGTAGAGTCTACAGGTAAAATTGAATACCTTACCATTTTTTATCATCTTGCATAATGATTCTATTATTGAAGATAAAGCTCAGATGGCAAATATTTTCAATAATTATTTTTCACAAATTGGATTTGAGCTCTCTAGAAGTATACCAACAAATACCCATTCATTTCATCAATATCTGGGAGATAGAAATCAAAGTTCTATGTTTTTTTCTCCTACGAACGCACAGGAGATAATTAAAATTATATCTAGCCTAAAATTAAACAAAAGTGCAGGTTTCGATAACATTGATAACATCCTTTTACAGAAAACTATGAATTATATAATTGACCCTCTTATTTACGGTATATATTCAATTTGTCTTTATCATCGGGAAATATTCCAAAATCAATGAATATTTCTAAGATAATACCAGTCTTCAAAAAGGGTGATAGTTCTCTAGGAAGTAGGCCTGGGACTTTCGGGTTTTTTTCTTTTCGGGTACCCGTGGTAATTTTCGGGCGGGTACCCGAAAATCATGTCGCTCGAAATATGACTGGTGGAAAAACCCCATAGGTGACGTCATCAAGCCATTGCGATGCAAGCCAATTTATGAATGAAAATATAGTAAGCATGCGCATTGCAAGCCTCCCGTGCGCCACGCAGTATTCCATCGAAACAAGTCTGCAATACTCTGTCACCTCGTACCAAAATCGACCTAGAATTCCACTTTTCTATATTTTATATGAATTATAAAAAGGTATTCTCAGAGGATCTGTTTTCTCACCGATACCGCACAGGTAAGCAAATTTTTATAACTTCTTGCTTTTCCGTCAAAATCTTTCGAAGTAGCGTCGATATTACATCGTGTTCGTGAGTTTGTAGAATCTATCGCTACGTGAACAAAGTCAATTGATTTCCGGGTTTCGGAGCGTCAAATGCGCCAGCCAATCACGATCGTGTTACCATTTTCGGTTTATAATGAACTGAAACTGGTATCAAGAACGTGATTGGCTGGCTCCTCGTATGCTCCGAAACCCGGAAGTCAATTGACTATGTTCACGTAGCGATAGATTCTACAAACTCACGAACACGATGTAACATCGACGCTACTTCGTAAGATTTTGAGGGAAAAGCAAGAAGTAATAAAATTTGCTTACTTGCGTGGTATCGGTGAGAAAACAGATCCTCTGAGAATACCTTTCATAATTCATATGAAATAAAGGAAAGTGAAATTCTAGGTCGATTTTGGTACGAGGTGACAGAGTATTGCAGACTTGTTTTGACGGAATACTGCGTGGGGCTGAGGCTTGCAATGCGCATGCTTACTATATTTTCATTCATAAATTGGCTTGCGTCGCAGTGGCTGGATGACGTCACTGCGCTGCAAAAGAAACATGGCGACGATTGAACGATCTCAGTCACATCAACATCACTTGAAAAACTAATATATTTATGGATATTTCGAGGGTAATAGGTGAGATTCAAAATGAGACTTGTGTACTTTTGTGATGAGTTTACAATCATGTCTTACACTACGCAATACAAATCAAATGTACGTTATACTGGTGAGCAATTTTCGGGTATCGGGTATTGATTTTTCTACCCGGGTACCCGACGCTTCCGGGCGGGACCCGGGTACCAGCCCTATTAGCAAGTAACTACAGACCCATTTCATTGCTTACAAACTTATCTAAAATTCTTGAAAAATTGGTTCACATACGAACCATATGTTTTTTTAAAAAGCACAACATCCTATCCGATACTCAATTTGGTTTCCGAGAAAAGAGTAGCACTTCCCATGCAATACTTTCTTTAGTTCAAACAGTTGCCAAAGCTTATGACAAGTCTTCGAATACGATTGGTATGTTCTTAGATTTTTCAAAAGCATTCGATACAGTTGATCATAATATTCTCCTTTATAAACTTTCTCATTATGGAATTAGAGGGGAACCACTAAAGTGGTTCAAGAATTATCTAACCGGGCGTTCACAGTTCGTTCACTTGATGGTAATATTTCTGAACATAAACCTGTTCTTTGTGGAGTTCCACAGGGCAGCATTCTTGGCCCACTTTTGTTCATTACTTATATAAATGATATTGATATGTCATCAAGATTGCTTCAATTTATACTTTTCGCTGATGACTCTAATATATTTCTGTCGCACCCCGACCCAGATCAATTGACGCAAATATTCAATGACGAACTAAAAAATGTTTCTAATTGGATAACAGCTAACAAACTTTCTCTTAACCTAGCAAAAACTAGCTACATGCTATTTAGCAACAAGATTACGACTGTACCAAAAGATGTAATTTTAAATGATACTGTTATTCAAAGAGTGCGATCAACTAAATTTTTGGGACTGATCATTGACGATAAACTTTCTTGGAAAACACATATTGATAATATTTGTAAAATCATTGCTCGCAATATTGGTGTCATTAGAAAATTAAGTCACTTCTTACCCCATTATATTTTGTTATCATTATATTCAACGTTAATTTTACCTTATCTGAATTACGGAGTTGTTGCATGGGGTAACGCAGCGAATTCTCAAATTAATAGACTTTTTATATTACAAAAAAGAGCGATTCGTATTATTAGTCATGCAGATTTCAGGGCACATACAAATATTCTGTTTTTGAAAAATAAAGTCTTGAAGGTTAAAGATTTATATTCTTTTCAACTCGGACAGTTAATGTACAAGTTTATTAATAAACAATTACCGTTACCGTTTGATAATATGTTTGTAAAAAATGATACAATTCATAAGCACTTCACTCGCCAGGCGAGTTCCTTTCATTTACCTCTGAATAGAACATCGTTTGCACATAAGACATTTGTTTTTACTGGTCCAAAATTATGGAATTCTTTTTCAAAGGAAATTATACAATGTAATTCAATACAAAATTTCAAAGGAAAACTTAAAAAATATCTTCTGGATTCATATTAAATTATCGTGTTTTTTTTTCACAAAGTTATGTAACTCAGAACTTAATATGTAAATGTGTTTGTTAATTTCTCTTTGTATATATGTTTAATCGTTTTATGATTTCTGTATACAGTGTATACTGATTCATTCATTTTTATTTTTATTTATTTATATTCTTGTTTATTTTTTATTCATTGTATATGTATTGTTTATTTCTTTATTTTATCTTATTTTTATTCATAAATGTATTTATGAAAGGGGGCCTTCACCCTACAAGCTCTGCTTTTTAGTTGGTCTCCTTCTCTTTCGATTTCATAGTATTATTGTATTATAGAAATGATTTATATATTATATTTTGTAAATATGTATATTGAACTATCATTGTAAATGTAAAAAGATTGAAAGAGAAAATAAATGAATTGAATTGAATTGAATCTAAAACTGATATCAAAATGTAGATTGATATTGATATTATCTTAATGCAAAGTATAATTATTTCACAATTCAACAGACGTTAAAGAGGCACAGGGGGGGGTCACTTGATTTGAGTACTTGTGAATTAATATAATCATAATAACCAATGTTTTAGAATCTCCAACAATATACTTGTATTTTATTATTTACTAAATGTTGGTTGGCTGATAATGATTTTGGCAAATCCATCAAATTTTTACTTTTAGTGCCTTCTTCTATAACAATCAGAAATAGTTTTCATTTTGATTGGATTGGAAAGGAAGACATTTAGGTTAATGGTACATGTAATCTTTTTCATTTTCTGGTATCCATGTGACCTCTTTATCCTACTTTTGTATAATGTTGTTTAGATATTTGTATGCCAAATAAGAATATAAATGCACTTTCACAACAACATTGACATGTAACAGTCAATGGGATACTACAATGACTGATGACCTTTGTTGTTGGCAATCTCACACTATATACTTAACTGCTTAATGTAATATGGCATACATGAAGAAAGAGTCACAGATTCACAAGACCAAAGTGCATGTGATTATTGCGCATACAACTTGTCTACCACTACAGTGCGTATCAAAAAAAAGTTTACACTTAGAAAAAATCCTGTAAAATTAAACATTTGTAATATCCTGAAGATTTTTCCACATTTTCACATTGGTACAGGTCCATTTAAGCAAATGACGATAAAACTGTCGAAAAATGTTTCCGCTTGAGTGAGCACCACTTACTTTTGAAAATTTAGTGAAAAATGATTTGCGCAGAACTTTGAAATAGTTATGCGAATAAAAGTAGACCTTAATCATGAATAACACGTGGAATTTAGCTCGTAAAATTGATTTGAAGATATCTTTTACCTATTTAACTTGTTTCTTTGCCCAAACCACTTCGAGGAGTGCATTGCGCCACACCCCACTCTCCCACACACCAAGGCCATCGGGACGATATTTGCCTTACACTGAGCTGTGATTTACATGAAATGGCTTAGGCTTGATTTTCATTTCGTTAATCATTGTCAAGCTTAGAAAAAATGTGGAGAAACAAGTATTTAATAAAAAATGAAACGTAAACCCACTTTAAATGATAAAGACTTAGTGAAAAAGTGCTAGAAATGTCTGATATAAAACTTTGGTTCAGATTCAGTTATGTCCTCAGATTCAGCAGGCACAAAAAGGGTGCAAAGTTGTGTATACTAAGTGATTAAATTTCAATTTGGGTGGCAAAATTGTTAGAAAATGCTTGAATGTATCCGTTTTATTTCAATTGACTAAAAGTGCAAGGGAAATGTATGAGAAATGTTTGGCAGGGTAAGTTTGATTTCACCCTTTCCCCTTGACACAGCGTACAAACGGGCATTTCTGCGCAAACAGATTTCTGCGAGCTTTACAAAAATGGACAGTGCTCACTCAAGTGTAACATTCTGTCAAAGCTTTTACTTTCATTGGATAGATGAGACCCAAACCCAGGATTGTATGTGAAAAAATTACCCACATGTTGTATATTTTTAAATTACCAGGGCTTTTTCAAAGTGTAAACTTTTTTTTGATACGCACTGTGTAAGAGGCCTACTCATCATTTTTATATTTTTTTTTCAACATCACAGGCATCATTTGAATGTCCAAGACAAGTTTGTATAGCTTTATTTTTACTTGAATTCTCAAGATGACAAATAAGCAGGGATTGTTGTTTGTTTACATAAATGGAGAAGGACCTCCTGTGACAAAAGCATTAAGGCTCCGTTATAAAGAATACTTTTTAAATCACCAATGCACTACACTACCATGACTTAAAACATTTGGCCTTGAGCCCTTGACTTCTCTCCTGCATCATATGATAATTTGCTATTTTAATTTTCAGATCTTGTGCAACTTGTTGAAAAATAAACTTAGTACTAATATAATGAGTAACTTTATTACCAACCAGCTACCCAACAAGCAAAAACATGTAATGTGCCATTGACAAGAATTATTCACCATTTTGCCAAAGGGAATTTAAATAAAAGATCTACAACAAAAAGATGAAAAAGACATGTTTTTAAAGTCTGTTTACTCAAATAGCCCTTAAGAAGCTGATTTTTTTTCGCAAATTTTCCAAATTTTCCCATAGAAAACACATGCTCTGCAATATAAGCTAATAGGTTTCAAGGCTTCAAGCTACACTGACTGCCTCCTTCACTCCTGAAGATTCTTGCAGTATTGTAGAACGGGGGACCGGCAGGTCACGAGGTGCAATACACTGGGTGAACACCCTACTCTTTGACAAATTTATTGGTTTTAACATGTTTGTGACTCTCCTATACAAGGGACCAACATTTGCGTCCTTTCCGATGGACAGAGTGTTTTCCAACTGCATTCACACCCACACTGAACACAGTGGTGAGCCACGCTAACACACAACGCTAGCATCATATTTTTGTTAGATATCTTCCGGCATGCTGCGGGACTCAAACCCACGTACGTTGAGATCTACGATCTTATCCGGAACAGGCACTCTAACCGACTGAACTACGCTGCCTCCCTGTGAGCTACACTGCCTCCCTAATAAAACAAGATATTGATCATTTTTATAATTTTATTTATTGTTATATTATTTGGTATTATAAGGTAGTTTTATGAATTTCAAGAAAAAAAATTGTTTAGTAATTTGTATGATTGAATTCAAGGAAAAGTGTTTGGTAATGAAATACAATGTATGTATTTGATACATACAAGTAGTATAGCCTAGCCCTAGGACCTACACCTCCATATAATTCCATTTAATTTGGGGATCATTGAAACTATTACACTGTCTATACTCTATTCCTAAGTAACAAAGTTAGGCCTAACTTTGTTACGCCAGGTGAGACACACTGTACAATTATCTTAAAAAGTTTAAAACTAGTATAGATCCACTCTTTTATTCTACATTGCACAGCCAAGGAAATCATCAACTCAATGAAACAATGTTATTGTTTTAGTTAAGCAACTATAAAATTACAGTACAAATTGATACATTTACTGTACATTGCAATCATGGCAATAGATATCACAACTCGTATCACTTTGTTATCTCAGACCTTTATTTGCATTCATACATGCAGGGGAGCGATCACATATAATTCGTACGTGATAGGTCAAACCCCCGACACGCCTCCAACTAGCGTGCCTAGGCAAGGGTCTATGGAGTAGAAGCCATGTTTAATGGTACGATATCGCAGTTCATTTTACAAAATACAAAAAAGGTGGAAAGTGACAAAGAAATTAATGATCAATTTTAAAATTGTATATTTCATGTTCACAGAAGAAAATACGTTTATTTCACTCCAAAATCGAGAACAGAGATAAAAACAATGTGCAAAAGAAAAACCGTGCATCGAATTCGAAATGCTGCGGGCGACCAGCGCTAGCGGGACTAAGATTACAAACCTCTCCACGTCCACCCCATCGATCTCCGGTGAACGCTCCGTCATTGTCGATTCCTAGCCCCAACTCTTTTAACCATCCATACTTTGGATCTTCAATGAGAAGACTGGAGCTAAATCTAGTCAAAAGGGGTCTTTTCAACTGCAAAGTTTGACGGCTAACACTCTTCAGTAGATGAACAGCCATATTTTTAGCGTAATTTCCTTCGAAACCGAGTTTCCCCTCCTATCACTACACTGTCTACAGACTTCGGGTCGGCGATCGTCAGAACCGTCAGTACGGTACATATGACGTACAAACGCAGAGATTGAGAATGTTGTTATTGGCGCCTGGCGAGCGATCGCATTTGCATCGCACGCACGCGATTCGCAAACTTTCAAGGGCTGGGGGCTTCAGCCCCCCACTTTTTTCCAAAACCGTGTACAAAACGTAAAAATTACCCGTTATAGGCATAGGGTTTTGATTTTTTGCATGGTCAGCACCCCCCCCCCCCCACTTTGAAAACCGTTCCGCGGCCCCTGAATTTATCAAGATAAGTCTTGAAAGTGGCAACATTAGTGAGCAATTATTGATATCTCTCAACGTGGTTTTTTTTACTATTTGCTTATTCGATTGTTTATCCGTTTGTTTATATTTGTTGTTTTGTTTTCTTTTTATCTTTTGTTCTGTTTTTGTTTTATATTGAAGTTTGTTTAATTTAGTTTTTTTTGTTTTAATGAAATGATTATTCTTATCCCTATTTATTCTTTGGTACTTGCCGCATCCATATCATATACTGAATTTTATTTTAACTATTGATATTTCTTGGGTATGTGCGTTTCAACAAGCCTTTTTATGGCTTTTTTGTGCATGCCCGATTTCCATTCATTATTTTGTTCATCTATATTTTTATAATTATGTGCCAACCATAATTTTATCATCACCACTATTTGTTTCAGTTCTGTTCTGTTGATACCTTTGCTTTGTTTTATGTTAAACAGCTATTATTTTTACTTTGTGTATATATACTTTTGTTCTCATTTTGTTCTTTTTAATGAATTTGGAAATAAATGCTGAATTGAAAAAAAAAACATTAACTCGCAGTGAAAATAATTTGTGAAAGTTAATCTCCACTCTTTTTTCTCTCCTGCATCCGAGTTCCTCTGAATCCCCTCTCCGAATCTATTTCTTTCTTTAATCTTTTTTCTTTACTTTGTTCTTTCTTCCTTTATCAATTGCTTTCGTTTTTTCATGGATTCCCTCTTTTTCATTTTTTTCTTTTCAAATAGCCAATTTAGACATTTTGGCCTGGCATTTTGGTTATTCATGGGTTACCAGTATTGCTTTACAACATATTACTCCCATTCACCCTTATTTCCATGCCCCACAGAAGAAGGTATACTTGAATCAATACCCCAATCATCAAGTAAGTTGATCATAATGACTGGGATATTTCAAAGGCATGAACAAATGATATATAAACTAAAAAATAACTAAAAATGCATTTTAATCAATAAAGCCTCCGTGTCTTCTTTTGGTAAAAGCCTTTCTTTTAAGATTAAGATTTTTAAGTTAGGCTTTAAGATTATCCCATCTTCATGATCTTCATATACACGTCATTATTTTTTTAGTTCCATTTTTTCCACTGACATGACTGAGAAACAGTATGTCTTGGGGACGTGTTACACAATGAAAAAAAAATAATTGTACATTGTTTAAGCATGTCACTCTTACAAGTTATTTAGTTTCTTTAAACAACTTGTTTTTTGTTTGTTTGTTTTTGCAGGATTTTCTGCAATTATTGAAATAATATACAAAACAAATTGACAATGCTTGAGACATAATATAGCATAAAGTACATAACCAAGTGACAATCTTATATGTAGTGACTGTAGAAAGACGTGAATACATTATATATATATATATATATATACATATATATATATATATATATATAATATATATATATATATATATATATATATATATATATATATATATATATATATATATATATATATATATATATATATATATACATATATATATATATAATATATATATATATATATATATATACATATATATATACATATATATATATATATATATATATATATATATATATATATATATATATATATATATATATATATATATATATATATATTGAGTAAAATATGCAGAGGCAAACTATATATAGCAGCCAAAACTAGTGTTTAAAACCTTGAGAACGTTGTTTAGATTTGAACAGTTTGTTTAAAACTCTTAAGAACTTGATTAAAACTTTATATAATTATTTTTACATTTTGACATTTTTATAACGAAAATTCAATTTTGTGATAGGTTTTAATATTCTGATAATAATATATTTCACCGATCTCTCTTTTTCTTTCAATTTCCTGTTTTTTCTTGGTCGTGAATAATTGGGGGCAAGAGCCCCCAATTAAGCCTCCCCTCCATCTGTACGCCACTGCCTATCTATCCAACTAGTAGTAGGCGTAGCATATAAAATTGTTTTTCTTGTTCTAAAGGGGAACGCATAAAGCAGGTCATTCTCATATGAAAGGGGCGCAGAACACGTTCGTGAGGGGCAATGATACGAGAAAGTGCACCTATAAAACGGAACATTCTCAGGTATGAAAGGGGCATAGAACACGTTCGTGGGGGTACTTTACTTTGAGTAAATGGGGGACTGAGTCGAAAAAGAGTACACTGTAAAAACTGTGGTGTTAAAACTGACACCAATTATTGGTGTTAATAGAGGACCACACCCTGAGGTGTTAAAATCACACCCTAGAGATTGAACATAACACCAATTTGAAAGAGTGTAAATGTAACAACCAAAGGTGTTGTAATAACACCCATAGGTGTAAAACTACCACCAATTTCACACCGGTGTAAAATAACTGGTATGGTCCTCTAAGTACACCGGTTAACACCCCCGGGGCCACTTCCATTCACGAGTGGATACCATGCGCGACCATGGGGTCTCGAAAAGCACCCTAAACACGTAATTTCCATATTCTGAAAATGCACCCCTTAACAAGTATTGGCGTGTGAAACCCTGCCCTTAACAAGTATTGGAAACAAAACGATACTCTTGGCAAATATTCCCTGAAATGAACCCCTAAACAAGTACAGGAATGTTTTATTGTTACGGGTCCTTCGGTCGTCGGCTTTACCTTATTTGGTTTAGTATACGACCCCACCTTCTACACCTCGCGCAAATCGGACTCTAAACACGAAGTTTTGGGGCAAAAAGGACATCCTTTTCAAAACATTTTAATTTTGTTTTATCATCCCCGCAAATTCGACCCTAAACACGTAATTTTCCTAGCGAAATAGATACCCTTTTTCCATTATTTTCGTGTTTTTGACACCCTTATCACGTTACGTACGTAACGTGCCCTATCGTGAAAAAGACATCCTTTTTACGTGTTTTTTTGGTCGCGCATGGTATCCACTCGCCAATGTAAGTGCCCCCCCCCCGGGTTAACACCATAGTTTTTGTTGTGCACTAACAAGAATTAAGACAAGGACCCGGGGGGGGGGCCACTTACATTGACGAGTGGATACCATGCGCGACCAAAAAAACGCGTAAAAAGGATGTCCTTTTCACGATAGGGCACGTTACGTACGTAACGTGATAAGGGTGTCAAAAACACAAAAATAATGAAAAAAGGGTATCTATTTCGATAGGAAAAGTACGTGTTTAGGGTCGAATTTGCGGGATGCACAAAATTAAGATGTTTAATAAAGGATGTCCTTTTGGCCCCAACACTACGTGTTTAGAGTCCTATTTGCGCGAGGTGTAGAAGGTGGGGTAAAGCCGACGACCGAAGGACCCGTAACAATAAAATGTTCCTGTACTTGTTTAGGGGTTCATTTCAGGGAATATTTGCCAAGAGTATCGTTTTGTTTCCAATACTTGTTAAGGGTAGGGTTTCACACGCCAATACTTGTTAAGGGGTGCATTTTCAGAATATGGAAATTACGTGTTTAGGGTGCTTTTCGAGACCCCATGGTCGCGCATGGTATCCACTCGTGAGGGGACAAGGAGCATGCACTTGCTCACACATAAAGCGGGTCCTTTTCAGATGAAAGGGGCACGTGAGGGGTGCATTTTGCTTGCGTAAAAAGGGCACTCTTTCAGTGCTTCAAAAAGTGCCTCCCCCCCCCCCCCCCCCGATCGCCACCCCTGGAAGAAGTGATAAATCCCGTTTTGAAGGGTATCACTGGCACTGAACGTTGGTCACTTGCGAATATTATGCGACTATGTATTTATTTTCAAGAGGCTGCGCGGTTCGTCGAATTTACCCCTGTCGATGTTATCGGCGTCGAACAGAAAAAGACTGGTGTACAACCACGTTTTCACTCTTCACTATAGATGTTATTGAACTTCCGAGGTCGGTATTTTGGATTTTGAGCAGGCAGTCCAATCTAGGAAATGCTGATCACATCTATGACTGATTTGTTCAAGAAAAAAACATTTTAAAAGAAGTAAGTGAGCCCTGATAACATAACAATAAAGGGTGAAATAGAAATAGAGAGCTAACTCCCAATGAAGAAAAAAAATCGAGCCCATTGTCATTGTCACAAGCCTTGATCCAAAGTGTGTGTCACTGTTCAATCACTGGCTGAATAAATAATCGGCATAAACTGAGCAGACAATAGAAACTGTTGACAATAGGGAGTCGAATATTAGGTTGATAAACATTCATCTCGGACACATGCATATAGCTCGTCTATTGTGAAGAGTCTTGTTATACTCGTTTTCAATTCGGCTCGACCCCCTACTATACCATTGTCGTAGGCCTATGATGCAACGCATGCACTTGTGATCGGCGGAACGTTATTGATTTGATATCATTCAGAGGGAAGGCTGTATATAAAAATCATCATGTTCTGGGTACCTATCACCGTGCGATTATGACCTACGTGTTAATCTAGTATTGAATGGACTATATCGGGTTTTTTTAGTCTGGGAACAATATCTGAATAGACTCGACTAGACCGTGAAGGACGCAGTTTAATCTCGGACTTCCAGTGCTTTTTAATGAGCTATGAGCATGAAATTGTGGGTAAGTTACTATATTCTTCATTTCATATAATCTAAAACACGCAAGGATACCCTGTGCCTGTACAATCTCTAATATCAAAACGTAGAGTCAAGCACAAGAGCTTTCGCAACTCGCATAAGATAAGTGGCATGTTTCATAATCAATATCAGTTGGTTCAACCGAATGCCGAGAGTGTGTCGTTAACATTTTTCTTAGAAAGTCATGAAATCATTGTGTCATGTAAAATAAAAAAAACTCACTGTCTTCTAAGACACCAATAATTTTGTCTACGCGATTTTCGCAACTCTAAGTCTATATTATGATAATCTATATATAGTAACATTTTGATTTCATAATTATATTTACGTTATAGCATAGGACAGATTAAATTGACAACATAATCCACTCATATTCTGCCTGTTTTTTTTTGTTGGTTTGCTTGCTATTGTTATGATAGTAGCAGAATTCTTTTATTACCCTCATCCCGCTATATAAGAGGTATAAAGATGATTTTATTTGTAATGTCTTGTAAAGATGACATTCTCCTAACCCTATGAACTATCTACTGAAGATAGCGACCTCTTGAACTTGAAGATAATTTTGTCATGAGAAAAAAAATGTAGATTGGATATATTACAGTTGGCAAGATGGGGGTGAATCCAGAATTATTTCAATTAAATCATAATTAGAAATACATCTTCTTGATTTCGCTTGTGGGTTGGCGGATTTGTTCATAACTGCACTATTTTAGAAATTCATCCAGATCCAGAATCGAACTAGTTTAGTTTATTCATAGTGTGAAAGTAGGCCTATACATAGGATTATGTATAAAAAAAAAAGTGATGATGATAAGATGGTAGGGTGGTTCATGAATACATGGCATTCATTGACATAAAGGGGAAATGTGTTAAAGTTAGGAACGGGTTAAAGTCCTATTTTTGAATTTCATCGACACCGATGTTCATTTATAACTCAAACACTTGTAATTATTACAAACATTATCCATCATTTCCAAATCATTCATTGGATAATTCACCTTTTCAGTTCCTCTTTTCGCCGTCTTAATCAGTGCCTCCTGTCATTGTATTTTCCGGTGGTGTTGACATCTAAATCATCGGAGTTTGTAAACACTTCGTTTATTCTAAATCGGGGCAAAAAGCGTGACGCCTCAAAAACAAACGTGACGCATATCATGATAGCTCCTTTGAGTTAAATATGATATCCTCTTTTTACACTCGGTGATTTCTGTCGTGCATGGTGGACAAAACAAATAAAATGGGTTGTCCTTTCAACGTTGCATGACATTATTCATGGGCGTCGATCCATTTTCCAGATGGGGGGGGGGAATCCTGAATCAACTTTCCAAAGGCAAAACAAAAACAAAAAACTCACACACACATAATTATAAATGTGTATACGTATACATTATGCGCACACACACGCGCGCGCTTAATTGGATATTATTACCCCCCTGGGTTTAGCCTCGCAGCCTTTTACAGTGAGATGGCATTTCAAGGAATAAATTCCTGCCAGGTACCCATTTTCCTCACCTGGGTCGAGTGCAGCACAATGTGGGTGAATTTCTTGCCGAAGGAAATTACGTCATGGCTGGGATTTGAACCCACAACCCTCTGTTTCAAAGTCCGAAGACTAATCCACTGGGCCACAACGCTCCACAATATATATTTTCTCTTCATCCATTTCTTTCACACAATATTCAAATAAAAGAGTTGCCAAAGCTGTTGTACAGTACATGTATAACTTCACACATATATGTATATATAATGTTGCATATCCCTCCATGAACAAATCGCTTTCATGGAAAAAATCTTAGGGTTTCGTCACCCATGTCATCCTAGTTCCATATCATTCGATTTTCGACAACATCAGAAACTAATCATAAATAGGTTTATATCGCATGCTCCTTGTTTGTATACAAGTCTAATCCAATCAAAATTCCAACATCTCCGTTCAAACTTCAAAAGATAGGAGATTTGAATTCTAATGATGAAATCAAGATGTAAACACATATCAAGACCCATAATCCTAACAAAAATTTGTTGAAACTGCAAAATATTCGTTTGAACATGTTCAAAGTGTAAACATAACCCATAGAGCGTGATATAATGCGATTATAAGGATGAGAAGTGGCGAATATACTCGGATATCAATGAAAATGTAAAGCAAATATGTTCGCGTAATCGAGTTTCCAATTATCGAAATCCTAAATTCATGACCTGTAATTTCTAATTGTAAAATACCAATAACATCGTTTTAGTTATCGTATAAATGCAGTAGTCAATCCAGTCCGGATAAATAGATTGCTCAATTTTAAACTAGAAATTGTAGGGATAACAAACGAATTTCCCCAAAATCAAAATAGCATATCCTTTTAAGCTGAAGAGTTTTTGAGAAAAATTATTCAATTTCGAAGTTGAAATTTATAATAAGTTAACATTAAAGGCTTCTTGAGATCAAAATAACATATTTTTCAACGAAAAGGGTTTTGAGAAAAGATAAGATTAATAAAACTGTTCATTATGTATCTCAATTGATTTTAAACAACACCAGAATCTAAAAATAAATAGGTTTATATTGCATGCTAGTTTGTATACAAGTCCAATCCAATCAAAATTCCTACATTGCCGTACCTAATTCTGTTGAGACTTATGCGGGATCGCGATACTTCCGGAGCATCTAATAATGAAAGATTAACAACTTACAAATTTCACAGGAGATAGTTTTATACAATATTTAGTGTGAATTTTAATATTTCTTGTAGTTTACTTCATTGTTCGGTGGAGTCGAGGAAGTTATAGTGACATGGGAAGGATATGGAAAGCAGAGGTGGTTTGCTAGATCATTCTCACTTTAAATAAATCAAGTTATCGTGACCATAAAAGTAAAATTGAATTATCTGATCAAAGTTTTTGGCTCATGAGCTGTGATTTATACAGAAGCATTTTTATAGCACATTTTTCACTTGACCTCGATTTATTCAGCGATGTTAGAGCAATGCTATTACTATTATTGACAAATGCATGAAATGTCCGTGATAAACCCCCCAATTTTACGCTCCATTTAAAGAGAATGTGGCCATGATGAACAAATAATAATAAGCAAATAATAAAAACCAAATAATAAGCGAAACATTTAAAGAAGAAAAGATACACATCGTAAAATAATATTGTACGAGATGCTGGCTGTCAAATCTTTTCTAGTTTGGTAGTGGTGTAAAGCGTAATAGTCCGTGTCGATTGTGATTCATTTTAAGTCGTTTCATGCCCCATTTCAACTGAATGATTTTTGCAATAAGTATTTTGATAATGATTTTATTTTTATCATTTCTGTATACGGCATCCATCGAAAAATATTTGGGACAGCTGATGAATATAGGTATTTTTTGTCTATGTTTTGAATAGTATATGCGTTGGATTGTTTGTTTTTTGGCAAGGATGTCGCTATTTTTGCTGGAATTATCCAGAGAAAATAATGACACTGGTCACTATATAACTGTTTGATTGTTGATTATACAGAAACTATTTGTGTTTCTGTATAATCTACTTATTCCGAAATCATATCAAAGTGTTTAGAAAAGGAAATCCGAAAATGAGATGCATGTAGAGTCGGAATAGATATGTTTATAATTAACCAATGTCATATGGAAGCCATACTGTTAAACCAATGTCTTGCTATCTATCCACCAATTTGCCTTTCAGAAGCACTATATACCCTTTATTGTTTATGATTATTTTGTGTTTTTCCACTCTGCTATTTACAAAATAGAATATTTGGGAGGAAAAAAATATTGTTTCACGTTTCAACAAAACTCAGTATTTGCTCCTCTCTCTCATAGCTTTTTTTTCTTCAACTATATTGTTTGAGAGCACGTTCGAGTAAAGTGTATTTACCTAATCAACAAACATACCATCGTGATGAAATGACAGGTCCTTTAATATTGGCGCCCTTAAACCCTTTACTACAATGGAGAGAATTTTCTATTTTCTTACACACGAACTTCTACGTTCCCAATTATATGACCCACCTTTCCATTAGCTCATTGACTTCTGTATTCCGTAGATGAACGAAGCAAAAAAAATCACCCCGCCGATATGCGCCCATGCACTTATTATTTTTTTCATTTCTTTATTCTTGAGGGAAAATTTTTATATTTTACTCTTGTTTTCATCTATTTTTAAACTAAAAATAAAGCTGGGAATTTACAAGGTGCGGTCGACTATCGATCTCCGATTTCCGTGTATCATGCTTGCTCTCGCCCCCAATAAACTTTCATATCGTGTCTATTAAATAAACTACCGACTGACTAACTTGTTTTCAATAGGCATACAGCACGCAAACATTTTGGGGCATGTGACCCGTTTCAAAAAGATATACAGGTACATCAACGTTGTGATCTTCATTCAACTTCACTATCCGGGATGAAAATATTGATACTAACCAAAATAATGTTCATACATCATTTAGACTCCGATGATTCACAAACATAATGATGAAATGAATTCAGACTAAACTGTACCACTAGAGGTATACATTTGCACCCATAATTTCTATACCATACAGAGCCCAATCGGTTGTTCATGAATAAATATGCAATCTAATTTCAAAAGTAAGTCATGGTTACTATAAATACGTTTAGGTCTGGTAACCATTTTGAGATTCATTGAGATAGAACGTAAATAACAATTCAAAGAAATCTACTGAGTCCATCGAAGGGTGAGCTATATGTCTCTTAAGATTCTTTCCCAGACAATAACAACGTTACGCTTGGGATATGGTATACTTTCCTTCACGATTCTTTGGACGGTTGTTTTCCTTCAAAATAACAAGGAGATTCAATCTCTCTCGACCTCGCAGTCCAATAATTGGATCTATATGAAATATACGTCAGTACTCTGTCAATAAAATTGTATACAGATCTCGAAGGAGGCATATTTGTTCACATTCGTGGTATAGGGAAGACGTGTTATTCTAGAAGTGTCTAATTTGTAATACTGACGAGCTTTTGGCCTGAGGACAGAATTAAGTGAAGTAAGTATTAATAGCTGACTTGATAAAACATTTCTTTTACTATCATTTCCCACCCCTCCCTTTCTCAGAAGGCAATATAAATTAGCTTATCATATAAGGAGAAAGTGAAATCTTTAATGATTATCTCTCTTTGATATCTAATTAGTTACATGGGAAAATCAAGAAATCATTATCAACTTGTAGCACGATTGGGTTTGGGTTTTTATGCATGATTTTTTTCCCGCGTCCAAATTAGTTTTCAGTCAACGAAACGATTATATCTACATGTACCTTTTTGTTTTTACTTTTTGTGTTATTTCATGGATTTTGTGGTAGGCATAAGCCTACAATTTATTCGGATTCGGTTTTCATAATAAGGGTGTTTTGAAAAATTGGTTGATTGTGTATGAATTATTCTTATTTTGAATTGTTATCAGTTCAGTGAGAATTTTGAGCATTGAAAATAAACATCTTTACCAGCTTGGGTGACTTTAAGCAACTTCTATTTATTTATTTTAATTAGCAAATACGGACGCAACCCCTACACACATTCACTTAAAGCTCATTAGATTGCTTGTACTTTTTTGCGACCACGCCCCAAGGAGGTATTGGTATTGGTAGCAACTGACTCAAAGCAAAACGTGCACAGAGTACATTGGATTCCCTTAAAGGTATTGTTTAACTTTGTGAGCAGCCTATTTAAAAAATTCTCAAACCAAGATGAAACATGTGTACAAGTGCAAGTATTAGAACTAATAAACCCTGAAAACAACCATTATTGAGAATGAAAAGCTAGAACTACAAGGCAAACCCCAATTTTGTAAATAGGCGTCTTATAGACGCCTAAATAGTACACATAAGTATATGGGATGAAATTAAGATGGTGTTTCCGGTCACTTTGTATTTCAATTTTTTAAGCACTAAATAATTATTTTCAAACGCAATTTTTTCTGTGCTTTATTTTTGTAACATATCACAGACACAGGTGACAAGTGTAACCTTCTAGCTCAGATTTTCTAAAATCAAACCAATGTTAACCAATCACTTTAACATCTGTTGATGTTTTTCCTCTACACAACTGAATTCAAACTCTTCCCGGGGGGGGGGGCAATCAATGATCAAGTTTGAAAGATTGTATATAATATGATATACAGAGAAGGGAGGATTACGGACATTTTCACGCAGTGTCCTATGCATAAAAATCAACATTATAATCGCATGGATAATAATATTATGTGGAATAAATAGTACAGTCATTTTTATTGATCTAAAATGCCAACTAAAAGTCATTCTGCTATCGGTCATTGACTTTTTTTCTTGTATACTGTTAATTTACAGCTTTTACTTATCTCTTGTTTTGTTATTTTTTTATACTTGGGCAGAACTCTCAATTGTAGAGGAGTCTTATACTGAATATACCCTTGTACTTGAAACGGAATAAAAAAAAAGATAAATATATAAATTACTTTATTAATATTAGGCTTTCATTTTATTCACAGTAAGAAGGCTATAATGTGGAGCTGTATACTTTGTATAATTTCATAATAGTGATACTTGTATCCTCCTCAAGCCCCGTAGGCAGGGGCTTAAAGGAGAATGAAACCATTGGAACAAGATAGCTTGTGTAAAAACAGAAAAATCAAAGAAACAGATTAACAAAAAATTGAGAAAAATCGGACAAACAATGAGAAAGGTCATGAGCATTTGAATATTGCGATCACTAATGCTATGGTAGCAAATTGGCAATGCAACAAAGATGTGTGATGTCACTTGTGAACAACTCTCCCCATTACTTTAGTATATTTCACTTGAATTGCCTCTTTTATCACATCTATCCATAGATCATGTGTTCTTTCTATACATGAGGGCATGTAATACATATTTCTTAAGAATACATCATGGATAGAGAGTTTGTATCATCATAAGAAAAAGCAAAAAGAGACATTTTGAGGGTATTTTACAGTCCACCAAAGGGAAAGTTGTTCATCAGTGACATCACACATCCTTGTCGCATTGCCAATGGGAGGATCTCCATAGCATTAGTGATTGCAATATTCAATTGCTCATAACTTTTTCATTATTTGTCCGATTTTTCTCAAACTTTCTTTATTCTTATTCTTTGATTTTTTTGTTTCTACACAAGCCTATTTGTTCTAAAGGTTTCATTCCGCTTTAAGTAATATGGGGTTCGATTCCTTTTCTTCCGTGCATGCTCAACAAATTGACAAGCAAAAAAATGGTCATCAGTCACCGAGCCACCCCCCCCCCCCCCCGATACGGGCTTGACACTTGCTTCAAGGTTTAAAAAAATAGTATATTGCATTAAACGCCTTGAGAAATTGACTTCAGTATACAGAGGTTTCATTCCTGCGTGTTTTATGAATAATGTTAGAAGTCCTTTTGTACCTTACAACAGTGTGAGCCACATCGCATTGTTGATGTCTCTTTATTTGATTGCTTTGTTCAATTCAATGTCATATTTTCTTTAAACACCTTAGAAGCACACCTCGCTCCCTCCCTCTCACGGTGCCTCGATAGTTCATAAAACTGCAAAGAAAAGTTATCATGGTTATATAGGCACGGGTTTACCAACGGCTTGGGAATGACGAAATAAATTGATTTCTCCGTCGTTTTGATGACAAATCTAAATATGTCTTTGTTGAAATAGGCAAGTAATGAGCATTAAATCTATTTACACGATTTTTGGTTGTTGCAATTACAGTATTAAAAATCAAACGAAAAGAATGTTATCGGAACACTGAGCCGAATCGGGTTCCCATTTGGCAATCATCTGTTTTACTTGTGAAATAAAAAAAAGAGCAACCGTTTCATTCGATCTCCATTTCTATTGAATTATGGGTTATTTCGGTTGACCCTTCTTGATGCACAATATCCATGTTTTGTGAAAAAAATCGTAGTGCCGTTCTGCCTTTACGCAAAGTTTTGCTACCAGGGGGCAGCTTTCACAAAATCGATGAATGGCTTTTTGATGTTTACCCTTACACCCCCCCCCCCCCCACAACTCGGGAATAGAATAATACCCTGACAGTTTCTTAGCTAATGTACTACTTCTTATTGTATTTAGGTCTGGTACGAGCCTTTGTTTCAAGGTAAAAAAAAACATATATTTGCAATTTTGTACTCGAGTTCCTTCCATTTCAATCTACAAAACCAATTAAAACATTCGTAATCAGCTCAGTCGCTTTGATTTATCATTCAACAGTTTAGTCTTGAAAAGTTTTGCATTGTTTGTTCCCAACAGAAAAAAAATCACTTGGTGCAAAGTGACCCAGATCCAAATTAGACCCTTGACAGACTCTACTCCGAATTGATTCGGCCCTATATCACGGACCAAACTCAAAACCGACGGACTCAGAACTTTACTCAGCGGATCGAAATTCATCTTGTTGTTTTTCCCCACTAAACCAGCAGATTGGTTTATCCGATGTTTTTCGAAAGAGACACCAACAAAAAAGAGGATTAACGTGCCATGCAGGATGCGAACCAGGGATGAAGGAGTTCAACATGTTTTTTCGCCTTGCGTGTGAAAAGTAATACCGCCATAAATGATAACTACTCAAGAGGAAAATGTGATAAATTGAAATATGGCAAATTATGGCGACAATATGCTTGTCGTAGTAGAATAGTTCTTTATCTGTTAGTTATTCATTGTCACATTTTGTTCAATGGAGAGATTTAAGGCAGCCGATACAAAGAGAATCATAAAAAAAGATTGAAGATCAAAGACCCCACACGGACCTGTTTTTCTCATGTTTTCTAATCACTAATCTCACCCCTCTCTCTCTCCCTCCCTCCCTCCCTCTCTCCCTCCCCCCTTCCTTCCCTCCCTCCCTCGATCTATTTTATGTTGTCACAAATCTGACTATATAACGTTTACTTGATTCTTAAACTTTCATGTGTAAAAGGGAATGAAAAGTATGTATTGTTCAATTGTTTTTTGTTACTTCAGACAATACAGAATTTTCTATATAAAAATGAATATCTTGCATACTTTATATCCACTCCCCAAGAATATTCTCTTTTATGTAGGCCATTCGAAGATTATTTGCTTATTCCAGTTTTCGAAAAAGTTACAATGTGTACACGCCCAAGTGGAGTGCAAGTTTTATGTGAACTATGGAACGCTAACACAACATGTAATTTGGACAATAGATTTTATTTTCCAACACCAAGCAGTAACTCTTGTTGAAGTAAAAAAAGTTTGGCTCGAAATATCGGCTACGCACTGCTAAACACGAAGGACGGGGGAGATACAAGCTTTTTTTTTGTAATTGTTTTTATATGAAGTTATGCAAAAAAAAAATTAAGAAATTTATGAAATGGAACAAAATATATGTTTATGTGAATGTATATGACCCGATCATCAATCATTGCTAGCGTCAAATCGGGTTACATGTATATTACATGTAGGCCTATATATTAAATATATAATGAATGTATATCGATACATCCGAGCATTAAAAATGGGCTTTATTACCAAATTATTACAATATTGCAAGCATTAATTAATAAGCAATTAATATTGTCAGGGTAGCATGACTCATCTGTATATTTCAGTTTTAATCTTATATATTTATTCTCCAGAATTGACACATTGCAAACAGGGAAATCCAAATCAAAAAATGAGGGTGTATTTGCTATACCACCATCGACATTTCGTCATCAATGCCATTTTATTAATTTTGTAATATCTGAGGTGAGGAAATTCGTTATTATACTGCGACCTTGGTTAAGAAAACTTTAATTCGTGATTAGGTAAATAATTTATTGCATTAATCTTCCTTTTGCAATAACCACACAATAATTATTTTCACACGACTTCCTTTTTGTAACAATTCGCAATAAACCACGATAACCGAACTACTGCCTACTCTTATTCCTATATATCAATTACATCCATTATGGAGAAGTTGATTTTTTTCATATTCATGGTTATTTTGATGGTTTTGATGATATACAATTCTTGGTAAAAACTATAATAGTTGTACTGGAAGAGAGCAATGCAATTTATTAAATAAAATGATCTGAGAGGGTATATTCGTCGAAAAGAAAACACAAAAACAATTCCTCATCAGTCATGGTATTAACCGCAAAAAAGTATATAGCTGACGATTTTTTGTATAGATTTTACTAGTATTTTGTTTTGCGAATTGGTCGGTTAGACTGGTAAATATACATAAAACGATTTGTACATATTTTCACATGCATCAAATATATTTTTAAATTGACTGTTTGTTTTGGTCAAGGAAGTATTTGATAAAAATATTTGTAGTTTTGAAGAATAGTAGGTGAACAATGATAATTGTTAATTTATTTTGTGCAATTTCTATTATAACTGCACATAGGCCCTAGAAATTATATAGCAAACAGAAAACAACGATTAACAAGATAAACAAAAGTTTCTCAATTAATTGAAAACTTTCTTGGAAAAGGTAAGTTTTCAGTTTTGTTTTGAAGAAATCGACATTATAATGAAAATATATTTATTATACACTACTTCTGTTATGACTTATTCATCTATTCTAAATCTATGTTATGAACGGTGTAGCCAAAGTTATGACATCGTTTCCACCAATCTAATATAGATTCACTTCTTCCTTATTACTTCTCCACTGATGATTAACCCCGCTATTGTTTCTCTTTTTATGGTAAATGGCTCTGTCTAGATTGCTAACAATGAAATTGTCCGCATGGAGGAATAAATCGATTTGTCCCAATCGAAATCAGGAAACGTTTACATCGATATGAACGAATTGCGTGTCTGTAAATAAATGAAAAGACCATTGTTTAACTGGTTCAGGTGCTGCTATCGTAAAGATCAGTCCCATGCAGTCTCTTAGTTTCTCTCATCACTGCATGACAACGAAGAAAAGATATTAAATTTTATAGATTATGCTTGCATCAGTTGGTATGCCTATTAATTTAGCATACACATAAATTATAGTTGTCTACTGGACTCAACTATTTGCGCTGGTATCACAAAATCAAGTGAATTATAGAAAATGTGAACTTTTTTGGAGAGCGGGAAGTCGGTATAGATACATTGCCACACCTTGTAAGAAATCAAAGGGGAACAAACAAAAATTTATATCTTGGGGGATCTGTGTTGAAATTCTCAGTAGTTCATTTTTTGCTTTGGGCCTTTGTTTTCGGTCATCAACCAGACGGTGATAATCTAGGGCATTTGATGAACCCAATGGATCAAAAGCATGATCACAGGGGAGCCGGGATTGGGCTGTTGGGGGTCTCTCGCATTTAGGTAATCATACAATTCGAAAGATTTTAGAGCCTTTTCACACGTGAATCGTGAATCATCATTATAATGAGGATTGCAGTTCGTCTTTAGAATCATCGGTTCTTTCATACGCTCACTCGAAAATTGTGATTTGAATTTGAATTCTTAAGCGAAGGCGGTATGTGCCATTGATGACTTGTCATTCAAAGCACTGCATCTCAAATACGAACTACGATGAGTGCATAACCGTTGTATTATCTACGGACGTGCTTGAAAGGTCATGTAAGCTCCCCCCCCCCCAGAAAAAAAATGGTGTTTTGGGGGTCAAGCCTTTCACATGCAAAATTATTAACGTAATTTGAGTAAAACTTACATCCTTTCCTGGAATTTACCTCCAGAGTAGAATTTGAATTCGTGATTGTGATTATCGTTCGTGATTCTGTTTTAGTTTGGTTTCACATGTGCTGAAAATTCGTCATTAGCCTTATTTTTCACATCATCATTCAAATTGCGATATTTTTTTACCGTGTGAAAGGGCGATTAGAAGAAAATAATGAAGGAGGGTACATAATCCTCTTCTCGATCAACCTTTCAGTTTTACCCCGTGGTTCCTTTTCTCTTTTCCCTTCTCTATCAATCGATGGGGCACATATTTCTGCACTTGTACCACCCCCATTGTAGTGATCGTCCCTTATACAGCTACATCACTATAAAAAAAATGAGACCTTTATATCTGCGTCTCTGTTCAAATATTGAAAAGAATATTGTACACTACTTTTAATCAATGTCGACTGACTGAGTCATTATGTGCGTCGCCATTTTTTCCTTCAATTTTATTTAACAGTCCCGCTTATTTCCTCGTCTTTTCAGTTTATGATAATACATTCCTGTGTAAGATATCTGTTGGAAATACGTGCTTTGAACACCCTGCATTTGAGATTGGGCGTTACCTTTAAAACGTCATAAAGTTGCTAGACTCACTGAAAGGAAACATCATTTATGACAAGTTATCTCCCATGGAACAATGCCGACTATGCATGCAACGATGCCCATCCTAACGAATAAAAAATTGTGTTTTGAGTATGCGCATGCGTGCTTGTAGAAGCAGCTCGACAAACAAGGATCTCGTCAGAAATAAATACCAATACTTATTTACTTGAAACTCATACTCAGAAAACTCTGATTTCGTATATACCCAGTTGAAAATTTGCTAATTAACATGACATTTTGGTTGGAACCGAAAGTACATGTAAGGCTGATAACGGAGATGATCGATTTGAATATATCAATTTATTGGTATAAATCTACTGCTTGAATAATAGAGGGATTCCATTTTGCCAACTATATCATATTTATTTTCAATCCTAGGACCAAAAAATAATTTTAATTTGTTTTCACGATCGTTTAGAATTCTTACATTTTTTTTCGCATGATGTGACTATTTTGTCTTTAATACTGTTCCCTTTGCAGGATCAACCTCCGGATGAGCTTTCAGATTTAACATTGGCAAGGAAGTGAGGATACCTTCAGACTTTACCATGTCTGTAGTTCTTCTACCCATCTTAGACTCCAAACCAGAGATGAAGAATACCATAAACAACAATGAGCCAGGCACAAGCGACGAGGAGGTCATAATATTCCGTGGATCAGGCCATTCCGACCTGCTCATGAAGGGACTGTGCGATCTCTGGAAGGATAAACAGTTGACCGACATTGTTCTTAAGGTTGATAACAGAACATTCCCTTGTCATCGAAATGTCCTGGCTGCAGTAAGTCCCTACTTCCACCGGATGTTCTGCTCAAACATGCAGGAGAGCAAGTTATCATCAGTGTCTTTGAAAGGTATCAGCGCAGACAGTGTTGCCCTTATCCTGGACTTTGCGTATACCTCAGAACTGTCTTTCACCCAACAGAATGTTCCTCTTATATTGGAGGCTGCAGATATGTTACTTATGACTTCCGTCAAAGAAGGATGTGTGGACTACATGGAAAAGCTTTTGCATCCTTCCAACTGTCTAGGAATCTATACCTTGGCAGAAAGGTTCAGTTGTGACGAACTCGCTGAGAAGGTGTGGAAGTTTTCAGTCCGGAACTTCAGATCTGTCAGGAAGCATCCCGAGATTCTTGATCAGTCATTCGAGATGATTGATAAGTACCTATCCACCGATAACCTTGTGATCTTGGACGAAGAAGAAGTGTTCGAGACGATCATTGCCTGGGTCAACCACAGCCGAAAGATGCGATTAAACTACCTCAAGCAACTATTATCGCACGTCCGTGAACACCTCTTGCCCACAGAGTACTTGGTAGATAAGGTGCTCTCTCATCCACTCTTAACGAAATCGGAATCGCTGTCTATGACCATCGAAGTAACTGCCCGACATCGTGCAGCTTTGAATTACAATGTACCTCGATTACGGTCTCGTTCACGTCGTGTGGTGCTCGTAGTCGGGGGCATCGGCCCGGCCAACATCAAACTGACTGAGGTGAAATACTTCGATCCCGTCGACCGCCGTTGGTCAACATTTTCCCATCTTCCGTTTGACTCTGAGCCAGTATCATGCGTCACCGCGGTAATAGATGATGTTTTCGTGATGGGATCAAGGGGTTCGTTCATTGTCCATCGGGCGGAAGACTCCCAATGGGTTGATCTTCCTAGTCTTCCTCCAGAGCGGGTTCGACATCGGGTGGCGTGTACGTCTTCTGAAGACGGCAATTTATATTTCGTCGGCGGATTCGACGGTGTACAGAGAGTTCGACTGGTGGACAGATTCGACACAAAAAACAACATGTGGCATGAGGTAAGCTCGAGGTTTGAAAGTTTCTGAAACAGGCTTTAAGGAGAATAATAAGCATCGATATCCCCATTTATCTCATAAATTAACATTTAAATTGATATTAAACGTGTTTATCAAACAATTTTCATGTCAATTTGATTGAAACGGATTTTTTTAACACAGATTTTACTGCAACTTTTCTGGATTCATTAAATGCATGCATACCTTACTTTGGCACAAATCTAAATCTAATTTAACATCTCAGAAAAGAATACCCCCTGATTACTCAAGCGTAATCACACATCACATGAAAATGATATGGAAGTATCTGGAAGAAAATACTCTAGGACAAATGTGTTGATGATGATTTTTTTTTCACTTTAATTGGCAGTTTTCGAGGTGTACTATTTTTCCTGACTTACTCTGTATAAAAAAAATCTTCCTTGACAGTATAAAATCCGTGTAAACTTGTAAAGATTGAACTATTTAAACATTCATAGAAACTGATTTAGACAGAGCTTGGACTCTCGATTCTTCAGAGTAGATTTTAATTTACAAGCGCATGATAACAGAATGAGTGTCGAGATAAATAAAGTCATGCATGGTCTTTATAATCAGAACGTAAAATTGGGTGCCCAAATTTGATGAGGTCAGTGTCACAGATATTGTCTTGAATATTGTCTAGAACATTCACTGTTGCATCCTCAATGGAATGGAACAAGCTCCCTCTTGCAATAAGACAATCCCCAACAATCAAGTCTTTTAAGAAGTCACTCAAAACTCTCTTGTTCTAAGCAATTGCCTTTATTCAATATGTCATTCTGATTTTCGTTTGTATCTTTTATATGTTAATTGAAATTGTGAGCGCTTTGGGCCATTTGGGAAAAGCGCGTTACAAATGTTGAGTATTATTATTATTATTATTATATGAAATAAATGCAGTATATTTCTTGGGATTCGGTTCATTGTATTTGTTATATATAACCAATACATTTCAAACGAGGCATGGCGTATTAATTCTTATGATTCGATATTATAGTTTTATCTATGATGAAACTAAACGACCAGTCCGGCACTGTTGAATGAATGTCATTCTTTCTTTTCAACGAAATTTGATGGGCTGGTTATTCATCCAACACAAAAGATTTTTTTCCTGTTTCAATGTCTATCACACCGTGAAGCTTACCACACTACCACGGCCCACCCTTCCTACAATTTTAATAGAGTTGTAATAGCTTCGATGAATTTCAGAATGTATCTGAAAGGATAAATTAAATAGATACTGATAAATTACGCCAAAAAATACTTTGAAGTTTTGTTTTGATAAAGTCTTCAAAGCATGATTTTCTTGGAAACGTCATTGCTGTGCATTTATACATTAACATCCTGGATATGACTCATGACTCTGTAAAGATATTTATTTTGACAATTCTTTGATATTTGACCGCCACATTATTATACGATGCGGTAGTTTTGTTTGGTCGAGTCAGTCGAGTCGATAAACAACAAGTGAATGAAAGATAAATAAAGTTTCCAATTACCAACACTTCCTACCTTTCTGGTGGGACAAAATTTCACCAAAATACCAATCTATGTGAGACATTTTGATGCAAAAGGGCAAGGTGCAAGGGCATCCTTGCGAGATGTTGCAAGTGCAAATCACGAGCTCAAACTTGTGGATAATTCATGTCGCAAGACATGAAAATTAAACATTCCGAGTAGTGTTTGTAATCATGAAAAAGATGTGCATCTAAGTGATTCATTAAGGGAGCGCGAAGCACGAGCTGTACATTTGTGATATTCCAAACTAAAAATTTGATATTCTAAGCATTTTTTTTGTAATCAGGAACAGAATGAGTACCTTACAAAACAATAATTGATGCCAGTACGAAACGCGAGCCAAAACACTGTGATATTCCAACCTGAAAACTGAAAAATTCTAAGCATATTGTAACCATGAAAGGAATGAGTCCCCTTATACTAAACAATAATTGATGCGAGCGTGAAGCGTAAGCCAAATATTTTGTATTATTCTAACCTGAAATGTATGATTTTACTTTAAAAAGGGTATTTCATTTTGAAATATGGCACATTCCATTTAAAAATGCATTTTCCATACTGAGCCATGTTTTGGGTACCTTACTAAACAATAATTGATTCGAGCGCGAAGCGCGAGCCCCCCCCCCCCCCCCCCCCCCCCCCCATGTGATTTTCCAAACATAAAATATATTATTTTTTACTTTGGAAAAAGTATTACATTTTTAAAGAAAGTTTACTTTTTTTTCTATGGTGATTTTTTTTTTTTTTGGGGGGGCAAGTGCCCCTGCCCCATCGGATCCTCCGCCCCTGGCATTAAACTAGTATCACAACAGGGTTGTGCGTCACTTTTTTATGATCCTCTTGCAGCGTTGTTTATTACTTTAACGTAAGCTTCCTCAAATTTAATGATCCATATCTCATGAAAAATTAAAATCAGTGACAGTGCGCCGCGTTTTGGAGCGGTTAGAAACTTTGTTATAGCAAATATTGATAAACACTGTGAATAACACCTTTGTGTCATTATACACGGAGGGTTGATCCATTGTCCCAATTTCAAAGATGTGGTATACAATTGAAAAACAGATTGTTATATCGTGTGAAAAAGATCATATTGATAATTATTAGAATGGGAAATTGGAAATGAAAAACAACATATGTTTCATCACCATGACTTCAAATTGCACAAGAATTATCCTGAATACAGATCAATACGTTAATGAAATAGTTTGATGTTACACTTCAATTTTTTTCCTCATTACGTTTGCTTGATATTGGCATTTCCCCGCTTCGTCAATGCATTCCTACTCTATATTATATAGATAAAAAATTTGATTATTGTTATTTTCATTAGTTTTATCAATATCGTTTTTCTCATTATTGTTCAATATTGTAGTTGTTCTTATTGTCATTATTGTTACTAATTTTATATTTTCTTGTTGGTACTATTTAACAGCTTGAGCCCATCCCTATTGCAGTCAGCTCACCAAGCACCGTTATCTTCGGCAACAAACTCTACGTCTTTGGAGGCGCCCTTGCAAACGGTACCGCAACCGACCTCGTTTACAGCTACGATCTCGACGACGCGTCCAGTCACCGATCATGGGAGGCTTGTAACCCGATGCCGCACGCTTTCTCCGGCATTACGGCAGTCGTCCTCGAATCCTACGTCTACATCGTCGGGAGTGTGTCGACGGTGGTGCACCGGTACAACCCCGTAGAAGATTCGTGGAGTCAGGCTGAGAACATGGCAGAGACACATGCACTATGTGGTGCGACGGTGTGCGATGGAAAGATCTACGTGATGGGAGGGGAGAACCAACCAAATTCGCCGATCAGTGAAGTCGAGGGCTACGATCCGACCACGAATCGTTGGAGACCGTCACAAAACCTCCCTTATCCTATCAGGTTGCACGGCTGCGCTACGGTCATTAAGAGAATATGATCGTAGCTGGAAGCTCGATTTCTGTGAGCGTTTTTATTGCTCGTTAACCTGATGTCCTTCTGAAACAACTCAATCACAGTCAAATCCTAAAGCGACTCGAAGCTAATACTTATGACTATAATGACTGATTGTTTAGAGAAAGAAGGTTTATTGCAGAAGTCGATCAAAAATTGACAGCTATGTATCGCTTTCTGTCGTGTCTGTATTAGTTCCATAAATCATTTTCAAATTCCATTGATTCTTATCTATAAAATACAAATATGTGAAAAATAAAAATAGCAAACAGATTAATTTACCATGTTTATCACTTTTTTTATAAACGTCGTCATTAACGTCACTTTAGCTTGAAATTACATTTGTTACTGTTCAATTTCAATTAATCATTTTGATCACCATGTAGAGGCAATGATGACGTGAATAAATTAGTCATCGGTCCGTCCTCAAAATAAATGAGGCATGTGAAGCAAGTCAATTTGACAACCACATCGAGTTGTTCTAATGTCAGTCTTGTGGTTACAATTATTACAATTGTGTGTAGTGATTATCGCTATTTTCATAATTATTTTCATGCATTCTTGTGGTTTTGGTGAACCTCACAGACGTTGTTCGATAGTATTTTAAAATATATAAATATAAATTATTGTGTTTCTCAAATAAGCGTGAATGTTTGATGGAGTTGAGGGATATTTTCATTTATTTTCGGTGGGGAAGCGACAGTGAAAAATATTAGGTATATCATTTACAGTACTTAAAAGGAATTTTTGTGTTT
This sequence comes from Lytechinus variegatus, assembly GCF_018143015.1. NCBI lineage: Eukaryota > Metazoa > Echinodermata > Echinoidea > Temnopleuroida > Toxopneustidae > Lytechinus > Lytechinus variegatus. The sequence continues at coordinate 41,912,859 of NC_054744.1, read as the reverse complement.
TATCTTCACTGCGTCAGATTAGATTGTGACAGGGCTTCCGTTTTTCGTTTTGTTTTGTTTTTCTTTCTCGCATGGCTACTAGCTTCACATGTGAAAATTGAATGTTCTGTAATTTTGCAAATGACAAAATATGTATTAAAAACTATCAGATAAAATATCGTATGTATAAGCAGACAAGAGCGCATGCATTATTTCCTCTATAGACTCGATTGTCGAGTGCAATGACGTAATTAGAATGACGGTATTAACGTTTTCAATTTCAAATTACCTTTGCTCTCAACAATAATTGCACACATTCAATGAGTGGTAGAAATAATATTAAAAATTCAGCCCGGCATTTCAGTTAGTTCGCTTCATATAAGTAATTCAATTTGAATTAATGCACTTTCGTGATGATGGATGGTTGGGATGGGGCTGAAACTGCATGCCTCCAATTTCAACTGAAATATCTAAAATGTAATTTCATTCAGTCAACGTCTAATCGAATTCCTTTGAATATATATAAATTATCTTTTGCCAATCTGAAACATGAAATTAATAGACGATTTCATTAAATGAGATTGATTGGTTACACTTTCTGTTTGCTCTCCGATTTCAGTTGAGTAGTTGTAGATACGATGTAATTACATTGTCGCAAATAATAATTGATATGTATATTTTTTTAAATATTTTTGAAGAATTAACTGGCGTATATCAAAGTATGTTGCCCAACATTTTAAAGAGTGTATGATATCATGGATTTAGGCCAATGTGAATCAGACTAAGTCCGTGGCCTCCTCGGGTCTTTGGTAATTAAAGCCATATTTCCTTGGACCATATTAATTTTGGACGAAATACAAAGTCGTGTATAAACTTAACTTTCTATTAATATGTTTACCGATAGCAATACAGGTTTTATAAATAGATTATCAATTATAATATAATAAAAAAAATGATAATAAAGTGATTTTATATTAACTACTTATTAATTGCATAAGCTTGTTGATCATGTGGTTGGCTTTATTGATTTAGGCCCTATTTGTTCATTTATTCATCACTATGTTTATTCGTCTATGAACATGATGAACAGATTCTACTATAATTATTCTTTCAATATTCCTTCATTGCTTATTTTGGGGCTTGGTTTAATGGTTGATAACCAAGTACTTGTTTCTTTGGTCGGTTTATTGATTGATTGATTTGTGATTGATTGAATAATTAACTTGTGATTGATTGATTGATTGATTGATTGATTGATTGATTGATTGATTGATTGATTGAATGAATGAATGAATGATTGATTGATTGATTGATTGATTGAATGAATGAAATGATTGATTGATTGATTGATTGATTGAATGAATGAATGAATGAATGAATGAAGGAATGAATGAATGAAATGATTGATTGATTGATTGATTGATTGATCGACCGATCGAATGGTGAACAATTGGTTGATTGATTCATTCATTATTTGTTTATTTATTTATTTATTCATTAATTTATGTATTCTTTTATTCATTAATTTTTGTTTAGCCAATATACACATTACATCAAATATTAACCTAATGCATTTATCATTTTCTAATTATTCTGAAATATAACATTGTTTGCACGGTTTTAAAGACTTTTGACAGGCCCTTGTCTGCTACTAGCGGGTTTGGGAAATAAGAGAAATTTCGCTGTTAATCCATCTTTTAAAAAATCATTGTTTAAACGCGGTTCCTCCATAACTACCTAAGGCTGATTCAAAGGAGACCCGATGAAGTTATATCGTAAAATAAAATTGAACGTAGTTGTGAAAAAAATCAATTTCCGCAGCCTTAAAAAATAATTTTATTACTAATAAAAATTTTATTCACTACCTGTGATGGCTCTATACTTCTAAAAGTAACAGAATTGTGTCAAAATTGAGTGAGAAATTAAGCTGACTGGCAATGCTAGGTGAAATACAAATAAAATTACATACAAAATACAAATAGATCTCACAGCAAATAGTGTGCTCGGTTAATAAAACATGTTCAGATTCAAAACTCTGTGATTCATTATAATGATTGAATTTCCAATTTGGTAAATTTTTTTAAATTTGATCAAAGAATTTTGGATTACATTCCGATACTTTCTGTTTTTTGCGCAGGTTTTCACAAACCGCCAGGAAAGTGCGATCAACTCTAATAATTAAGTTGTCATGTCGGCCTACACTCTTAGAAATGTTTTAACTAACCCAAAGTCTAGTTCAAATATGGACCTACCAACTGTTAGTTGAAACAAAATTCCATGCAAAAGAACTGGGGTTGTTCTGACCAACAATTACTAGGTTCATATTTGAACAAATCTTGAGGTGGTAAATTGAATTTCTGAGAGTTTATTTGTAAAAGAAAATAAAATCACCTCACTGCAGCTTTGTGGAGTTCTTCATGACTTAGGATAATCAAAAACAAAAATATACCACGTATGATTTATGCAAACCGTTTTTACCATACTGATCGGAATACATACCCCCCCCCCCCTCCCGTGGCGTAACGGCTAGACAAGGCCAAAAAACCGGGGGAAAGGAGAAAAAGAGGGAGAAAGGAATAGAAACGTAGTGGGAAAGAAACAAATATTGTTCATTATAGTGTTATGTTATATTAAAATTATGTTATTTTATATTACATAAGAAACATTTTTTATGACTTTATGAAACATAATTCGCTCAGGGCCTCGCATTTTCTGTTTAACGTGATATATTTATTAAACCTCCCGTATTCAAGTCAATACAGATCGCACTTCGAGTTATTATTGTTTTATGTAGTGACATATGCTTCTTTTTCATGACTATATGTGATTGCCCCATCTTAAGGTCCTAATATGAAACATTTCCTGTCCGTGCTTACCTTCACATAAGTGAATTGGCGAGATAATTATGTCTGCTCGTTTTCGTGAATTCCTAAAATCAGTCCTTAAATTGTCCCTTTTTCTGATCTGAATATCAAAAATTTTCAGCTCGCGCTTCCCGCTCCCATCATTTAGTTAGTGAAATACGTATGGTCTTCGTAAATTCCTACAAACAAGCCTTAAAATTCCCCTCTTTATGTCTGAATTTTCTAAATTTTTAGCTCGCGCTTCGCGCTCGCAATATTTGAGTAGTGAGATGCAAAAGTTAATATTGATTACAAAACTTTGCTTATTATTGTTCGTATTAATATTTTAGGTCTGAATATGAAAAATTTTCAGTTCGCGCTCACATTATTTGATCAGTGAGATACATATCCGTATATGGCACTGTCCTGAAAATGTCTCTATTAGGTCACTATTCCTGGCAACTGAGTGCGCTTCGCGAGCTAACTAAGTGACTCCAAATTTTTGTTGGTGCCCTCCCCCCTGCCGTGACCCCAGGTACGCCGCCACTGCCACCCCATCCCCTTCTTTGCACCAAAACTTTGAATAAAGACGTAGGATTTTCGACATGATTGTGACATGCAGCTTCGTATGTATATGAATGACTATATCAACAAAAGTTTGCATTCCATTTTCCGAAAGTCCATAACCCATTTTATCCTTAAAACTTTTGAGGTTAACATAATTATATGAAATATGTTTAAAATCTGAAAATAATCATTATGTGGGCGCAGGCCTATTCAGCATGCATTTCTTTTCATAACAATATTTACCAAAATCCAAGAAACTAGATGCGTAGGAAAGCTCTTTAGTACTACAAAATACCTAAATGGCGCTAAGTAAAGACGTGCTCAAAGAATTTAATCTTGTTGCACTTGTAAAGAACAAATTTTAATGGTGAAAGAAGGTTACCCTACTCAACAGAAAAATGTCGCACGCGACTTTGATTATGAACCAGTGAAAGCAACTCCTGAAAAGTAGACTCAATCAAATTGCAATTAATATACCAGTTAGTCAATATTTTGCGAATTCCATCAACCAAAATCAATTATTGCGATTGATAAGTAAGGCAAATAGAAATTTTGATGAGAACTGAAAATAATTAGTGTTTCAAGGAAACTTCTTTCATAATCCCATCTCATATTAGCTATCTTTATTTTTCTTAGAATCCCTTTTTCATAATTGCAATATATTATAAGCCCATGATTTTTCTTTTATTACATCAAGCATATCAAGTTTAATGATAGGTCGATTAGATATGTTCTTTGAAGAATTTGGAGGTGGTAACTAATCACTGTTTCAATATATAATTCTATATTTTTTTTATAAACTGTTTACGTTGAAGAATAGACACAATAGCTATGTAATGGTGGTATTTCAGACGTAATTATGAGTGATGCACGCACGGGACACTTTGCAATTGTATTTAATCATAAATAAAGAGGGTATACTTCTTTAGGAAGGGTTTATAGCCTCTGGCGCATATTTTCTGTGTTTTGAATACATATTAAACTCTCGTTCTTATTCACCAAAGAAGAAGTATTCAAAACTAATAATATATTTGACAAATATAATTTCAGCCAGCAAAAATTATATGGTCTCATAAAAATTTATTCCCAACTCTGCATTTGATATCAAGTATTGTTCAATGAGTTTCGGTAAAGTTTCTGTCTCATGATTATCGTAACACAATTGAAAAATAAAATGAGTATATAGTTTAAAGAAAAGAATTTGATTCAAAATCATTCCGTAAGAAAATAAGAATGAACGAGATGGATATTGTTTTTCTAGCAAAAATATATTTTTAGATCTTGAGGCAATGGGACAGTTTAGTATTTGTTTTGAATAGACTCCATTCATTTTGGAAAAAACATGTGAATAGACTCCATTCATTTTGGAAAAAACATGTGAACAATAAAGACACCCATTTACAAATTCAATGCAAACATTTTATATGTTGATCTACAGTTCTCCATTTCGTTTGTCATCGATCAATCATAGTCATTTCCTGATTTCTTTCTGTTTTTATTTTTAACTCAAAATTCGCATTAAGTTGTTTCAATGTATTCAGTTTATTTAATATTATGGCATAACGTTATATCCCCCTCCCCTCCGCGTGACACGCAGACACATGTATTTAGAATATGATCAAATGAAAGTGATGAAATATAAGAAAACATTTTAGTAGGGCCTATCGCTAGTTCGTTTCTTCTTAAAAAACTTGCCTTTTTCGCTTGGATTTCATCTTTGGTTTATGTTTTGTGTGCTGTAATTTTTGTTAGAATTTGGGGCAAGTTGGGGTTTTTGTGTTTAATACCTTACAAGTTCACGAGCTTTCGTGAACTTGTAAGCTAGTGAACACTTTTTGCGAGAGTGATCACGAATTTCCTAGAAAGCCAGTGAACACTTTTTGCGAGAGTGTTCACGAATTTCCTTGTTGACCATAGTAGATTGCGAGACAAATGAATACCCTCTAGAGATTACATCCCAACTATATCCCACAGGTTTATGAGCACCGTCTACCAGTCTTCACCATCAACGCTCACGAACACTAGCTACCCTCTACGTTCGTTGGTCTTTATCAATTTCTATCAAGCTAAGGAGTACCACTACTCAGCTACTTGAGCTTGGTAGTCTGCAAATTTCAAGTTAGAGTGGCTTTGATTGTACACTGCGAGTATGGATGCTAACCGATTTTTTAGGAGATATTCATCACAACTAAGCCAAGAATTGTTCATTGTTGTATTAAGATGCACAATTCAGCAATTGATGGAATGAGCAATGAGGTACTGTGATTGCTAATGAGAAGCAAGACAAGTGCCGTGCCCCACATGTCTATATTCGTGTAAGTATACATACATAAGTGCATGAAAAGGCGATATGAAAAATGACGGCCGGCGACGGACTCACTAAATTATTGCAGTACAAAATATACTTCTCTCTCATTAATAAGACTAAGAGACATAGTCAGATTTAACTTATGTATACTAATATTACTAACCTCGCGCTCGCAAAACGTGTGAGTGATTTGGATCGGCTAGCGCGAGGGCGAGGCACACCAAATGGCAAATGATAAATCTGCACAAAATATAGGAATTTTACGTCGTTGTTTATCTCGAAGTTTTGGGATTTTTTTGTCGGGATATGTTCAAAGTGTTTTGAGGTGCTAGCGATTTATATAACAAAGGAAAGAACTCTTGTTTTCTGAAAAAGAAGTGTACATGTTTCTGTATAAAGACGCATTTTCCTAGACTAGACGTCTAGAGCAGTCGAGAGTCAGAAAGGCAAATGAGAAAAGTCCCCAACGTCACATATCCATAAACTATTGATCGAAACATGTTTCAAAGTTGTTTTGAGGTACCAAGGGCTAAAATTAATTCTATAAACTTGCCATAATGAACCCCTGTTCTCCAAAAAACAGAATAGAAGTCCTATATATCTCAGATTACTAAATGGATGATCAGGAATATGTGGAAATTGATAACAAGGAAAAATATTTAATATACCTTCCATTTTGAACTCCTATATGAAAAGCCACTTTCAAAGGGCCATTTCTGTGAATTCCTTGAAATTGCGGAAAATCACTGTATTATCGCAATGAGAGAAAGGTTAATATCGATATTGCTAAGTGGCAAAAAACAAGGGATTATCAACAGGACTAGCGATAAAGACATTATCGATAACAGCCCTAGTTTTGATGTGCTAACAAGTAAAAATATATTTGATATACCTTCCTTTATGAACTCCCATTCTCCAAACAGAATTATAAATGACGCATTATTCAGACAACTGCAGAAAGGAAAATGAAATAGAACAGAAGTCACAAACATCTCAGATCAATGACGATCAATTGGGAAAGTTTTGAAATTGTTTTTGGGTACCGGTACTATGGCTTAGATTTAATTTTATATACATTTCGTTATTATCTCCCGCTCTCCGAGAAGAAATATAAAGGACGCATTTTCTCGACATCGGAAAGGAAAATAAAAATTTATAGATGTCACAGTGATCTCGAAATGATTGAACGATCTGAAAGGAAGTGTTTTAAAATTGTTTTGACCTCAAAACTGTTTAAATATTGCACCTAGAGTTATTTCAAATGGCCACCGGTCATCCCGATACACATTGTATGATCGGCGATAGGGGGTAAAAGAGCCAATCAGCCATGATTAGATCGTTATCAGCTGCCGATCTGATGATCAGTTACAGGGTTGTTATTGAATGAGTGGTCACAGAAGTAAAATTATTGAATCTATTCGCCCGGGCACTATCTGGGTTACAACAACAACATTCAATAAAGCAAGGCATGACTCAAGTTTTTATTTTATCATCATGTTTTGAAATTTTGATGATGATTTATCATCAATCATATCAATGTTGCCGATAATGCTTTGCTACTGCTGGTTGATCAGCAACAATATCGAGAAAAATGAATTTTGTATTCTTGTTTTAACTACCATCAACTTGAGAAGTTACTTTAGTCGTATTTGTTAATCCCTCTGATTACAGGTATTCTTACAAGTGAAGATGAAAGTGTCAAAGAAAGGATCCAACCTTGACAAGACCAAGATTTGCAGCAAACCCGATATAAGCTATGAAGCCAAGATCAAAATACGAAAGATCCCCAGCCAAAATGTTGTACATCGGTTACGGTTCAGAGAAATTTATCGTCCGAAATATTTGTCACATTTCTCTCTCACAAGATCATTTCATCAGAATGTCTTTCCAAACTTCACCATTGTTAATGTGGAGAAGCCACCTTGTTTTTTGCGCAAGTTCTCTCCGGATGGACGCTATTTCATAGCCTTTTCCTCGGATCAGACTTCTCTTGAGATATATAGGTTTGAAGGACCAGCTGCGGCTGGTGACCTGCTGCAGAATCTTCACTCGAGCAAACCAGATGTGGCAGATGCAGAAGCACATAATGTCCGTGGTCAGCTCTTTGAACGATTCTTTGTACTGTGGCACACTGTAAACATAGCTCCAAATGGTGAACACCTAAACAGAGAATGCAGTTTGTTCACCGATGATGGCAGGTATGTCATTGTAGGATCAGCTGTCTATGTCCCAGATGAACCCTATCCTCACTTTTATGACATGTATAGAAATAATGAGTCTGTATCACCAACTCACCGATCTCCTCTTGAAGATTACTCCCTTCATCTGATAGACTTGCAGATGGGTGTCTTATGTGATACTCGGACATTCAAGTGTGACAAGATCTTCCTGTCCCACAATCAGGGGCTCTATCTCTACAAAAACATTCTAGCTGTTCTGTCTGTGCAGCAGCAAACCATTCATATCTTTCAAGTGACTGCAGATGGTAGGTTCCTGGATGTAAGGACTATTGGAAGGTTTTGTCATGAGGATGATGCCTTGGCTATATCCATCTTGCGATATGAAATGCCCTCCTCAAACTCTAGCCAAAATGAACGACCTTTCCGTGACGCTTGCATCAACTCCTTGAAGCACAGGCTGCTTGTATACCTTTGGAAGCGTGCTCACAGAGAAGGGACACCCATTGCCATGAGGCACTTCTATCAACACTTTGATATCTTCAGGTGGTTACGGATGTGGAAGATGCAGTTGCTTGATGAAGTACACCTTCTGATCAAGTATGCCAGTGAGGATGTGGTGACATTACGGATGACTGATCCAACTTCCCAACCATCTTTCTTTGTTGTCTACAACATGGTCACAACTGAAGTTGTTTCTGTCTTTGAGAATACTTCTGAAGAGCTCCTGGAGTTGCTGGAAAACTTTTGTGACCTCTTCCGAAATGCCACACTTCATGCTCACACCCAATTGACCTGCTCAGCATCAAGCAATGTTTATGCTAGACAGATACAGAGGAGATTCAAGCACACAATCATCAATGCCAAATATGGAGGGCACATGGAAGCTGTCAAAAGACTTCTTGCTCAGTTGCCAATTAGTTCTCAGTCCTACAGTAGCAGCCCATACTTGGACCTGTCCCTTTTCAGCTATGATGATAAGTGGGTGTCAGTGATGGAGAGACCTAAAGCATGTGGGGACTATCCTATCAGGTATGAATTAAAGTTTCTTTTGAGAGCAGTTAGCTTATAATGTCAGGGGTGTAACACAGTTGAATGATTTAATTTTTAACAAATAGAATAATTGCATTTTTGTTCAAATTTGAAATTACGATATAAGATAGGCCTATATATTAGGACATTAAATTCAGTTTGAAACACTCCTTTTATTGAAGATCAATTTGCTATTAGTTTCATCTTTATATTTGATGCAAGATTCCCTCTCCATTTCCACTAGATGTATAATGATTTATAAAACACAGATTAAAACAACTATTTATTTGAAATCTTGGAAATGTAAGCAAGTACTTACTAACTCCTTGAAGTATTACCCCATTGTATAGTACTCTGATATTCATTCACCTTTTATTTCCAATCTTCAGGTTCTATGCTAGAGATTCAGGTATCTTGAAGTTCAAGATCCATGCCGGCCTCGTAGGACGTCCTTCCCCTCCATCAGCTCGTCGACTAGTGGCCTTCACCTTCCATCCGTATGAACCTTTCGCTATCTCCGTTCAGAGGACAAACACAGAGTATGTGGTCAACTTCCATGTGCGTCACCAACCAGCAGACTGAGGATTGTTACAGTTTTGTTCATGGACAAAGCTTTTGGAAAGGGGAAGTGGCATTTGAACTGTTGGGACCGACTAGTCCCTGTGTGGAGCCTAAATGGACATTTACAGAATTTATTAATCAACAGGTTCATTTGATTTTAGTAACTTTGTGAGAGCTTGATTAGTTTGTTAAAGTGTAATATCTGGCACATCAAATTTTGTTCATACATTGACTTGTTTAGCAAACTGGACAAATTCCTGTCAAGGGGAAGTCCTTGTTGGATTTATAATATTTATATAAAACAAAACAAACACACAAGCATGTCAAGACTTTTATCTTGAAGAAAAATGTATTACAAAAGAGTATTTTAGGAAAATCCAACAGCATTCAAAATATGATGTATGAGTTCATGAAACTGATCACAAATTTGCAATTCTGACTTTAAAAATTACCTTGAGTGAAATCAAAGTCTTTGTTACAAGTGATTATGCATTTTTCATGCGAGTGCATCATAGCTGTAATCAACTCTTAAGTGAATTCTTATGTTCTGTACATCTTGCATATTATGGTCACATCCAGCTGTACAACTCTCTGAATCTATATAGAATCTCTACCACCCTACTCTTTAGCATGGTACAACTATTTTAATTCTGTGTAGTCTGGAAGTTAATGCATACCCCCCTGCTTGCAATGCACAATGGATTTGCAACCTACTTGCTGCATGGCTTGGCTCTATTTCCAAGGTGACCTATTTAAAGTGAAATGAAACCTTTGGAACAAGTGTCGAAACAGAAAAATAAAAGAATAAGAGCAAACGAAAGTTTGAGAAAAAATCTGACAAATAATGAGAAAGGTATGAGCATTTGAATATTGCAATCAGTAATGCCATGGAGATCCTCCCTTTGGCACTGCGACAAGGATGTGTGATGTTACATGTGAACAACTTTCCCTTTGATCGACTATAAAATACCCCAAAAATGTATCTTTTTCCGCAGCCTCCTTGTATGCTACACAAAGGTTAGTTTACACCATGTGCAGTTGTGCACAGAGTTGTATGACTGGTTGTGACCAGAGGTTTACTTTAAACATCAAGAGAGGAACCACATCCAGTAGAAACGTACTTATATTTGGAATATTACTGCATGCACTATTTAATTGTATCTGGGGCCGTTTCATAAAGAGTTACAACTGTTGAAACTTTGCCATTATGATAACTGCCATGGCAACAGGGCTCAGCAGCCAATCAAAATCAGGGTCACCATGGTAGATGCCATAATTGCAAAGTTGCAACAGATGTACTATTGTAAGTCTTTTATGAAATAGGCCCCTGGACCAGAAATTGCTGATCTTGATGGTAAATTGATTCATCAATGGGAGAGGACCTTGTATGATGATGATAAAAACAATTACCAATTCATGATTTATTCATTGCAACGCTTAGAACAAAAATTACACTTTCATTTGTAATGGAAATTCCTTAACCATTTTTTGAGCTTTTCCTGCTATATTCTGTTTTACTCAAGCAGATTTAATTTGATGATCAATTTCCCAGTAATATGATGTTTCTCTTTGCTGAATTGTCAAAAATTTAGAGGAAAGTCATTGGATCTGTCATTAATTCCATGAATATTGTTATAAGCACTTGTTTGCAAAGCAATGCTACATTAGGATACGCATGGTGACATGACTAATGCTTTTATATTACGGAAAATGGTTGATATTCCTATGGGTCTTGTAGCATTGATTGAATTAACCCTAGGCTAATGTTGATTATAAATTTAGGGAGTATCAGTTGCTAACTCATTCATCATGTAGGGATTATTTTAATCTTGTAAGTGGTGTGTAACCAAAAGTTCATTTGGTTCATGGATTTACAAGAAAAAGAAGATAATAAGTAGTATGAAATGGATTTCTTTTCATTATTTGGCAGATTATCCTTGATATGAATATTACTATCAGATATCAAAAGAAAGGCCAAAGAGCATTCCTTAAAAATGTGGACAAAACTTCTCATTGAATCTGGTCTTAAACTCTGGTTTGATAATAACACCCAGTGAATATCTATACTTTATTGTATTCTAATGATTTGATATTTGGATTTTCATTCATAATGTTTAGTTTCATTTGGCATTATTTTTTTAGCATGTAAAACAGTATGATTTGAACTAAGTTTTTGTGCAATTGTAATTTGGGATGATTATTATTTGATAATTTCCCATATCATATGTTTATTTTTTCTTTAACTTTATGATATAGCTTAATCTTCACTGTAAACTCACAAATATAATTTGTACAGAAAATTTATATTCCATTGATTTTTGTTCAATTTTGTATGTATCATCTGACTCTACCCCCCCCCCCCCCACATCCATTACTGGCTATTATTTTCACCCTACTGCAAAATGTTGTTTCCCTATTCTAGACTTTTTTTTTCATTATTTAAAATTCGATGGAAGATTGTTTTTCTTGTTCACAACAATTTAAAGGTCAAGTCCACCTCAGAAAAATGTTGATTCGAATCAATAGAGAAAAATTAGACAAGCACAATGCTGAAGATTTCTTCAAAATCGGATGTAAAATAAAGTTATGACATTTCAAAGTTTTGCTTATTTTCAACAAAACAGTTATATGAACGAGCCAGTTACATCCAAATGAGAGAGTCGATGATGTCACTCACTCACTATTTCTTTTGTTTTTTATTGTTTGAATTATACAATATTTCACTTTTTACGAATTTAATGATTAGGACCTCCTTGCCTGAAGCACAAAATGTTAAAATAATGGAATTCCACGTGTTCAGGGAGGAATGGAACTTCATTTCACATGACAATGACGAGAAAATCAAAATATTTCATATTTCAAACAATAAAAAACAAAAGATATAGTGAGTGAGTGACATCATGGACTCTCATTTGCATACTGACCGAGATGTGCATATAACTGTTTTGTGAAATGAAGCGAAACTTTAAAATGTCATAACTTTCTTATTTTACATCCGATTTTGATGAAATTTTCAGTGTTATGCTTGTTGAATTTTTCTCTTTTTATTCAAATCAAGTTTTCGTTGGGGTGGACTTGTCCTTTGATAGAAGAAAACTGTATGGTTAGTTTACCTGTTACTATTTGGCCAGGGGGGCCACTTCCATTCACGAATGGATACCATGCGCGACCATGGGGTCTCGAAAAGCACCCTAAACACGTAATTTTCATATTCTGAAAATGCACCCCTTAACAAGTATTGGGGTGTGAAACCCTACCCTTAACAAGTCTTGGAAACAAAACGATACTCTTGGCAAATATTCCCTGAAACGAACCCCTAAACAAGTACAGGAATGTTTTATTGTTACGGGTCCTTCGGTCGTCGGCTTTACCTTATTTGGTTTAGTATGACCCCACCATCTACACCTTGCGCAAATCGGACTCTAAACACGTAGTGTTGGGGCAGAAAGGACATCCTTTATAAAACATTTAATTTTGTTTTATCATCCCCGCAAAGTCGACCCTAAACACGTAATTTTCCTAGCGAAATAGATACCCTTTTTTCATTATTTTTGTGTTTTTGACACCCTTATCACGTTACGTACGTAACGTGCCCTATCATGAAAAAGACATCCTTTTTACAATTTTTTTTTGGTCGCACATGGTATCCACTCGTCAATGTAAGTGGCCCCCCCCCCCCGGGCTATTTTGTCGAATATTTTGGACCACCTGAGAAATGAGAAGTCATTGATGCAAATGTTGTATAGCCCCCTCTATGGTAAAATATCTACATTCTATACACAGAATCCTTTGGGGTGCCACGAGCCTAATTACACCAGGAGGGCTCAAGATATTCGTTCGACCCAACCCATTCGATTTTTTTTCAATTTGATGTTGCTGATTGACAAAAATGTATGAATATGATTCAAAATCTAACACTGATTCTAGAAATGGTAACTACTGAACTTCCTTCGCCCAAATTGGGAAGATAAATAAGTGACTTTGAACTATTTTTTGACTGGCGGACTAATTAGGGCTATTTTACTGTTTCAGTTGATGAATTTGATCCATTCATAGTTATCTTCATAAATGGCGATTTATTTTTAAAATGAGCTGGCTACGGTACCCTTTCCTGGTCAAATATGGAATGTCAGATATATATCCTATCCAATGGTAGTAAACATTCCACCCTCTAATGAATTTTTCAAAAGTGCCATTTTAACACACAAGTCTATGGGGAATGTTTTACGTGCGTGACACCTTGGAGTTGCACGGGCCTAATCACAACTGGCAGGCCATAGATATTCATTTGAGCCAACCCATTGCTCATTTTTTGTCTCGCCCACCAGAGGTGAAGGCGAGACTTAGGGATCCAAATGTCATCCGGCGTCCGTCCGTCACAAACCTGTAATGACACATAACTCCACAACCGTAAGTCGCTTTTCAAACAAACTTGGATGGTAGATGGACTTGGGGGACCTGCATGTTATGCTGCAGTCGGAGGTCACATGGTAAGGTCAAAGGTCGTTTTCAGGTCAACGTTAAAGTTTACATGCAAGACTCTTATGACACCTAACTCTGCAACCGTAAGTCACTTTTCAACCAAACTTGGATGTTAGATAGACTTGGGGGACCTGCATGTTATGCTGCAGTCAGAGGTCACATGGTAAGGTCAAAGGTCGTTTTCAGGTCAACGTTAAAGTTTACATGCAAGACTCTTATGACACCTAACTCCGCAACCGTAAGTCACTTTTCAACCAAACTTAGAAGTAGATGGACTTGGGGAACCTGCATGTTATGCTGCAGTTGGAGGTCAAAGGTCATTTTGAGGTCAACGTTAAAGTTTACATGCAAGACTCTCTTATGACACCTAACTCTGCAACCGTAAGTTACTTTTCAACAAAACTTGGATGGTAGATGTACTTAGACGACCTGCATATGCTGCAGTCGGAGGTCACATGATTAGGTCAAAGGTCATTTTCAGGTCAACATTAAAGTTTACGTGCAAGTGTTATTCCATCCAAGTCATTTCACAATGAAGTTTCGATATAATTCTCTTGCGTGCCCTCGCAAATCACGATATTTCTGGTTATTTTCATGGGCGGGCGAGACACAAAATTGCTTTTGCCTTGTTTAGTTTGATATTGCTGATTGACAAAAATGAATGAATATGACTGACAATCTAACACTGATTCTAGGGAGGGTACCTACTGAACTTACTTTTTCCAAATTGGAAAGATATATCACCACTATGGAACTATATTTTTACTGGCGGAAGAATGAGGGTCATATTCTACTCTCTCAAGTGATGAATTTGGTCCTGTCAGGTGTAGTCTTCATAAATGCTGATTTATTTTTTAAATGAGCCAGTCGAGATACCTTTTTCTGGTCAGATATGGAATGTCAGACATTTATCCTATCCACTAGTAGTAGATCGACATTCAACCCTCGAATTTCCTCATTTTTTATGAATTCTTGTGCCACTTTAACACATGAGTCTATGGGAAATGAATTAGGCCTGTGAGCCCTTGGACTGATGGAAATCCAGACAATTTTAGTACACATATGCTATTTCATAAATTCTAATTATCTTCTTTGAAATAAAGTTTTATCACTTCACAAATTTCTTAACATCACTTGGGGGTGGGGAATAGCCACAAGACGCAACAAAAAGAATATATAAATCTTAAGGCGTCTGACCTTTTTACTAGCGTAATGCTCAAGTCTAATAGCAATGTTTTATCTCCATTTGGTTAGTCACAAACTTCAGACCCTTTTGAACAGATATTTTGTTTGTGCTGAATCCTGACGCATGGATATCTTCATTCCAAATCAAAGAGCCCCTCCCAGAGTAGTCTGCTGGGCAAACCCTTCACTCGAAACAAGGGTCTGAATTGCAGCCTACTCATGCCTTGTGTACTGAAGGCTCTCTCGTATTGGAACAGCAAGTTTTGTATGTGCTAGTCTTTGCGTGGAGGCACACTTGTTGATCAAAGTTCCAATGAGGGTCTGTGCCTGCAGACTACTCCCAGAGCGTGAGAGCTCGATGAATGATTGCTCGATCTTGATTCTGAGCCTTGATTGGGTATGAAGGAAACAAGCCACACCCCCTGTATTTTCGATCAAAATTATGTTTCAATTATATTTGAACAAAAGATATAGATATATTTCAAAGTTACATTGGATTTCATTTAAAAATCTAAAGAAAAAAACATTTGATGATAAATTTCCATTTCCATTTTAAAAAGTTTGCCATTTCACCGGTAGGCCCTACCGTACCGTACCGTATACGTCAATCATATGAAAATTGATGACGCCGGATCGATGATAGTCTGCTATGCAGACTCTGAATGGCTCGTGAGGTGGGATCTGCTACTTCGATCGCAAACCAGCCTGAAAGGGCGAGCGTAGCGAGCCATTTCCACTTCTGCAGCCTCAGTAGACCTAGTCTGCTATGCAGACTCGTTGAATCAGCTAAGGTGCACTTCAGATG
This sequence comes from Lytechinus variegatus, assembly GCF_018143015.1. Taxonomy (NCBI): domain Eukaryota; kingdom Metazoa; phylum Echinodermata; class Echinoidea; order Temnopleuroida; family Toxopneustidae; genus Lytechinus; species Lytechinus variegatus. The sequence goes on along the minus strand of NC_054744.1, from coordinate 41,896,920 downwards.
TGGGTCTACATTTGTAGACTAGATCGATGACGCATCAATGAATTCGTGCGTAAACAAATTGTTGGGCTGATAGCATGCATGGTCGCCGGATTCTGTCCGACTTTGACTAGCACTAACTTACATCTTTCCTTACTTTGTCTTGATATTTAACACTAATTTGAAGCTGTGCTGAGTTGAGCTATCCTACGTCCGTCTTACTGACTTCCAAATTGGCCAAGGCAAACACTGACTGAAAAAAAAGAGGTAAGATCGCTCGCCGACGTCGTAGAGCGGGGTTTAGCGGCCTCGGCTCGACTCGGCACCGCGCAGCACGCTGCACCAGTACCAGCACATGTCCCGAGGTACACGGCCCGGGTTCGATACGTACCTGAGCTCCGGCTCCTTGGCTTGAGCTGGGGCTCGAGCATAACGTTAGGCCTTGTCTGGAGTGGAGGCTCGTGGACTGGAGAGTAACAGTCATTTTACTGACGTAGGCCGTAGGCTTACTCTCCATTGAGCCTCGAATGGGATGGTATATATTAGGCATCTGGCAGCCGTCTGTTTCGAGGAGTTTTTAAACATTTTTTAATTTTATTCTCGTACACAGACGGCTCGCTATCGTGCAGCCACCATTAGGGGACTTGCAATGCAAAATCCCCCAGTCGGGGCTCTTCAATTTTTGTCTTTAATGAATAAAAATTTTGAGAAATAACGTGCCAAAAATGCAAATCAATATTCCCTCTTGGCATTAATTACCAAAAAACAGAGAAAAATCAAGTTAAAAGGAACAAAAAACTTAGACCAAAAGCTTCGGTCTCTGTTTTGTTGGTTGTTCAGCTGAACTTCGTTGGCTTCACTCACCAAATACAGAGACCGAAGTTCTAGCGCGATCTGTACAGGGGACTCAATGGCCATATGTTTATGTACTTAAGATCGGATAAAACGGGGAAGTGAATTTTCGCGACAGCCGAGATAAGTCACTGTTTTTGTCTCTTTTAATTTCATTTTTCTCCGTTTTTTGGCAATTAATGCCAAGAGGGAATATAAATTTGCACTCTGGTCACTATAATTTTCGAAATTTTTATTCATTAAAGACAAAAATTGAAAAGCCCCGACGGGGGGATTTTGCATTGCAAGTCCCCTAAATGGTGGCTGCACGATAGCGAGCCGTCTGTGTACGAGGAGAAATAAAAATAAAAATGTTTAAAAACTCCTCGAAACAGACGGCTGCCAGCTGTCTACAAAAAACTGAGACTTACCTCGGCTGTCTCGCAAATTCACTTCCCCGTTTTATCCGATCTTAAGTACATAAACATATGGCCATTGAGTCCCCTGTACAGATCGCACTAGAACTTCGGTCTCTGTATTTGGTGGGTGAAGCCAACGGAGTTCAGATGAACAACCAACATAACAGAGACCGAAGCTTTTGGTCTAGGTATATATATGCCCACACACACATACGGTGCCAAGTATTTTGTAGACAACATTTTGAATGAGTAGGTATTGGCTTTGTAATTGCTCCAGTCCAAAATATTTACCTAGGCTAGGCCTACTTCATTAGGCCTAGGGCCTACTTGTTCTCTTTCTTTTAAAACTTTAATTACAGACTATAGTCTCTAGTCTAGGCCTATACCTTATCGCTAATACAGTTCATTGCATGAGGGAGTATGTCACCGCAAAGGATCACGGGAATGAAAAGGGAGAAAACACTGAATCGGCTTTCGGGAAGCTAGGTATACATTCGACCAAAAGCTTCGGTCTCTGACACTGTTGGTTGTTCAGCTGAACTCCGTTGGCTTCACTCACCAAATACAGAGACCGAAGTTCTAGCGCGATCTGTACAGGGGACTCAATGGCCATATGTTTATGTACTTAAGATCGGATAAAACGGGGAAGTGAATTTGCGCGACAGCCGAGGTAAGTCACTGTTTTTGTTCCTTTCAACTTCATTTTTCTCTGTTTTTTGGCAATTAATGCCAACACTGCAAGAGAAAATATAAATTTGCATTTTGGTCAAATTAATTTTCAAAATTTATATTCATTAAAGACAAAAATTGAAGAGCCCCAACGGGGGGATTTTGCATTGCAAGTCCCCTAATGGTGGCTGCACGATAGCGAGCCGTCTGTGTACGAGGAGAATTTTTTTTTTTTAAATGTTAAAAAACTCGAAACAGACGGCTGCCAGCTGTCTAGGTATACATTACAACTAAATACAACGCCATACGTGTATGTTTTGTGTAGTGTAGTGTCACTCAAAATCTAGACTTTTTTAAAGTCTGATTCCTTCATAATGAAATTATTTTGGATACTTGAATGTGGATTTATAGAACAATCTTTGTATCACTTGTTCACTGCTACCACCCTGCCGGTGGTGAATCTACAGGTAGGACTGACAATTCGGCGGACGGGTTTTGTCCAGATTTGTTACTTCTTTTAGATTCTAAATGACATTATATTATCTTGGACGAAGGTCCACTATTTTCGTTAGACTCTAATCTTTCTATTGATATCATACACATTTTATAATATTTTGAAAATATACGTTACCGATGAGTTATTCCCCGGGTTATTCCTTATTTTTTGACTTTCTGCCGGAGAGGAAAATATGGCAGCCGTCAACGAGTTGTGCTTTTATCAAGGCTTTCCGATTATATTTTCGATATCTTGGCCAATCAATGCGAGCGACAAGTTCCGAACGCACGCACATCAATATGTCCAAGCGCAGCGCAAAGCAGCGGCACAAATCGCGATAGGTAGCGACTGGTAAATACGTCTGTAATGATGATGACGTCATCCAAGATGGCAACTTACCTTGACCAACGAAAGGATTGAAGATGACGATGTTTCGATCATCATTTCAAAAGAATTAGCGGTAACTGAGGTCCAAGGTACGATATTTCTGAATTTTAAACATTTTTTCGTAAATATGGATGTGATTTCTTTTTCATAATATGACATTTTATGTACAAAAAAACGATCGGAAAATCGGGTTCCCGCTGTTCGATCTAACGTTACTGCTAAAATACGTTGTCTGTACGTACGGGCCTCCAAGCTTTTCAGTCTATGTATTGGTGAGTGAGCCAACGCAGTTCAGCGGAACAACCAAAATACAGAGACTGAAGCTTTTGGTCTAGACTATGGTATGCCAATGTTGTACAGAGCACACACTTCAAAAAATCATTAAAATATCACTTTTGTGACCAAAATTACTAATTTTCATACAGTTGCAATTTATTTTTCATTAGTAACTTGGGAATAATTTTTGTATTCACCAGAGCACTCAAAAACTTGAATTTTGGGCATATTTTTGTGTACGCCCTCTATTGGTGGAAAGTAATATGGCAAGAAAATTTTCATTTTTTGATCTCTATTTTTAATTAAGAAAAAAATTATTTAAAGAATCAAATTGAAATAAGAGCCAAGTAGTATGAATAATAGGTGTAATGAAAACTGTCAGTGTAAAAAAATCAAGCATTTGCCCCAAAGAAAAAGAGAAAATAAGCCAAACATTGCCACCCTTATTTTGCCACACATGGAGATATAACTGAGAACAAGGTTATATTATAACCTTGTTCATTGAATGAGTGCTTGGTATCATGATTGTACCATGAAAGTATGAACTCAATGCTCACCGTATTTTCAAGTTTTCTGGGGCTAAATTTGGGAAGATTTTGTGGGAAAAGTGATTATGGTGATTGCGGGCATAATTCATCATCCCGATCGACTTTAGAAAAGAGCATGTCGGCGATCCGAAGAGAGCCTGAGGCCATTTTTCCATTAAAGAACATTGATGAGAATCATAATGTTGACCATAATATATTTTATCTCCATATTTAGCTAGTTTTTGTTAATTTGGGGGAAATATAGTTCTTTGCAAAAGGGCTTTTGAAGTTTTGAGTTTGATCATTACAAGATCTAAGTTAGAGGGGGTGAGACTCGAGGATCGAGCGGCCGGAGAGACCAAATACCGGTATATAAAAATACTGTAAGCTAGTGTGTATTAAGAATTACATATGAATAGGCCTGTGACATGCAGAATAAAATGAGATTAGATAAATCCCTGAATTTAAAACTTTCTATCGATGCTGTATAGGCCCTAGTGTTCTTCATAAACTCCCCTTGACCTCTCATGTAATTTCATTCTGTCTGAAAACTCAGCAGCTGATGGATATTTAATTCATATAAATAATAGATATTGTTTTAATAAAACAAATTGGCATCTTCAATTAATTTCATCGCAGATTACTTCTCTCACAGATCACCTTCCTCATTTCATTTTTTTTATACTTATTTTTCTCTCATACTTTCATCTATTCTCATTTTTTTTTCTATTTAATTCATTATTTTGTCTTTGCAGTATTATAAAATCTTGGGACCAGGCCACTAATAAAATTTCAGAATGTCCGGCAATGTTCCTGAATAGACCAGTTCGTAGTTACTCATGGACAATTTTGGTCAAATGACCTTTCATTTCTTTGAGTAAGATAGGCAGATTTCAAAGCAAGATATTACGTAAGCTTGCCTTACATTGCAGGATGAAGAAATTGAATAGACCAGGGCTCCGTAAAACAAATGTTTGCGATGGATTGCAAATATGAAAGAAGCGCACTGATTGGTCCTTGGTCAGTATTTTAAACCAAATAAGCATGTAAAATTGATATCGATTGGTCAGTTCATTTAGCGATTGATCGCTAATCTTTGTGTTATGGAGCCCAGGTGACTAGAATAGCACACCAATGAACACTTCATCAAGGTATTTGTTGCTACATGTACTTTGACTGTATTATAGCATGTTGCACAATGTACATGTACATGTACTTGGCAAACTGTGAAATACCAGTCGTTCGTGGACGCATTGTTGTTTTTGTGGATGTAAATAAAAACCACAATTCAAAAGAATATATGAATGATCAAGACATAATGTTGGTGCTTATCTCATTAGATTTTAAACCACCATGTCACTTTTATACAAATGACCTTCCTCTGATCATGCGTAGAATCTTTTGATCATGTGCAGAACGGAACTACGAACTGGCTTATTACATGTAATAATTGAGTATCTGTGGAGAGAAAAAAAAAACTCGGTTAATATCTGAATAAAATCATGTATTCTTGACAATCGATTGATATATTACTAAAATATATAACTAGAATAAAGTAATCAAAATTATCAAATCCAGGGGCAGTGGAAGCAGGGGCTGGGGGTGAGCTGCAGCCCCCCCCCCCACTTTTTTTTCCAAAACTGTGTACAAAAACATAGAAAATAACCATAAGATTTTTTGCATGGTCAGCCTTTTGGCTCAGCGCCCCCCCCCCTTTGAAAACCGTTCCGCGGCCCCTGAAATCTACTGCAGAATCTGTTTTATTGATCATCATTTTATTAATTCCTTGGATTTCTGGGACCATGCAATTTCGTCCACTGCCTCGCGGACGTACACTGTCCCTGGGCCGAAAGTGCCCGCAGTCCGTGCATACAAGTGCACTTTGCACAGTCACAGCTGCACAGCTCAGAATACGCACAGACAGTGCGTGAAAATGAAACATAATTGCACTTGTCTTCATAAAATCTGTGGTATTTCATGCAGCTATAGATGGCACATCTATCTATGCCACCCATAAATAAGAAGAAAAGTGATGTTAGTTCCTTAAACAAATATGATGAGCCGTTTACTTGAAGAAAACAAACAGTTGGCTGCAGGCGTCGATCATATTTTGATACACTTTGGAAATCGTACACTTTATTGTCGGCTGCTTGCGTTCGCATGGTCGCATCTGGACAATAGCAGCGCTATTGCTCTTTTTTTGATCCCATGATCCTTTGCGTGAATATATTTGCGATAAGGTCTATACTTCTGTAAATGGGCTAAAACCTCATTTCCCCCCCACTAGGAAAAAATTAAATTCTTTTTACACGAAAAATTATATTAAAAAAAGAAGAATCATGTATAGAAGATGAGCTATACTCACAGATGTTGTTGTCGCCATCTTGCCATATTTGCTATTGAAGCCAAAGATACAGAGGCAGTATAAAGGCATGAGCAGTGCCAACTTAGATTTTTTTAAATACTTGCGTCGGCCGATAAATCATGAATCGTAAAATATGAAGTGATTTCAAGATATTTATTAGCCGATGCAAGTATTTTACAATCCATGATATTTATCGGCCAACTCAAGTATTTTTTTTGCCACTATCCCTGGGAGGGGCCAAAGCCCAGACCACCCCCCCCCCCCCCCCCTCGGTTGCTCTACTACATGTACAGGTGTACCTCACAGAGTATACTGCTTTTGCAGTCTTCCTTGAGGCCGTTCTCATTACGCTTTTTAAAACTAGTTTACTGGAAACCACTTTGGAAGATCGCTTAGCTAGCATTCTCACTTGATCACACAAAAGTGGTTGTCAAAATCACTTCACGTAAAGCGCTCTTGTTGCTATGGAAACGCTCTCAGTGGGGTGACACGTGCGCAAAATTCGAAACCGCAGCATAGGCATTAACACCTGTCGTGTGGAGTAGCGCGCTCAAAATGTGCAAAGATCGCTTCCCGAAGAACGGTTGTGTCCTCACGCTTAAACCAGTTTAACGAGGCAAAGCGATCTTGAAAACTACATCGCGAGGTGGTTTTCCAAACTAGTTCAGAAGATTGCTTCCAAGACCGCTTTGACCGTTCTCATTTCGCGTTAAACTAGTTTCCAGTAAACTAGTTTTAGGAACGTAGTGAGAACAGCCTCCTTGTTGTAAAGTAGTCCTACATGTTATAGCTTTCACCTGTGATGCAGGCATGCTTCTACATGTATGATTAACTTTTTTTTCCTTCTGATACCCAATTCAGATAATCCTCTTCAGTGATTAGAAATGCTGCAGTCACATTTCTCTCACGGCTGCTGAACGGCCAGACTTAAATATATACATGTAGGCCCATGTCCCAGGCACCTGCTACTGTCATGTCCTATGTACATGTACCTTGAATGTCAGTTTCTTATTTATGTACCTTGATAGTCTCCAGCTTCTGTGTCAATTGACCGTGAGCTTTGCTCACAATCACAGATAAGATCAAGATTCAACTTCATTGTTTGAGAAGACTTGCAAATATTTGGTATGATTATTCTAAAGAGATAAATGGAAAGGTAAAAATCTCCATAGAAGTTCTGAACATTGCCATTCTCAGGTTTGTCACGACCACTGCCGCCATTTTTTCGCTGCTGAATGCGCGAGTTGTTGACAGAACTTGAAGATCTAACTGTGTGTTAGTGTATCTGAGATCTTTCGGATTTATTTTTTTGTTCTAGGGACTACTAGCTCAACGCAAATCAGGTACATGTATGAAACATCCATTATTCTAGCTTTCATATAGGTATGTGTAGTATAGTGTGTTTAACATTATAAATCAAAATATAGTGTCTAATGCACACTGCAGAGATGCCAAGTTCCAAAACCAGCTATGCGTGAGATTTTCTGTGATCCGACGTGAGATCTATGATAAATTATACATGGAATTAGGCTGTGATACATGCATGAGAAAGAGATTTGAGGAAATGAGCAGGAGTCTCTAATGTGGGAGTTCCATGCATAATGCATGAGACTTGGCATGTCTAATTAAAGGTCAAGTCCACCCCAGAAAAATATTGATTTGAATAAATAGAGAAAAATCAAACTTGCATAATGCTGAAAATTTCATCAAAATTGGATGTAAAATAAGAAAGTTATGGCATTTCAAAGTTTCACTTATTTTTCACAAAACATGTAGAACTCGGTGACATGCAAATGAGACAGTCGATGATGTCCCTCACTATTTCTTTTTTCTTTTTTGAACTATACAATATTTCATTTTTAACAGATCTGAAAACAAAGGCCAACTTGAATGAACCGAACCTTCAACCATTTATATTTAAACAAAGCTTAAAACACATGTTAAGGGAGAAATTTATCTTTGTTTCACTTGACAATGAGGAGAACATTAGAATATTTCATACAATGAAATACAAAAGAAAAAGTGAGTGGATGACGTCATGAGTCTCCTCATTTGCATACATGTACCTACTAAGATGTGCATATAACTGTTTTGTGAAATCAAGTGAAACTTTAGAATGTAATTAACTTTCTTATTTTACATTCGATTTTGATGAAATTTTCAACGTTATGCTAGTTCGATTTTTCTCTATTTATTCAAATCAACAGTTTTCATGGGTGGACTTGACCTTTAAAGATGTGCATTATTCCCTGCTTCATGCATGTAAATTCATTGAATATTTCTTTGTAGACCACTGTAACTTTATAGAAATTGCATTGAATTTTATGGCCTGTCCTTATCCTACATGTACTCATAATTTACCTTTTCATCCAAGTTTGAATTTCATGTACAGCTGTACATGTTGGTTTGGTGAAGTCTGTTTTATAACGACTTGTCAAATATCTGAAATTTTAAACCGAGATCCATTGATCTTTAAAAAAGAATATATATCTTCTTACTAAACATTTTTCTGAATATGCAATAGTGTGTTTGGTTGAATCTGTTTTCATTTAGCATTGCCCGTATACTGGAGTGAATGTATGGGGGCGGATCAAGTGAGAGCTTTTTTTAGTGTATTTTCTTTGCTGGTACTATTATGAATGAATTGTTTCCGGTTTTAAACACGATTCCAGAAATTCACAAGAAAAATGTACATGTATCGTAAATGAAAGGGCAGTGTGCGGGATGTTTGCATTTGCAAAATACCCATTTGAAAGAGATTTTTCATTTCCATTTTGATTTTTTATTTATTACATGTATTCCATAGTATGTAATTACATGACCAAGCCATGCCTTCTAGACATAAAACTCCTACTGTACTTAAACGTTTACACATGAATGTCTACCTGCAGTTTTTCTTTTTAATGGCTTTTTTTTAGATCATGCAACAGCAGTGTGGTACTTGTTACAATTCTCTGTATATATAATGTATGCCTACCATTCAAAATTTGGGCATCAATGCATAAAATACTACATGTATAACTAATCTCGTAAACTATTCCTGATGAATGAAAAGGAACTGCCATTAAAAAGAAGAGGGCACTATTAGAAATACATAAAATCACTGAACAAGATGATACTGGGGCCCCATCTCGGGGGGGGGGGGGGGAGAAATGAAAAAGCCTTATGTAAGCTATTGATCTTAAAGGGCCATTTGACAGCAAAGTCCTTGGATGTTATAATCTGATATTTATCTCTAAATCAGAGTGACTTTGAGATTGCTGATTATAGGGAGGAAAGAGAACAAGTAAAATGCTCTTTGACCTGATAAAGGAATGGGGTGATCATATTCAATTTGACAATGCTAACTTGACATTTTTTTTATCAGAATGCACAATATTGACAATGTACATTAATTCAGGTTTTGGCAGCTTCCCCGGGGGGGGGGGGTCCACTTCCATTCAGGAGTGGATACCATGCGCGACCATGGGGTCTCGAAAAGCACCCTAAACACGTAATTTCCATATTCTGAAAATGCACCCCTTAACAAGTATTGGAAACAAAACGATACCCTTGGCAAATATTCCCTGAAATGAACCCCTAAACAAGTACAGGAATGTTTTATTGTTACGGGTCCTTTGGTCGTCGGCTTTACCTTATTTGGTTTTAGTACGACCCCACCTTCTACACCTCATGCATATCGGACTCTAAACACCAAGTGTTGGGGCAAAAAGGACATCCTTTATAAAACATTTTAATTTTGTTTTATCATCCCAGCAAATTCGACCCTAAACACGTCATTTTCCTAGCGAAATAGATACCCTTTTTTAATTATTTTTGTGTTTTTGACACCCTTATCATGTTATGTACGTAACGTGCCCTATCGTGGAAAAGTCATCCTTTTTACATGTTTTTTTGGTCGTGCATGGGATCCACCCGTCAATGTACATGCTGTAATGCAATATTTGATTCCACTATGCCCGGGCTCTATTTAGCTTTGATGCACTGTACATGTATGAGAAAGGTTTAGACTTTAGAGTCTGTCTGAAGTTAAAAGTCAAGTCCACCTCAGAAAAATGTTGATTTGAATCAATAGAGAAAAATCAGACAAGCACAATGCTGAAAATTTCATCAAAATCGGATGTAAAATAAGAAAGTTATGACATTTCAAAGTTTTGCTTATTTTCAACAAAATAGTTATATGAACGAGCCAGTTACATCCAAATGAGAGAGTCGATGATGTCACTCACTCACTATTTCTTTTCTTTTTTATTGTTTCAATTATACAATATTTCAATTTTTACGAATTTGACGATTAGGACCTCCTTGCCTGAAGCACAAAATGTTAAAATAATGGAATTCCACTTGTTCAGGGAGGAATGAAACTTCATTTCACATGACATTGATGAGAAAATGAAAATATTTCATATAATAAAATACAAAAGAAATAGTGAGTGATGTCATCAACTCTCTCATTCGGATGTAACTGGCTCGTTCATATAACTATTTTGTTGAAAATAAGCGAAACTTTAAAATGCCATAACTTTCTTATTTTACATCCGATTTTGATGAAGTTTTCAGTGTTATGCTTGTTGAATTTTTCTCTTTTTATTCAAATCAAGTTTTTGTTGGGGTGGACTTGTCCTTTAAAAGCTTGGTATCTAAGGGTCAATAATTGTGAATTATACTAGCCCTGGACATAACATTTAAATTTCAAGCCAGCATTTTATTGATTATAAACAGCTGATCTGCATTATTTGAATGTAAACAATAACCATGTCCCCTCACACTCCAATGATTAAAAGATGAAGAAGTGTGTACAAAATAGAGATATGTACAGGTAAATCCTTTGTATGGCCTCTGCCTGGGATGTATGCCTTTTGTTCTCTAAATCAATAAGATTGATTTTGAGTCTTTGAGATGTTCGCCCCCTAAAAATTAGGGACATGACATTCTTGTCGACCTTGTTGTGAAAAAACTTGGTAGTACATGTACATACAGATGTTTGGACAATACCCTGAAACGCGTTCATCTTGTGGCTTCTTGTTCATCTACTTATGCATTCGTAGGTACAAGTCAAGTGTATTTTTTTCTAAAAATACTTATTCTTTGTTGTGGAAGGTTGGCATGTCATTGGTATCGAATTCATTTTGGTTTGTTATTTTTATTTTAAGTGGAAGGAAAAACTGAGTTATGATTTCTTCACTGTTAATGACAAGATCTAAATCTCTGTTTATGACTTTATTTTAGATTAAAAAAATATTTGCCTATATAGTGCTGTCATGAGTTTTTGACATTCTTATGACAGGGCTGCATTTATCATTTGATATTTGGTTCTTAATATAACAGGGTTTGTGTTGGCCCACAAATATAGTGATGGTAGACCAGCATTTATTTTAAAAAAAATACTAGCCAGCAGTATGCTGAATTTATTTTGCCCAGTGAATTTTACTGCCTCTTTAATTTGCTGACCTGTTAAAATATATTTGTGTAAACATATGAGTAGCAGTAGAGAAGTGAAAGTCAACTGAAAGTCAACAGATGACCTATGTGTAATCAGGCCTCGTACAGGATAGGGGCCTTCTCAGGAATTGGGGGCTGATGTACTAGGACCTACACTGTACAGTAGGACTACATTTATTCTCTTGAGTCTTGAACTTTCATTAAAGGGATGGTCCTGGCTGAAAGTATTTTATAAAGCTTAATATTTAATAGAGTAGAATAATAGCAAAATGCCGAAAATTTCTTCAAAATCGAATAACAAATAACAGAGTTATTCAATTTTAAATTTTAGCAATATTTTGTGAAAACAGTCGTCATGAATATTCATTAGGTGGGCTGATGATGTCACATCTCCACTTTTTCTTTTGAATTTTATTATATGAAATTGGGTTTATTCAATTTTTTTCCTCCAAGAACTAGAAAAATTGGATTGACAACTGATTTAGTGCATTAGATATTTATTGCTTCAACTTATTTCATTATAATATAAGGAAGATATTATTCACACAGGTATGAAATTATGAAAAAATTATGATTTTATGTAATAACATAAGAAAGCGGAAAGTGGGGATGTGACATCAGCCTATTTTCACAAAATATTACTAAAGTCTAGACATCAATATCTTTATTATTTGTTCTCTGATTTTAATGAAATTTTCGGTATTTTGCTCAGTGAATTCTACTCTACATGTATGTATTATTAAATAAATATTCTCAGCCCGGACCATCCCTTTAAGTTTGAAACTACAAAAAACAAACTAGGAAAGTTCCTTTCTTATAATCTTCTGCCCTTATGACTATGATGGCGTGTTTTGCCTACATGTACATGTACATGTATGATATCGATGGTCCGGTTTAAAGAGTTTTAATCTGTAAAACTATGTAGGTTTTTCACACCTAATTTTCAGTTCTATAGATACTTTGAATGACAAAAGTCACAGCGTGGTGTACAGCATATTTAGTTCCCAAGACCCTATATTTGTCCCTTAATAGTCGGTTCCTTTAAAGGTAAATGCCAGTTTTGGTAACGATCTCAAAATGACTTTTTACAGAATCCAATACAGTATAATGACCACCCAAGTGTCTGTTTATATGAATAAAAAATATGTGCCGAAGGATTCTGGAAGAAATTGTATAATAGCTGAGAAATAAGCAAAATAAGTGTGGATTCGGGCACTTCCGTCGGGTCTTTATTCCAGCAATATAATATATACTGTCCCACGTGTGCCTATCTGTGTTGGCGATCTTCAGTGTGATTGTTTTTCAGCTTAGATTTAATGATTTCACAAAGTTCAGTTTATGTAACTGTACCAGATCTAGATCGACGATGATATAGTAATACTTAACCTTAGTTTCACAGACTTTCTCACGAAATGAGAGCTTTACTGCAACTACTGTAATTTAGCTTTAACCCCCATTTCAGAGTTTTGTGAGGCACACCCTCATCAAAAGATAATTTGAGTGCCCCCCCCCCCCTCGGGCATTCCCCCTTTCCAAATAGATGATGCTATCCTCCTCTCATATTATGACCATGGACATTCCATAGGCAATGATAGCTGACAGAGTATGACGTGAATAGACAGCTCTTTTATTCTGCTTGCCAGATATCACGTCATGACATACTTTTAAACTGGAATGTCATTTCCTCACTTGTTTTGTTTACATCTTAGACATTGAATAGGAAAAATTTTGGTTTATGATTTCATTTTCATAAATATGAAATCATCCAACACTGTCAATTCTTTTGGTCATATTTGGAAATGTCAGTCATTGTTTCTTTCAAAAGAAGAGGCAATTTTTTTTTGCAAGCTTTCATTTCCAATCAACATTTTACCCACCATTGCTTATAGTTTGCAGATTGCATACAATAGTGTCATGATCATGTGCATTTTCATTTACAATCTCAAATAGCATTACAAAATTGTTAATTTCATTTATCAGTTTATTATAGTACAATTTTTTTCTGATTTGTCTAAGTCTGCCAGTGTTGCTAATTTAGACATCCCATGGAGCTGTTCAGATAGAGTTTTGAAGTTTACTTGATATAGGCTTTTTACACAGGATTTTCTTAACCCCGGACTATCGCTAACCCCGTACTATCGCTAACCCCGTACTATCCTTAACCCCGTACTATCCTTAACCCCGTACTATTTATTTTCCTTTTCACACATGCCAAATTGTTTTTGCTAACCCCGGAAAAGGAATGCTTGCTTTTTACACACGAAACTCGCTAACCCCGGACTATTGGTAGCTCATGAATATTCACGAGCGCACTGAGGGGTCATTCGGGTCATATCCAAAATCGCTGACTTCTGGCGCGCGCTTTTTTTTCATCGCCGTGATCGCTGTTCATGAATATTCATTATACTTACCTCTGATTGGACAACAGGGCCGGCTCTGTTGCGGGGCATGAATGGGAGCGCTTAGCCCACTTTCGTTTTACACATGCGATCTTAACCCCGTACTATTGCTCTTAGCACCGCAATTGGTGGGATAACCCTGCTTTTTTGCAGGGCCAAATAATCCCGTACCATAGTTGGGGTTAGCCCACTTTGCAAAATCGCTATGTAAAACGAAAGTGGGCTAAGCTTAACCCCGTACTATAGGTGGGGCTAAATTGCCATTTAGCCCCACCAATAGTACGGGGTTAAGGAAATTTTAGCCTGTCTAAAAAGGGTATTAGTGTCTATGCTTGTACATGATTACTGGCATCACCACTTTCAATCAACAATTGGTAATTTTATTATTAAAGTTCAGCATACATGTATGTAAGTTGAGGAGCATAAAGCTTCTACCAATAATTTTAAGAAAGGCAGCTGCACTAATTTATGAAGTACAGTGTCAATTCAAAAAGTTTTTTTTTTATTCACAATATGAGCTACAATGTACAATTTTTGGTATGGTACGCAATATGTTTTCTCAATCTTTTTACATCCACATTTCGTGGAGGCCATGTACTATACATGTACATTGTAAACTTCATGACCTTTAAATATTGTGAAAAGTCAAGTCCATTGAATTGAATAAATCCCTTTTCTTCCAAGTTCAATATTTTTTTATTTTATTGCATTTTATTTGCTATGCTTGGGCAATACCTACATGTATAGGCCTATACACAAAGCAACCAAGCACTAGAACATGGGAAGGGAAAAGAGGAGATTATTCATGTATCGATTGCTATCATCTAGCCGGTTATCATGAAGGAGGTCTTCACACGTAGAAACCCTACCGCTACATCATGCATGAAAAGATCTCTTGAGAGAATAAGAGAGAGATAGAGAGAGGGATGTACACATAAATGTGGAAGAATCAGAGAAAGACAAAAATACATCAGAAGGAACAAGGAATTGTTATTAATAGTAATAGTTGCCATGGAGCTGTCAATAAAATAGTCCTTCAATGTATTTCTATATTTCAAGAGACGGACAGAAATAGATGAACAGTGAGTAACATTTTATTAGGGTGTGTAAGGAAACGAAAGAGAATGCAGAGAGCCGATACCTAATGGTAATAAAATGTACATGTACTTACGGATGAGATGTGTTGGAAAGAAAGCGGATGTTCAAAAATAGAACACTGAATGTGGGCATGTACTAGAGAAATAATAAAGCAATCCATGGTGTCATCTATTACATTCCGATTTAGATTTAAAGCTCCTTGAATGAAGTGAGATGTAGGCTATATTGTACAAATTTGGTGTGATTAAGTGTGATCTCCTTGTCTAGGCATTTCTATATTGGGCCCTATATTATTTTCATCTCCACAGACATACTCAATTAACAAGCAGTTACATGTAGTGCCTAATTCTTGGTTTTAACATGTTGTAGGTACATGTAGGACTACCGATATACAATAAATATATGTGTTTAAAACACACAAGTGGGATTTAGGCCTGTACATTTATTCATGCAATGCACTGCAGATAGGGGGGGTCAAAATTAGTTACAAATGAGAGTACACATAAAGAAATGTTTCTCTTTTTTTTGTCCTTTAAAATGACAAATCCAGAATTCATTTATAATATTTTTTAGAGTTATAATTACATTCCAATGGTATTATCATCAATGTTGAATATCCTGAAGTGATACAAATACATGTATGCCCACTCAACAGTATGTACTAGTATCATGATTCAGAAAGTTTGTTCACCTTGGTTTGCTTTGTCTAGTTGGTGTAAGTGTAGTCTTCACATTTCAGTCTTTTTTATGACCACTAATCTGAGTTTCTCTATTATACAAAAATGATGAATTGAAATGTAAAAAAATATTATTATGAAATTCTTGGATTCTCAATGAATTAATTGATACTTTATTAGGATTTAAAAATGGTTTTGTAAACTGGGTAAAAATTCTTTTGAACTGCAGTACTGAACCGGATGAGGAATATTGCAATACATGTAGGTCTGGAAGGCAAAGTCAGTTGTGTACCATATTCCATTCATTGCTCTGTGTATGTGTGTGTGCTTTGTTATGCATCACTCTTGAAGGATGCAGTGTACGTGTATGGCTCATGAATATGGATGAGTGATATGAGGTCATTCTGGCCTGATGTGTAGTTGTAGTATTTACATGTATATGGTACACGTGTCTTGTCTTGAAGTCTAGATCATCCCATGCCGGTTGAAATTCTGTACAGCATGCTGTAACTGTTGAATTCCAAATTGTTCTTACTTCTGATTATGTTGATGAAAGGATATTAAGATTGATTGCTTTCGCATATAATTTTGAATCAGGTTTGTTGAAATTATAATTTTTTTTTACATATGGTATAGTAGATTCGACATGTTAAACTTTTCTGCAATATTTTTTGTTCTAAAATTTCTTGTCACAAAATGAAATTTGCATGTATGTTACATGTATTTGTCTAATTTCAATTTGCTCATTTTCAAATTCCATCTCAATAAATTGTTGAGCGAATGACCGCTGCAACTTCCACAAGTTCCAGGTTGCACATCGTATGCAGTGTGGCGCAATTCAGCGGCTCTCGCCCGCATTGACTTGTGAACGTGCAATGCGCTTTGTCGAACAAAGGGCAGGGGATTAATCCTGGCCCTGAAACATGGCAATATATTTCAAGATTTATTTTTTCTGTTTTCTTTCATTTTCTTTACTTCAGATAATCTGGCGCCTTTGTCTTTGTTGTGTTCAATACTATACCTCCATCAGATCAATGCAGATAACATTTTCATTGTATATACCAGTCCATGCATTTATTTCTAGCTCTTGTTGATGTACCGGTACTTTACTTTAATCCAACGATGCTTATAGGACTGCATGATTATTGGTCCAAGGGAATGAACTGTTTTGTATAAAACTCACTTTGTATGAGGATCAGGTGATGCTGCTACCGAATCACTCAACTTGTTGGTATCCATAAAAATGATTTTGTGTCATGTCATGAGTTGCAATTCCACTGATTTGCAACAAAATGGAGTTATGGACAAAAGTAAGGAGCTAAATGGTGAATTACATACCATTGCTGAGTAATTACACAGTTCAAATCATCAGACATGTCTGATGTTTTGTTTCATTCATTGAATTTTAACATAATGTTTGCAAATTACATGCATCAAATACATGTACATTGACTGAAAATAGTTTAGTGCCTGAAGTGCTCACCATACATGTATCAATGTACCGGTATAAACTCCAGTGTTGATTTGATTTAACACTAGCACATATATTCGCACCAGAGAAGTATTGAAACAACACGTTAAGACTGAAGATGTTTTGATACAAATTGGTGTTGTATAAACACCTACATGTATCTGGTGTTAGACCAAAACAAAACTGGTGTTTTTTAACACTTCTTTGATGTGGACATATATAGATTCTGGGCTGGTGTTGAATCAACATCAGAGTTTTTGTAGTGTGTATGAAATAAGTTTGGGTTCTTATTCTTTCTATTTAAACCTAGTATGTATTTATCATATCTCCTTCACAGATTGATTGATACTACCTGATCTACATCTAATACAAATCCTCAAGAACTTCTGATTTCAAAGAGAAGCTCAAGATTATTATGATGGCGGAAACAGCCGAAGTGGATGTAGCAGAAGTCAAAGTGGGAGAAAAGTCACCTGACTCACCATATGATCCAGAGGATACTATAAATACCACGATCACATCGATAGACACAACGTTACCGAGTGATTCGGTAGCATCACCTCCTCCCCATACAAAGTAAGTTTTATAAACTATGTCATGAACCAGGGGTTTTTGTTGAGGATGTATTCATTCATTAGGAGTTTATTTTATATTCTTAATTCCATTTATTTCATTTTGTGTGTGTGTGTGTGTTATTCTGAAACATTCATTTTTTTCTATTTCATTTTGGCCATCATTTATTATTTCCATAATTCCTTTAACTCATTTTATTGATCAATTTATCATTAATTATGGGGGTGGATGGTCATTCATTTGATGCATTACAGTATGGGGTTGGCGTAGATCCAGCTTTGAGTAGCAGTATTACTGGCTTTGCAGATGAACATGAATAAAAATGAAGAAGATCGTAATACTAATTATTGTTCTCTGCTTTGCATCTGTAGTGGTAGTGTAGACTGTACGGTAGTTGGCCCACATGCCCAAAATTGGATTTTTTTTGGGGGGGGGGTTAGGTTCATAAAAAATTTACATTTTGCTTTTCCATATTTTATGTTTTGCATGTTAGAACATAGGCCTATAGGCTATAGTATGACTTTAATAATGAATCAGGAAACATGTACTTGAAATCTTTAGACCAGAATCTCAATGGGAAAATCCCATTTCCTATTATTGAGCTTCCAGGAACATGCTCTTAACACTACAACGAATGCAGGATCTCAAATTCCCAAGTTACTGTACATTGAGTGATTGGAAAGTGAAAGATTGTACATATGTATATTCCAGAATATTTGTCAGACAAAGGCTCTAAACTGTGTGATGATATTATGCATTCATACTTTTCTCTATTTTTATGCATAGGGAAACAAATTGAATAAGGTTTAAATACTGACTTGGCCTATACACATGCAATGAAGGCTCCAACAAATTCATTGAAAATACAATTAGAGATAGCAAGTTTGTCATTTGTAAATGGTAATTGCCAAGCTTCCTCATGAATGATTAATGATGAGGTTATTCGTGGAATGTGTATTTCTACCACCCAATTGCGTGTGTGTATTAGGATCACCAAACAGTGTGTTATGTACTAAAGATGTGTGGGTGTTTTTGCTGTACAGACATATATCTTTAGTTTCAAAAATTCATTTTTAAATGAAAGCACTTTCTCATAACGTTACATCTGGATCCCCCTAAAACAGCAGTGTCAGTTGCCACCATGCCAGATGATACAAGGTTGCCATTGGTAGAAAATGTATGCCTGAAGCTGTAGGTCTAATCATACATACTCTACATACATTTCCTGCAGGGAACTGTTACTTGCGCTGCGTTTCGTACCATGTACCCATTCATCTCACCTGGGTTGAGTGCAGCACAATGTGGGTAAATTTCTTGCTGAAGGAAAGCACACCATTGCGAGGACTGAAAACCACGTCCCCCAGATTGAAAGACAAGAGTTATAATGATGCACCCATAATTTGACACTTCAAGCAATATTCAGGTCTATAGTGAAGACTAATTTCCAAAGACCTTGGAAGAGCCATCCACATTACATGGTGAATCTAGTCTTACTAATTTATACCCTTTTCATAAACCTATCCTACAATTAGCCGCCTAAGAGTAATGCGGATAATTTAATAAAAATTGCATTCATAAACTCCGAAAATAAGCCGCATTATTTTTACGAGAGCCCGTCCTGAAAAAGGCGGATAATCGCCATGACAACTGGACACGCCCCTCAAATGCGGTTGTGTTGGAAAAGGGTGACCTTGTGACCGCACCATGGCAATTATCCGCATTATTTGGAAATGCGTTCATAAACTCAAAATCTTATCCCGATGCCGCTATTATGCGGATAATAGCAGCATCAGAGTAATGCGGATAACTCTTGTCCTCCTCCAATTTTACGACCAAATTATGCTGCTATTAGCCGCCTAATTCATAGTAATTGGGTTTATGAAAGGGGTATCAGACTCTGCATTAATATGCACTATGCGAATTGGGTCTGTGCCTGCACACTACCCTAAACCTAACTAACATTTATAATAAAACCCCATTGCAACCCTATATCTTAATTACCGGTAAGCCAACTTTCATGAAACAATCCTATGATTTCTATTTTTTGTTCTTTCCATTTCTCTTTGCTCAAAAGCGGTATCTCAAATGGAAAAACCAATGGATCTGCCGTAGCTGGAAATGATGTGCATAATGTGAAACAATACAAGCCTGGTAAGCATGAATCCACATACATAATGCATGATACAAAACTGATGTGCCTTGTTTCTGATGTTGATATTTAATGCCTGCCTTATCCTCATGGGAACAGCATGAAGGCTTGTACATGTATAAAGTTTATGTTAAGGATAGATTGACAATGTGTTTGTTTTGAGTGTCTATGGAAGCCTACGTGTATTGAGTTTTGACTCTGTTTTATCATAATTGTCTTTGTTTTTCAGTGTATTTGAATTGGGGGGGGGATTCACAATAGTATATTTGGTTTTGTCACATCATGTATTACTCCTCCATGTGCTTCCATATAGACTTTGTTGCTTATACCACAAAATATTCAGAGAAAGGGGGGGAGGTGATTGCTCAAGGATAATGAAATATTTTGTGGGTCAGAATTGCTAGGGATAGATTCTCAAGACCTGTATTACAAAAACTGACAATCTACTTAAACAGTAAAATGTTGCTCTGTGGAAAGGCCATGCGAAGGGGCTTTGTTTGTATAATGTTTCGCAAAACTTAGAATGCCATTCATCTTATTTTTTTTTCATTTAAAGGACACTATGCATACACTGGTATAATGAACTACTTGTATGAACAATGTGTAGTTTATATTGCCAATGAAACAGAATTAGGTTTCCCACTGTGTACCCATTTCAATTTCATCAGTCTAATAGGTGGATCAAAAAAATAATGTTGGGTTTTCTCTGTGTAAATAGCTATTTCATGACACTGAAGCTATTTTTTAACAATAGCACTTCAATGTCACCTTGTATGCTGTGTGCTTTGCATAGAAGAGCACACTTTGTTTTTGTATTACCAGTATAAACGAGCTTGATGCTTTTGACCTGACCTTCAAGAATTGGGTCATTGTAGGACATGTAGATATACTGATTGGGGTAAATTATATCTCAGTTGAACAAATTAGTAATGGTTTAAAAGAAAGTGAACAAACCCTTGACTTTGGACAGCTCTAAAATTTTTTAAAGATATTTGATTGCCAAGTTTATAGTCAACAATAAAAGTTTAAACTTTTAGAGTTCATGCTATTTGATCAGTAGAGTTGATGTTTGAGTTCAGACCAATATTAAAGTAATTTTCTTCACAGGATTGTATACATGTACAAATAATGCATATACATTTCTTTGTGAGTAGCCTTCTTAAGTTTCTTGCTCTGGTGGTGGTAACATGACTTTGTTGCTTTTATTAGAAAAATACCTTCTTTGCAATTGTGGCACCACAGAGCATTGAAAACGGGGCAAAAATTACACGGGGGCTGGGGGGCGATTTAGCGCCCGAATTGCTCAGAAGAGCCCCAGAAACTAAAAAAAAAAAGGAGCCCTGGGAATCCCCATCCATCTTGATGTTATATCCAATGTTGCATATTTAGACAGTACAGTTGAAGTCGTGAAAAGTGGCCCTGAATAAAAAAAAAAATCTTTTTTTTAATCTTTTTTTTTCCTGATTGAAAAGAACAGAAGACAAGGGGGTGTTTCATGAGAATTTGTCTACCCACAACTGTCAGTGCTTAAGATTGATGACTGGTCAAGAAGTACTAGATGTGGCTGTGGCTAGTGGCAACTGTCAGAGAATTTAACTACTGTACTTGTTGATGCTGACAACTTCCTTGAAATGGTCCCTTGTTTCAGCCCCCCCCCCCAAAAAAAAATCATCCCCTTGTTCTTGAGAGGGTTCTAATTTAAATAGCTTTTCACACCCTACCCTGAAAAGGGGACATTTTAGGGAGATATCCTCTACTAAAGTTTGATGAGAATTTTGACATTACAAACAAGAACTCTTTGCCTAAAATGAAGCAAGGCAACCACCATGGCTGTTTCCCCACCTGAGAAAGATTATATTATAGTGTATGAGGTTAAATACATAAATTCATGGTCATGTAATAATGTTATTACCAGAAAATAAAATGACCTTGGAGTTTATTTTGAGGTATTTTGGGGTAGACTTAAAGGCCTCTTCTTAAAAGCTCATTGAAAAAGTGATTTCCCAGCCTTTATTAGAGATCATTTAAATTTGTCGCTCTACAGTGTAGCAAGTTAAAATCAGCTTTAAAAAAATGAATAAAAATTCCAAACAATTTCAGGGCTTTGCATATGTGCTTGATCTCTGAATGTGTGTTGACCAATTAAGTACAAATGTAGGTCATTGTCGTATATTGTGAAAAGGAACTGATGAGGTCATCTATCTCCTTGTGGTCAGGAATACTACAGGCCACACCACAGCCATGGTCCACTACAGTCCATTCATCATGGAAATAGGAAGTGACGTCCATTTGGGTCAAGGCCAATGAGGATGTTTCCTTTTAGCTTCTGACAGTTATTTCAATAAAGTAGATTGCCCCTCCATACCCATTTTTGATGAATAAATTTGGACAGAACAGTCAGAACACTTCTCTACTTTGGAAAAAAAAGAATAAGAGTCAAAATACTCAAGTAGGGACAGTGATTTTCCGTTTCAAAAAATGGCCTTTTCCGTTTCAGAAAATCACAAATTCCGTTTCAGCACGTCAGAAAACGGAAATTCCGTTTCCCCATAGACGTTGTACACACGGAAAAGTGACAATTCCGTTTACACATTGAATAGCAAAATCAAAGCGCATACACTCGCACTGGCCAAATTTGTATCTGCTACTGTACCAACAACACAATAGAATCTGTTCTAATCGGATCTATGCTGGTGTATTTAATGATTTTTCAAACTGATTTAGCATGCATACATCCTCACCTTTCACATAATTAGCATTATTTTACGGTGAAATTGAATTTCATCGATAATTTTGGGGTTTTTTGGACATCGTTATCATCAGTCAACGACTTTCGCCAATCCGCCATCTTGGATTTTAAGACCACGATATCGTGCTGTTACATCTTCAAACGTAGAGGGCAGCAACACACGACCGTGCAGTTGAGCGATCTGAAGCGATGTGAAGCTCAACCCGGCCGGCCGGGTACGATCGCGGGGTACTATCGAGTGTGCTGATGTCGAGAGCAATCACGATGTGTGAATTATCATAATTGTAGCGAAGTGAGATCGTGTTTCTGGGGTTTTGTGGCCATTTAATATTCTCATTTTGTTGTTATTTTGGAGTAATTTCTGTTGCTATTCTGTGTATTTTGAGGGAAAATACGTTTTCCGTGATTTTCCGTTTGAAATGCCACTTTCCGTTTCAAAAGGCCTTTTCCGTGAATTCCGTCCGTTTTCCGCGATCGCGGAAAATCACTGTCCCTACTCAAGTATTATAAGTAAAAATAATGGGCTGGTAGTTTTGTGATATTTTATTTTACAGAGCTCTCACTGTATTAAAGTTTAAACTACACATTCAGAGCCTAAATGTACAATGTGGGCCTGTATAGTGTGCATGTACTACAGAGTAGTGCACATGACATTTAAGGACAAGTCCACCCCAACAAAAAGTAAATTGAATAAAAAGAGAAAAATCCAACAAGCATAACACTGAAAATTTCATCAAAATCTGATGTAAAATAAGGAAGTTATGATATTTTAAAATTTCGCTTAAGTTTACAAAACAGTTACAGGTATATGGACATCCTGGTCGGTATGCAGTTGAGGAGACTGATGATGTCATCTGCTCACTATTTCTTTTGTTTTTCATTTCATGAAATATTCCAATTTTCTCCTAATTGTCAAGTGAAACAACAATTAATTCCTCTGTGAACATGTGGAAATTAGCATTAATCAGTGAAGTTGGTCCTTATTGTCAGATCCGTAAAAATTGAAATATTGTATAATTCAAACAATGAAAAACAAAAGAAATATTGAGGCACATCATCGACTGCATGTCACTGAGTTGTGCATATCACTTTTTGGTGAAAAATAAGCAAAACTTTAAAATGTCATAACTTATTTTGCATCCGATTTTGATGAAATTTTCAGCATCATGCTAGTTCAAATCTATATTTTTCTTGGGTGGACTTGACCTTTAAGTACATGTAAGATACACTATTAGCCAGTGGGTAATAAATTGGGATGGAGATACGAGATACATGAATTTGAATAAAGTGACTTGAATACACAGCTTTGTATTCAGAATTATACTAGCAACAAAAGAGATGATAAAGAAAGTCAAAGTTTTAATATGGATATACCCTTTCAATGCCTCTCAGAAAGTTTGTTTACCTTGTTTTATAAAGTACCTGCTTCCTTTCATTTTATTTGAAGCTCTACTTTGTTTTTTATGTGTACATTATACTGAAGGTGACTTCAAACAGGTCAGTGAATATCACTTTGACTTGAGGCTATCTCTTTCTATTTTTATTTTTTATTGGGGGGGGGGTGGGGTAGGGGGCTAAAATAAAAGCTGAGTTAAGAACCATTCCAGCTTTCAAGAAATACTGCAAATATGTACAGATTTTGAATTTTGTGCGATTGTTCATGAATTTAAAATTCCAGATTAATGAATGCAAATATGTAATTTTGTACTTTTTTAAACAATAATTTGCTCTAAACATGTATTACTGCCCTGTTTCTCTAGTTTTTTTCTGAGCACTTCTATTTGATGTAGAATATTCTCATGGTGATGATTCCTACATAAATTAAAGATGTAGGATTCTACACCATGAGAATAACAAAAGGTGGTTTCAGACCGCCTCGAAGTTCGTCAGTTCCAGGTATTCTCTGATCGGGAAATTTACCCCGATCAGAAAATACCAGGTATTTTGGTAATGTGAAAGCAAACTACGCGTAATCTCCCCGAAAGAAAATACCCGCTAAATAGTAGGTACTTTGCGAAATTACGAGAACTTTCGTGGGGACTTTTCCAAGGTCACAGGTATTTTGGCGATGTGAAAGCAAATTACGGGAACTTTTAGCCCAGCGTGTCGTTGGGCGCGGGAGCTGTGGGTGGCTGCTGGGCTAGTGATTTTGAATCTCGCGCCTTGCCTGCTTATCAGACCATACTATGCGCATGCTCGTAACTTCAGGAACTTATCCCGAAGGGTATGTTTCGGGGCGGTGTGAATGCAGGAATAATTAATGGGTATTTTTTAGCCGAAAACAGTTCCCGTAATTTAACGGGGATTCTTGTGATCGAGGCGGTTTGAAACCACCTACTTAGAAGTGCTAAGTTGGCACCTCAATCCAAGGTTTAAAAATAACCACCTTTCAACTTCCGATAAAGTTGAATCAACCTGGGAATGTGATGAGTGTTACACATGAGGCACAGGTGTTATATGATCATGAACATCAGTGAAATATATTAGTACATCTTATCACCTGTATGGAGTAGGAAGCAGGCATTTCCTTGATTAATTATGATTTCTGCATTTGTAATTCACGTGTAGTTTTTATATTCATATGTACAGTTGTGGGGGAAAATCTGTAATGGGGGCTCTTTTTTATTTAACTTTATAAAGCTATTCTTTTGGACTCTTGCAAAGTTGAATTGGGCCTGATTTTGTATACATGTAGTTAGTGGTTAGAATATCTTAAAGAGAAATTCCAGTAGTTGCAGTAAACACTGATTTCATGAGAAAGTCTGTCAAACAAGCCACTGGGAGCTTAATTGTCAGTACATGTATATCATCAAGGATCTAGATCTGGTACAGTTACATTAACTGAACTTTGTGAAATCTTGAAATCTACGCTGAAAAATATTCACACCGAAGATCCCCAACACAGATAAGCGCACATGGGACAGTGTATAATTATTGCTTAGAGCGTCGGGCCTGACGCTCAACCCGAATCCTGTGCTTATTTGCTGATTTCTCAGCAATTACAAAATTTCTTCCAGAATCCTTTGGCACATGCGTTTTATTTTTACATACAGACACTTTGGTGGTCATTTCATTGGATTCTGTACGAACTCATTTTGATATTGTTACCAAAACTAGCATTTAGGCCTACCTTTAAGAATCACCCCCCAAAAAAGAAATAATGAATGAATTATGTAACTGATACTTAAATGTGCCTGATAAGCTTAGTAACAATTATCAAAAGACTGCTAATTCTACTGTATAAACCTTTGAATTACAAAAATTTGTCCATTACGCTGGAATTGACCATAGATAGATAGATAGATAGATAGATAGATAGATAGATAGATAGATAGACAGATAGACAGACAGACAGATAGAAAAAATAAATGATAAACAGCAAACAAACAATGACAACTTTCAAGTTTCAGAGGTTGTTGATCTTGATATAATTTATGTGTACATTGTATGATGAAATATTTTGTCTGTTCTTTGTAGAATGAGTAGATACATTTATTCATTTCTCAATTTCTGATACTAATTTTTCATTCTGTCTTGTGTGGGATTTTTGATGGCTTTTCCACATGTGTCATTCTATTTCACAGACTTAGTAAACTTGTATCAGCTGATCATATTTGGCTGGTATTGATTTCATTTCATGTTGTTATGGAATTGGCAGCTGATCCAATCTTCTTTTTGTTTCTACAGGTGTATGTACTGTATAGTGCATGAGTAAAAGAGTGTAGGCCAACTACATGTATGCTCGCACCCTGTATTGGCATATACCGTATTGTGTTTTAATACATGTGAGTGTATGTATCCTGCATGATCTCGACCCTGCAATACAATTTGTGACCAATTACAATTTTCAAGACAATTGTTAAAAAAATAGGCCCTAAACTTTGCATTACGAAGGCCTGTGGACACCTGTCCTCTTAAGATCACTTTATACATTACAGTATAAATATTGGTTTGAAAGGTGGTCTACAAAATTTAGGGCATCTTGATATAGAATTTACAGTTACACGAGGCTGGGCAAAGGACATTTGGGGTTGCTCAGAACCTGCAAGGTAGATGTAGGCCTACATGTATGGGGGTCTTTGGTGTGAAAAGACACTATCAGTAATTACATTCAGGCCTGCCTGCAATCATTTTATGATCCATATTGTTCATGATTTTGGGTATGAGATGAATTGCCTAAAACTTAAAAGTGAAAGAGTCAAAACAATCCCAAAATTTTCGCCAGCCTAAAAGTTTGTTTGTGGGAAAGGGTCGTACACACTCGAACTGTATAGTTTTCAGTTTAATTTTTTGGGGGATGGAAGTCAGCATCGGCTGTCAAAACAAATTTTGAATAAAATACCATTATCACCCTTTTGTGATCATCAATTGATTCATAATTGCTTATTTTATTTGTTACTCATGTACAGTACATGTGACGTAAATTTGGACCCCCTGGTCCTTGACATAAGAATACACATTAGCGTCCCTATTCCAGGGGAACAATTGTGATTCACTGGCGTGTGGCACTCAAAGCAGACTGAATGCTTTGAAGTTTTGAGTACAGTCAATAAATGACCCCATCCATTGGTGTTTTGAGATGCATCGGTCCAATCAATAATTTGTTCAATGTAGTACTGTACTGCAAGCAGTAAAGACAGATCAAATGAAGTAGGCTATAGTAGATCTTGATACTCTGTCCAGAAAGCGAAAGACCAATTTCAGGACAAGAGCAATTCCTCTGTTTCTTGAAGATATGTGCTCTTACTGCTTGCGACATTCATCTTTTACAGCGGATTATGTTTACAGAGAATTTGTGTCTTGTGACAGTAGACCAGGAGTGAATGAATTGAAGCAAATCATCAGAAATTGTGAAATCACTGTATGAATCTAGAGTACTGATACAGAGCTTTCTCCCAAGTTTGATGTTTTGTGGCATTACTTTTAATATTGTTTTGATTATTAAAGAACGTTTGGTTGGAGTTTCGCTCTTTTCTTCAGTCGTACAGGAAAATGGCTGGATACCTTAAAATTTGTGGTCTCCAGCATCAAGATTCCCCAAAGATAAGTGATTTTTCTTGTTAACTGAGAGGAAGGAGATCATCTACTTTACATGTACATACAGTATAGACAAAACAAAATGTAGTGACTAGTGACATACCCAGACTATAGATCTCCAAGGTCTTGGAAAGTATAGCTGCAGTCAAATGCTATCTTGGCCTGTTGGCCCTAGAGAATGATAGTTTGAAACTATATAATTTTATAGGGTAGATGCCAGTTGTGTAGAACAGGACTGACATACTTTTTTAATATTGACAAGAATCAAATTTCAACAAGCTTGCTGGGAGACAACCTACTCCACAAGGATTAGACAAGAAAAATGGGAGGAAAGAATGGTGTTCATGCTGCAGCAGAATGGAAAGTTTGTAAGTTCAGGGTCCAGTATAAAACCCAAATTTGGTGATCTATCACAGGGTTAACTTCTGTGATTGATTGTACATTATGGTCATTGGAATGAATTGTGAAAATTGTTAAAACTGTGTTATGGACCTCTGTGTTGCCCCTCTGTAGGTGGTTTCAGACCGCCTCGAAGTTCGCCAGTTCCAGGTATTCTCTGATCGGGAAATTTACCCCGATCAGAAAATACCAGGTATTTTGGTAATGTGAAAGCAAACTACACGTAATCTCCCCGAAAGAAAATACCCGCTAAATAGTAGGTACTTGGCGAAATTACGAGAACTTTCGTGGGGATTTTTCCAAGGTCGCAGGTATTTTGGCGATGTGAAAGCAAATTACGGGAACTTTTATCCCAGCGTGTCGTTGGGCGCGGCGGCGTGGGTGGCTGCTGGGCTCGTGATTTTGAATCTCCCGCCTTGCCTGCTTATCAGACCACACTGCGCATGCTCGTAACTTCGGGAACTTATCCCGAAGGATGTGTTTCGGGGCGGTCTGAATGCAGGAATAATTAACGGGTATTTTTTAGCCTTAAAAAATTCTCGTAATTTAACGGGGATTCTTGTGATCGAGGCGGTTTGAAACCGCCTAATGTTGCCTCAAGTCAAATGACAAGGCTATAAATGCCACTTTGTCCTTGAGGCCAACACCTATTGAATTATCCGCATTACTCTTAGGCGGCTAATTGGAGGATAAGTTTATGAAAAGGGTATGAGAAGCACAACCCTGACCGATGTACAGGGTACTTTTAATAGTGGAACAACATACATGTAATACCCTTTTCATAAACCCATCCTCCAATTAGCCGCCTAAGAGTAATGCGGATAATTCAATAAAAATTGCATTCACAAACTCCGAAAATAAGCCGCATTATTTTTACGAGCGCCGGTCCTGAAAAAGGCAGATTATCGTCATGACAACTGGACACGCCCCCTCCGATGCGGTCGCGTTGGAAAAGGGTGACCTTGTGACCGCACCACGGCAATTATCCGCAATTATCCGCATTATTTGGAAATGCGTTCATAAACTCAAAATCTTGTCCCGATGCTGCTATTATGCGGATAATAGCAGCATCAAAATAATGCGGATAACTCTGGTCCTCGACCAAATTATGCTGCTATTAGCCACATAATTGGGTTTATGAAAGGGGTATAAGACTGGTGCTTGCATGCGTGATAACTTGTAACTTGGTGCAGTCCTATATACGAAGCCTTTAATTATGACATTTTGGGCTTATGGCACAAATGCTCAATATTTTTTTGTTTTGTTTTTACACATGTATATGTAGGCCTATGTATAGTACACTGTACTACTTAATGTATGAAGCTCCATAATGTTATTATGACAGGCCAAATCATTTCAGAATCAAAAGTGAAAGCATGATGATGCTAGTAATAAATTCAAGTTTTATGAGGTTGATTTACACTGTGGAAGTGGGTTTCATCCTCCACTTCCTTCTCTCATAAACATTTGTATTGGTCTCACTCAAGACTCAACTTCAACACCTTGGTCAGATCATGCACAGAAGATGTGCACTGAGCACTGTTCAGTCATCAATATCAGTGACACCCCTGATGTCTTTTTTTTACAAAAATCACAGAATAATAATCCCAGCGTAAAGCAGAGTAACAGTATAATGTGTTTCGAGGAATACATTTCTGCAAGCTCCCATACCTGGGTTGAGGGCAGCATGATAACATAGATGAATTACTTGCTAGAACTTGGAGTATGATTTGAAGTCATGACCCTCTGATTGTTAAAGAGATTAGAGTCAGAACCACTACAGTGAGCACCATGATGTCACCACTAATATCACTATTATACATACTTGTATTTGAAGAAAAAAATCACCCACTGTATACACATTCATGAATTTTTTTAAATTTTGCTTTATTATGTACTTTCTTTTTTTCTTTTATATTTTGTGAGATTGATAATGAATGATAGAAATGTGCCTGTTTATTTTGAAAAGCAGTGTCCAACACAAAGCCAGTCTAATGATTCAAACCTCCTCTGAACATTCCGAAGCATTAAAAAGTTGGTAATGTTCTGACAATCAATACAGGTAATGTGGAATGTAGATTGTCTTCTTTGCTTTTCTATAAATACAGTGTACAGGTATGACTTTTGCATGATTTGTATGACTATATCAATATCCAAAAGTTATTTGGGCAATCCTCAAAATGTGATCACTTTGTGCTGAATGGGATAAAATGAAATCTAACTTTTTTATTCTTGTATTCTTCATAGGTGAACTGGCTTCATCAGAGACCCTTAGCTCAGTAGACGGCAGTGGAGCGGTCAAACTACGGGAATGTGACGCCAAGTTCAACCACACCCCCAACACAGTGCATGGTCTCTTCCACCGGATACAGAGTGGATATCCAGACAACATCGCCTTGGCGGTTAAAAGGAATGGCGAATGGAAAAAATGGACGTATAAACAATATTGGGATGAGAGCAGGGCCGCGGCTAAGTCATTTCTGAAGGTGAGCTACATGTATGGTTTGCCAGAAAAAGAACCTCTGCTCATCGTAGGTGGTTGTAGGAGGCATGTTTTCTGGTCACATGTTTGTCACTACAAACATTTGGCTACCCAAGCTGTAGTGCATTTGTTTATAGCTCTGTGACTAATAAATACATCTCTGAATATTGCATTTATTGCATTGATGTTGCATTTATGTACACATATACCTCACGTTTGTCTCCTCCTCAGTTTGACTTTGAAGATGTCCAGTAGATATTACATGCTTTTCAAAACTGGTCTGAAAGATTGTTGCAAGACAATACTTGGACAGATATTTTACTTATGGAAATTTCACTTGTGTGCAGACTTACATGTAGGTTCACTGTTTGTTGTCATGTTGACATTGATGTTGATTTCTTGTCTATCTGTTTTAGCTTGGTCTTGAGAGGTTCCATGGCGTGGGTATTATTGGTTTTAATGCACCCGAGTGGTTCCTGTCAAGCATGGGAGCAATGTTTGCTGGGTAAGTTGAATTACAAGTACATGTAGTTGAGAGGACATTTGTTCTGGTTTATACTTCCTTTAACAGGGAAACCAGTCATTATCAGAAAAAGCTTCTTCATTCAAGCCTTGATAATTTGTTGTTTTAACGAGGTTTTTGTCTCACCTGCGAAGCAAAGTGAGACTATAGGCGCCGCTTTTCCGACGGCGGCGGCGTCAACATCAAATCTTAACCTGAGGTTAAGTTTTTGAAATGACGTCATAACTTAGAAAGTATATGGACCTAGTTAATAAAACTTGGCCATAAGGTTAATCAAGTATTACTGAATATCCTATTAGAGTTTCATGTCACATGACCAAGGTCAAAGGTCATTTAGGGTCAATGAACTTAGACCATGTTGGAGGAATCAACATCGAAATCTTAACCTGAGGTTAAGTTTTTGAAATGTCATCATAACTTAGAAAATATATGGACCTAGTTCATGAAACTTGGACATAAGGTTAATCAAGTATCACTGAACATCCTACATGAGTTTCACGTCACATGACCAAGGTCAAAGGTCATTTAGCGTCAATGAACTTTGGCCGAATTGGGGATATCTGTTGAATTCCCATCATAACTTTGAAAGTTTATGGATCTGATTCATGAAACTTGGACACAATAGTAATCAAGCATCACTGAAAATTTTGTGCAAGTTTCAGGTCTCATGATTAAGGTCAAAGGTCATTTAGGGTCAATGAACTTTTGCCGAATCGGGGTTATCTGTTGAATTACCATCATAACTTTAAAAGTTTATTGGTCTAGTTCATTAAACTTGGACATTAGAGTAATCAAGTATCACTGAACATCCTGTGCGCGTTTCAGGTCACATGACCAAGGTCAAAGGTCAATGAACTTTGGCCGAATTGGGTGTATCTCTTGAATTACCATCATAACCTTGAAAGTTTATGGATCTGATTCATGAAACTTGTACATAAGAGTAATCAAGTATCACTGAACATCCTGTTCGAGTTTCAGGTCACATGATCAAGGTCAAAGGTCATGTAAGGTCAATGAACTTTGGCCATGTTGGGGTTTTTTGTTGAATAACCATCATATCTCTGTAAGTTTATTGGTCTAGTTCATAACAAGTGGACATAAGAGTAACCATGTATCACTGAACATCTTGTGCGAGTTAGAGTAGTATTCAAAGTCAGCACTGCTGCTATATTGAACCGCGTGATGCAGGTGAGACGGCCAGAGGCATTCCACTTGTTTATGTTATGTCCATTAATTGAATATAGAATGATTTGTTTGGTTTTTCTGCCAGATGTTATTTAAATATCTGCGATGTGTAATTCAGAATATATTGTTCAGAGATAAGAATATGAAAGAGACACTGATTAAACTGTTTTAGGGGTAAATTGTCAATTCTTATAGTGCCAACTTGTTCACTTATCATGTGGTCTACCTAATATTTATCAGTTTGTCTAACAACCATTTGGTCTAATCATCAATTCCTCTAATCACCAGTTTGTCTATGACCGTTTCATCTGATAACCAGTTGGTCTAATTGCCTTTTAAACTTTTATACTTTGCTTTGCCCAATAAACACTGAGTCCATTTAGACCAAATGGTATATGGACTAAATGGCTATTGGACCAACTGGTTATTAGATGAAATGGCATTGAGAACATGTGGATAGTGGACGAGCTGATGGTAGACCAAATGACGAGTTGGTAATTGGCATTAGACCAATTGAAAATAAACATGTTTAATACATTGTAGGTAGGTGGACTAAGATGATGATGAGGCCAAAAACGCATAAAACGAAATGGGATTTATTAATCCAAGTAAAAGAAAAACTGACAATTTTGGAAATAGTTGAGAGCAATGTAAACCTGTAGATTGATTACAGGAGCCCCTCTTATTTTTATTTCCAGTGGATTTGGAGTTGGCATCTACACCACAAATTCTCCAGAGGCATGCCAGTATGTGGCAGGTAACTGCAAAGCCAACATCATCGTTGTAGAGAATTCCAAACAACTTCAGAAGATATTGAAGGTTTGGGATCAGTTGCCTCACCTGAAGGCAGTTGTCCAATACACTGGTAAACTGGATGAAAAGAGGGAGAATGTGTATGAGGTAGGTGAATGGAAGGGCAAGTCCTAGGCCCCATTGCATTATCAAAAAAGTTTACTATTTTGGTAACTCTGCCACCCATCGATTAATTCCGTGCAATCCTTGATTTTGATTGGCTGTCGGCCATTTTCACGATGGTAGTTAGCAATGGATGGCATAATTACCACAATATGAACTTTTATACAGTAAGGCCCAGGGTGGGATGAGGGAAGTAGGGATGGTGGTGGGGGCGGGAGGAGGGAGGGTCATGAGGTGCTGTTGGTTTTGGGGATGAATTGAAAAGGTCATGGATTACAATCATCTATTGTGATACAAATCCTATTATGATCAAGAAATCGTTAAATATTCTAACTAATGCACAGTGTTTAGGCTTGCTTATGCATTGTAGCCCTCCTGATGATTGATCTCAATGTAACTAGTCCGATAGTCAAAATTGGGGTTTGGTATTTGTTTTGATTATTTGATTGTTGCATTTCAACAGCAATTCATATTACAAATTTGAATTCGCACCTGGGGGTGTTTTACAAAGATTTAAGTGTGACTTAAGAGTCGCACTTAAATTCCCAGATGCGTACGTTATAGAAGACATCCCGACATTGGTCAGATCATGCGCCCGGGACGCCCACTACCACATATCCATCAATCAGGTTGCGCGTTGCATATCATGTGTGCGTCGGTATTTAAAATTGACTTATTAAATTAAAGTCATACTTAAATCTTTGTGAAACGCCCCCCCCCCCCCCGATCACGCAATTCATTAATGTCATTGATTACACATTATGAGCAGTGCAATCAATCCTAATAGGTAGCCCTACATGTATCATCATCACTAACTTTGATAGGGTCCTGATCACTGCAATTATCTATGGTTATGTTTCTTAGTGGGAAGATTTCATGAAGCAAGGAAGTTATATGACAGATGATGAATTGGATCGCATCATGCAGAGCCAAGCCCCCAACCAGTGCTGTGCACTCATCTATACATCAGGTACTACAGGCAATCCTAAAGGAGTCATGATTAGTCATGATAATGTGAGTATTCCATACTTTGACATCTCTTTCATGTTCTTAAGATCTGTACAATTTCTCTATTCTTAAGATCTTTCCCATTTCTCTTTTCTTAAGACCTTTCCCATTTCTCTATTGTTATGATTCTAGAATGTTCCATATTAGTCACAATCTAAGATAGATAGGATCTTTAATAATACCTCACTCACTAAACTTCTTGTTTTGTTAGATCGGCTTAATCATTGCCACCATCATCAATATGGACATCAAAATGAACATCATGTTCATCATCTTCACTGACAATCATAATCATGCTATCACCATCATTGTCACCACCATCAGCAACATCACCATCATCATCGTCATTTCCACATTCATCATATAATCATCATCATCATTATCTTCAACATCATCATTGTCATCTTCAAGATCATCATCATCATCATCTTTAACATCATCATCATTATGATTGTCTCCATCATCCTTATCCTTTTAATCATTCTCTTTTTTTCAGTACACCTGGATTTCTGAACGCTGTCTCTCTCAAGTGGACATTCCCTTTGGCACCCACAGGGTGGTCAGTTACTTACCGTTGAGTCATGTAGCAGCTCAGGTCTTTGATATCTACTTCCCTCTCCATCTTGCTGGCACGACTTACTTTGCCCAACCAGATGCTCTCAAGGTAAGGATGTATTCCAGGACTATAATGCCACATTTAGAAATGATAAAACGAAAATTCAGCACCCATTTTAAATAGTGTTCAGTTGTGGTAAGACAAATTGTACCAATATCCTAGTAAAGGCACATGGTACAGTTAAAGTCTCAAGTGGTTGAAAGGTGCACTGATAACCTTGTGATATCATTATGATTGATTTTAAACCATCCCTCAATATAGCTGTAATATGTGTGATTTCAATTTTCCCATCAACAGGGCTCCCTTGTCGACACACTCAAAGAAGTGAGACCGACAAGTTTCCTCGGTGTACCCCGTGTCTGGGAGAAGATTCATGAGAAGATGCGTTCCGTTGGTGCCAATGTTACTGGAGTAAAGAAACGCATTAGTGTATGGGCCAAAGACATAGGATACAGAGGCAACGTGGCCATTGCTAATAGGTCAGTCTGAAATTCATTTCACTTACTGTGAAACTGAAACATTTTACCTGTTATATATCACTTTTTGTAGAGGCCAGTGCTTATTTCTGTTATTGTTTGGCTGTGTATCCATCTTGTGGGTGTTTCATAAAGTGCTTCGTAAGTTTGGAATGAGTTTACCAATGACTGGTGATCTTTCATACTGTAAATGATATACCCCAAATTTTCATTGCTGATGATTTAGCGCCTAAGAAAGGATCATCAGTTGTTTTTTAAGTCACTTGTAGCTTACGAACAGCATCATGAAACACCTTCCCGGGGTCTTTTGCATTTAGAAATGCTTTGCTATCTAATCGTAACAACCATGGTCATAGGGCACAACAGCCAATTAAAAAAATCTATTGAAGTTATCACGGATAGTAAAGTGACTAGATAAAAGTAACTTTTTATGCAATGGAGCCCTGGTCAATTGCAACTCAAATCATATCTTAACCCTATCAAGGCCACCGTATTTTGGAAGATCATATGATGGGGGGGGGTAAGCAAAGACCTCCTCCCCCCCCCCTTCATCCCCTGTGATATTGGCACTGTCAATCGCGCAATTGGCCGAAAATTGACACACAG
Source organism: Lytechinus variegatus (assembly GCF_018143015.1). Taxonomy (NCBI): domain Eukaryota; kingdom Metazoa; phylum Echinodermata; class Echinoidea; order Temnopleuroida; family Toxopneustidae; genus Lytechinus; species Lytechinus variegatus. The sequence continues at coordinate 41,861,169 of NC_054744.1, read as the reverse complement.
GTTGTCTGGGACATAATCAACAAAATTGTATAGTAACTTATTTCATGCAAATTGCTATTAAGTGATAATGCTAATTTATGCATAATTAGTATTCAAAATCATACTCTTTCCTCTAACTCTTTAACCCTATCATAACTGGGCTATTTCAGACCAACATATAGGGGGGGGGGGTGTCAATTTGACATAATCATTATACAGGATATCATCTTATTATGCATTGATAAAGGGTAGGAATCAGAAATCATTCAGCTTATATTTGCAAATGTTTGGAACTTAATAAAAAAGAAATTGAAATGCTTCATTTATACCTCCCCAATCTTCATTGCATTTTTTTTGTCCATTTTTCTTTGCAGCCTAGCTACATGATAACACCAAATATTACAATTTCAACCCTTTTACTTTCACTTACATTATGTACATCTCTGAAAATGATTCATATTTCAGTTAGCTACAATGATACATGTATGCTAGAAATATATCAGATCAAATCACATTATTGAAAATTGAGATTTTCTTCCAACTTCCAAATAACAAATTCCTCTGTGCAATTGTTTTCTTCAAATTAAAAAATGACCTCCCACACTTTGTAAATCAATATCCGTTCTGCTTGCATTTAAGTTTGGAGTTGTTTGTTTATTTTTTTTGTGGGGGGGTGGGATGGGGAAGTCACATGTTAGTGTCAATTGATGTGTTTTACAGATTTTGAGAATGCTATTTTCCATGTGTGGTACCAGTTTTTATCGTTCTACGTTTTTTTTTTCTTTTAGAATATCAAAATCCTTAATAATATGGATTTCCTCTATCGTGTATTAACACCATGCAATATGGGAATACCATTTCCTTTTGTGGCTTGGTCTTTACAAGAACATGACCGTGATTTGTGGACTCTGTAATATCTGTTGTGAATGACTTTTTTGTTTGTTCATCATGAGTCTTTTCTTTTGTTTGAAACATGATAATAAGTCAGTGTAATGCCCAATTTATTATTTTTTTTCAATTTTAATCTAGGCCGGGGGGGGGGGCCCTCAACGAATCGTTGCCGTGCAAAATTTTTTTATCGCGCCGCTCGCTGACTTTTTACGTCTTGCGCAACTTTTGAGACCAATTTTGCTTCACCCGGGTACGTGGTTCCAAAATTACGCAACATTATGTAAGTGCATGTCAGACCGAAAATTGCTCAAAAACATGATTTCATGTACAAAGTTATTGCAAATTGTGTTTTCAACCAAAATTCATAAATGTATGAATATTTTTAGTTTTGCTGGTCTAAATGTATTTATTTTATGCTTTTTATGATCACAGAAGAATCCCCAACAAATTTCATTGAAAAAAACAATGAAAATCAAAAGGTAAAAAAACAACGAAAAGTACATAAGAAATTGCAAAAAAAAATGATTTGATATCACAATTTATTTCATGTACACTTGCTAAGAAAACCACAAAGAGTCTTTATACCAAAAATTAGTACATTTGGAGCTTTATTTAGGGAGGTAGAGGAAAAAGTATGATTTTGCATACTAATTATGCATAAATTAGCATAATCACTTCATAGCAAATCGCATGAAATAAATTACTATACAATCTTATAGATTATGTCCCAGGCAACCCGCGTGCCAATTTTCAGTGCGATCGCGCGGTCGACGGCCGAGATCTTAAGGGGGCCTGGGAGGCCCCTCCCCCGGCCTTATGAACTCCCGAAATACCCCGGCCTAGATAGGGTTAAAAATGTATACATTTACCCCATGGTATTGGTTAATTTATTACTAAATTATTTCTTTTAAATAGAGGATATTATATGCTTTGGTTTCCTGTTTCCTTTGGCTATGTATTCCCATTGCTTATTATTCATATTACCTCATACTTTCTCTTTGATTATTCTATTTCCTTCAACCCTTCTGATGCTTTCTGATTCTTCCTATTCTCTTGAATTTCTTCAAATTCCAGTCACTTGTCCTTTTCTCCTTTATTATCAACTTCCTTTTGGAGTTTCATATTTTTTTCTTATCTTCTGTTCTTTCATCTCGCTTTCATTCTATCCATCTTCTTTCATATCTGAATTCCAACTGATTTTCTCTCCTTTCTTCCTTCTTACTTTCACTGTTTCTTCTTTTCACTCACTCTTACATGTACATGTACTAGTCTGAAAGTACAGACTCAATTTTGAATTTCATACCAAATTTGATATAAATTTGACAATACAGTTTCTATAGTGAAGACTAGACTTCAGAACTCTGAAAGCAGGGAAAGTACATGAGTGTATCTAGTCTCACTACTCCAGACTCTGCACTAAGCCTACACTGTGCAAAAAACAGTTATTTATGCCTACAGACTATGCATGTACAATGTAGTTTCTTCTTTCACCTCCCTCCTCTTCTCCTCAGCACTCTCTTCTCCTAATTTTGTTTTATTACATGTATCTCCTCACTTCCACCCTTGCTCTGACTTTCTTTGCATCAATCCCACATCCTCATACCTCATCTCTGTATACTGCCTGTATCCTTGCCTGATAATCCACATATTATCTAAAACTTTTTATTTTTCAAATTAAATCACCAAATATTCCATGCCATAGCTCCATTAAGCCCAGAAGACCTAACAAAGTGCCAAGGTGAGAGTTGATATTTATTTGTCAATTAACCTATTCTTTTTAAAACTACATGTATGTGTATTTTTGCTGTCCATGCATGCACATTTTAATACATCCTATCATGCACTGCTAATAAAAACCCACGCTTAAATCCATTTCTTCATTAATCTGTAAATGAGGCGTGATGTTTTGTAGATTGTGACTAAGCATTATGACATTATGTTACTTAAAAGTATTTGGTCTAATTATTGATGTGTTTTGCTTCATGGGCAATAAAGTACTAAAACATAATTTTGATATTACCAAAAACAGGAATAATTTTTGTTTTCTTTCTCTGTCAGATCCAGTTTTAAATGTCTTTTTCATTTGAAGTTGTAGCATTCTGTGACATAAAATTAAGTATTTGAAGTTTCCTGAATCATGTTAAACTTTTACATTGTCATGCATTTCCAATTTCTCTGTCAATTTCTGCTTCAAATTAACTATTTAAGACAAGCAGTTCCTCGTGTATACCGGTACTTCATTTACAAGTTTAGGGGAACCCCCTTTTTTTCATTATCATTATTGACAGGTCACTGGTTTTAGTTCAGTTGATTATTTTGTTATAGATGTCTTTTATTGTTTATCAAATTGTGTAAAAAGTTTGTTGATATAGTTGAATGTACTAGTTGCTCAGAATATTTCAATGGTATCTGCCAATGTTATTATTAACTTTAAGAAGTTTTAGCTTTGCTTTGTATAAGGCTTTAGATTCAATGTTGTCTCAAATGCATGCTTTTCTGTTGAATAGTAATAATTCCAACAAATGTATTTCAGTTTACTTTGCTGTGCTTATTGGTGAAGAGTTGATGCATGCTCATGAATTATAGTACAGTGTACCTGTTTTGGGAAAGAAATCTCTTCTATCTGATAAAAGTCATTACCTGGTTTTATTTGTTTTATGGTTTATAATTGGCAGCATTTTGCACAACATGTTTTATCTTGAAGAAGAGTAAAATACTTTTCCATACTGTACATCAGAGAAACATAAAAAGTTCATTAGCGAAATCTTGATACTCTACTTATGTTGTTTTTTATGTTGAATTGTAGATGTGGATTTCATTTCAGTTCTTTTGAAATATAATCTTTGTTGTGTTTTTTCTGTGTGGTTAATCAAGTTTTGGTTTCTCATTTGGTATAATCTATTCTATTGAATAACTTGTGGGTTTTCAGTTTACGATGCGTAAGAGAATACCATTAAATTCTCCTTTCAACCCTACTCCCATGAATTGTGTCCTGTTAGATATTCATGTTTCAAAATTCTTCATTGTACAGGTCCATGTCCTTTTGAAAATCAAACAGCATTTACCATGTACACCCCTCAACTCATACATGTAGGTTTGTAAAATCATCATTTTTAGTTTATCCCATGTTTTTTTAATTATTTTTGCTGACAGACAAACAGTACCGTGGGGATGGACGGTTGCTAATCTTGTGGTATTCAGAAAGGTAAAGGAATTTTCTTTTAATTGTAATTTACAAGGAGTCTCATTTACAATGTATATTGCACAATGCTCTTTTAGGTCATGTCCATGTAACATTGTTTCATATATAAAGATTTGCAATTGTTAATTTTTATTTTCAATTGAGATATTGGTTATTGACTTCAGTTAGTAATACAAGTAGTTTTTATTACCGCTGGGTTTCTTAAGGAAGCAGAGTTGGATGTATGCTCTCATTTTTGCACTTGAAAATGTTGGAAAAAGGTTTTGAAAATATTTTTTTTGTGGATATCAAGTGAATTGAATCTTTTGGTTGTATACTTTAGAAGCATTAGATGACACGTGGAAAATGATCTTTAGCTTTCCTGTTGATATCGTTTTCCTTTTTGTGTTTTTGCTCTTCTGGAGATTGAAGTTATCAAATTTGATATATCAAAGTACTTGAAGTTCAAGAAGGTAATGACCGTGTATGAGTCATTGTGAACACGTGCAGTTCTCATATCTCCAAATTGATAAGGCCCAGAAAGGAAGGTGTTTTTTTTTGGGGGGGGGGTGGTGGTTGGGAAGTATTATGATTAATGTAGGAAACCTGCATGTTATTTATGCTATTGAAAATGATCTTCCAACATAAAACAATGGAGTAAACGATGCTTGTTTTTGTATGCATATACATGTATGCCACTATCATTGTCAAATTTATTATCTATCTGATGATGAACAATTGAATGATGTATATACATGTACATGTATCAATCATCTCAGACAGAAGTGGTTTGTTTGCTGACTTTGATCATGCCCTTCACAATTTTTTTTTAAAGTTCTGATTGTGGAACATGACATCACAATGGGAACCGTATGATCAAGCACATGTACACAACATGTCCATCCGTGTACTCTTCTCAGTAAAATTGGAATTTGCTCTTGGTTTAGGTTTAGGAAGTCATCTGACCCCTTGGTGAAGGTTTATTGACCTCTGGCTATTAATTGAGTCATTGCCTTTTATGATGATTACCTATAGATTAATTAGGTTTTTTTTAAATACAGGTATCAAATGAAAATCACATGATACATGTATGTCAAGGTCTTTAAACTATTTTTAGAGCATTTATATTGGAGAAATGCATTTAGATTTGCAAGGTAATGAAAGTATTTCAATAACACTGGCTAGCAATAAGAAAGGTTTTTTTAGGGGGAGGGGTGGTTGCTGGTATGATACTAAAAAAGAGTCAAAAAGTCAGTTGTAATGTTGTAAGCTGAAAATTAGGATATTTTACATCAATTTCTTGCTTCCAAGGGAATAAAGAAAGGGGGTTGTGCTAAATACAAGTCAAATCATAATTACATGTTTGAATTTAGATACTTTAAAGTGATAAAAAGAGCATTATTTCTCTGGCAACTTATGTACATATATTCAAGAAATGCATTTGCAATATTTGTTTGAGATATTATGTAGTTATTGAGGTAGTGTGTGGATCAAGGAATAATGATGAAATTATTTTAGATATAGACAGAAATATTTGCCTTTGTTTTCTGAATGTCACACCATTAAAGTATCATAGATTAAGATCTACCAATATGAAAAACAATATGATGTCGACTATTAAACACACTGAGGTTGAATTTCTTTAAGAACAATGCCATCTCATCTTATCATATCTTGCCTTATTATCAGCAAAATTGTCTAGACACTTGCTCAAATTCATCAAAACGTGACTCAAAGACATGACCAAGCTCTGGTCTCTTGAGCATTGTTTAGGTTAGTGGAGACATTGTCAATGACTTCACTTGCAATGAAGAAAGGGGTGGGGGTAAGAAGTAAACAATGATGGGATGGGTAATTGGAGTTGAACAAAATAATGGCCAAAAAGAGAAGAAGGTTGGTTCCTATGGTTATAGGTCATCAAGCATGGGTCTAGTCACAATAGAGCTCTAGACACAAATTAAAGGTGATAACGGTATTGCAGACAGAGGTCATGCATGGGACTCGTCTATTCAATTCCTCCTACTCTTTAATTGTTCCTTAATTTATTAATATATTTGTACTTTTCTCTCTCTTTCTTTCATTGTGCCTTAGGATTTTGTGCACTACAAATCCCATATATTATCATAATTATTGTAATCATATTTATTTTGCAAGATCTTATTACAAGTTATGTCTTTTGGGGGTCCTAGGTATTGTTGTGTAAAAATGAAATAATAAATAAAAAAAATTAAATTCTGTTTAAAAGTTAATCAGCGTTGTAGGATATGACAATTGAAAATGTAATCTTTCATAAGCTCTCCATAAATCAAACACAACTAATGAGTGATGACTTTTTCTTGTGCTAGACGATTAGGCCTATTTCAAGCAGGTTAAGTTGGAGTTTTTAATCTTTTTATTTGAAAATTCTTACTTTGAATGCAAACTTTATTTGTCAAGATTTGATTAGAGTTATAGAAAGTTTTTGTTATCTCCTATTGCAAAAGCAAGGGTCACCAAAAGAGTCTTTAAAAAAGTTAGGCACAACCTAAATACAAATAACTGAAATACTGAAAGCCAATTGTGTATAGTCTCAATTGCATTAGCTAACATATTGCAGGTGTTGATGCATCATTTTGTGATTTTGTTCACAGATTTATGTCATTCTTCCATTATTCTCAATTTCAGGTTAGATTGGCTCTGGGACTTGACAAATGCATGTACAACTTCTCAGCAGGAGCTCCCTTATCTATGGAAACACTAGAGTACTTCCTCAGTATCAATATACCTGTCTATGATATCTATGGCATGAGCGAAAGCACAGGTAAACAAGACCATAGTATTTTATCCTGTTTGTGCTGTAAAAGAGATATAATTGATTGGTTACTGCTGCTAAAATGCTGCTTGGTCGACATCAACTTTGTCCAATGCTCTGCTGTTTCTCATCCCATATGGTTTAATCCTATTTTATCTGCCATATAGTTTATCTGATGTGATAAATATTTGATCCCATCGCCACTTCACATTGCTTTTGGTGAATACTCACTTGGTGAAGTGCAACTTGGTTCATTCAAACTAGTAATGTAACCAATAGTCGATAGAATGAATGTGGGAAAAAGTAGATAAAATGGTGAATGAAAATTCGACAAAGTGACGAAACGGCAATTAGGCCCACTTGAAGTATTTCTGATTTAATCCATTCTTCCAGATCTTTCCTGGGATGCCCTGAGAAGTGGGTTTAATTGTACTGGTACCTCGTCAGGTCCTTCCTAATTCTCTGTCACTAAGTCACCATACATAAATCAAGATACTTCTCCCCTCAGACATAGTTTATTTGTATTATGTTTATAGCATCATGGTAATTTTTGATACCTTTAGTTAATAACTGTCCTGCCATTATCTTGGTTTTTTTTCTCAGGTCCTCACAGCTTCTGCTTACCAGGTAAATTCAGGATTGGTAGTTCAGGGACAACGTTTCCTGGATCCAAGACTAAGATCTCGGACCCAGATAGTGATGGTAATGGTGAGGTAAGGTCAAAATCCCATATTTATCACCCCCCCCCCCCCCCCTCCCCCTCTCCTCTATTGGTTAGTGGGTAATTTGTACACAAGTAAAAAAATAATATTGTAACTGTGCTGCAAGGTTTGTGCGTTTCTTTTTCTATTTTTTTTAGGGGGGCAGAGAGTTCTATGTACAGGTGAAAATAAATAAGTTAGCCCAAACGGCCCAGCCATAAAGTAATAGTATTAAATACAAATTAGTTTGGACTATCATTATGCAGGTGCCAGGGAGCAGAAAAATATTGACAAATAGATTTGTTGTGGACCCGATTGTAAAAATTATAAACAGAATCTTGAGATGTTTCATAAGAAAATATTCAGAAACCCCTTAACTTTTTTCTCTTGTTTACCAGAAAAACGACATAATGCTAACAAGGAATTATTCTAAGAAAAAAAAACATGTCAGATATACTATTATTATTATTATTATTTGTTTGGCGTCACCTGTGCAAGGCCTTGTTTTTCTATTTAGGGATTGACATCAAGGACCATTTTTAGAAAATCTTTGGAAAGACAGTGTATTTTATTCAATATCCTCATAAAGTTACCAATTGAAGATGTTATATTGTGATGTTATAGGTGTGCTACTATGGACGTCATCTTTTCATGGGCTATCTTAACATGCAAGAGAAGACAGATGAGGCTATTGATGAGGATGGTTGGCTTCATTCTGGTGATTTAGGATACATTGATCAGGATGGATTCTTATTCATTACAGGAAGAATTAAAGGTAAATATCAACAAGTCTTTAATGCATTGTGGTCAGGTGGTTGTCACTCCTGTCTTTAAAAAATGAATAGAGTTTTGAATCCTGGCTTTGGTGTTTTCCTTTGGTATGAAAGATTGTGCTGCACTCAACCCAGGGAAGGTAAATGGGTACCTTGCAGGATTGTGCACTTGAATGCGCTGAGCACTGAAAAATCCAGCTATTATTATTTTCATTCCTCTGATTCTTAAATTTGGCTACACGTTAAAGTCATGTTATAACACTATTGGTTAATTTGGTAGCATACATGCTTCAACTTAATATGCAATGTATGTGAAATGTTTTGTGCAAGTAAGGTTTTATGCCTTGTATAGTTTCAGACTTTTTTGTGGTATTCAATTTTTTATCATTTAGGAAGTGTGGAAACTAATCACATGCAATTTATAGTGAATGGTCAGTTTGGTCTTCTTCTTTTTGTGCAAATGTTATGCTATGTGAAATCCATGAAAAATGTCCACATTATATTCAGATGTTGGAAAAGGCAGCAATGCCAGTTAAATATAAAAGGGATTTTCGTAGATGCTGTCTTGCCTGGCTGCAAAGATTCCTTTTATTTTTGTATGCATATTTAACAAAAAGGTTTCTTGATCGATGTGTCAAGCCTTATATTAGATTAACAGACCCAGGAGTAGAAATCAGTACCATATTTATATATGAAGAGGAAGATATGGACACTGCAGCACAAAGCGTAACATTTGAATTTTTACAAAGATTACAAATGTTTATCAATGTAATCAATAATGAAAACAGGCACAATAATTAGAATTGTGCTATTGTACTCAGATGAGAGGGCAAGGGCATCCTTCCACAATTAACCTTGATGAAATCATCATAATCAATGTACCTTTCTTCCAAATAAACAACCGATCAAATCACTGTCCACATCCTGTTGATTGTTTTTGATTTATTTACGTGTTCTTTGGTTTGTATTGGGCCTTTTTCTATACACGGCTTACACTGTATAATCTGAATTTTTTTATTCTTGACAAGTCTTCAATCATGAAATTTCTACTTCTGTGTATGACAATCACCACAACCAAAACAGCTAATCAATGGATAAGCTGGAAAACTCTTTTTTTTATTTTGATGGCTGTCAATGTAGTGGATGTATGTATGCTGATTAATATATGAATACTCATTTTTGTCTCACCTGCGAAGCAAAGTGAGACTATAGGCGCCGCTTTTCCGACGGCGGCGGCGGCGGCGTCAACATCAAATCTTAACCTGAGGTTAAGTTTTTGAAATGACGTCATAACTTAGAAAGTATATGGACCTAGTTAATAAAACTTGGCCATAAGGTTAATCAAGTATTACTAAACATCCTAATAGAGTTTCATGTCACATGACCAAGGTCAAAGGTCATTTAGGGTCAATGAACTTAGACTATGTTGGAGGAATCAACATCGAAATCTTAACCTGAGGTTAAGTTTTTGAAATGTCATCATAACTTAGAAAATATATGGACCTAGTTCATGAAACTTGGACATAAGGTTAATCAAGTATCACTGAACATCTTACATGAGTTTCACGTCACATGACCAAGGTCAAAGGTCATTTAGGGTCAATGAACTTTGGCCGAATTGGGGATATCTGTTGAATTCCCATCATAACTTTGAAAGTTTATGGATCTGATTCATGAAACTTGGACATAATAGTAATCAAGCATCACTGAAAATTTTGTGCAAGTTTCAGGTCTCATGATTGAGGTCAAAGGTCATTTAGGGTCAATGAACTTTGGCCGAATCGGGGGTATCTGTTGAATTACCATCATAACTTTGAAAGTTTATTGGTCTAGTTCATTAAACTTGGACATTAGAGTAATCAAGTATCACTGAACATCCTGTGCGCGTTTCAGGTCAGATGACCAAGGTCAAAGGTCAATGAACTTTGGCCGAATTGGGTGTATCTGTTGAATTACCATCATAACTTTGAAAGTTTATGGATCTGATTCATGAAACTTGTACATAAGAGTAATCAAGTATCACTGAACATCCTGTTCGAGTTTCAGGTCACATGATCAAGGTCAAAGGTCATGTAAGGTCAATGAACTTTGGCCATGTTGGGGTTTTTTGTTGAATAACCATCATATCTCTGTAAGTTTATTGGTCTAGTTCATAAAAAGTGGACATAAGAGTAACCATGTATCACTGAACATCTTGTGCGAGTTAGAGTAGTATTCAAAGTCAGCACTGCTGCTATATTGAACCGTGTGATGCAGGTGAGACGGCCAGAGGCATTCCACTTGTTTATTTCTAGAAAGTAGTGATAAATTTGAAAAATTTATTATTTTAGAATTAGGATGGCAGTAAAATAACCTCAAACTTGAGTCAGAGTGTGTGCATGTGTTTTGTAGCATGATAGATGTTTGTTTCTTGTATAAACACACTATTAAGTCATGTCACGTTTGACAGATTATCATCTCAGCATGGTCTATCATCATTTCAATACTCTGATCAGGGTTTAATCTTTGCCCCTGACTGCTGATAAGCAGATGATAGCTTGATCAACATACTGAACAAACCATGAAAAGCTATCAGATTAATTCTTCATTAAGGTCATTGAATATAGGTTATTACTGAGGTATTGAATAAGATAAGAGTAGCAAAGTTATCAGAATCTGATATAAAAGTAATGCCATCTCCTTACCATGTTGGAACTCTAGGCTGGCTTTATCAGCAATGGAGAGAAATTAAGTAAAAAATAGTGATTTTTCACTTGATAATTTAATCTTTCAAGATCCTTGCATTTGATTGGCTGAGAACCAGTTTGTCTGTGAAAATCACTGACTACTTGTTTCATGAAACACTCCCCTGGTTTCCAAATTACCCCACCATTCCTTATAAGGGCCCTGTCGCATAAAACAATCTTTAACATCCAATTCTAACTACCAAGATGGTAACCATCAACGCCAATCAAAGTCCAGGATTCCATGTTAGGTTATATTGTACTTTAGTCTGTATTGATAATAAATCCAAATCACCACAACAAAATGCATTGCAAAGAATAATGTGTTGAATGTATTAGACTCCAACCACATTGGTTTGTTTTGTTATGTTAAGAGTTCTAGCTCCTATGATAGAAATATAAAATCAGTTTATACCCAATCAATTGTACAAGTAATTACAATAAGTTCTCTTCTCATGTTACCCTTGAAATACATGCTCGATTCTCAAGTTAGATCGTACTGAGCAGACTTCAAACATTTTTGTGTTATCATTTTTAGTTGATTTATACTTTGTCTTGAGTCTCAATGCTAAAATAGTGAGTGATAACGTAGGTATTGTGTTTGCTTAAAAGCTTTTGCTGCTTATCACGTTTTTAGGACAAACAAAACTATTTGGCCTCTTTATGATAAAATGGCTGTCTACCAGCTATTACAGAACAGGAGTTACTTAATTAAAAAAAAATAGAAGTGATGAATTATAGTTTACGGAATACAAATGTGTATTTTGAAGCAGAAATTATGTTTTTATATGTTTTTGAGACAGTAACTTTGATTCCTTGTCTGCATTCATTTACTCTCTTTAAATCATTAAAGTGCCCAAGTCCTTTCATATCATGGGGGGGGGGCTAAATATTTGTGTGAAGTCCCATTATTGATGCATGTTATATTTATATATATATATATATATATATATGTTGCATACATAGGGCCCATCTTGATATCAGCATATTGCTGAAAGCGCACCCTAATCAGGTATTGTTCAAGTTGAGAAAATATTTAAAGTGACATTAATTTTTTTTTCCAATTGTTTTCTTTCATCTTCTAGAGCTAATCATCACAGCAGGAGGAGAAAACATCCCTCCCATCCCTATTGAGGATATCATTAAGAAAGAATGCCCTCTTATCAGTAACTGTATGTTGATTGGAGACAAGAGAAAGTTCCTCTCCATGCTCGTTTCACTCAAGGTAAGAATTAGAGAATTGCTCTTTGGTCTAATTTCTCTCTATCCAATCGCTATGTGGTCTCGTTCACTCTTGGTCTAATTCCACCTTTTCTTTTGCCCATGCGGTCTAATCAAACGGAGTGTTGTTCTAATATATATAATACCTGTTTGGTCTTTTGCTATTTGGCCAAATTTTTCCATTTTATAAAGTACACATTTTGCGTTTTGCCTTTTGGTCTAATTCTAATTTGTCTAATGGTCCTTTGTTCTCACACGACTTGGTTCAATTCCACTCTTTTTAGTCTCATCCCATACAGAATTCAAATTTGTCTATTTCTCAAAGTACCAGGTGAAAATCCATTTTTGATTGAATTTTACCTCTTAATTCTTGACCTTTGACTGACAGGTTGTGATTGAAGAGAAGACTGGTGAGTCTACCCAAACGTTGACAAGAGAAGCTCTTCAGATCCTCTCTCCGCTTGGTAGCAGTGCTACAACGGTTGAGATGGCAAAGAAGGATGACATCGTCAAGAAAGAGATCCAGAGGGCAATCAGCGAGCATAACAAGTCAGCGACATCAAGAGCACAGTGCATACAGAAGTTCCACATCCTTGATAAGGACTTCACAGTCGCCGGAGGAGAGCTTGGTAAGTTATTTTCTTTCTTTTTTAGTTAAAGGAATAAGTTGCAGTAAGGAGGAGGAGAATGATGATGATGGGGGTGTACTTGTTCACCATCAAGCAGATACGTGTCAAATTCACTTAAAATACAAGTGGATTCAGCTGATGATCATGACTTTGGTCTACAGATAATGGCTCATCTATGCACTGTCTTCCATGTTAAGAGTAGACTGAAGTTGCTGTACTGCAATCAAATCAAATAATAAACAATGTGATACCTTTTTTAACCATTTTTGTTTTCTCTAATCCAGGTCCCACGTTAAAACTGAAGAGACCAATTGTCAACAAGATGTACAAAGCTGAGATCGATGCGCTATATGAAGACGCAGCAACACCGAAGGATTAACCTCTACTCCTCTAAAAACTTGTTCCCATGGAAACTACCTGTAAATAACCTATGTAAATAGATATGTTAAAGTGCATTATTCCAGATAGCATATATATTTTGAAAGTATTGATGCACACTAGTGAATTGTAGATAAGTTGAATAATAAAATTTGAAGCTGTGCACAGACTGAAAGTTACTAGACAACTTCCATTTATCATTTTTTTTAAATTCCCTTGTTTTACTTTTTTGCGATATCAATAATTTTGCTTGGGAATTCAGTATTTGATGATTAACTATTTACATTAATGCGTACTTCTTACATCTGATTAATAGGCTATTCTGCATTGTGGGTGCATACCTCCCTCAACTGAAGCAGGAAGCTATGCAGGTCTCATAGATTTTGAACATGCTAGGTTCATGTTAAGCGAGCACTTTGTTCTATACTATATTGAAAATGCATGCTTGATTGCATATGTATAATATCTGCAAAAGTTTGAAGATCACAGATTTATTGTAAATTTGCCTATTATTTAAAAAACAAATATCCTCAATTATATCTATTGTATGTATAGTCTCAATTGATATTAGGGTAATATCAGACAACATCAATTTCGATTCTAACAAAATCTTGTATTGTTCATGGAGCAAATTTGTACAAATATTTATGTTCAATTATTTATTTGATTTTGCTTGCAGTTTGTTTTGAATATACATGTAAATCTGCCAGCTTGTTTGGATTCTGCTTTGAAATGAAATTAGTTTGTGGACTTTGTTGTATAATGGAGAAAAATTGTATTCAACACAAAATATTGGGTTGAAATATCTTGCCACTTTCATGTTTACATGTGGTATCATTAAAAGGGTATTTGAATCTTGCAATAATGATTTGGTGCTGCAAGATATTTGTTTTCAATGTCATTAAAAAATCTTGGGGTTTAAAACAAATTATGCAGATTATTATAGTTGAATAGCAAAACATATGTGTAAATGCGTTATGCATAATCATTTGTTGTTAGGAACCTACTACCAAGTATGTTAAGGAATATTCTTACACATATGCACTGTAGTACCAGCTGGCATTCTGTGTTTTTATAATGAGTTAAAGAATAGCTTGTCTTTGCTATGTTACATACTCACAAGATTCATTTCAATAGAGAGAGGGACACACACACAGATGTGAATAATATAAAGCACTTTAGAATGAATTCCCGTTTTGATGAATGCTGACAAAATATTTGAGCGATATAATTTTTTCTGAACATGTTATGTTTTGTCCAAATCATTATGTAATACTCGGTGTCTATCATCAGCAGGGCTCCGTAACACAAAGGTTTGCAATGGATTGCAAATATAAAAGAACTGCACTGATTGGTCCCTTGTCAGTATTTCTAACCAAATACGCATGTATCAATAGATATTGATTGGTCATTTCATTTAGCGATTGATCGCTATTCTTTGTGTTACGGAGCCCTGGTCATTCATGAATCAGTTTGGAATAATTGCCAATTGAAAGTCTTTTCTGTGTTCTTAATTATGGAGTTTACAGTATAGAATGTTAGCATTCCTGATGTACTGGTGTCAGTTTATAGAATACAGGTATCAAATGTGACCAATATAAATACAATAGTTACAAAATAACTTTTATTGTACATTGTGTATATGATGTAAACTTGTACTTGAGGGATGAAATATTCTTGTGCTTGTTTGAAGCAAAATGCATGTGAATGAGGAGACACTTCAATGTTTTGAAATGTTCAGATTTGTAAATTATACAGATAGAAATGAGTTTATATGTGTATATATAAAATGTATGTACAATATTTTGAAATGCAGTTTCCCTATATAGTGTTTTAATTCATTTTATTAGTGATCCTCGTTTTTTTCTTTGTTGAATCAAGAATCTCAACGCCCCATACATTGTACTCGGTTTTTTTTAATCAAAATTATGGGTGAATTACATTGTAAAAAGAAATAAATCTTGCTTTGCTTGTCAATATTTGATCATTATGTTGGCACTTTGCATCAAAGCACATTTCTGTATTTTACAAGTGCCACATCACTGTAGACATTTGTCATTTGTGATCAGTGTTGGGGTTTGATGAGTAACTCTCCTGTTTCGCAAATAATCATCTACAAATTTCTGCTGTGTATTTCATTTTTGTTAGCATATTCAGTTTTCTGATCTTGAAAGTGAATCAGGGCTCCGTAACACAAAGATTAGCGATGAATTGCAAATATCAAAGAACCGCACTGATTGGTCTCTGATTAGTATTTTAAGCCTAATGCGCGTGTAACATTGATACTGATTGGTCAGTTCTTTTAGCGATTGATCGCTAATCTTTGTGTTACGGAGCCCTGGAATTTATCATGGGCTTGTTTATCAATGTATGATGTTTTTATTACAGATAGAAAGATACATTGTATAAAAGAGGTTTTTTTTCTCTACTGATGTATACACAAAAATCCTCAGTGAAATTACTCATACTTTGTGTGCACTTGTACTACATATATTTGTACACATATTTTGTATTGTACTCAAATATCAAATTAATTGGTGCATAGCAAAGTCATGTATACCTTGAATCTAATTGAGACAATGAGAATGTACACAATATCCAAAATTAGTAATATATCCACGTGAGAATCATTTAATCGTGTGTGAGCCTAGTCTGTGCCTATATACAAAATGATGTCATCAATTGGTGGTAGTTTGGTGTAAAAATTATTATTACTTTGATTTATTTCTTCATAGGAAAGAAGGCGATCCATTGTTTGGTTTTTAATGATTTGACCATGTCAATTCACCCTACCTGTTCATGTGTGGAATCGTGTGTTACTGCATAGCAATATGGCATTACTAAAATATTTCTAGCCTTCATGGAAGTTCATTTAGTAAGATTCTGAAAAATAAATGTAAATAAATGCTTCAATTCAAATTTTGAAAAGCAGGCTGATTTTTTGGAACTTTGCAAAAAAAAAGAAGATATATTGATATGTTAACCATGGCTATAGATCACAAATTGACAGTGTTATGCATTTATGTTGTCTTGCTGTCCTCATGATAGAATCAAATATGTGTCATGAGATTCAATTTGACCTCCCCTTTCACTGATGTTTATATTTTAAGCAGTTAAGATTTTACTTTGAAATTTAAAACAAGATTGGACACTAGTAGCATTCCAGCTGGCAATTTGAATCCGTGTAATACAAACAAGCCTGACCTCCATCCTGTGCATTTTAATTAGGGTACGGGTTTCACTAAATTAAAAGATCAATGGCAAGCATAATGGGGTTAATAGTTAATAGTTCCTGTTTGATCTATTGATACACTGTAGTGTAAATTTATGATATCAGGGAAACTAGATTTGTGTTGGGGCTGTGGAGCATTGTAATGAAGTATTTGATGCAATAATATAAAACTATGTTTTCGTGTTAATGATGTGGTGTTATTATTATGTGAATAAAATACAATGATAGGAACAAAATATTGACTTCTTTCATGCTTAACTTGTCTAATTAACGAGATGGTGATGGTGTTGGACCAAATGGCAAGTGTGTTCAGCAATGATGGCATTATACAATCTGAGCATTGGACCATCTACTAATGGACTAATAGAATACAAACCAGGGGTGGTATTCTGGAACACTGTCATAAATTTTGTCATTTCTCTCCGAGATGTGACACCGCTATGATTGTCACAAATCGGTATTCTGAACATTATATTTTCCCTTCCATAACTCTCAAAGTTCCCGCCCATCTTTTCGGTAGCAATCCAATCAAAATCGTTAGTTCCCAGTGGGATCCCTTCTAGCCAATAGGAAGGCCCCGTGATAGGTAGGGCGTATCCCCAATACAGTTGTTGGCATTGCGCAACTACATGAATATTGATGCGCTTAATTACAAAAAGAGACGGAGCTGTGAAGGATTTTAGAGTAGAAGTAGAAAAAGAAGGAAAACAGAAAAAAGGAATTAATATATAGGGCGTAAGTAATTGTAGCATGAAAAAATAATTTTGAAAATTGTCATGGATGATGAGTGAAATTGCTACAATCTAATCTAAATATCATTATATGCTTGACATCCAGTCGGCAGGGTATCAGGATATTTGGTACTAAAAGATTACAAAATTTATGACTGCTACCCCCCCTGTCATAACTTTGTCATATATTTTGCTTGTTTAAAAAGATTACACGCATCTAAAGTCGCGTAATTTTGGTGCGCGCTATTAAGAGATGAGACAAAATTTATGACAATATTTGTGACAAAAGTTATGACATCCACCAGAATACCCATTTTGTCATACCTCTGAGAAAAGATAAAATATGGAGAAAAGACAATGTTCAGAATACTGCCCCAGGGGCTATTTCATAAACAGTTCATATCTTACATATGACTTTATACATGACTGGTTCTCCTTCCTTCTTCTAAATGATATATCCACAGGTATGTAGCAGACATTGCACCTAAGAACATGCTTTAGTCTTGTGTATATATGAACTCATACCTTCTTTATACGCCCATCCTACGGGAGGTATCACGCTCAGTGTCCATCTATCAACTTTTCCTTGTAAACATAATAACTTCAGTTTAACTTTACCTAGACTAGTATAATTTTGTGCGTATGATACTAGCACCGATCCAAGGAAGCCTATTGATTTTGAGGTCAGAAGTTCAAAGGTGAAGTCGCCACCTTCCTCTTTCCTTGCTTGACCAATAACTCAATTTTCCAGGTAATAGGCGGGCGTATGTGCTTGCCTGAGCGACACTTTTGTTGCCAATTTCAATGTTCCGAATATATAGCTTAAACATCAAGTAACAACACAAAGTGTAACACTCCTTTTCTCGAAAAAATTCTCATCACTGTCATTTATTGATGCTTCATCTCTGAAACATGCAAATATACATTTTAGCATAGCAGGTTTATACAGCAGAGAGAATCACAATTACATGCATTTTGGCATAGTAGATAAAAATCATCTGAACCTTTTTATTTCACCTTTCTTCCAAAGAAAATATATATTAAGCAAACAATATGTACATGTATGAAGATGTGATGTTTGGATCATTTAAGAAATTATAAAAAAAATACTTCAAAATATTTAATGGAAAAAATCTTGAAGTCATGCTCTTAAACTCTTGACTTGAAATTGTCTGGAACACATGCATTTGGGCATGCAAGAGAACTCAACTTGCCACACACACTTTCTTCACATCATTATTTACATTAAAGATATATTGACAGTATGTACAGGTATATCAGACAAATACATGCAAAATAATATTTTGGGGTTAATGGGATGTACATAAACATACATGTAATATAACAATGTGCGCACCAACCAATAAATATATAGGCAGAAAGCTATCAAAACTGTTGCAACAGCTTTATAACTCAATAAAGGGCAATACCTTCTATATTTATAATCGAGCAAAGTATATCTATTTCAATTTTTAAAAAAAATATATAACCAATATGAAAACGGATATAATAAAAAAGTAAACTGCATTACACTTTGGTTGGAACCAATTCCTAAAAGGACAAAAAAGAGAAAACCTTCAGAATACTTCAGAATCTTACAATTATGACAATAGTTATAATAGCACTAGAGTACTACCCAAGAATCTTACCATTAAAGGTAAATGCTAGTTTTGGTAACGATATCAAAATGAGTTCGTACAGAATCCAATGAAATGACCACTAAAGTGTCTGTTTGTATAAATAAAATGCATGTGCCAAAGGATTCTGGAAGAAATTGTGTAATTGCTGAGAAATCAGCAAATAAGCACGGGATTCAGGTAGGGCGTCGGGCCCGACGCCCTAAGCAATAATTATACATTGTCCCACGTGCGCTTATCTGTGTTGGGGATTTTCGGTGTGAACATTTTTCAGCGTAGATTTCAAGATTTCACAAAGTCCAGTTAATGTAACTGTACCAGATCTAGATCCTCGATTATATACTGGCAATTAAGCCTTGTTTTACAGACTTTCTCATGAAATCAGTGTTAACTGCAACTACTGGAATTTCTCTTTAAGCTGAGATATGGATAAAGCTGTGTCAGGCAATTATTAGTTACATACTAAAAAAAAGGTCACCTTTGAAAGACCATATAAATTCCATACATCTACAGAGAATTTAACAATTACACATCACATTTTATTTTGATATTAACCCCCCCCAAAAAAAAAAAAAAACTGGTGACAGATTCAGCTCAAATGTCATAATTAAATAGCACATTACTAAAGCCTACAAATGTACGTGTAGATATTGTGCAAAACACTTTGTAGCGTCTCATGACCAAGTTTCACAAAAGTTGACCAGTTGATTGCAAAAATCAAGAAGTCATTATTGTATCAAATCAAATATATTCAAGTTCTTTTGTTGCAAAAAAAAATCACTCTTAATCACTGAAGAGCACACAGCCTTTAATACTGAAAAACAGAATACTAAAATACGGGACAAATAGTTCCTGTTTCTAATCATAATGAGGGCACAATTTGTTATGCAATGTTTCAATTAACAAACTATAAAATTCACAACAATAATCCGTCTATTAATCTATCAACGTACAGTGTACAATACATGTACGTATGCAGTATGCACCTAATAATAATTATAATAAGTATTTATTAAGTGCCGTTTATCGATCAAAATCAATTCTATTCTGAGGTGTTCGGGCTGTGACTTCCATCACTCGGTGCATTCAAGGAATTTATCTGGATATATCGTTTTATCGGTTTCTATCTATTTCTACTAAACTTGCAAGTATATATATATGTATAAGAAAATATACAACAAATCAAATAAAAATATTGGGCAATCAACTGAATAACCCTGATATGAAGAATACACTGTTATACCTATTTCTCTTCTAAAAATGTAACATTTCTTTGCAATAGTTCAAGATTTATACAGATATAGGATTTTTTTTCCTTACAGAATTTCCCTAGAATCTGGAACATATGAATGTACAGCAACAAAGATCATTTTTTTCTGTATATGAACAAAAATAAGTACATATATTCATTGCACATAATTTTCTTTGTTTTTTACCGAAACCTTTTGTTTGCTATATTCTTGTCTTCATCTGAAAATACAAAGTAAAATGAATTTAAAAATGTTACATATTGTCCATCTATTTCACAACTTCTTTAGATATAACTAAACAGGTAAGTTTTTTATTCATACGCTATTAATTCCATTTGCAAACCTGATATACTTGTACCTATATTTGTGTTATACTCACCGATACACCAATATTAGTGTTTTCACTTTTGTAACACTTAAAAAAGAGTTTCAAAGGTTTACTTCAAACCATGACAGCACTCAAGCAATTTCTTGTTATTTGTGAAAATTATGTCTGTCAAAATACAAACATATAACCATGAGAAAGATGATTTGTAGAACCAGTCAAAGTACTTCAGGTCAACCAAAATCCCGATCATGGATCATTGACTGCACTGGCCTGCATAGAAATGGGGTAGGCTTGAATGAAACTGAATCAGCTTTAATAAAATCTTGCCAAAACGCTATCCCGCATTCAGCATATTTTTTAATGTGTTTTTTTTTATTTGTGATTCGTGTTTAGGATTCTAGCCCGAGTGACTCACTCAAATACACCCTGAAATATAGCAACAAGGTCTTCTTTGATTGAAATGGTTTATAACCAACCTTACAAACACTAATTGATCCCTGAAGCTCCCTGCTAATAAGAAACAATTCCAAATAATAACCGTCAAAGCAGCATTTAATTCCCTTAAATATATATTACACATACAATATCATAAATCAAAGATATACAGTATATTTCTCTCCTCAACAACATATTAAGAGTACTGTTCATGTAGCAAATATAGAATAACCTCTTTTCATTATACAACTCGAATGGAACCATACAGTGTACATGTATGTCCTATCTCAACTATTCTTCCCACAATATTGTTTTTTTCCTCAACTGTTTTGTGATAAACTGCACAAGTATACATGTACATGTATGTACATACACAGACAAACTGTATGTTTTCGTTCGGTATGAAAAATCAATTTAATGACAGATAAGCTTTCATTTTTTTCAGCTGCAAGCCATATCATTTGTGATTAATATAAAATACACGACGATGTAAACTCAGAATTAGCATGTACTGTTGCATGCCAGACATGCATAAAGAAAACATGCAAGTAAAGGTCACACACTTTTTAATGCAATTACTTCAGCAAAAGTAATAAAAACTGATAAAAAATACATGTCCTATTTATATAAACCTTGCAATGGCAAAAAAAAAGCAAGTGGGCTGATATTTGACTGGTATCATCCTGAAATAAATATTCTCTCTTGCACACTGACATCAAGTAATCTTGCACCACCAAACCTCTTACCACACAATACATAACAGAAAATGTAGACAATTTTTTTAATTGTTGTCTTTGGAAAATAACTTAATCTCATTGCCTGGTCTACAGCATTCAGGTGATAATTATATACAACTAACATATGTCACAATGGCAAGAAAACAGAACTACCCATGTCCACAAATTATTAAGCTTATAATCTGATGTATTAATGGCATCCAGATTTCTAACAATCTTGAGAAAAATTGACAGAGCCATAGAATGTCATCACCGAACAAGTTGCAGCATCTGGGTTTCTCAGAAATAGTGGACGTGCTTACCAACTGTCAGTATGTCTTTACAGAATACTGCACCATCTGAATAACTGGCAGTGTCCAGGTGTCTAGACAACAGTAGATGTATTGTCCAACATACAAAGAGCACCTTAGAAGCTCACATACACCTCACCGTCAGACTAGCTTGCAGCGTCAGGTTTCTTGACTACAAATGATGCGCTTGCTACACTGTCAGAATATCTTCAGAGAACACTCTACATGTACACTGCACTATCTGAATCATTGAGAGTGTTTGGGTTTCTTGATTGCAGTAGATGTATTGTCCAACTGTCAAAGAGCACCATCGTAACACACTACCAACATCTCATAATTGATTAGCTTTCAAACATCTCAGTAATCCTGCAGCAATTGATTTCTTTTCCAAACTGTCAGACTGCCTTACATGTACACTTAATGATCTGAAAATTGGCAGTGTCCATGTTTCTTGAAAGCAGTAGATATATTGTCTTACTGCCAAAGGCCATCTGAGAAACACACTCCCTACATCTCTCCATCAGATAGGTTTGCAGCATCTGTGTTCCTGGATAGCATGTAGTTGTCCATGTCGATTGAGCGGCAGTTATGGATGGCATAGCGTAGTCTTTCTGCCATGATGGCTTGACTTGAGTAGGGTGGAATACGAAGCTGAAAGAAACAGGTCTGGGCAGTAGGGAGTCCATCAACAGACTGGAAAGATGGAGCAAGAAAGAGAGCATTAAAAAAGAAGTTTAAAAATTGGTATTACACATCACAGGTATACACAAACGATTACAAACATTGAAGAAAAAGGTACATTCCCAAATTTTGTATTATGTAAAGAGTATTACAGACTTTTTTTTCAAATAGAGACATGACGATGAAACATATACAGAATTTTCTGCTTTTTGTTAATACAGACATTTGACAACATATCCATTCTTTTTCAAAATTATTCAACCCAGAATGAAAAAGTCATTGCTGTATGTTTATCACATCAGAAATCATTATCTGGAGCCTATAAGACAAGGTAATAGCAATGACTGACTGCATTGACTACAATTAATCATGGATATTAAGCTCACGAATAGTCACTAGCCTTCTTGTTACAGGACACTGGATTTACACAACTGAAGCAAAAGTAGTAATCAATCACAAACTTTGTAATGGCCACCAAGGATCACTGTTGAATGCATTTTTATTTTTTCATTTTTCAAATCTGCTGGCTGCAAAGATTCATGTTAAGGGGCAATGTTGGGTGAATGAGATCAATACAGAAATCTGTTTGTTTAATGGCTACTCACCCTGTCCACTTTCATGATTTGGAAACGCTGAGAGATGTCTGCAATGTTTGCTGGGAGGCGGGACCTTCCAGACACAAATCGCATGAACAGGACGCGTTCTTCGTTGGTGAACTGTTCTAGAGTCTGCCAAAGCCACTGGACCAAGGGATGGTGTTCGTCAATTTCACGGTATCTGAAATTTATAGGATATTCATATTCATAATCATGATCAACTTTTTCACCTTCATCACTACAATCTTCAATACAGTCATGATCATCACTTTCATAATCACCACCATCATCGTCGCAGTCGTTGTCATCGTCATCATCACCATCATCCCCACCATCATCATCACAATCACTATCACCATCATCATCATCACCATCATTATCATCATCATCATCATCACCATCATTATCATCATCATCACCATCATTATCATCATCACAATTACCATCATTATCATTATCATCATCTTCATCACCATCATTACCATCATCATCACAATTACCATCATTATCATCATCATCATCATCAACATCATCATCATCATCATCACAATTACCATCATTATCATCATCATCATCACTATCACCATCATCATCATCACCATCATCATCATCATAATCATCATCACCATCATCATCATCATAATCATCATCATCACCATCATGATCATAATCATCATCACTATTATCATCATCATAATCATCAACATCATCACCATTTTCATCATTCTCATCATCATCATCACAATTACCATACCATCATCATCATAATCAGAAGCAAAGCAGCAACGGCAGTAGCATCATTATCATCATCATCATGACAACCATGCATTACTGATGCTTAATATACAATACAATAGAAATGTGTTGGCCAAAGAAGTTTGCTAACATTCTTCAGACAAATCATTAAAATACATATCAGATGACTCCCTCTCATTATAGATATCATTGATATCACTACTATCCTCATCAGCATTACCATCATTGCAATCATCTTATTGTTAA
Source organism: Lytechinus variegatus (assembly GCF_018143015.1). NCBI lineage: Eukaryota > Metazoa > Echinodermata > Echinoidea > Temnopleuroida > Toxopneustidae > Lytechinus > Lytechinus variegatus. The sequence goes on along the minus strand of NC_054744.1, from coordinate 41,836,983 downwards.
TACCATAATTATATACACCACCACCACCATCACTATCAACATCGCCACCACCATCATCACCATATCATCAACATCATCACCATCCTCATTATCACAAGTTCTGCCATCATCACTACCATCACCACTACCACTCAATGTTTTCCACTCATTTTTCTCATAAACTGTTGAACACATACCTGACAACTCTCTTGAGGATATCGACTGAGATGACAGGCATCCCACAAACCATCTGTTCCAGCTGGCGATATGTCAGGAGTGAGAGGAGTGGTATTGGTATGATCCATGACATGCCTTCTCTTACAGCAGCCACCTGTAAGTCACATGACAATCACTTGGATGTCAAACACTTGTAAAGGTACATATCTCACTTCTCACATACCCAATGTGACAACTATCAACCTTTAGAAAATCAAGACTCAATTCAACTGATAGCAATCATGTTTAGCCTACAACAATACTAAGCAAAATACAGCAATAACCTATGATGAGCAAATTTTATAAATAAACAGTGGATTACTAATTTGTAGGTATGATTACATATTCGGCCCTCAGAACTTTTCTACGAATTGATAAAGCAAGTGAAGAATCTGTACAAGGGAGTGTGGGCTAAGCAATTGGAGCAAATATTACTTATCCAGCCTATAGATATTAGACATCTGGAAAAAATGCATATAATTCTCAGCCAAAACACACAAATAAATATTCCATTTTGTTTATATCTTACATGTAGGTGGAAATTATTTTAAATAAATATGAGCAGTGGCTACCTGGTAAAAGAAAAAGTAAATAATAATAATTTCAAGGTCGACATACCTGTCTGTCGAGTTCATGTAATCTGTATGCCAGAGCCCTCTCGACGTATTCCTTCCTGTTACTGAATGTGAGAGGGATACTCCAGCCCCCAGGTACAACGGGAACAAACCTTCCATCTGCACTCTGACCTTCAAACCTCTCAAGGGGTATCACCTAAATGAAAAAGGTTGCAAGGTCACAAGGTCAATGGGTAAGATCACATCCAAGTTTGCTCCACAAAAAACGACAGCCCTTCATAACATGAGATTTGCCATGCGATGAAAGCTCTTCAGTATCATCTCATGATAAAATATCCTGACAGCAGAATATCCTCTAGGCTTGTTTTCTCCAAGTCTTCAAAATGATGTCCAGAATATCTTACAGCAGTAGCTCTCTTGTCATCACTTTTGTTGGAGCAACTGTCTCATTTTGTTATCAGGTCATTACGTGTCATTCAAGTAAAAGCAGACAGTGGTGCTCAAAAGTTAGTGACCCCCAGCAAATACAGAACATATTTCAAGTGTTCAAGTTTTGCCATATTTTAGATATTTAATTGTGAAGTCAGGTGATAAAGTAGTATATTCAATAAAGTTTCTTTCTCTGGGTTTGCAGAGCATGAAGGAGTGCATTTTGAGTTGGGGATTCACCAAATTTGAGCACAACTGTATATACGCATGTTACAAAGTGATTGCATTTTGAGGAACAATCATCAATGATTTATAACAAGACTAATGTTTACACTGGAAAACAATTACACTGATTTATGTTCTCACTGGAAAATAATTATACTGATTGGCAATAGCCGTAAATGAGGATGCCTTCCTTTTCCCGAGCATCTGAACTGATGGATTTAATGAGTTGAGTAAGTAAGACAAGTGTGCAACAAGATACAGTCCTCCTGGGTTAATAAAAAAAAAATGGTTGATGTGTCAATTCAAAACCTGCTCATAATACTATAAAATCATTTAATGAAAGCTGATGTTTCTTTTCTTTTCCTTTCACGTCCTTGTTCTTAATTAATTTCTAGACATTATTCATAGATTTATCATTACTAAACTAACCTCATGAAAGTTATCTTCATTTACTCCACTCTTGTCAATATCACTGATGCTTCGCAGATTCTGCACATTAAGAAAATCCACCTGTTACATAGGGAAGAAAAAAGATAGAGAAATGTCAGCACAAGAAAGTTCATGTATGTAAACATAAAACCCAAATACTAGAGTGGTCTATACTGGTACATATGTTAGCATCAAATACAACGGAAATGAAGAGGGGATCTGCCATGGTGTAAAGTCAGAAACCTTCAGTTGAAATGGGGAAACTGCTCACTTCAACCAATATGATGATGGTGACGATGATGATGACAACGACGGTGACGACAACAATAAGGACAATTATGGTGACAATGATGAAGAAGATGACGAGAATGACAATGATGATTATAGTAATGGTGATAATGATGAAGTTAAGAGATTACACTGATGAGGATGATGATATAAATGATAAAATAACATCAGAATGAACAAAATACTCACCTCTTCCAAGTCTTGTGTAGTAAGGGGTATCCCAACCAGTTGTTTCCAGACCACAGGAGCAAGATGAAGATCAAGAGGTTTCTTTGTTCTAATGGCTACTCCAAACAAGATACCAAGGAACTTGAAAAGAGATAGCTGCTCCTCGGAGCTGGCTGAAGGGCTCAGTAAGAATCTTGGGGGAAAGATATCAAATGTATATTACAAGTACATATTTCATAGGAGTCAAAAACAGAATTTGCAATAGTGTACACATACTGTACGATTTCGGACCATTTCTCATCTAATACACCTGTATATATGTAGGGCAATTCCATAAAGTAATCAAACCTTCTTGAAGGTCTGACCCCTATTTTCTCAATGTTTACTTTTCTTCATGAACTGCTCAATTCTTGGTAATTTAAAAGCATTTCAACCTTTCATATGAACTAGAAAACAGAGATTAATATTTTCACGAAGATCCCGCACATACGAAATCGGAAGGGCATAGTTTTTAAAATTGCCCTGTTTTATTTCTCTTTCCAAAGTCAATACGTTGGGACTGGTAATTAATCTCTGGATTAAAAAGAATTGACTTATATGATGAAGAACAAAAGTTAACTAAAAAGACTGGCTTCATCCGTTTGAATGGACAAAATTTTGACAAAATTATACAGGGTGGAAGGGACATGAAATTAAACAAGGAATGCAAAAAGTACAGTATTTCTTTTATCCTTGATTTAAAGTAAAGATGAAGGCCTGTGATATGGTTGAAAGGTCTTCTCATTTATCAACCACCTGGAAATGACTACTGAATTTCACTGGTTTATTTCTTGATGATCTAACATAAAAAAAGATGACCATCATACCTATCCCTGTTACTGCCCGTCTCTGAGACTGCATTTGGTGTTGGGATGAGAAGACCTACAGTCCCAGACTCAAGCTCCTGACACATCTCTGTGATGGTATCATCAAACACCCCTCCAGCATCATCAGCACCTTCTCCTACTAATTTAACCTTCCAAGCTCTAGCAGGAAGCCTCAGATCGGCTGGCTTCAGTCGTACAACCTGCTTGGCTATCTGCACAAAGATGGGTTTGCACTTCCGTCCCCTGCAAATCAAGAAAGACAAATGCAAGTACAATTATTATAGTTTCTTTTTAGTTCTATATCAGATATTCCAGTGTAAAATATAGTCAACTTCACTAATTTTCTCACTCACAGGTTGAGACTTTGTCAGCAAAGTTTAAATCTTAAAATATCAGCTAATGCTAAAAGTTGTGTTTACATGTGAATTGGTTTGATTATGAGATTTCTGTGAGAAACTGATAGTATTATGAAATTTCGTTTACATTTAATTTGAATACTAAAATCTACCATCGATTTATTTGTGTGAATTTCTTATATTTTCATCCTTTATCAGCCATATATTTTCAAACCTGACTTGTTACTACTTTTCAAACTGTTAACTAGCTTTAACTAGATGAAGAATTGAACCGAAAATGTTGAATCATAAATGATGAAGGATACTTTAAATGACCATATCAAAAAACAAATATTGATTCCATTTACCTTGTTGCTAATCTCTTGACGGTGACTTGAGGGCCATAATTCTTGCCTTGTACCATGGTCCTACCAATAGCCCTCACCATGGGGAGGGTGTAGACCCTGGGCGCCAATAATGGCCGCAGAGATCCATCCATCAAGCCAGAGATACCAGCTCCATAAGGACCTAGAGTTATGTGCTGCATGGGAAAAATATATCATGAAAGATTTGAAAACATTGAAGAGAAAGCATCCAACTTCCTTGTAAACTTATCCATGTAAAAATAAATGTAGGTGCAAATACTTGAAATATATGTTGATGCAGTTAGCAGCCTTTCTTAAACTATTACAATGACAGTTTTATAATCAAGTCTTAAGCCATTATAATTTCTAAGTTTCCTTGATGATAATAGTTTGTCTTTGATTCAGGAATGTTTATTATTACAGCTAATATTTTTACTTCAATTAACTTCACAAAACATATCCCCAAAACAAAACAAAATCCAATAAGTTTACCTGAGCTGGATCTAGATTAAGTAGTCTCCATGATGAATACATAAGATCGCTGAAGTGATGAAGGAGTCTGAGACGAGCCCTGACACTACCTGGACTACAATCCTTGAGGGCAGTATACTGAGTTGGGATACGATCAGGTAGACCAAGCTGCAAGGGAGCAGGGGTACCAGGGCTGCATCGGGGTACAGGGGGTGCTGTCCAGGCAGCAGAGTGGCTACGCCCTGCAGAAATCTGTGAATAAATTGGAGATGCGCATTACTGTGTAATGTTCGAAATCATCGTACGAATACCTATGTTCAAATCTCTGCCTATGCTATCATCCTTCTAAGAATAAAAGCAAGTTTAATATCAAGTCGTAATGACGTCATAGCAGTCGTACGATTGGCTATGATTTGAAACTAATTTGGCCTTTACTCCAAAATAAAGGCTTACAATCTTACAAAATGGTTATATTTGTATTCTTTCAATTAATTTTAACCTCAAATAAAATGACATGTTCCATTTACATATTCAGAAAATGAGCAGAATGTGATTTGTTCCAAAATCGGATCGCGAACAGTCGTAAGGTGTGAGGTGGCCTTAAAGTAACTCACAATAGAGGAGAATCCTCATATTCTACCTTGTGTAGCATCAAGCAAAAAATTACTACTAGTATAGGTTACAAATTCTGTCAGAGGAAGTCTAGATTTCCCAAGTGGAACTCAGGAAATGCTGTTGCTAGGGAAGAGATATGTTCTCTCGGCTGGAACGAAACTAAAGGTTTCCTTTGAGAAGTGTTATTTTGAAGTATGCACACAAGAAATGTGCACTTATTTCAGTGTATTTATTGTTGTAAACAAAACAGAATAACTTAATCAGTTTATGCTGTTCTTTTCTTGTAATAACTCTACATTAAAATGTGCTTGAACTAGATGTAAATCAATCAAATCCAATAGATACACATCGTTAAAAGAAATTGATAAAATGTATGATCCTACCTGTTGGATGTTTTTCCCTTGCAACGAACCCACCAGGACAGGCTCCCTGACCGTGTTAAAATGACCCAACCCTAGCTGACCATCGCTATTACTACCCCACCCCCAGACATCACCAGTGCTAGTGAGGGCCAGGGTGTGCTCTGAGCCTACTGCAATGTCCTCTACAAAGAACCCTGCTAGGGCTAGGACCTGCTGGGGTCGGTTAGCCAGACGGGCCCTGTTCTCTGGTAGGCCTGTCAGGCGATCTGTGGGAAAAGATTGAGGGAAAATGAAGAGGGATTCAAGTAATGCAATACATTTTCTACTAATGAAGAAAGTGTCCTAGATATCTCTCTTTCATCACAATCAGCTACAATAAAGAGGATTTTACAAATTCAAGGAAAAGCCAAACAAGATTACCTACCAGGAGACTAATATTTTGTCATTGGAAAATTCATACAATGGTGTAAAAAGGGGTAAAGGGAAAAAATAGTTTACAAGCTTACAACAGCAATGGCTAATTGTTCACATACTGACAATGTCAAGCAAATTATTGTTTTAGAAAGCCATGTAGAACTTGAAAATGCCATAATTTGGGTATATTTTCTCAAATCAATATCAAATCTTAATGTTTTGATCATCTACTATCACCCCACTGATTTTAATCAAGTCATTATTTGGGGGTGGAACTAGCCATAAATCTTAAAAGACTACTCATGGATACTGTACCTTGACCAAATGTGAAGACTCTACCATCCTTTGTGAGAGCAACAGAGTACTGAGTGCCACAGCAAACCTTCTTTACACCAATGTTGCACAAGGTTTCAATCCTCTGCAAAGGGTAAATGAGAAATCCTTTTATATGAAAGACATATTACACTGGATTGCCACTAAAAACTGCATTATCCAAGGCATTCACCTACCATGGAAAATACATAAGTGAGCAATGACTCATCTCTAAAAAATTCATAATAGCCTTGATGAATTACAAAATTGCCCCTTCCCTAAATCCCTTTCAGGTTCAAAACAAATTGAAAATGAAAAATTAAAATGAAAATCCACATTTCATTGTTCGAAATAGAAATTGAAAATGTGGTTTAAAATGGGCAAACGAAGGTGAAATAGCCCCATGCCATCTTCATTATACCAAGAGCACACTTTCCTATCTTACTAAAGTAGGCAGGGAATTGTGATGATTTCATAAATTTGTTCCAGATCACTTTTAACATCACTTTTCAACCCAACTGTATATGTATATAATGCATAGGAACATAATTATTTGAAATATTCATACAATTTAATACAGAACAAAGCTCAATGTTACCAAACTGAAAATGCTACTAACCTGTGGATAAGACTTGGCTGTAGAGTTACCCAGTCCAAGCTTGCCGTAATCACCATCACCAAACGCCCATACAATATTACCATCGGCTGACACACATAAGGTATGGTTCATGCCACATGATACCTAGATAGAAAACAGAAAACACTGATAGGTGATTTTTGAAAGTTCAAATGGATCTAGACAACTTGTCATAAAGAAGATATTTTTTTGCCAACCACTTGGTTAGTCCTGGCCTGGGCTCTGTAACACAAAAGTTTGCAATCAATAACTAAACATCACTAGCCAATCAAGATAATCATTGTATGTTCATTCTATTCAAAACTCTGACCAGAAACCAATTAGAATGTTGCATTCATATTTGCAATCTTCTGCAAACCTTTGTGTTAGACGGCCAATGACCTGCCAATGATTTGCATTCTAGCTTTCACTTCTCTCTCTTTCCATACCTCATTTGCTTTTAATTTAGCCTTTTAGGACTCGATCCAAGTTTCCTCTTTACACGGAAAATCCAAAAACATGTACAAGAAGACCTGTGTACTATTTGAAAATATGTCTTCAATAGCAGGATTCTTTTGTTCCCTCTTATTTTTTCGAAATTAACTTCAGCTACAAAACCAGAAGCCCAATTCACATTAGTGTCACATGTCCACGTTTAAAGACATCATGTTACTTAATTCTATAACAAACATTACTAGGAATTTTCCTAGAAAATGGACTAATGACCGCTTATTTGAAGAGTTCTTTCATTTTCCTTGTAGCAAGCTTATAGCAAAAAGAAATTTAAATCATCAACACATTGAGTTAATGTTTTTCTGGGTTAATGACAAGGAAGAGTAAAAAATGTTGACATAAACTGTACCTGACCCACAGACTGGCCTAAGGCTATGACAGGTTCAGGAGTCTTCTTGTTAGATGTGTTACCATGTCCAAGACGACCGTAGTCTCCATTACCAAATGTGAAGAGTTTGCCATCTGAGGTCACCACAGCAGAATGCTTGAAGCCACACGCCATCTGAAACAATATTTGAATATTTGTGGTGATTGCTATTGAATATAATAAGGAAACATTTATGAATCTATAGGTAAAGAATGTACACTTTGAATGAGAAATACGACAGTACAAGTTGTGGTGGTGATGAGTAATTATAATAGTGATGATTATTATGGCGATGGTGATGTCGGTGATGATGATTGTGAAAATAATGATGCTGATGAAGAAGACTTTGAACAATGATCATGATTATCCTCATTCCTTCCCCCAACCCAACTGAACACCACTCTGCACAGATTTCAATTAATTTATCTCCTCTCCTTACAATGCCTCTCTACTTATCTTGACCTCCTTCAGATACCAATGTTACCATTTTCCAGCCCCTCCCCATTTCCTCTCCCCAATCTCAAACATGGTTGTCACTGAATTAATAATAATAATCCGCTTTTATATAGCACTAAATACATCGGAACAACGTGTCTAAGCACTTTACAGACATATTATTACCGCGGTCATCGGATTCAATCAGTCATTCCTGCACACAATAAGTGCACATCCTCCACTCCCTGTGGAGTGACTTTCCCAACCTTGATGGTAAAAGCACTCACCTGACTTATCTCCTCTCCTTGCAGTGCCTCTACTTGTCTTGGTCTCCTCTGCCTATCACTGTTACCATGTCCTAGCTTACCGTAGTCACCGTCCCCCCAGCTGAACACTTCTCCACTCTCAGTCAAAGCCATAGAGTGACCGTCTGAACCACATGATGTGACAAGCTGGGTCACCACAAAACCTTTAAGGGTGGAGGAGAAAAAAATGTAATATTTTGACATTAACGACAATATCACACATATTCCTGCATGAGAAAGAGAAATCAAACAAAAAAATTCTATCAAATGAAAGAAATACAGATAAAGGGAGGGAAAAAAGAGATAGAGACATACAGAAAAACAATAACACAGAGTGAAAGAGACAAAAGGAAATATCAAGGGAACAAACACAGAAGCTCTTGGATAATACTGAGAGGAAATTAAGGCAGAGAATCAGAGATAGGGAGGAATGGAAAAATTATTATAGAGAGAGAAAGAAAAAGAATAAAGAATTGCAATATGCAGTCAGGGAAAATGGAGGATGTGTGACATAAGACAGAGAAAAGCATGAAAGCTCTAAATGTAAAAACAAAGAATGATATCTACTTATATTTCTACTGTAAAGACGGACAGCAGGGACAGAGAAAGAAACAGAAATATACTATCAGATACTCAGCAGAAAGAAAACACAATAGGATGACTAATCAAGTTATAACTCATACCTTGTAGAGCTGATATGACAGTAAGAGTATGAAGATCGTCTGAGTTTCCTTGTCCAAGCCGTCCATAGCTTCCTTCACCACAGGCTGACACTGTCCCATTAGAATGAATCACAAAGGTACAGTTCTGACCAAGGATTACCTGTACAAAGATCATGAATAGTCAATTTGGTTTAAATTCATCCATCTGAACACAAAGCCAAAAGCTTAAAATGTTATACCTTCATTAATCAGTCACATAATACCACAATTTGATCATATTTCACTAGTCGAAATAAATTTTGTTATATAATCCCCCCTCCCCCCAACCCATTATAAACATTGTCTTAAGACCCCCTTTTTACTGCTATTGGGCAACGTTGTTGATGTTTTTTCAAATTTCGACATCTAAAAACATTCAATTTCATTGAATTTCATGTAATAATCAGGGTCTCATTGCATAAAAGTTACTATCATGGTAACTTTGCCATGCAATGGTAACTTGAATGGAATCCTTGATTCTAATTGGCTGTTGATCAGCGTTATTATGGTAGTTACCATTGGATGGTAAAGTTACCATAATAGTAACATTTATGCAATGGGGCCCTGAAGATCAAATATGAGTGGAATTTACAACAGCAGAAACAATGCTTACTTGCTGTGCTGATGAGAATGAGGTGACAAGGTTGGGAGTGGCTGTACCTCGACCAGTCTCTGCTAGTTGTCCCTGCCTACCACTTCCCCAGACAAACACCTCACAACGTCCTCCTAGCTGCCAATCCTAAAATCAACACAATAAACATAATTGCATGTCTAATTCAAGCGATCTGAATTTGTTTATATATATTTTTAGATCATGTACAATGCTTTCCATTTACGATAACAATGGCATGAATGGCAACCATATTCAAAGTTACAATACTGGTTACCATTCCTGGCAAAGTAACAATGATTGCCAAAGATTTATACAATGTGACCCACTTCGATTACACTGTAGTACAAACTCACAATGTCAGCATCAATTCGTTGCAGTTTAGTTATGTACATTTGACAGCATCAATACAATGGAATTCTCCTCTAAAAACTTGACAAGTCAATGAATGATAATATCTTGGCCCCTGCAAGTACATGCTTTTTGCATTGTACTTTTGAGAAGTAAAACTTCATTGCAATCTAGTTATTTACATTTGACACAGTTTGTGTATTCATTTTTGTATTACACAAAGAATAGTGTTTGATACTGTTGATTTATAAAAAAATGCAGAAATTTGTACAGACAGGAAGGCAATTTTGTCATTTGGTGACATATCTCAGTGATATTGTACAGAAAATGTTGCCAATGTCTGTCACACCTCCTCTTACCTCAGGTTTCTGCATTGCCCATGACATGATCTGCTGATCCATAGTCAAGGACCACTCGCTGTTCACCGTCGGCCTCGGCCTCTCACCGGCCTGGAGTAACTCCATGTTGGGCACCACAAACTCAGGGGGCATTCCCTCCCTCTGCATGAGTGCAGTGGCCGATTTCATTGCAGTGCAGAATGAGGATAGCCAGTTCCATTCTGGCAGTATAGGGGTGTCGTCTTCCAGGGTGAGGTGGGGCGGGCGAGGGTGGAGGTACAGGGCATGGCCCAGGTTGAGGGCAAGAGCAAGGGCAGCGAGACACTGGAGGAAGCTGCTATGGACAAGCTGATCCCCTCTCAAAACTTGTCCCTGAAAGAAGAATTTCAGAAGTTTCATACTACACTGTAAGCTATTGTCTACTAGTGACAAACTACATGTAACACATGTGTACAAATAGTTTTCTTTACTAATTTCTTACTTATTCAACAAAGAATTTGTATTACTTCCACATCTTCCTTCTCAAATCATTCTTGTAATCAATTCATACCATTACTCTCCATTACCCCATACTTCCTTATTTCCCTCCTTTAATCCATCAATTCACTAATAATTTCATCATTCCTTCCTTTAATACATCTATTACTTTTTTCGCCATGTCCTCATTATTTATTCTTCCTTCCCTCATCTAAATCATACATCTCCACATTCTTCATTCCTCACCTTCTCAGCTGAGTACTGTGTCTGTAGGATCATGGGCAGTCTCTCCAGGAATGCACGTAGGAACGGAGCCTGGTGCAGCCCTACAATACCCTGAGAGACCAGTGCCATACGGCAGGCAGCATAGACCCGGTGCTTGAGGTACCAGTCCTCGGAGCACACACCAATGGTCAAGAAACGGGACTTGGCTGAGCAGAAGGCCAAACTGGCATTAGATGTCCAGGATAGATCCTGGACAGGGCCGTCTCCCTTGAAGGTGTGTAGAACAGCACCCTCCTGTGATTGTCAAGAATAGAAACATCAAAATTTCCTACTTTAAAGATTGGTAACTCATCACATTCTTCTCATATATCAGTTTTTCATTCCATTTCACGTTTGGCACTTCAAGAAATGAAAAATACTGAACTTATGTTTGCATAAAAGTAAAAATATTGGCCCAAACTCCATCTCATACATCAAAATAATGTTTAACTATCTAAACCCATCTAATTATATATCATCTACATAATAAGCATCACTACTGTATATTTCCAAATCCATAATCAATACAAGTACTTTATAAGATGGTTCTCAAATATTGCAAACATGTTTTTATCTAAAATATTCACCATACTTTCCTTGTTTCATGAAAATGTAGTAACTGCACAAATATGATTGAAATAACAGTTCATATAGTCACGAAACAAACAATATGCTTTCTATTCATTTTATTTTTAAGAAATATCATTCCATATATGTCAAATACTTACATGTAATGCCCATACATTAACAAGGCCTTCTGAACACCCAGATGCTAACAACAGACCATCTTGACTAAAGGTCAAATGTGTGATGACCCCTGAGTGACCTTTGACCACTATCAACTCTTTGGGCTTTTCATCTGCAACACTGCTCTTTTCCTGCAAGTTAAAAATAAAATGTCCATAAATAATTCATTATCAACAATCAAATTCTGGGGAAACTTTACAGCTCTCATTAAAAAAAAAATATGAAAGACTTTTTCTCTTCCATGTGGTATGGGGAATTCATGTTTTGTGAAAGAGGGCTAGGATTTGTTTAAAAAGTAATCAATTTGATAAGATTTAAGATAATTTATTGTCATGCATAAGAATACACAAAATTTGCTTTCGGGCATAAAGTTACAAACATGAATACAATAAACAATGGCATAAATAATATATTTAAAGGTCAAGTCTACCCCAGTAAAATATTGATTTGAATAAATAGAAAAAAATCAAACTTGCATAACACTGAAAATTTCATCAAAATCGGATGTAAAATAAGAAAGTTATGACATTTTAAAGTTTCACTTATTTTTCACAAAACAGTGATATGCACAACTCTGTGACATGCAAATGAGTCAGTCGATGATGTCCATCACTCACTATTTCTTTTGTTTTTTATTGTTTGAAATAAACAATATATTTCATTTCTTAGAGATTTGGCCATAGGGACCGACTTGACTGAATCATATAGTATTAAAGGGGAAGTTCACCCTGAAAAAAACTTTGTTGTAAAAATAGCAGAAAAATTAGTAAAAAATATTGGTGAAGGTTTGAGGAAAATCCGTTAAAAAGTAAGAAAGTTATTAGAGTTCAAAATTTTGGATTTGTGACGTCATAAACGAGCAGTTGCCCCATGTATTATGTAATATAAAATGCATGAATTTCAAATTTTGTATGGTTCCTGATGACTTAATTTTGTTTTCTATTCATGATCGGGTGTGAAATGATTTGTCTATTGATATATAAAAGGTACAACGAAAACCATTTTTAATTTTCTGAGAAAATGAAATTTCTTTGATTTTTTACCATTCGCTATGTATAAATGCTGCTCGCATATGACGTCACAAATCAAATAATTGAAATTCTAATAACTTTTTAATTATTTGATGAATTTTTCTCAAACCTTCGGCAATATTTTTTATTAATTTTTCTGCTATTTTTACAATAAACTTTTTGTCAGGGTGAACTTCCCCTTTAAACAATGCTAATTCTACAGGTTCAGGGAGGAATTGATCACTGTTTCACTTGACAAGGAGGCAAAAAAATTAGAATATTTCATATTTCATATAATAAAATACAAAAGAAATAGTGAGTGGGTGACGTCATCAGTCTCTTCATTTGCATACCCACCAGGATGTGCATATAACTGTTTTGTGAAATTAAGCGAAACTTTAAAGTATCATAACTTTCTTATTTTACATCTGATTTTGATGAAATTTTCAGTGTTATGCTTGTTGGATTTTTCTCTTTTTATTCAAATCAATTTTTTTGTTGGGTGGACTTGTCCTTTAACAAACAATCATAACTGTTAAAATATGTATTGCACAACTGTACAAGAAGAAAAAAGAGAGAAGGTAAAGGGAAGAATGAGATCATAGAGGATAGATGAGAAAAAATAGAAGATAAGAAAAGAAGAGAAATCAGAGAGAAATAGGACAATGCAATTGTGCAACCTACTTGCACAGTACCAGTCACACATCTCAACACCCGTCCTACCAGAGAACGATAGATTTAGACTATCAATAAAAAGAAAGATGAGTGAAGATAAAGGACAACCCCCCCCCCTTTAAGTGACCTGTCACATTTCTAAAATGCACTGTAAAAATACAGAGTAATTTCATGACCTTTTTCTATGGAATTTGGGGCAACATTTGAAAGCTAATTGATATTACATCTTTTGCAATAGGATGAAGAGCTGCTCAAACATCACTGTACATTAAACATGGTCAAACCCAGATTCTTTACCTCCTTATTCAGGGTTTTGTCAACTCTACTGATCTTACCTGAGCTGGTGAGGCTGGTGTGAGTGGTTCCAAGAACTGTCTAGGTCTAGATCCTAACGGTGTTGGTATGTCCATACGACTCTGATATGGTATCCTCCACACATGAAGACTACCAGTTACACAACCACTAGACAAAAATATAAATACATGTATTTCAGACAGTTGGTCAGCAGTTAAAAAGCTCTAAATCATGATTTGTTCCTGTTGAACTGGGTGGCTGAATTAACCTCACATTCAGACAAGTTTTGAGTCTGAATTGATTAATAATATAACCATTTTCCCTCTCATAAGCATACAAGGGCTGATATTGAACAGCATGTCAAATCCTTCTTGAGTTTGTACTTGAAAAATCAAATCTTACAATAACGAATAATGTCAGTTTCTTTTGCAGGAAACAGATGATTCATCATTTGCAAGACTAATGATCTACTTATGGACAAAAAAAGCCATGAATTGACTGCAGGTTTCTTGTAATGCTACCTTTTATGAATATGAACCATATGTACTTACATGGCAAGAATGAAATTGGGATTGCTAAGATGAGGGCTGAGCAAGCACCATTCCAAGGTAGAGACCAGGGGACAGGATGGAAGCTGAAGCTCAAATAGACAGCTTGGCTGCTTGCCTGTCTGAAGCCAGATCTTGACCGCATCTCCGGCCGCACAGCTGGCCAGGAGATGACCAGTAGTGTTCCACTCCACACACAGTACTTGGTTCTAGATGCAAAAATTGATTGATGAGAGATTGTTTTTGTTTAAAAGAAAAATTCTAATCCAAATTAAATAATCCCTGAGACATTATCTTGACTTTTAATGACCAATTGCAAGTGCTTCTCTGGAATCAAGTTTGTCAGTGCTCTTGTTCCATGTATGAAAACATACAGATCTTTCAAACTAAATTGAAGGTACAAAAATTAAGACTATATCACTGACTTACCTCATGAGCTTCTAGAACAAATGATGGTTCTGGATCAAAGGTATCTCTACTGCAGAAAGCAAGCTGACCATCAGAGTAACCTACAGCAAACCGATGGTCTTCATCGTACCATGCTAGGCAGGTAACAGCAACTAAACAAATTAGAAGAGCAGTTTTCAATTAGAAATAATGAAGGGCAATACATGTAAAAGGATCTTCTGGGAGTATGGATAGTAGAGATGTTTCATGGTGTGCAAAATAACAAGTGGAATGCCTCTGGCCTTCTCACCTGCATCACGCGGTTCAATATAGCAGCAGTGCTGACTTTGAATACTACTCTAACTCACACAAGATGTTCAGTGATACATGGTTACTCTTATGTCCACTTTTTATGAACGAGACCAATAAACTTACAGAGATATGATGGTTATTCAACAAAAAACCCCAACATAGCCAAAGTTCACTGACCTTACATGACATTTGACCTTGATCATGTGACCTGAAACTCGCACAGGATGTTCAGTGATACTTGATTACTCTTATGTACAAGTTTCATGAATCAGATCCATAAACTTTCAAAGTTATGATGGTAATTCAACAGATACACCCAATTCGGCCAAAGTTCGTTGACCTTTGACCTTGGTCATGTGACCTGAAACGCGCACAGGATGTTCAGTGATATTTGATTACTCATATGTCCAAGTTTAATGAACTAGACTAATAAACTTTCAAAGTTATGATGGTAATTCAACAGATACCCCTGATTCGGCCAAAGTTCATTGACCCTAAATGACCTTTGACCTTAATCATGAGACCTGAAACTTGCACAAAATATTCAGTGATGCTTGATTACTATTATGTCCAAGTTTCATGAATCAGATCCATAAACTTTCAAAGTTATGATGGGAATTCAACAGATATCCCCAATTCGGCCAAAGTTCATTGACCCTAAATGACCTTTGACCTTGGTCATGTGACGTGAAACTCATGCAGGATGTTCAGTGATACTTGATTAACCTTATGTCCAAGTTTCATGAACTAGGTCTATATATTTTCTAAGTTATGATGACATTTCAAAAACTTAACCTCAGGTTAAGATTTCGATGTTGATTCCTCCAACATGGTCTAAGTTCATTAACCCTAAATGACCTTTGACCTTGGTCATGTGACATGAAACTCTAATAGGATGTTCAGTAATACTTGATTAACCTTATGGCCAAGTTTCATGAACTAGGTCCATATACTTTCTAAGTTATGATGTCATTTCAAAAACTTAACCTCAGGTTAAGATTTGATGTTGACGCCGCTGCCGTCGGAAAAGCGGCGCCTATAGTCTCACTCTGCTTCGCAGGTGAGACAAAAATGAAACAACGGAAGTAAAAAGCGTGGCTTCCAAACTACAACTCTTCGTAGTGGTAGTATCAGGATGACATGACTTTATACAATTTTAACAGGATATTTAAATGTATCACTGCAGTGACCTTGAAACCTTCACAAGATTATTGTAATCAATTAAATCAGTCATTTTATTGCTTATAATTAATTACAACAGAACTACTTGGGTTTTTTTTGTACATTTTTTCATGCCATTCTTTTCACAAGCACCTGCTCACAAGCTAAGAATTACTGATGGCTCATTATCCTTGAAATCAGTTTTGTGTTTGAATCATCTAATATATGCATTATTGTTATAATTCATGTAAATTCTCATTGATTAATGTTAATTTTTCTGTTCGAGTTGCATATGTATATTTTCAAACATCTTTGATCATACTGATGTATTTCACTCTGTCATGTTTACAGTACATATTTTGATTTTGATGTTGTTTGAAGGTTTGCATGGTGGCATGTACAATTGCTGATGTGGTTTACGGTACACCATGTGGAGTGTTATAGAAACAGTGGATAGAAGAGAAGAAATGGATAGGCGAGAAAGTTTTGAGATTTGAGAGTAGAGTATTCTTTCTTGAAAGTAGTTCTGAAAAGGACTGTAAACCAGAAGGAATTGAAGACGGACAGTCAACCTGTCCGAAACGTCTACTACTCATCATCTCTACTCGCCGACTCAAGCCAGCATCTCCTCTTCAGCTCTACTACTCAAGCTGTTCTCACTCATCAATTCCTTCTGGTTTACAGTTCTTTTCAGGACTACTTTCAAGAAAGAATACTCTACTCTCAAATCTCCACTTTCTCGCCAATCCATTTCTTCTCTTCGTCTATCCACTGTTTCTATAACACTCCACATGGTGTACCGTAAACCACATCAGCAATATTTCCATTTCATGGACAATAACTAGATACTTGGAATGAAAGCCATAATTACCTCCCTGCCTGTAGCACTGCTCCAGTTCTACCCGATGAAAGGTAGTATGATCTAAGATCTCAATCAGACCAAGAGAACCATCAGCCCTCCCTACCACCAACATATCAGTGGTAGTACCAGCCCTACCCTCTAGTAGACCTTTATGAAGAGGCCATGTCAGGGAGGTTACCAACTGGGGCTGGATGTCTAAGTGACCACGCCCACCTAAATGGATATGTAGAAAAGGATGGTGAAGAAAGTGATATGGTGTGGTACAAGACATTAAACAAGTAAGACAATCAAACGTGGTATGATAAACACATTAATCCTATTCAACAAGAAATTAAATAAGAACATTTGCAAATGTTTACTATAAACGAGAAAGAAGCGGGACTTTTCATCCCCCTAACTTTCTCTCTCTCTGAACACCCTTGTGAATGTCCCCTGTGAGAGATGTCAACAGTTGGTGAGAGATGAAGCACTTAGCCGATCAAGGTGGGTACATATTCATGATGATTGATAAATAAATGTTAAGGTTCGAGAGAGGAATACTGTCGGGTAAAAAAAATATAATATGTATTTAGACCAAGGAAACAGATTTTTGAAGGAGACAAAAAAAATCAACTCATAGCCAAAAGTCCATCCTATCTTGTTTCCCCCTTCCTGTCTCTCCATATGTCCCCTCTTACATCTCTCCTTTCTCTCATTCTTTCTCCCACTCTATCCCCCCCCCCCCCCCTTCTCCTAATTAACATTCTGTCTCTCCATGACCTTGACCTTGACCATGAAGGTCTAATCCAATGAAACTAGGGGTCTTTTTGCCCACTTCTTTCCACCATCACATTTCTTATTTCCTGCCTCTTCACCTGTGGTAAACCAAATATTGACCAGGTTGTCAACAGAGCCGGCCATAATGCGACCACTGGGAGTCCAGCAGAAGTTTGAGAGGGGCAGTCCATCTGGGTAGCGCCCCTTCAGGATTGCAATCTGGTCCTCAGTGGCAGAGAAGGTACATATCTGCTGGGGTAATGGGTGGGAGGAGGGCGTCAGACTCCAAGTGCGGACACGCCCATCTCGACCACTGTGTTGAAGAGTAGGAGAGAATAAAAAGTTAATTTTCTTTTGTCAGAACGATTGCATTTATCATAATTTTTAATAAGTAAAATGTGGAAATCATGATTATTTATCACTATTAGTTATCATAAACATAAACATTCGACCATAACAAAAAAGTAGTTGCTTCACAACTGATATATGTATGCATGCTCTATTGTATTATTATATTCTATTCATGCATAATACCGATGTATTGATGATTGAAAATCAATATGCTTCAGGCATGTAACATATTTGCATGTATGAACTGTCTATCATTACTAAATGGTGGGATTTAAAGTAACATTACAAGACAATGAAATGCAATAACTGAGACCAACAACAAGAGGGCAGGATGCATAATGTTTTCCAATATTTCCCTATTGTGGTATCCATTCCCCCTTTTACCTCTTGACTGAGGGTTGTGCAATAACATAAATGTAATAATTTTCAAATTACAGTCAAAATGTCATTACAATACTCACCATGTTGCTAGAAGAGCCTTCTTGGAATTCCACCTACTGGCTGTCAGGGGTGCTGTATGAGCCTCTACCTTCTCCACTGGGCACTGAGGCAGCTCTCCTTGGACATCAGCCACCATGGGGAGAGACTGGGGACCCCTGGATCCTTTCTCTTCCTTTTCCTTGCCGGCTAGAGCCTTGACCAGCTGCTGTGCTGCCCACTGACGATGTTCACTGGCGAGACGACTTGACAGGCAGCAGGCCGCTAGGGCATTGGCAAGCAGTAGAGGATTGGACTTTGGTTTGGCATCTGGAAAGATAAACATACATTATATATGATTTATCATCATTTGCAATGTCTTAGTTGCTATTATGCCTAAGAAACAATTGTTAAGCTGCCTTCATGAGAAGTAGGTATTATCCATATAAAAAGTCGAATCCTACCTTTACTGTCACTTGTTCCATGTGACTTTGCTGTAGATGGTGTACTCTTGGCTAACAGAGCAACAAGAGCCTTAGTTACTGCAAAACTAGGGGACGATAACGCCCTCTGATCTGAGCTTCCAGGGTCCTCTGTTGCCATAGTAACTCGTCTTGTGTCTATAGCTGCGATATTTAGACCACAGGCAGCCGATAACAGATCCTTTGAAAGAAATGAGGGGGAAAAGAATGATGTTGTGTTTTATACTAGAAAAGTATATTAGGAAGCATAAAGCTATCAGAATGAGCTTAGAGCAGCTCCTGTTACACAGTTTAAATTTAGACAATGCTTGCACTTGTAGAAAAAAATATAACCCGATTTTTATATGCTAAGTATGGGTGGTATGGGTGCGGATATACACACACAGTATTAGCATGTGTTTGAAGAAAACAAGGAAGTTCTTTTGTAAATAGGTAATTGTATTTATTCCTTAGAGGAGAAAAAAAATAAGGGTTGAGTATGGTTGATTTTGTCAGCAAGTTTCATTTAATATCTTACCTTTGTACATAACTGAACAAGCAGTTTGGCGGCACTAGGATTGCTCAAGACCAGAGCTCCTATGGCCGAGCTAAGGTATGAGAGACTAGAAGTCGGAGAACTATGGCTGATAGCATCCACTACTGAACTGGTGGTCGATGCGGGACTGGGGTAGTACTGAGTTTGAGAGAAGCTTGTGTCAGGGTACGAGGTCGACATCGAGGTGAAATCAGCTCGGCCTGCTGCAGCAAGGCACATGAGACGGACAACAAGACGGATGTCAGCGAGGCCTAGTCTCTCAAGTCCTTCAGAGAGATTGCATGCTGACCCACTGTGGAATAATTGATATAGAAGCAGATTTTCTTAACAAATTTTAAGTAAAAGTAGATTATACTATGAAAATGGCAAATTCTGACATGGGACAGTGTTTTGGCAAAACACTAGTATTCGCTATCGAAATTGCATATCAACTCCTCAACAGTACAGTAGGTGATGAAAAATAATACCAACTATGTTTTTGATAGCTAAACACCATGAGGTGTAAAGTCCAAGACTAGCCTATTCTCACAATGGTTGTTGTGGCAGTTGTTTCCACACCAACACCAACATTAGTTTTAAATACCAAATTTGAAATGAAAATTGACATTATGGCCAATGAAACAGCATGAAGACAATGCTTTACCTGACAGACAACAACGAAAGAGCTCTCATCACCATTGACCGTGCAAGGAGAACTTGGGAGGCTGCAGCAACCTTTCTTAGAGCTACACCTCTCTCCTGGGGTGTCAGTAAGATAGACACCTGCTCCCCTAAAGACATTCTGCATGGTTGCCCATTGATGCTTGGGAAACTGGTTGCATCTGCAACACACGGAAAAAAAATAATAAATGAGATTTTTAAAATGAATCCAATTACAAGATATGACACTATATAATACCCCTAATGCATCAGAAATTTTGATAGTGAAGACGAAAGGGCTTATAATATCATAGCAAAGCTTTTCTTTACAGCGCAGATACCTACAAAGGAGAAACATCACCACTGTAGTCACACCAATGGATGGTTACAAGGTAGACATGTCTCACACTTAGTGATGTCCATGAAATACAGCAATTTGTTTTTCTGCCATCTTTAATAGTTGTTTGCTATAGATATGGTACAAGAACTGTAGAGTTCTAAAAAAAAGGAAAAAATCCCCCAAATTACAGTTAAACCTGCATTAGTGACTACCTGAATATAAGGAACACCTCTCGAAAGAGACCCCATAATTGGTTTCCCTCATATAATTTTCCACATTGTACATTGAACCCGTATTACAGGAATCTGCCCACAAAAATCATCTGGTCATAATGATCATCATTCTTTTATACATTGGGCAGTCTATATAGACACATTCCCTTGTACCTTGTTTGTACATCTTACCATTTTGTTGTGCACTGCCAGAGCTGGTCTGTCCTTTACAATCACAGCAGGCCTTGGCCCCAAGTGGGTCTTGTTCTGAGAAGTCAAGAGCTGAAGGAATGGGCCTGTTATCAGTCAGACCAAGACGATGCATGACCTGTTCAAAGTTCTCTTGGCCAGATAGAAGAAGATCTTCATCAACTCCAAGATGACCAGTCTCATCTATAATGAAGGTAGGAGAAACCCATTCAATCATTATTAACAATAGCAATGTACCATAGCATCGGCAACAGTCCTGAGCTTACTCAAATTGTCCAATATTTCCCACCAGTTCATTCTGAGACCTTGTCATGTGAAAATAAATGGTCAATATTAGAATGGTAGAAAATTAGCTGCTACTCTTTAATTTTCATAATACAAATAAGTTGTCAAGAAACAAAACAATTACAGCATATTTCCAATCATTTTAGTTTTTTAAAGGATAAAGTGGCTATGTTTCATATAGGGTGGAAGTATCAAGACTAATGCTCAAACGAAGGAGTGATTGGACCATCTATGAGGCATTCCCCTTCAAGAAAAGAGCAAATTAAAGATCCCATCCATTGCACACAATGTATACATTTCAATCACACCAACTTGAAACAGATAAGCTTCACATACAAATGGAGCATACATGTACTATCTTGGATAGCAGAGCAATGGTCTCATGAAACATAAGCTATTATTTGGAATGTTACTGAAAGTAACCACTCATGCATACAGCATGATCAACACAATATCAGAGATACAGCAATGACTGAGTGACAAATGCATGAGTGCCTGAAGTTTCAGGATGAATGTGGAAGCTTATTGTCAACATCTCTGCAATAACTTACCATCAGCTCCAGCATCTGCTCCTACACCCAAGTCAACAGCGACAGGTGAATACTGCGAAGGCTTTCCCTGAAGGTACTTCTGCCTGCAGTCTTGGCACAGCAAGTAGTAGGGTGTGCCCGTCCCGCAAGCCCCTCCAAACCAACCATCAACGTAGGAGCCATTGCTACGGTATCCCATGTGACCGCAGCTCTTGCCGCAGCCAGGGTGATGCTGGTGCATGTGACGGTTGAACCAAGTCACCATGGAGTTACAGAGCTCACAGGTCACCTGAGCAGAGCTCACATGTGACAGCTGAATCAGGATCAGTGAGTAAGAGAGATGGGGATTAGAGTGAGATTCTAATATTTATTTTCTTTCTTTACAGAAATATACATCCTTTTTCTTCTTTTATTTCAATTTGGCCGCAAAGCAAACAACTTACATTTTTCGCCCCAACACCGCCACAATTGGAAGCTACATGTATGGTGGCAATATGGCTCAAAAGCCAATCAAAGTAGGCATTTTAGATGAGCGTCACCATGAATGCAATTAGATTTAGACATATATGTTTTAAATATGACCTATGAGGTGCTCTTTATTGATGAATAGAGATGGCTGAATTATACATGTATAAATATGCATGTACTTTATCATCAAATCAATTTAGCAGTTGTATCAGGGAAATACGAACAGAGGATAAGAGCAATTGCTGACAGTGTAATTTCAATCCAGCCATCACCATCCACATGGAGAAAACAGGATTTTAGATAAATACCTACCTCCTCATACCACTGTCCAAGTAGATCTGTTTCAGATGTGATTTCAGCAAGGAGTGTGTTAGTCTGGTCATCATCCAAGTCCATGTCCTCGTTATCAAAGACAGTCACGTCAGGTAGGTTCTGAGGAAAGGCACTTGACAGGAGGCCACCTCCAACTCCCATCAGATCTTGATCTAATGAAATGAGTAAAGGAAAGATATTCACCATTTAAATAAATGAATTGGTTTTAATTACAGCAGATTGCTTTATCTGCTGTAATTAAAAAATGTTGGTGAAGGTTTGAGAAAAATCTGTCAAGGAATTGCGAATGTATAATGGCTCGGTCATAAAAACGTAAAGAATTGTTACGAACGTAATACAAACAATTTTTTTGACCCATCTTCTCAAGAAGGCCAAACGAAACCTGTGTTCGCAGACCGTTCGTTAATTCGCAGCTTGGTAAATGGTCTTATTTAAGACGTTTTAAAGTCATACAAAGCTGTGTTTGATTGGTATTACTAGATAGTATCATGTGGGTTCTGAATTTAGGATATAAATATTGGTCAGTTGTTCTAGGAATATGATCTTTCATCACATCCATGGGTATACTCACATGGAACACTCGGTGTATCCAGACTCCTAGCCATAGCATTGGCCAGTGACGACAGGTCAGCTACTGCTCTATACCTCTCCAGACGGGATGGAGGACGTTCTGTAGTTATGGCAGGTGTGATGCCAGCCCTGGTACAAATGCAAGACAAAATTTCAATTTCTTTTGTACATGATATTAGTTTCTTTGAATTCAGAAGCTATTGAAATAGATTGAAATCAAAATGCCATCGGTTTGTTTGCCGTGTTCACTCAAGAAGATTGCTAACCCTGTAGAATGGATCTGGTTCAAAAAGTTTACAAAAATCAGTCAATCATAATTCATTACAGTTCATTGACAGGTGGGCGACCTTGAAAATATGAAACCAAAATCTCTCAGTTTACTCTTACCAAATATTGGAACAGCTCAACTAGCTATGAAACATCAACATAAATTCTACAGTCCTTGAGAAAGAAGTGACAACTTTTTATGTATGAAAAAAGAATCAGGTTACAAAAGGTTTGCACCCATAAGGGCAGTTGCATGTTTATAAAATAGCCTTAGAGTTCTTACTCGTCGACCATGAAGATAGATTCCTCAATGCCTGCATCTAAGCCATTCTCTCTGTCAGTTGAAACACCCATGGTATCAGTATTAGCTGTTTCTTCAACTGAAAGTGAAGTAGAGCCCAACCCAACAGTTGCTCCTGTCAAGATTTCACTATCATCCATGCCTTCTTCTTCTTCCTCCTCGGGATCTGGCTCAGCTGTGTGAGGATGCTCCAACATCCAAGTTGCAAGGACAGTGATGCGTTCCGGGTCAAGCTCTCCCCTCGTCCCTGAAAAAAAGGAATTCATTGCGAGTTTTATTCAAGATTTCTAATTGGTCAAGGTCTCTTCTCATCGCTGTAAAGAAGGAATTCATTGTGAGGTTCAAAACACAAACATTACTGAAAATTTGAATTTTAACAGATGAAAAAAAAACATCCATGACCACTATACGTGTAATATTGAAATAATAGATAGATATTCAAGTATAATTCACATTACGGACCCTATACCAAAGCTTTAGACAGGCTTTAACAAAGAAATAAGAAGATTACCAGTGACTTCCATCGCTTTCTGGATATGCTGTATAGTAAAACCCATCTCCAGTAGAGGACCAGCGATAGGAGGGGGAGGAGGAGATGCAGCTCGTCTGGCAGCTGCCCTGCTCGCTGCTGAAATCAAAAGAGAAGGGAATATAAACTATCAATCATCCATGATGAACAAATATTCCCTGAGAATTGTCAAGTCCCATCATGTTGGTTTAAAAAAAATTTAATATTAAGATGTCTTTGAATTGCTTCAAAATAATGAATATATATATATATATCATTGAAAATTTCTTGTTCATGAATAATGTTTATGAACACTTTGACGATTGTCATTTTGCAATAGATAGTGATTTTACATGATTGTAGTCTTAAGGTTATTGCATACAAACTTAGTGATCAGCCCCACCCCTCTTAATTCTACAATGTAAACAGCAAATAATTTCTTTTATTGTACACTTACCTGCAGCCGTTTCTCTTGCAGACTCACATGGATCTGGTGACGGTGGGGGCGTGTCAGCAGGAACCCTGGGAGGCCCTCTGGGTTGACGTCTTAGAGTCAGGGTGCCATTGTTGCGAGTAATCCTCCTCAATCTCCGAGGAGGGATGGAGGATGATGGTGTGGGTGGGGCGGAGACCGGAGCCAGGGACAGGCCTTCGTCCTGTGATTGGTCATTGCTATCCCCTTGGGGGAGGAGAGAGTCTTGGGGTGGGGTTTGGGATGGTTTGGAAGAAGTTGATGCAGGTAATGCTGCTGAAACCAGAAGAATACAAAAATTGACAACATGAGTTTGATTGAATTTACATTTTTCTTAGATATTTGAACACGATGAGATGCAAGGACTCGAGTGTCGCCATTGATCACAGCTTTTAAAGCGAACTGAGCTCTAATGCACAATACTAAGACACTAATCCGGACTAGCTAGTCCTGATTATATTTACAGCTGAAGGTCACTGGTCACTCACTACCAAGCTTATGCTTGCCAGGGTTTTTTTTTTAGCAGATAGATGTAGTGTACTCATCATGGTATTTCTAATCAAAATCTACAAACCAGATAATGTTTAAAATTTCAAAAAAAAAGCTCTGCCCTAAATCTTAATCCTTATGCGATCATTTTCATGCTACATATTGGTACTTAATAACTCAGTCACCTTTAAATGTAAACCCAAACAATATGGATCTTGAATTGGAAATGTGTACAAGGTGATATCCCCTACCATTGATACATATCATTAAACCATCATTGATAAGTTTCACATGGTCACCTAAACACTGACAAGTAACTGGAAACATTTTTTAATTACTTCCTCTAATTCAACATAGGTACCATACTAACCTTCATTTGTTCCCCTTTCTTCACCCTCTTCCACAGCAAACGGAGATTGGGCTGTCACTTTCACCAACATGGCTTGCGCCCTCTCTAGTTCAGCAATAGAAACAACACGTTTGATGGGCGATGGCATAACGGCTTGTTTGACCAGTCGTCTCATGATAGACCGAAGGGTACTCCGTAACTCCTCGAGGCATTCCCCACTCTTTGGAGGATCGTCACCGTCCGATGACTTAGGGCTTGGTGGCCTAGAGGAGGACGACGTGGACTGGGTGGATGATTTCTCTTTGCTGTTTTGCCGCTTCACAGATTTGTTACTTGTTTCCATCTTTGGGACAAGGAGCATTTCAGCATACTTGCTGCATCCGATGATGGTTCCCAAAGACTTCATTGCATTGACCTGTAAGATTTGTTTTAAAGAAAAAATAAGTAGGAAAGAACTCTACTATATCACATTAAAATTGAAAATGGACCAAAATGAACAAGTGGTTTGAATTGAGAATACACAGAAATTTTCATGAAGCAACTACATAATCATAACAGTTTGAACAGCCTGACTTAAGTGGAAGTTATAAGGGCCCAGGTACAAGAATACAACATACTTAATTGACACTTTTAGCTACATTCAAGCCATTCCATAAAATAATCAACATTTTGTACATCCAATTCTCATTTTTCTTAATTATGACCTCAAATTAATAATGAACCAAGAAGTCATAATTTCAGAGCATTACGTCATTTCACATGAAGCACAAAGCAGAGATGAATATTTCAGGGAAGATCTTGTACAATGTACATAGGGTTTAAATGTCCATACTAATGGCATTGTACATTTACAAACAGAGATATTTTGATGTTACACTGTAACCTTTATATGTGTATATGCATGGTTGGATCATGCCATTAATATTATTAACATGAAAACCAATAGAAATCCAGCATCTTACCCTAACGAGAGCTAGCATAACCTGCTTCATTTCAAGCTGTGCCTGTTCAATTGGATCTATTGATTTGGATATCGCACTTCCTCGTCGATCACTAGTTGGTCCTGCCTCGCCAACACCACTGCTTGCTGGTATATTTGCAGGTTCTTTGTCTGGGAAATGAAGGAAGAAACAGAAAATGAAGAAAATCTTCAGATCATAACTTTTGAAATAATATAACCTTAAACCAAATATCATAAATTACAAGGAAAGTTATGTAACTTAGTTGTGGTACCACCCAGGTTTTTATTGATTTGTGCCTTTATTTGCAATTAGAATTCTGTAAATCAGTGAAACTACACTACAGGCGCTGTCAACAACCACACAACTAGGGGTCACCATGAGGGCTGAGATTTGTATGTTCTCGATGTCAGCACTATCTAGAGTTGAATATGAAGAAATAATAATTCTGACCTGTTCTTGGAGGGTTCGCTGCCAGTTGGGTCACAGCAGGAGGAGCCAAGACGTTTGTTGCAGATGACGTTGCAGTGTTGCTGTCATTGCCAGCAGGTTGTGTGAGTTGAATGGTGCAAGTACTAATGGACATGGAGACCGAGATCTCAGGAGGAGCTACTGCAACTGCAGCATGATTGTCCGTCTTGGGGATATCACCTGAGGCGGCGATGGCATCAGTCACTTGGGTGCTGTTAGGTGTTGTTTCCTGGCAAGACATGGCTTGAAGATCTTCTGTGATGCTCTGAAGCATTTCCTCCACCATCTCTGTTGTCACAGAACCAGAGCCAGCAGCAGCAGCCGCCTTGGCATCATCAGTAGCAGAAACATCTCCATTGTCCTGTTCAGAGACTGCCAAGGGTGAACTGATTGCTCCAACTTCATCAGGTACTGGCGAGGAAGTCTTGGAAGCAGATGCTGTCTCATCTACAGGAGGATCAGTTGACTTTGGGGTTTGGGCAGCATCTATGTATAGATGACAACAACAACAAAAATCATTGATATTTACTTTGCACACAGAATGCAAGAGAATTCATGTTAATTTCTTTCTGAACTGAGCTACTATCCATATCATTTAATCAAATGCATAATTTGCACACACATACTATATAGTATTGGTTGTAGGTGTTGCTATCAAATGTACGTTATATGCAAAAGTTGTGTATTATTAGAACAAAGGTACATGTATAAATTAAGAACGATAATGACAGCTGAAATAAATATCAAACCTACCTCCATTCTGCATTTCATCATCCATTGCTTTAGCTATATCCTCATCTAATGACCTTTCAAGAATCTCCTGTTCCTTTTCTTCCTTCCTCTCTTCTTCTTTGCCCTCCCTCACCGCATCTTTTCCTTTATTACCCTTTGCCCCATCTTGTCTTGCTCCCCCTTCCCTTGGGGAAGTCTTTGGAGTCTCCTCCGCTAGACCAGAGAGGAGGGCTAGGTTGGAGAGGAGGGATGGGGTCAAACCTTGCAATCGACCTGTGTCAAAGGTCATGGGTATCACAGGTTCCAAGTTGGATATTGCACTGTCACTGCAAACAACAAAGGACAAGTACACATCATAACAAGATATACAGAACATGTACACTGTTTTAGTCTAAATCTGTTAAATATTTCAATATCTACAAAAATGTAACACAACATTTGAAAATTATAAGAATGATATTATTAACTGCAAAATATCATCAGACACACAAACATCAATTTAAGTCTATACTGGTAAATTGAAATATAAAGTAAATTGGCATGTGATAATAAATAATTCATTCAGGAAAAAACATCAAATTCTATAGAGGCTGATTCTATTTTACTAAAATATTTTTATTGAATTTTACATTTGTGAATGATCACCAATAAATTTCTTAATGGAGCTGATTGCAAACATTCACATGGCATTGAATTGATTAAGAATAGCTGGGTCAAACTGGGGTTAAAAATGATGAAGGTCAATCCATTTGAAGGTCATATGAAACCCAATTGTGATAGGATCAATCACTGAACTGTTTCTCAAGTTCCATTCAATAAAATTTTGGAGAGGGAGGATGTTGCAAGACTCTCACTTTTCTTGCACTCTATCACATCAATCAAAATGACTAAGTAACTACTTACAAGCAAATGGCCACATCACAGGAGCTCATAAAACAAAAAACAAAATGCACACAATTATTACAAGCTCACCTGATATTGGCATCACCGTCTTCCCACTGTACCTTGGCGGAGGAGTTACCGACCTTGGCCACGCCCAGAAGGACCGCCTCCCTCGACGTCTGTCGATGGATACAACGCCCTCCCATCCGTAGACCTCTATCGATACCACCAATGATGGCCAAGGCTGGCCAGACATGCTGACACATATCCTCAAGACCTGGCAATGGAGAAATTCCATTTTGTAATTTGTGAATCTTCACCACATAACAAACAATAAGACAGAAGTTTTGCCACTATTTCAACAGCCACCCCTATCCTGCCATACATAAAACTAACTGTCACAGTAACAACTGTACTGGTCAAGAGCCAATCAAAATCACAAAATCAAGTTTATACTGGAAGATGGTAAAGTTTCCAGAATAGAAAGTCTTCAGTAACAAGAACCATGATTTCTGTCAGCTTATTTTCCATAAGGCAGAAAAGAGTGTAGGCCAATTCAATTATGCATAACTGTGTTCTATTGCCCATAGCATAAAAAAGTTTGTAATTAGTATGGTTTTTCAAGCATTGTGATGGTTATCTTTGAATTTCCCTACAAACGTTCCAACATCCTTCACATGCATATGACATATGATTCTGCCATCTTTGGAAGACTTATCTAATTGCCTTAGTTCATCTTTGTGTATTGGTGAGTAAATTTGCTTTTACATGACTTACTTTGAATATGAGTCTCATTCTTCTTGTCATCCGGGAAAGCTGATGGTAATTCCTTTGCATCATCTTCCTTCTTATCCTTCTCTCCATCCTTCGATGAATCCTTCCTTCCTTCAATCTTATCTGACACTGATGGGATGTCATATTCCACTACTTCCTCCCTTTTCACCTCTTCACTCTTTCCTGAGTTTATTGTTTGCCTAGTAGGTACCATCTCTCTATTCTCATTGCTGTTCTGCTCGGTTTGAACAACCTCCATCTCCTTCAAATCCTCCTTACCGCTGTCTTCTTTTCTAACCATTTCCAATGATTTCTCAGTTTCTTCAGTCCCACCCTTAGTTTTTTCTGTTACTTTTGTGTCATCCTCTTTTAATTTGTCCACTTTCTTGGTATCCTTATTTCCTTTTGAATGACTCCTACTTCTAGCCTCACCTCTACCCGAGGTAGTATCGCCATGGAGATGACCCAAGACTTGACCAATTGACTTGAGGCGGTCAAGGAGGCAAGAGTTGACAACGTCACGCCACTGGTCATTCCGATGAAGCCAATTGACCAATGAGATGTGGGATTCGGACAGGATGGAGGTCATTGGGGCACAGAGGGGGTCACCGGGGTAGAGGTCACGAGGTGCCCCTCTGACTTGCATATCACAGATCTTGACCTGTAAATAGTAAGTATAAAATTAATGATTCTTCAGAGAACTTGTTTTGAAGTGCCCATATACAGCCAAAGGCCAGGCTCTACACTACTTTTGAAACAACGCCTATTTTTCAAATATTTGTCTTTGATCTTACGTTACTTCTCTAGAAACCAAAACATTTTCACTGATCAATTCACATAATCAACAGACCAAGTGAAAGGTGCAATGGTACTGGGTAATATAAATTCTACAATTTATGTCCCAGTCAACAGATAACTTTTTATGTGCACAGAAGCATCATGGAGTGACATAAACAGAAATGCATTACTGTGAATTCTGCATAAGAATAATGAAGATTGCAGCCTGAAAACCTGATTCATCACCTCACTGGCAGAAGAATGTTTACTGGAACTGCATCCAATGCAAGATTGTCAGCCATACTGTACTTCATGCCCTTTTGCCAGACAAGCACCACATGAAATGCTCACCTTTTCACCAGGATTACTGCTGTAGAACATGACCACAGGATAGAGCTCAGTGGCTTCAATGTCATCAAAGGCCAAACGAGGTTCCTGAGAGAGACAAAATTCACTAACAATGACATACCAGAGAGAAAATTCAGAAACAATAACAAGACAACCATTGACAAAATAATTCTGTATTGCATGAGGTACTGTAACTGAACTGTTGTCCAGTCCCCTACCATCACTTCATACGATATTAACAATATAGCAGGGTTGACTTGTTTAACTGGGCAGATGCTACAGTCAATTGGTGCATCCAGTTACCATAAGTAAAATAAATAACAAGAAAAAAAAGAGGTATACAAGAGTAATACTTACATGTAGTTGATTTCTACTCTCATTCCAATATTCTTTCTAATTCTGATCTAAAATACATACATTGTAGGATTACAAATACATTTGTCTAGCAACCTCATCACATACAACATGCTATTCATGAGATGAGTAATACCATATGAAGTGATTGCAGGAAAAAGTGCAACATTTGGTCATCATAAGGTACTACAAGATGTAACAAGCTGGAAAATAACAAGGTCAAACAGTACAAATATGTATGGACAGCCTACCATAATACAGTTTCTTTTTCCCTTCCGAGCTTCCTCAACCCCCCCCCCCACTCCAAATCACCAGCTGTCTCACCTCTCCATTCTTGCCAAAGGACACTGTCCTTGCCTCCATGTCCAGTACACATGTGACATGATCCCCCTGGGTGAACCCTGGTAGTGTCAGGGTATGCTCTCCGTTGTGGTAGAGATTGCCGCTGTATGCCCGGTAGAGCCACATGTCTGAGGTGGTGCGGTGGCTGAAGTCTCTGACAGGGTAGCGGGAGACACCCACACACGTCCCTTCATTACCTTTGTTCTCCTTCACAATGTTGAACTGTACATGGAAATGATAGTTGGTGAACACAGATTTGCCCTCTGACAAATTTTATGCAAACTTATGATATAAGGACTGGAGCTCCATTCAGAAGCCCTGGTAGATTCTACAAAATAGAACCCAATGTAACTTGTTTTAAAAAAATGTGTATTTAATTATATTTAGGTCATTACATTGCAGAAGAGGATATGCCAATCAAAGATCATCAACTCATTATCTGCAATTGTCTCAGTAGCTCCAAACCCAATCACAATTACTGTCAAGTCAAACCCATAACATTTATGGCTATTAAAGTGCTGAAGCATGATACTCTTATTCAAAGAGGGCCAAATCAAAGATCATCAACTCACCTTCCATTGGTAGCATCCAGCAGTTATTCCTGTGGCTCCTAACCCATACCCTCTCCCACCAGAACCATGTACAAGGGTGTGGCTGTTCTCAACGCTACAACAGACCGTCTTATCAGGGTCAAAGACAGCATCTTGCAGAATAAGACCATCGTCGTCATCATCATCATCTGATAAGAAAATGAGAGGAAAATGTGTTTAGAAATCTGTTGGCAAGATTTATTTTCTTTCCATTTTTTAAGGGGGGGGGGGGGTATTTCAAATATTGTAAGAATCTGTGATTTCTCAAAACTACAAGCCTACACCAATACATTAAGTTAGGCTTGAAAATACAATTACATCTGGTATAATAGCAACCCCACGGTGAAAATAACAATTTTCCTACTTTTTCTACACTTTAAAATGTTAGAAATGAATAGCCCCTATTCGAAAAGATCATTAATCACTACAGCATAGTAATATTCAAATGAAGAATTATTCAAAAAATCTTATCTAATTGATGCTATAGTAAGGCCTTTAAAATGAAGAGAGTCAGGTTATTTATACACATCTGAAAACAAGAGAATGTGGTTTTATAGGGGAGAAATTCCCTAAAATTATTTTGCTAAAGTAATATCCTCAAATTGGCTGTTCGTTGAAACTGACCTGATGGAGCATCGGCAAGACTGATATTCATCCAGCAGCTATTGCTGTTGATGGTTGTCGTGTCTGTCAGACTCTTCTTGGTGAATGGAAGCGCCCTCTGGTTGCTTTCGGGCCGTCCTGCATCAGAGGAGGATGTGGAAGCTGATCGTTGTCTCGCAAGGGCACTCTGAATGCGGTTGGCACAGTGACGGGCACTAGCGAGGGGTGCTGACCACATGCTGTTTGAGATGTTGGTCATCAGCTGTTCAATGACCTATGAAATCACAAATGTGCAATGATACATTTTGAAATGCAGAATACGTCATATAATTTCTGATGGGCACTATCTATTGAAGTCATAAAAAGGATTTTTTTAGCTGCCATTACGAAGTTGTCAATTATGGTAATACATCAGATATTCATGTTTACATCTTTCCTTTACATGTGTTCAGGAATGATACAATAACGTAAAATGAAGTTGAATCACTTTTAATTCAAATGATTAGTTGAATATGTAGTTGTACCCTGATACCTGTATCAAGGTACTAATGATAATCATCCTCCCTTCTGCTCATTCTGAACCCATTAGTAAATAAGTTGGATCCATTTGCAACCAATGAGGTACAAGGGCTATTTTTTACAAGGGGGGGTGGTAATTTGCCCTTTTGCCCTTATGCTAAGTTAGTTATCCAATTAAGTCAATCACTGCCACAACCTTCATTGACTATTGCAATTGTTATGATAATCAGTATATGACAGCTTTAAAAAAAAATAAAGTAAAATAAACTTACTTGGATTTGCTGCCCTCTATTGTTTGTGTTGAGTGCAGGTAAGACAGTTTCAAGTAGATGTAGTGCTAGAAGTCTTGTTCTTACATTCTCAATTCGAGGAAGACCTAGGAGGAATCAAAAACAATTATACAATGCATATATGGTCTGTTACAACAGCAAAATCATTTTCAAATTTAATCACAAATCATATTTTGATGAATCAAGTTATGTATTTATGTTTCTTGTTAGATGGATGTATATGGATGTGTATGTATCTTGTTAGATGTATGGTATGTCCTTAACAAAATGGAATTGGGATGATTAGAAGGAGTGGAAATAGGGTCATATAAGTTTCAAATTATTTACATATTTCATGAAGTATTTGAATTTAAAAGTGTCTGTGAAAGGTTGATTGTGATTGGATTGATGCAACAGGTTTTGAAACAAATGAAAACATCAAAATCCAAGATCACCAACAAAATCTATGGGTCAGGTTTCATGAAAATCATTTCCATGAAAGATTTTTCTTAGCCAATCAAATTTCACAATTTCAGAAGCTTGTAACAATAACTTGTAACCTGCCACTGATTGCAGACTTATGTAACCTATTGTGACCCCACCTGACTGCGGATGATGTCCAACAATAGCCAATAGGATATCTGTCCATCCGCTGTCGGCCATCTTAGCCTGTACCACTCCACAGCTAGAGACTCGACGTAGGAACACTAAGAAGTCTCCAAGTGCATTCTGAGCAGCTTGCCTGGTGCGTCTCCCAACCTTATGCTCTTTATCTGTAACAAATTAAGTATGAAAGCTTGAAAATTTCATTCATTAAATCACATTGAGCGATGGATTCTTATGAAAGTTCTGGCACAATACACAAAGGATTGATCCATAGGTTAATTAAATCTCAAGAAGTAGGAGAGGATGCTTTATTTAAACTTGTAGAATTCCTTAATCCACATATTAAAGAAGTGAAACTGGCTCTAACTAGAGAATGTATTAAAAATTCCTTACTGAAAGGTAAAAAAAAATATCTGAAACAAAACAACTCCAGTCCAGTGCAAAAGTAAACCTACCAGCTGATTCAAAGAAAATGTTTCTAATACCCTAAATAACCAAACTTGCTAACCTATTGGCTAATTAATCATTCAATTTCCATAGGATTTGTCCTGATACCACCCTGTTCCAGTTGTCAGTAAGATAAGAATGCTTATGGACAGTTTTGTATTACAAACCTTTGGATGACTTGGAAGATTTCGTTTCACTTTTCAAAGACCCAGAACTTGTATCCGTGAGTGAATTAGACTTTGACCTCCGACCAGAGGTCAAGTGAGGGTCGGTGATGGCCAGGGACATCAGACTGTCTAGCTGGTCCCAAAGTAGATCAACAACTGATTGGACAATCTTGTTGTCAAGCTGCTCGGCATATGTTCTGTATGGTTGAAGAAGCATAATTAATTTCCTCAAAAAATTTAAAATTTCCCACTTTGGTAAAAATTTTCAGCGAATCTGTAGGATGTTGTTGTATTCCTTTTACCAGAATTCACATATAAGATAAAATCTATTTTAGTAATTGGAACAACAACGTTTAGTCTTGGTCTCAGAGCAAATGTCCTACTGTCTTTTCACTTCGTTATTTGCAAGATATCATCAGTATCATAAATTGATCTTCAGTATTGGGTTTGTTGTCTTTCAGTCTTAAGGCAGGTGATATATCAGTATTTGGTCTTCTTAGGTCAAGCTGATACTGGGCCTTAAATGATCAGGTGTTGGTCTTGGTCCATACAAGCAAGTCTCATACAAGACATGATTTTACTTCTTTAGTAGAATGAGGATAGATTGTATGTTGCTACTCACCCTGCAGTAATGGCTAGAACCTGAAGCAGTCTCATGCTTGCCACCTGGAGAATCCTAAGGGTTGGAGGAGTACCTCCTGGTAGCTGAAGACCGATGAGGGATGGATGTAGGGGACGAGCTAGGGCTGATTTACCACCACAAAGATCAGCCAAGAGTGGTAGTATACCACTAGAGATGGCCAGACAGATGTCAGCGGGGTGGTACTTGACACTCAGGGCAAAGACAGTGGCAAGGGTCAGTCTGTGTTGGGCACCTGAGGGGGTTAAAACAATTCATATCAAGTCAAAGCTGGTCGAGGGGTCAGAATCACATTTTCCCTTGAATATTTTTCTTAAATGAAACAAATAAGAAAACCTGTCCATAAGGACCACTACATTATAAATTTGACACTTTTCTCCTTTGCATGGCCTTGAAATAAAGTTTTGATACACTTTACAGTGATACTGAGATGTGACAGGGAATCAAGAGATAGATCTCATTAAATGGGCATTCTGCCGAGTGGATTTGGCGCATTACAAATCACATATATTTATTATTATTATTAAATGGGAAGCAGTACATAGAGGAGAAAAAATAGGAAAGAGAAATCAGCCAAGAGTATACATTAAAAATGTAGATTGGTTATAAGAGAGAGAAGAGCCAAGTTAAGAGCTGCCAATCGACAGAGCAAGATGGGAGCTTAATGGTTGAGATTTTTAACTGAATATCATCAATCTTGTTGAAATTAAAATAAACCCCTGGCATAAGAATCTTACTTTTCTTTGCCATCATTTCTGAAGCTCTCTCTGCTAGCACTGTAACAAGATGATTGCAAATCCGATGAGCAACAGCCCTGATCTGGTCTTGAGTGGATCTTGTGGCAGATCTAATGCCATCCTGCAATTTTAAGATAAAGGTATAACTACAACTTATAGTTTATTTTTTTATATATATGACCTGATTTCTTGTAAATAATCAGTTTCTGAAGATGCTTTTTAAAACACACATTACAATATGCAATTTTCTTAAGGAATAGAATATTAATTCCAAGGACATAGTTATATAATATACAAGGGCCCAATATCATTTCAATGAATACCATAGTCACTTCATTACAATAATAGCTTATCAAGACAATCTCGTATATGACGGGATAAGACTAACATTTTACTAACATTTGGTATGCCTGGGTATTGAAAACATGGTCATCATTGACAATCTGGCAGAGGGTCGTGGGCTCGAATCCCAGCCATGGCGTAATTTCCTTTGACAAGAAATTTATCCACATTGTGCCGCACTCGACCCAGGTGAAGTGAATGGGTACCCGGTAGGAAGAAATTCCTTGAATGCTCGAGCGCCCGATCAAGGTAGCCGTGCTAAAGCAATAGTAATAATAATAGCAGGGCCCACTGGGAGAACAGTTTTCTGAACTGAAGTGGCTACCCTGGGTAAATATGCCGTTATTATTATTATAATCTGGAGGTATATCACTTGGTATCCTATTATCCCGGTGTCCTTAAAGTTGTTAATTTTCATAAATCTCCACCACACCTGTTAGGGATCATACTACTTAAAGGAGAATGAAACCTTTGGTACAAGCTAGCTTGTGAAAACAGAAAAACCAAAGAAACAGATCAACAAAAGTTTGAGAAAAATCGGACAAATAATGAGTTATGAGCATTTGAATATTGCGATCACTAATGCTATAGAGATCCTCAAATTGGCAATGTGACAAATATGTGTGATGGCACTTGTGAACAACTCTAACCATTACTTTAGTATATATTTCACTTAAATTGCCTTTTTATCACATCTATCAGTAGATCATATGTTCTTTCTATAGGAGGGCATGTAATACAGGTTTTCAAATAATAAATCATGGATAAAGAGTTTGTATCACCAGAAGAAAAAGCAAAATGAGACATTTTTAGGGTATGTTATAGTCCATCAAAGGGAAATTTGTTCACATGTGACATCAAACATCCTTGTCGCATTGCCAATGGGAGGATCTCCATAGCATTAGTGATTGGAATACTAAAATGCTCATAACTTTCTAATTATTTGTCCGATTTTCCTCAAACTTTCTTTGTTCTTATTCTTTGATTTTTCCGTTTAGACACAAGCCTACTTGTTCCAAAGGTTGCATTCTCTTTTTAACTTGTTAATTCTCACAAATCTCCACCACACCTGTTAGGAAAATAGTCAGTCTACAGCATAATTTAGTACTTTTATATCAATAACACATTAGCAACAAGGCAATAGCTTACACTATAATGATAGAGCTGCATAGTTCGAGACGTGTCCCTATTGCACTGGTCCAGTGTGTCCAAGCCAAAGGCACCAAGCATAAACTGAAAGTGAGCAGACGTGAGGAGACACAGAGAACTGAATGGGCTATCAACACTGCCCTCTGGAGTCTCCTTGGTTTTATCGTCTTGGTTGCCATGGAGAAGAGCGAGAATCTGGTTCAAGGCATCGAACCGTGTCTGAAAGATTGATTGTGATTGGATGGATAGAACAGGAGGGGAAAGAAAAAATCAATATCAACAACTTCGTTGATAAGGATCATAAAAATCAACAGATTGGACTAGAACTGTATGCAAAAAAAAAATTGGAGGAACAGTCAGCATGTCCTAAAACTTGCCAAACTTTTCAACTCTTTCAAGATATTCTTCAAATTTGACACAATAAACATTGTTCTCCACTCAATCTCCACTCAATTATCTACTAAGGATTTCACTGTCCACTTCCTTTTTGTACCTATCATGACACATCTAATATGCAAGATTATGATCATTCAGAAAGATTTGATTTAATTTTATTTTTAACAGATACAGAGCATGTTGAATATTTGCCAATTCTCATCATCTCGCATAATGTTGGTCTTCTATATCTACTACATGTAGCTTATTGAGACAACACTGAGTGTTGACTGTCTTGAAAGGTCAAAGCAGTCCTATTCTATGAATTATAAACAATGTCAAATGAGAAAACAGCAGCATACCTCTGCTCTATACTGTTGATTCTGGAGGGCCAGTGCCACCGTGTTGGGGTCAGTACAGTAGAGAAGCT
Source organism: Lytechinus variegatus (assembly GCF_018143015.1). Taxonomy (NCBI): domain Eukaryota; kingdom Metazoa; phylum Echinodermata; class Echinoidea; order Temnopleuroida; family Toxopneustidae; genus Lytechinus; species Lytechinus variegatus. Next base: position 41,798,934 of record NC_054744.1, on the reverse strand, counting down.
CCTCTTCCTCCCGATTCATTTGAGCAGGAGAGAATTCCTGACATACAAAATTCACTGCTTCCGTGCAGATGTTCCTAAGGCAAGCTGTTCAAAGGAAATCGCAGAGAACACAAACTTAGCAAAGCAAGAGGTGTACTAGAGGGCAAACTACACAAGGAAGAACCAAAAGTGTAGTAAATTTGCACTGGACTATCACATAACATTCAAATGCATACAGATCATTCAATACAAGCAAACTCAGCAATGTATCTTTCTTTTTTTTTCTATGACAAAATGCGACACACGCTATACTAAAATGTCAAATCATTATCAACATTATAATTTATTATCATCAAGAAAATATATAACATAATTTAATTTGTAGAGAACAATTTCACTTCAGTAAAACAAATGTCAAATCATTAACAACATTATAATTTATTATCACCAAGACAATATATAACATAATTTAATTTGTAGAGAACAATTTCACTTCAGTAAAACAAATACACAATTTCCATAGATACTACCTCAAGGTATCTCCCTACAGGGTTCAATTTATCAAATTAATAAATTTTAATAGTCATTATTCATCCAAGGAAAGTCAGAACATAAAATGTAACTTACAGAGGCAATTTTGATGCTTGCTTGAATTACATGAGAAGCTGCTCTTCAATGGAGATCTATTATCTAAATCACTAAAGAGTTTGCTTCCATCTTGGCTTGAAGCACCAGATTCTGAAGACTTCATCTTTTCCTGCAAAATTAAAAAATGGATGGAGCCACTCATAGGAAATGTAACATGTCTCAAATAAAGATAAATGATATAATAGTAGAATTTTCCAAAATTGGGAGGAGGAACCATTTTAAACAATTTTCAGCCTAAGAAAGAACCTTCCAATAAACTGTTATACATTTATTCAAAATCATAATTAGATCAATACAATTTAAACACCCTCTCAATATGCCCTATTCTAATGTGAAAAAAAAAAATAAAAAGTACAGTACCTCAGATTTTGTTGATCCATTCTTGTCCTCTGACTTTCCTGTGAAAATTAAAGAATTCGAAAAAAATCATACAATAATCTCAAAAATTCTATACGAATGATGAAAACTCTTTAATCATAATGACATACAATGATTACTTGTCAATCAATTATCTAGACTACATGTATAAATACAATGTTTATTTTTACATCATGTTTAACACAAATAAAGAAGCTTAAGTTAGTTTACTGAAAGCTACTAAGAGGGTTTATTGGAACGGTACAAAAATGAGATCGAAATTCAGATTCATATTGACAGCAATATTTATCTGCAAAAACTTGCAATGCAAAAATTAAACAGGAATTCAGGCTTCTATTTGAAATGTTAGTGTAAAGAATTGAGTAAAATTTGAACCTGAATTAAATGGAATTTCCTCAGCATTTCAAACATAAGATTAAAATCAAATTTAATCTGACATTGAACTCTAATTAAGTATTTAATAGATAGGTAAGAGATCAATGTCAATCATATACTAAATCAATCTATTGTAACTATTTGCAATACTAGGTGCAAACACACACTGTTAGACAATGGAAACAAGATTAAACAAAACATTAGAACTGGGACCCGTTGCAACTCATAAAATCTTGCGCAACTTGATTTTCAGCCAATGAAGCACCCGTATTTGGGACTTGCGCTTGATATTTTGACTTAACTTTGCCATCCATTGCTATCTCTCATAGAATCCTTTTATTCTGATATGCTGCTCTGTTATAATTGTAGTTACCATTGGATGGTAAAAGTTACCATAATAGTAACTTTTATTCAACGGACCCAGGTGGCAATTCACCTTGTCCATTCACTCAGTCATGCAGGCCTGTGAGTGGGGTTTCAAAAAAATAGCGGAAAAATCTGAAATGTTACCTTACTATCGCCAAGCCGCTGCATATTTTGGTTGTTCCGCTGAACTGCGTTGGCTACTTACCAATACATAGACTGAAGAGCTTGGAGGGCCCATATGTACAGACAACGTCGTATAGTAGACGGTCTCATAGGCCATGTACAAGACCTGGAAAAGTTGTTAAGTACAAGGTTTCTTTGTTGATTCGTGTTCTAGTTGGGTATTGAAGTAAATTCAGCTTGGTTGCCACCTTGGCAACCTTGAGCAATTTTTTTAATTAGCCTAATTAGCATAATCATCTAATTAGCATATGTACGATATGTAATATACTACTTCTCTTAAACCAGAAAGACTAAAAACATAAATAATATCATCTTTCTAAGAGGTCCTGTGACATTAAATCCATGCATAAAAATATTTTAAATATCTAAGTTATGCAATTTTCGTAATCAGCCTAATTAGCATAATGAGCTAATTATCATACACATATAAATGTATTTGTGGATGTCTATCCAGAAAATTCCCAATACGTAAATAATGCGACCCTTTTATGGTTTTCTATAGCGAGGAATTCATTTATGACATTATTTTTCCATTTTAACCAATGTAATCGCTGCAATTAGCATAATTAGCATAATGCACTAATTAACATATATGTGTGTAATATATATAAAATACATATTTCTTTGTCATTTCATATCGAGAATGCCCGAAAAATGAATAATACAGCTATCCTATGGTTTTCTATGGCGAGGAATTCATTTATGACATTATTTTTCCATTTTAACCAATGCAGTCGCTGTAATTAGCATAATTAGCATAATCAACCTAATGCACTAATTAAAATATATACATATATATAGATTTATTTGTCAAAGTACTACAAAAGCCTGAAAACATAAATAATACAGCTATCCTATTGTATTCTATGAGGAATTCTTTTGTGAAATTATTTTCCCGTTTAACAAATGTTATTGTTTTAATTAGCGTAATAGCATAATGCGCTAATTAACTTATGAGCAATATTTTACATATGGATATAATATTCCTTTGTCATTTTATGTCAAGAATGCCCGAAAACATGAATAGTACAACTATCCGATGCTTTCCTATGACTAGGAATTCACTTATTACAATATTTTTACCTTTTTACCAGTGTAATTTTCGTAATTAGCATAATGCGCTAATTAACATAATTATATGTGCAATATATATATTCCTTTGTCATTTTATATTGAGAAAGCCTGAAAACATAAACAATTACAGCTATCCAATGGTTTTCTATGATGAAGAATTCTTTTGTGACATTATTTTCCCCGTTGAACAAATTATTTAGTGCAATCAGTATACTGCGCTAATTAAAAAATTAACAATGTAATTGTGATATATATATATATATATATATATATATATATAGATTATTCCTTATATATTTTCCTTTGTCATTTTATATTATAAAAATGCCCGAAAACATGAATAATACAGCTATTTCATAGTTTTCTATGAAGAGGAATTCATTTATGATATCGTATTTCACTTTAAACAATGTTAATGGTGTAATTAGCTTAATTGGCATAAATAGCTAATCAAAGTGGAACGCCTCTGGCAGTCTCACCTGCATTAAGCGATATAGCAGCAGTTTTGACTTTGAAAACAGCTATTGCATAAAATATTCACGTAAGAACAATTCATATGATGTCCATTGATCCAAAATGGCCTTAGACCATGATCAAGTGACCTAACATTTGTGCAAAACAATCCTTCATCCTTGATTACCCATATGTTTATGTTTCATGAACTAGATCCATAAACTTTCTAAGATATGATGCCGAGTTAAAAACTACCCCTAACATGGCCAAAGTTCATTGACCTTACATTACCTTTGATCTTGGTCATTTGACCTGACATGCGCACAGGATATACAGGGATAGGCCTACATGGTTGCATTTATGTCCAAGTTTCATTAACTACATGTGGATCCATAAACTTTTAAAGTTATGACAATTCCACAAATACCCCCAACATGGCCAAAGTTCATTGACGCTAAGTACCTTTGACCTAGGTCATGTGACCTGAAACTCAAACAGAATATTCAGTATTACTTGATTATCCTTATGTTTAAGTTTCGTGAACTAGGTCCATACACTTTCTAGGTTATGACGACATTTCAAAAACTTATCCTTGGTTAAGATTTTGATATGTATTCCCCCTACAAGATCTTAGTTCATTGGCCGCAAATGCCATTGACCTCAGTCATGCGAGCTGAAACTAAGGCAAGATGTTCAGTAATACTTGATTACTTTTATGTCCCAGTTTTATGAACTAGGTTCATATACTTTCTAAGTTATAATGGCATTGACATTGCTTGGTTTGTATGATATCAATGTTGACGACGCTGCCGTCGCCGCCGCCGTTGGAAAAGCGGCGCCCATAGTTTCCCTCTGCTATGCAGGCGAGACAATAACTACAGTGACAACGAAATATATGTATTGCACCTGTATTTTAATTACCACTAACCATAGGATAGCTGTATTTTTCATGTTTTCAGGCACACTCGATATAAACTAACATAGAAAAAATGAAAAAAAAAAAATGAAAATCCATAATTTATTGTTCGAAATAGACATGAAATGAAATACTCCGAAAATTTGCTTTGCCCAATTGATCGTGGGCCCGGCAGCCGCTGAGCAGGGCCAGATCGACGAGGCTCTATCCCTTTAATCGTTGAACGTCAAACAGGGTAGCAGCAACTCCCATCTTTTAACGTCTTTTGGTCTGACGCAGCCAGAATTTGAACCCCCGAACTCACGGTTGTGAGACGGACGCTCTACCAACTGAGCCAACACACCGGTCATAGGAATATATATTTGATATATTGCACGTAGATGTTAATTAGTGCATTGGGCCAGTAATTCTAATTAAGGCATTGACACTGGTTGAAATGGAAAATTACTGTCGTAAATTAATTCATCAACATAGAAAACATTAGAAGAGCTGTATTATATATGTTTTCAGGCCGATGTAGACAGTACTTTGACACAGAAATCTATTTATTGCAAATATATATTAATAAATAAATATTAATTAATTAAGCTAATCATAACAATAACATTGTTTAAAGGAAAAAGATAATGTCACAAAAGAATTCCTCATCAAACTATAGGATAGCTGTATTATTCATGTATTCGGAATTTTCGATATAAAATGACAAAGGAATATGTATTGCACATATATGTTAATTAGCGCATTATGCTAATTATGCTAATTACGACAATTACATTTTAGTAAGAAGGGAAAAATAATGTCATAAATGAATTCTTCGCCATAGAAAACAAGCATAGGGTAGCTGTATTAATCATGTTTTTGGACATTCTCGACATGAAATGACAAAGAAAAATATATTTTTTTTTATGTATTACACATATACATGTATATGTGTTAATTAGTGCATTATGCTAATTATGTTAATTACAGCAATTTCATTGGCTAAAATTTAAAAATACTGTCATTAATGAATTCCTCGCTACAGAAAACCCTAAAAGGGATGCATTATCTACATATTGGGGATTTTTGGGATAGACATCCACAAATACGTATATATTACACTTATGCTAATTAGCTCATTATGCTAATTAGGCTGATTACGATAATTGCATAACTTAAATTTTTAACTTATTGCTATAAATCGATTCCTCGTCACAGGACCTCTTAGTAAAATGACATTATTTATGTTTTTAATCTTTCTGGTTTAAGAGAAGTAGCATATTACATATCGTAATATGCTAATTAGATGATTATGCTAATTAGGCTAATTAAAAAAAATGCTCAAGGTTGCCAAGGTGGCAACCAAGCTGAATTTACTTCAATACCCATCTAGAATGCAAATCAACAAAAAAACCTTGTACTTAACAACTTTTCCAGGTATGAAAAATATCTAGTGGGCCCATACGTACAGACAACGTATTTTAGCAGTAACGTTAGATCTAACAGTGGAAACCCGATTTTCCGGTCGTTTTTTGTACATAAAATGTCACATTATGAAAAAGAAATCACATCCATATTTACGAAAAAATGTTAAAAATTCAGAAATATCTTACCTTAGACCGCAGTTACCGCTAATTCCTTTGAAATAATGAACGAAACATCGTCATCTTCGATCCTTTCGTTGGTCAACGTAAGTTGCCATCTTGGATGACGTCATCATCCTTACAACATATTTACCAGTCGCAAAATATCGCGATTTGAGCCGCTGCTTTGCGCTTGTATGCCAACAACGGCAACAGTGCAAGGTGTGATCCGCAGCAGTTTCATTCGAATCTTCATGAAGGCAAAATACAAGGCTCCGTAACGTGTATATTCACAACACACACATTCTGCTCGCATCCATTTACCTAGACTTGTTTTCCAGCCGTTTTGGATAAAATAGCAGAATTTTGACTAAGAAAAAAACGAAATGGAACACAGGAAAAAAGCAGAAATTGAAATCGGTCTTAAAAATGAAAATAGCGGATTTCCGCTAAATAGCGGAGATTTCACAGGCCTGGTCATGCCATAGTTGCACCAACGAAACTTTTTCAAACTGACCACTGATGTAATAGCCTTTGTTGATATGGAGTCTGTTGGGGATGACTGTGACATTACCTACCTGTCTTATCGAAATCTGGCAATACACTCTGATGGCCATTCTCCAACATGGCAGGACTAACACCTAGGATGAGGAACATACATCTCTCAATCAAAGACTTGCAGGCCTCACTGAAGCTGAAGTAGGTCTGCTTCGGGGCAGCCTTTGAGGAATCCCTACGTTCTGGGTCTTCTTCCCTGACTGTGTCTTCATCATCGTCCGTGTTGCTGGGGTCAGGCTTGGGTGGTTCTGTCTCGGGGTCAAAGTCCAGGTCAGAGAGACTGAGGTTCTGACTATTACTAGAAGTTGATGGGTGCTCTGTACCGGAGTAGATTAAAGAGGGGTAAATTCAATGGTGGTCTCTGAAATGCTAACTGGAGGTTCCCCTTTGCAGGTACATGTAAATGAGTAAAGCAACAAATTTGTACTCTACATTTATTGGATTACTTAACAGATAGTTAAACTGAAATTACTATTTTTAATCATGGATGCTGACCTTATAAAGGTTTTATTCTGTTCCTTAAGACATCAGTCCAAAACATTAGACCTGCTGTGACATAAAATTGTAGCATTGAGTATAAAAAAAAAGTAGGTCCTCACAATTACTCAGCACCACAAAAAACAGACAGTGGCAAATTAAAGTACATGTAATTCATAATCATAAAGGCATTTTCAAATACTATATTCAAAGTAAGCCAAATGAAAGAGTGTGATACTGGTTCAACTCTACAAATATCTTACCAGCTTTCTTGCGCACAAATGACTTTGTCCGAGGGCTGTAGGTGATGACAGTTGCCGCTGCTGCCCCTGCCACAGAGAGCCCTGATGAGGTAGAAGCAGTGGCAGCGGTGGGATACATGGTCCTTTCACCACTCTCTGAATCAGAGAGGTTAGAGGATTCATCCATGGGTTCTGATTCTGCTTCTTGGGTGTCTTGCCTCTGCATGAGCTTAGTGGTGACCAGCTTGCGTCTCACCCGGTATACGGTCCGGTAGATTTCAATTAAGATCTTGGAGTCCTCAAGGGTCGACCTAAGGAGGGATAGTAATATAAAAATAGTGAGACTTTTCAACACACCACAAGAAAATATGGGGACGATTTGTGACGGTGTTGTTGATGATAATGTTGGTGGTGGTGATTATGAAGGTGACAATGGTGATGATATTGATGATGGTGGTGGTAATGATGATGATGATGATGTGATGATGATGATGATGATGATAACGATGATGAATGTGGCAATGGCGGAGGTGGGGATAGAATTGTTGAGACGGGAATCTGTAAGAGTAATGATGACAAGACTTTAAGATAAACACAAGGAAAACTAGAATTACTTCTGAGGACATTCTGGAAGTGTATTTAACAAACACACAAAATCTTGATCTTGTTGAAATTGAGTTGTTATTACCTTGGTCTCTGAGCAGCAAAATGAAACAAGCGAGTCTGTTTGAGAAGACATGCCAATAGACAGCGTGTTGCTCTATCTAAAAGATCATCCAAATCATCATCACTTGTCTCCCAACCTAATATAATAGAAGAATGAAGAACAAATAACAAATGTACATTTCATTCAAGAAAATCACTACCCTACATTTATAACATATAACCATTCAGATAAATGTTAAGAATCATTATCATGACACAATTTAATCCTGATTTGGTGAAATTCCACGTCATATTCATTAAAAAAATCAATACCTGTTGTATACACTAATTTCTTTGACAGAGGGGCACATTTCTGATGACTTTGGACATTCTTTTGTCGGAAATGGCCTCCTGTGCCATGCGAGAGAAGTAATTACCCCCTGCAGCAAAGGACATATTCCTACATGACATTTCCTGTTTACTCCCAATTATAACTAAATGCAATGTAAGTTCCTTGTCGACAGAGAAGAACTTACCTCTGCTAAGAGCATATTCCTGCATGGAAGTCCAAATAAACTGTCCAGGTTCCCTACTCTTCCCTAGTGTCAGGTCCAGGAGAGATAAACATTCCTTAGGGACCTTGTGCTCAGAGATATCAAAGTCATCATCACCAAGCATGGCTGCCTCTGACATCTTACTCACAAGCTTGTCTGTAAGATTAACAAATCAAAACTGTGATACTCGGCTCCTTTCATAAATGCATCGCAAGGATGAGGCTGATTTAGAAAGTCAAGCATGAAATGCAAATTACAGGAATTTGATGCACAAAGTCCATCTCTCGATCATTATTTACTATAAGAGTCTAAACATATTTTAAGTTCATATACGTGCATGTAGTACAACTCTCCATGTACAACTTTCCTACATAAAAAATTTAACACAATGAGTATGTTTTGGCTCCCTATCTAAAAAGTTGCTTCACAAAATCTAAAGCAGCTTTACAACCGCAACACAAGGTATGAAGAAAGGTCTACACAGCCTTGGGAGATTCCATATCACTGAAGCAGCAAAGCAAACCTAATTCTGCAAATTAACTCACCTATATGTTGAACCTGTTTCTCCATGCCATTCTGCATGAGTTTGGATACCATCCATCCACTGGTCTCCCTCTCCTCCTTGGATAGTGGTCTCCAGGCCAACATACCCCCTAGACACCAGCCAATCACCAGGGAACAGGTACGCTCTAGGTCCACCAGCCACACCCACCCTCTGACTGGCTGGGGTAACGGCATGGCAGTGGGGTCAGGCGAGTCTGATGAAACTGACAAGGTTAAAAAGAGGAATGGATTTAGATTATATGTATCCCATTCTAACTTTAAAATATCACCAATGAAGAATCAGTTGATTTCAAGGATTTCCAAAATAAGTAAGATTACAATTGTATGCTCAACTGTCATCCAAGTATAAAATTTGATCAGAGTTGTTGATCTTTTTGAATTTGATTTCTTAATAAATAGTCAAATATCAATCTAAGGCCAATGCATATTAATTTAGCAGAAAATGTAAATTCTTTCTATCTTAATGGACCCAGATCACAATATAAAGGAAGCAATCTCACTTCTATTGGCAGTATAATTTGACAATTAACATAGACTTCTAATGACATTAAATACTGTGACGTATTCAGGGATACTTCAATTAAATAATGCAAGTGACACATACCTCATGTAAAAGTGCAAATTTGTTAATTATTTATACAGACATTCATGCAATTATACTATCTATTACTTACTAAATATACATCTCTCATTATGATGAGTAAAAAAAAATGCAACAAATTCTACACTGCAACAAGTGCACACTGCTTAAAATACGACAACATAGGTTCACTAATTTCCTTGATATTTCACTTCATATTGTACATCACTTCCTACTGTAATCCTATTCTACAAAATACGACAATAGTCCTGCAAAAAATCCTACCCCTCATGGGCCAATCCATTTCCTGCTCTTCTAGGACATTTGCTGCAGGGAGGAGACGATTGAGCTTATCAAGCTCTGGTAAGAGAGCCAGGAGATGATGAAGAAGAGGGCGTGTCACTGTCACTGGTAGGAGGAGCAGGGAGTGGAGAATGTGCGACAGCATGGAACCAGCAGCAGAGTTCATCAGCACATCTGCAGGTAAAGATTTAGGGGAAAAAAACAGACATGAAAGCAATGATTTTAATGAGCATCATAACAGTGAAGACTGCTGTATTAAAAAACTCTCCCCCAACTCCATCCCCGTTCAGTGATGGCACAGGGAATTTTGATTCAGAAGAAAAATTCACAATCGCCACACCATTGAAAGTGTCTAGGGATAATATTTATTTTTGTTCATCAAAAATAACATTTTGGGTTGAGCTAGCTCAAAGGTAATTGGAGGGACGTTTATGTAACTTGAGAGGACTTCTCCTTGTAAGATAAGGACATATCAACCCCAATGACATATACCTCTTTTCAAACTTATAAGGGCTATTTTTCGTATTTTGGTGACAAATCATCCGGTGTCTGGTACATGTATGTAAACTTTACCTCTTAGCTTGCTCCTAACTGCCTGAGAGGCATTGCTCCCGCTCTGCTTCAGTAGAGTTGTAGATCTTTGTAGAACTTCCACAGCATGAGGCAGAAGAAGGCATAGGTGTTTGTGTAAAAGACTGACACTAGATGAAATCTGAAAGTTTCAGAAGTGAATAAAGTGATGCATTTATAAATTGGGTGAAATTTTGACGATACATAAGTTACTATGATTTAACATCCGTAATTTACGACACCTAGGTTTCATAGTACTTAGTCAGGACAAACACTCAAATACCCATGAAAGTATTTCAAAAGCAAAACAGGGATAGCAAAGCAAATTATCACACAAAATAATCAAGAGTTGCTTGAAAAGGGCCATACCTGTAAATAAAAAAAAAATCATTATCTTTCATTAATATCTCTTGAAAATTATATCTCGGAGGCAAATTCAAAATGAAAGTATAGACAAACTAAGGGCATCTTCCTTAAATCATAAGATTAAGAAGATATTCACAAAGCAGAAAATGGAAAGCCATAAAACAAATATATTAACCTAGATCCAGTGCATAAACAGAGGAAAAGTATAGCATAACTGTAAATTCTACCCTTTTAACATTTTAAAAATGATAAACTTTGGAGATGACAGATCATCCTATACTAAAATCAAAGTAGGTGATAATTGAATACAAAATACAAGCAATATCATGGCACTACAAACCTCATTACTATTGTTTGCATGACAGTAAGCAAGTAGATGTTTCTGAAGTGATGATAAGAGTTCTCTAAGATGAGATGGTGGAGCTCCATCTTCGCAAGTAATGGATGGTTGACGTTTATCACTGTTCTTTTCTAGCTCACCAAATGCTTGCTCCTGTGCATCAGGACATATAAAAGGAAGTTATAGTAATGACTTGGGTAAAACAGATTTTACAAATAAATTGCAATAGTAGTAAAGACTAAAAAATAAAATCAAAAGTGAAAAAGAAAATGATCAAACGTGTTTCTTCATTAAAAAAAACCTACATGCTAAATGTTTCTGGTATCAAAATGAGTAATCTCTCAGAAACTAAAATGGACCTTTTGGAAAATTGGACTGCTAATGTTACTACTACAAGTAATACTACAGTAATACCACAAAGTCATATAATCTTTCTCAGTTCTGGCATTCTGGAGAATGTGCATAGTGTGTGCAGCAATGAATGACTGAATCTAAATGATGGGGGCAATGATAATCTGTCCACAAAGGGTTATGCTTTAAGCACTTTGTACATTATCAGATTATTACTATCATCATCACTTCATTTCAGCAGGACATTTATCACATAATCTCATTTTTGTTCTATATTCTCTAACTTAACAGTTTTGTAATTGCAACTTCTTTATAAACAGGTGTACAAAATATTCCATCAAAGTTACTCTTTGCATTCTATATTCTGAAACATACCGTGTGATATCCAAGATTCCTCAGCAGTGTCTTCATGAGAACCTCAGCCAAGTGAGTATCTTCAGTAGGGGAAGCCCCAATGGACATGCCACTCCCACTGTCCCCCTCCAGGGGTGGACTGAGCTCCCCCTCTAACGGTGAAGTAAACCCCAGTAAGGAAGCTACATGGATGTTTTCTTGAAGGCTTGTCAGGACGATACCTAGCTGCATTCGCTGTTTCAAAGATAGCACATTCAAAATATTATACTTTATTAGATTAAAATGTGTGTTTGGCTTTTATTTGTAATACATTTTGGCCTACAAAGACAGCACTTACTAAGGGATGCCAGTAAATTTTACTCACTTGGCCTGAAAAAGGAGCCAGAGCAATTCAAAGACGAGCATGTGCTACACAATACAAAGCCTGAAATGGAATATTGTCAGGGCATGAAATCAGACAAATTGCAAGAAGACTGGCATCTCTGTATAAGGTTGTTCAATCTAGTTTACTATATCAATAATCATGTCTGAGTGATTCATTTACCTGCTATGTACATGTACAGTGTATCTGTCAGTAAGAGTGGGTATTGTATACTTTTGCATTGTAAGATTCCAAACAAACAACAAATGCATTTTGCACTTTGACTAAATTCGCAATACAACTAATAGTATAAATAACACTACAGTAAATACCATAATTCATGCATACATTTACCAAAAATAATCTATTCACAACTCTTAGTAATGAAAAGGAGTAATAGAAGCCTACCTGTCCCTTGGATAGGCTGTCCCAGCGATCAGGTCCCTGTGGTAGTAATGAATGTAATAGTTCCATTCTTTCTCTGAGTGGGGGTAGCAGTAGGGGAGCACCGATAGAGAGTGTATCACTCACAGCCTGTTTGCAATGAAATTTAAGTACATTTGAGTCACTCACTTTGGCATGCATGGTGACACTCTAAGGCTTCTGAGGCAGTTATCTAGTGTGTACATCACTATTAAGCAAGAGTCAATTTCTAACAAGAACCAAGTCACTCAATTGCATGAATAAAAAAGTCAGGAAAATACATTGTACAATGCATATGATGACTTGAACTTGTGTGAATTTTGCATTTTTGGACTTACAATTGTGCAATCTGGTGCATACCTTAAGAATTACTGTTTATGGGTGTGTTATAATTTGCTCAACCAGAATACAGAAGTCTATATTAAAAAAAAATACGAATATTAATTGACACACTATGCAAGTATGGATAGCCAAATGTCCCAAAATCCCCAAATCTGAACGCTCAGTTGTTTAGGGAAATAAACTATCCAAAATTGGATAATTCAGTTAAAAACTGAATGGTTGGCAACACTGTGAACCTAACCTATATATCAGTCACCCAACACTTTTCTAAACTTTATTATGAGGACAATGTAATCAAGAAAAATAAGATGTGATGATCTAAATTGTTTGGAATAGTGTGTGACTATTCAGTTTGATATTTCCCAGTACATGCCTCCATCAAACACCAAGTATAATCTCATGCCTTTTTTTTTCAATTTCCCATCAAAACCTAAATACCTAGCATGAATGTGGCTATGGACAAAAAAAATATTGGATGCAATAGACTAACCTTCTGTATTGATGCAGGTGTGTTGGCATCGATAAGACGGAATAGAAGATGACGTAATGGCCTAGCCTGGTTACCTAGCACACTGGCAGTCAGGCCTCCTGCTAATGCAAGCTGAAGATGAGTGCATAATAACTTGAGACAGAGTAAAACAAACTGCTGATGCTCTCTGTTATGAAATTGGATCAGAAACAGAAATCATTGGTTGTTAAGTCACAATTATTTGCATATAACTGAACAGGTTGTAAATGGCCCCATAGCTCCAAATACCTGCTTTCCTCAACATTTTGAAAATATCACGAGGGAATAATATTACTCTTTAAAAATGATAATAGATCATTCAACTGAACATTTCCAGTGGGATTAAATAAAGCATACTTGTTAAAATTACAAGTTATAGTGTAACAGTGTTTAAAGGTTATTTTAGGATATGCAGAGATATATCTCTGGCAGGAGAGATTGAATGCAAGCAGAATCAGGAGATTTTGATAAAATAGCTCCAGAGCAGGGTCCCGTAGCACAAAGGTTATCAAATTAATCGTACGCTCGATTTTTACGATTGATTGTACAATGTAGTCAATGGAATGAACTCTGTGACATTTAACCTCATGACATAAAACAGATCTTCACTCTTACAACACAAAATCCTAATGCCTCCTAACCACCTAAGATGGAAAGAGGCATAAAAATTCTTCAAGTAAAGAACATAATCTCATATTCTAAAAAGATATCACAATTTCTAGAACTTTCCAATTGGTGTGAGGTTGGATGGCTGCATCACACTTACCTGGAAGTTGGGAATGGGGGTGGAGGCTGTGTTCCACTGAACCCCTCACAGTAATGCTCTATGAACGATCGCAGGTGAGAGAAAGTACCCTCTTGAAGGTCAACACAAAATGGACGATGCCAAGCTACAACTTGCCTGGAGAAAGAAATACAAATAGATTTATCATGAATATTCATTACTTCTATTCTATCCAAAATAATAATGAATACTCATCACTTACCATTCTAATGAACATACACCACTTTTTATTTCCTCCTGACTCATTCAAAGTCATGATCCATGAAGACTCATATTTGCTTGCCATACCCAAAACTCGTACAAAAACAGGTGATCACACATTTAGTGTTACTGCTTCTAAAGAATGGAACAATATCCCCACTTTCATTAAATCTTCAAACTCTTCAGATCGATTCAAGAAACTTCTAAAATCATACCTCTTTTCCGATTAATTTCTTTTGCATGTATTTGTGTTGTAATCATTATGTACTTTTGTTATAAAATCGTAAACGCTGTGATATAGTCAACTATGGAGAGCGTACTAAATTTTTAGTTATTATTATTATTATTATGATGAATATTCATCATTTTCCATTTTCTAAAGAGGGGGCTTTATTTACACATGACTCATAATATAAAAACATCTCTCATCTAATTTAGAATTAGAATAGTGGTCCTACCTGTCTGATGGCAGCGCTGTCCATGCCACACTGTGTGAGGTCCCAGCAGATATCTGATGAATGGTCACTCCTTCTAGACTGGCCACTTTCTTGACCCTCGTAATGGGGCTAGTAGTATGCCCCTGACCACACTGACCCATAGCATTGTTGCCCCAACCATATACTTCATTATCTAAAAAACAAAATTAAAAAATATATAATTTTTAAATGATAGAAGCAAAGTGTAATCCGGGGTTGATTTCTCCTTTGTGTATAGGCACTTTGCATGAATTATGGAAGGCATTTCCATTACCTGTACTTCAACTTGGGGATGACAACATACGTTGATTCCATGCTTTCTCTATGATCATGCTCATTTTCCTTATTTTATAACATCTTTTTTTTAATGATGACCAACTGCAAATTCTTTAAAAGCTGCCAAAGATAATCTTCAATCACTATATTACCAGGATGAATATATACATGGTGACTGCATACTACAAAATCAAATTATATGAAACTGAAACCCAACTGACAACCACTGCATGATTTGAAGTTTAATGTTGACTCTTCTAACTAGGTGTTGAGCACTCTGTAATGTCATTTGGGTCATTTTTTTATAGACTCAGATTAGGTTATCTAAATCATGCATCAACCAGCACCAAGAACACCAAACCTGAAATCCCCTAATGTCTCTTGTGTCATCTTACCATGAGTGAGTGCTAGGCAATGGCTGTCCCCACAGGCAATATCCACTATCCTTGTAAATTGTAGGTCTTCAACAAGTTTGGGTCTCAGCGAAATGGCTTCTGATGATCCACACCCAAGGCAGGCACCATGGCCCCATGCATACACCTTTGTGTAATTGTAACAGAAGAGAAAAATGGTTGTCACAATAGTTAGTATTTGTACTTGTATTTTTATTCATATGGTTTGTCAAGTGGCAGCAATTCTTAAAATTGACAACAGACACCAGCCTACATTACATGCTTAAACAAAGATCATTTTTTGTATTTTGTAACTTTATTTTTTGAATTAAAAAAAAGGCAATCAGTATCAGGTGCAGAATGAAGTGATCAGATGTAAACATGTATGCTCACTTTCATTTAACTTGCATCTATGTAATTGGAAGCAGAGGATATGGAAGACATAATAGAAAACTTGACAGGTTCATTCAAGATTTATGTTTCTAAAATACATATCAATCTCAACTTTGGAAAACCAATGACATCATATTTTGTCACAATGAGTTGCAGGCCCTATAGGCCCACACTGTCCATGGCAAACAAAAACATACAAAATAATTTTATCGTATGTCCAATTGTGCATTTATGTAATCTCTCTGAAGCACTGTGCTTAAACATATAAATTATTTTGTCAGAGGCTTTCCATAGTTACAATCATAACCCTGGATAAATTGCATTTACTATGAGACAGTCCTGGGCCCTGCAACACAAAGCTTAGCAATTGATGATCGGGCTGATATCATGCTTGATTACATTGACAAGTATGTGCAATCAAGTGTACAGATCAACTATACGATTAATAGCTAAGCTCTGTGTAACAGTACCCTATTAAAGTCTTACCTGTCCTGTTGATGTAAGAGCCAATGAAGACTGGCTACCACACCCAACCTTCTTGATGAATAAACCAATCAATGATTCTATTATCTTGGGCTTGTATATCCTATTTGTGTCTCCATGGCCTAGTTTACCTTCAATAGGGATACAAAGAGGATTAACCATTTGACTCCATAATTCTCTATTCATGGTGAGTCGAATACACTGATCGAAAGCTCACTGTTACAATGGGTTGAGGAACCAATAGAGGTATAGTGCATGCATCATAAGTCTAAGGGAATGTGGCATGAAAAAAATTTGCAATCAACCACAAATTTCTGCTGCTAATCTAGAAGTGATAGATCAATCATAACTAGACAAACTTTATTTCTACCAATAGATGCAAGAAGCAGACCAGCAATCAAGTGTGGAATTGCAAATAATTGCCAGACTTGTGACTGATTTTGTGACCTAAATTTGACTTACAATTGATCACAACGCCTCACAAGAATAATAAGGGGAATGTTTCATTCAAGAACAACCATATTTTAATTTAGCTTTTGACAACTAATGACCAACAGAAATAATACATAAATCCATTAACTTTTAAGTTGATTGTTTGATTAGTTTTTTTTCTTTTGGGGGGCACTTTCAGTACTGCCAAGTCAAACTGGAAACCAGAAGAACCTTTTTACAAGGATCTGTTGAAGTAAAGCACTCATTATTATTTTCCCTTTAATATTTATTCTCATAGGAACAATGTACTAAGGAACGCTAGTTATGCATGAAGGCCACTACATTCAGGGACCATGGTTTTCTGTTTCCCCATGAGTGGTCTTTGGAGACAGGAGTCACTGTACTTAAACAATACAGTTTCTTAAAGAGCAGATTGAGAGACATGTCTTGCAAGCTTCAAAGTTTAACAAAGACTTAGCAGCATTTGACCATGCAGTCTCTGCAAGCAACATTCAGGCACAATCTTATGGGACACAATCAAAGGGGATTAATGCCCCTTCATAATTCAAGGAGAACAAAGAAATTCAGAGACAGGTAGCCAAGACTTGTCTAGGGATTGTTGCTGTCAGATTTTGCTTGTTTAGAGATTAAGAGTCACCAACACCAATAAGCTCTTTAGAAATTTTGTGTCCAGTAAAATAAAAGTGTGGTTGACAGAGAGTGAGGAGTTATACATTATACATCATTATAGTTGTACATCAAAGGCTATCAAGGATTGAACATGTAGATAATGCAATTTGTCAAGGTTTTTGCCAATAAGCAAATATCAACAACATAATAATTATATTTCAGTTTTTTTTTTTTTTTAAATATCCACAATCATCCAAAAATGACAATTGGTTTTTACTTCCTTAATTTTGCTCTGCATTGACATTTCAGTTTGGACAGAGTATGTCATGAATTAAAAACAATTGTTTTTTTTTTGGGGGGGAGGGCAATTTAAAAGTGAAATACATGTGATTAATTTTTTTACTTTTTTTACAGTGTTGCTGTTTTCAAGAAGTGTCCCAAGTGGCCAAAATTCTAATTAGATAAGATATTTATTGCACCATCCTGGGATCAAAATTAAATGAAACTGCATACTTTTAGCCTTCTAAAATGACCACGGAACCAAATCTAAACAGCATGTTCTTTCTAAATTTGTTTACTCTCCTTGGGGAAGATTTGAAAACAGTGATGATAAGTTTACTTACCATTGTCTCCACCACCAAAGGACCATACTGTTCTACTGTCCTGTGACACGGCTATGGTATGGGAGCTACCACACACAACCTTACCAACATTACTGATGTCTTTTACAAGGGTAGGTACATTCCGACTGTTACTATCACCATGGCCTGGCAAAGAGAGGATGATAGTTAGTTCGTAAATTACACAACTGACGTGTCTGGCTAGAATTTCTTCAATCTTATGGGAGAAGCTGAAGTAAATTAGGTATAATATTTCCTTATCTGCCTATGAGGTGCACTGACATTGCATGTCTTACAACAGAAAAAAGGGTCTTTTTTGGAATATCAGCCGTTAAAGACAGACATGTCACAATTCCACTGCAAGGAAAATGTACATCCCACTATTACTAGATTTTTATTTCATATTGAAATTTGCAAAATGTTAATTACATTAAGAAACCCAAAGTATGTTTTATCATTAAAAGTCAAAATGCAACTCCTCATCGTTATGTTGACAAAGTGAGAAGTACCAAGAGTCTATTTGTATGTTGTGTCTCATGGCATTTCCTCACATCTTATTTGTTCAGCAAAATAGTGTTTAAAAATCATAGACAGTGATAACAGACAGAATGTTCACAGAGTTAGGTACTAATATTTTAGTTAGGCAATACATGTATTGACACACTCCACCGTAAAATAAAACTACCGAATAGTAATAAAATTACCTAATCTTCCATAGTCTCCTTCACCCCATGTGTAAAGCTGCCCGTCATCTGTAACACAAGCACTGTGCCTGTATCCAGCAGAGATACACACCACAACCTTCCCGGTCAGTACACCCATGATGACCTTAGGGTACTTCTGGGTCAATGTGTTACCATGTCCAAGCTTGCCATAGTCACCATCTCCCCAGCTAAAAACCTGACCTTCTGAGGTCAGCGCAAGGGTGTGGCCATCTGATCCCTGGGGAAAAGGGGTTAAAACAAATGGTAAACTTTGCTTGTGAATTGATTTCTAAAGTTTAGCATCAAATTATATTTTACACATTATGTCAACATGTGTGGCTTTACAAACAACTTGAAAATAAAAAGCAACAATCAAGTCATTCATGAAGTTTTGCAAAATGTTTAAATAAAAATCCCTAAGTGGACAATGAAAACATAATGAAATAAATCTTCGTTAATATGGTGGAGAGAATAATGGGGTTTTTTGCAGTAAACACCATGTTCTGAGGGTGCCATTAAAAATTAGGGGGGGGGGACACCTGCCGTCTGCCACTTTAATCAAGTATCAATCTTATGGCAGTACCAGCTTTTCTGGTAATCAAAACTATCAAAATATTCTGGAACTAATAGTTAAAACAGTTTTCTTAATATCTAAATAATTCAAATCTAGTAGAATTATTGGAAACAATATTCAACGGAAACAGAAATGCCACATTTATCAAAAAACAGACAAACCAAAGACTTCAATGGCCTACGTAGAATACGTATAAACAAAACATTGCATTTCTGGGACAAAATAAGACAGTCTTGTCTAGAATCTGGTATGAGTGAAATTCACCGCCAGAGATCAACCAACCTTTGAAGATGATATTCTTGTGATGATGCTGTTATCAAAGTTGAGTTTCTTGAGCTGTGTCTGATTGTTAGAGTCACCTAGACCTAGTCTGCCATAGCTCCCTTTCCCACAAGCCCTCACTGAGCCATCGGAAGAGATGACAAACGTGCAATACTGACCGGCTTCAATCTGCATAGGAGTAAATAGGATAGGAATGGTCTAGAAGGAACTAAATACAAAGGAGGAAGAGCACTCTGGGAACATGGCCATGTGCATTGATATACTCTTGATACTTTTAAATTTGACATATATTTTTCTGATTGTTATAAAAAGAGTAAACCATTATGTATCAACTTGATACAAACTGGTATAACCTTCTATAAAACAATCGGAAAAAAAATATATTGTGACTTTAGGTTACAGAATTATAATGATATGTTTGTCTTTATCGAAAACTAAGGAATATTTTTCACTGCACCTACCAGACTGGCATCTACGTTTATCACAAATATTTGACTTACAATGCCATCCTAATTCCTCTTTGAGGTGGCCATCCATTCACACCTAACTGTTCATGATGGCGGTCTAGTGCATTCCATACTGCATATATTTTCAACCAAAAATTATGTCTTGAATAATGAATTTAATACATTTATTTCAGATACTTTCAACTGTTGTTTTTGTTTATATTACTTCAATATACCATGTTATTGTTGCTTTGTATATTGTGTGGAACAAAGAATAAAACAAAATCAAACAAAGCACTAAAAATTGTATGAAGAGAAACCCACCTGCTGACTCTCAGCAAAGGATATGGCCATCTTGGGTAGGAGGATCTTCTCTTGGCTACCCTCAGCAAGCTGGTGACTACTGTTACTACCCCATACAAACACCTCACTGTTCTCTGACACCACCAGACTGTTTGGTTTCTTATCTTCAGGACTGATGCAGGTCCTTGCATACTCCGATGCAAGCCTTGCAACCTACATGGATCACAAGAAAAGAGTTGTTGTCAACGGTCAGACTTGACAATTAAACTTCAAGTTTGCTTTATGAAGAAAAGTTTTCAAAGGTTCATTTGAAGCACAAGAGGATAATTTTGATGTGAAATTATCAGGGTTCTACATGTATATTATAATTAAGTTTTTATAGCACATGGGCGAAAGAGTAATACAGCTCATGCTTTTGTATCAATTTTGTAACCTAATCACATTGAGCACAAAATCTACAAACATTTCTACTGC
Organism: Lytechinus variegatus; assembly: GCF_018143015.1. NCBI lineage: Eukaryota > Metazoa > Echinodermata > Echinoidea > Temnopleuroida > Toxopneustidae > Lytechinus > Lytechinus variegatus. The sequence continues at coordinate 41,777,992 of NC_054744.1, read as the reverse complement.
AAGTATCAAATTCTATCTTCTTATGTTTTGTTCTTCCTTCTGAGGCTCTCTACAAAAACTCTCCACTTTGGAATAACTCACTGCTCTTCAATGCAACATTGTATATTCGCAAATGTAAGAATTCTAGTTTCAATTACTTTGAAAAGAAATAATTATGAATTGAAATTTCATACTACAGTATTTGCACTTAAAAGTAGATGAGATATGCTTTGAAATATTGCATAGATCTTCAAATCAAAGTGAATATATATCCTGTTGCCATTCACTTCTGAGTAAAAACAAAATTATGGCCAATTTCATAACAAAGAGGGAAAGAGGATGCTGACTTGAATCTCTGCACTTACTTCTTCAATAAGACAAAGAGCTGCTTGATAAAGAGGACATAGTCCTTGAGTGCTCTGCATTTCAGAAAGTATAGACCCCCTCTCAGCTGATGAGCCCTGTTGAAGTATGAAAAATAATATGTGTTTGGTATTGCAATATCTGAAAATAGCACTGAACACAAACATACTGAAACTCTTTTACATCGAATGAATAAAAAAAAGCAAGAACAATATACAATAGATCCAAAGAAAGTTAAAGTAGATGCTGAATGATGAGGTTGCTGGGCTGTCAAGGTAAACGCTTAGTATACTGTTTGGTCAATATCATGCAATTTTACCTTGATGAGTGCATGTTTATCAATTATAAGATCTAAAGAACATAGAGAAGAAGCATTTATTGAAAAAAGTCATTCTGTTTAAGGCAACCAACTAGATGAAAGCAGGCAAAATTTATGGCCTTTTATCATTGAAAAACTAATGTATCAAAATCATCATCATCACTATGAGAATTCTCTTACGTCTTAATCATTAAATCTGGATGACAGACATCCATTCAAGCCCATTTCTTACTGAAATGAAGCAAAAAAAACCTTCCTAAACTAACAAGAAAGTAACTTTACAAATGTTAAACTCACCGTGGCTTTCCTCATCTGTCCTAGTACTGACATGAAGTAGTCATACGAGATACAACTGTTCTGTTCTGGGCCTCCTTGTCCTGGCATAAGTCCCTGGGTAGCTGCTGCAGTTGATGCTCCCACAGCCATTTCTACCCAATCTAAGAGATGCTGTAAAGATCCCCTCTGACTGGCCAGTCCTAAAACTAACTCACAAGCCACTCTCTTCCCCATCAGGTCTGCACCAGACGTCGGCATGGTGACCGATTTCAGGAATGAGGTCACCTGCTTCAGGCATTCTGTACCAAGGGGTGGAATCTTGCTCTCGTTCGCAAGCGAGAGAGGGGGTAGGGAGATGACCACATCTTTAGCTGTGAGCAGCACGTCGTTGCAAAGATGTGGTGCCCCGGTTGAAGGTGGCTGCATCCAGTTCTGACGAAGAAGCGCAAAGAGGAGCGTAAGGCTGGTCCTGACGCCCATCTCAATCAGTGCATCTGTGCCGAAACGAGCCCACTGTCCACATGATTTCTCTTCAACTGTTCTTGACTGAGCCTGCTGCAGCTTCTGCTGCTGCTTTACTTTCTCACAATCATGATATTTGCTAGAAACAGAATGAAAGATCCTTCGCAGGACCAGGAGGCGTTTCCGCAGAGTGGTAGAAAATGGAGAATCAGTGCAGACAGACCTTGCTAGACCCAGTTGTGTGCCAAGGAGGAGTTCTAAAAAATGCTCCTGCTCCTCCGTAGAAGGCAACTCACGTTCAAAATCAGGCAGCTGAGGACCCTGTAGGTGGAGGGTGTGACGGGGAGCACCAATGATCTCTTTGTTTGTGATGAGGCGAGAGTAGAGTTCCATTACTCCATCTCGGCTGGCTATTCTAGCCCAGTCCTCTGCCACCCACGAAGCATTCATATGCTCCATCCATTTCAACTTGACTGGAAGATTTGCTGTCATGTTGCTTATCAACTTGTGTCGCCTGGCTTCACACCATGTAGAAATCTTTCTAATGTAAGATAAAAAAAATCAAAAAGCCATGTCAATTCAGGATTATTTTCTTAAGGACAGCCAAATTAAGGCTGTGAATATAGCGGCACCATCAGAAACTCTGGCCATCTAAGCGAAACCATTGTCCAGGCTAAATAAGTGATGTTTTTATATCATATTCTTATTTTTTTTTAAATGTTTTTAATGTCATTTAAGAGGAGTTCCTTTTTTATAATATGGTGCTAATTAGACCAATAATCAGGAACAATATCTGTTATGAAGCAAGGCAGATCTTTTAATTGCTAACTGCATATAAAAACTATGGTGAAGCGAAGCATGTCAGACAAAGCAATGTCTGACTAAGAATTCAACAAAGATCTAGCCAAAATACAGCCGATCCCGATCGCGATACTCAGAAAAGCGGAGGGGGGCGTATTGACCTTGAAATGTGATTAAAGTTAAGTATTTGAGGGACATTTGTGAACAATTTTTGGTGGGGAAACTAGTTTAAAGTCAACTGATTTGAAACTGCAGTCAGCATGATTAGCGCTGACAGCGACAAGAGGCATCTTACCAAGTACCTAAGGCTTACTTTTAGAATCCAAAGTCTGATCACTGCCGCATTGAGAGTGTCATGGAAACTTTTGGTTGATAATATTCCTGACATTCTTAAAGAGTAAGTGTACAAAAATCTCATAATAATTTTAAAGAAATAGAAGTAGACTCTGTATGACTTTCTTGGAAAAAACCAAGGCCAGCCATTTTCAGATTGAACAAATACAAGGTGACCTATGTCTGCGCATCCATTCATTTCACTACACACACGATTCAGGGATTTTGATGAGAAAGGCTGCATTTTGAGGCTGTCACATGATATGCCTAAAACTCATTATTTTTCCACCATTTTGAGTGAGATTTTTTAATGAATACCTTTCAATGCATTGCATCTGTAAAGTTTGTGGTCGTTGCATATTTTCTTTTTAAATTCTTGCAGGTACAGTGAGTGCATTTGCACAGACAAGGGGGACTGCGCAAACTTGGGGGACCTCACCTGGTGCCACACTACCTTTACCAGTGTCGTTGCCTGCACAGATACACTGTGTTGCTATTGCCATAGCACTACCACTCATTCAATGAACAAGGTTATGATGTAACCTCGTTCTCCGTTACATCTCCATGTGTGGCAAAATAAGGGTGGCAATGTTTGGCTATTTTCTCTTTTTCTTTGGGACAAATGCTTGATTTCTTACACTGTCAATTTCCATTACAGCTATTCATCATATAACTTGGATCTTCAGTAAATTTGATTTTTTGAATTATTTTTTCTTATTTAAAGATAGAGATTGAAAAATGAAAATTTTCTTGCCACATTACTTTCCACCAGTAGAGGGCGTACACCACAGTATGCCCAAAATTATAAAGTTTTTGAGCGCTCTGTTGAATACAAAAATTATTCCCAAATTACTAATGAAAAGTAAATTGCAAAGTAACTTTGGTCACAAAAGGGATGATTTTTTAAAGCGTGTGCTCTGTACGGCATTAATTGGCATACCATAGTCCTACCTGTAGATTCCCCACAGGCAGGATGGTTGCAGTGAGCAAGTGCACTACACTTAACTACTGCTACACTGCTGCACCTACCTGAACCATCAGGGTTCTCTCTTATGGTAGATTTGGGAGGCCCGATGGCTCAATGGGTAGAGCAGGGGTTTCGGATTCCAGTGTCCCGGGTTCAATTCCCAAGTGGTGCCCTAGTGCCCTTTGGTAAGGTATTTATCCTCATTACTAGGTCCCTCGGGGAGGACCTTAAGCCATTGGTCCCCTGGTTGCTTGCTCACAGGCATTCGTGCTTTCTTAGCAGTCAGGTAAAAAACCCTCGGTATAACATAACTCGCTACCATACTCCTGATGTCGGACCCTCGCGCATGCGATGTTTTGAAATTGGCAGCGAATTATTTATAAGGGTGAGGAACTCGATGTTGGCTCTAAATAAATTACCAATTTTGAGGCTAACCGGAAGATGGATATGGAGTGAAATTAGGGTGTAAAGTAAAAAATTAAGCTTTTATTTTTTTATGCTGTTTCGACATATAACTTTTACAATAAATATGCATTTTTTCCCACCTTTGCCACTCAGAGTATCAGAGCGAGATTTGGACCTCGAAGTTCGGGTACTAGGTGGAGCGTAGTGTAAAAGATGTGAAGTGGAGCCTGCATGAACATCGCTTGAGGTACGATACCATGACGTACCGTACTACTAGACACCTGGCAGCTGTCTGTTTCAAGGAGTTTTTAAACATTTTGTTTATTTTTTTAAATTTCTCCTCCTCGTACACAGACGACTCACTATTGTGCAGCCACCATTAACAATGCAAAATCCCCCCGACAGGGCTCATCGATTTTTGTATTTCATAAAAATATATAAAAAGAACTGTACCAAAATAAAGTTATTATTCCGTTTTGACCTGAAATGCACCAAAACGGGGAAAAAACAGTGACTTACTTTGGCTGTCGCGCAACTTCACTTCCCTGTTTTATCCAAACTTAATACCAGGGTGACCAGACGTCCCGTATTTCCCGGGATTGTCCCGTATTTTGCTGCTTTGTCCCGACGTCCCGACAAACCCTTCCCGGGATGCCTATTTGTCCCGTATTTTAAAAAATTGAACAAAATGTATTTAAAAGTGACGAATTTTCATCAAAATAACCAACAGATGACGAAGCAGAGACAACAATAAAATCGATAAATAAACTTTTGCAAGTTCTGCGGTGATTTTCTTGCTAACCCAATACATTGCAAACGAACTGGCCTCCTGCCATTGTGTGGCAGGCTACTAGCTAGGCATGTAGGATCTCAGCAGATTCTCTCCACCAAACATGCCAAAATAATCACAAAATCGGCGGGAAATTTGTATGACTATATTATGGGTTCTCAGATTACTGATTGGAGATGTAATCTCGGAGGAACAAGTTATTGAGTTTTCATAACTAGATCTAGTTGTTTCAGCTTTAGTTTTGAGTCTTGTCGTGTATGATGCCGCGATGTTTCATCTAATTTTTAAGTAAAAAAATCACTTTGAAATTTTATTCATTTCTAAAACATTTTTTTTTTATATATTTGAAAAACACCAAATATCATTATGATTTTTGTTAGATGATTGGATTATTTTTGCTTGAAGTTTGAACTTTTTTCCTCTTTCTTTTCTATCCTTCTTTCTTTATCCTTCTATCCTTCCTGCTTGCCCGTTTTTGTTCCATCTATCTTTATTTCCTATTTGTCTTTCCTGATCCTTTCTCTCTCTCTCTGTTCATTTTTCTTTCTTGCCTCCTTTTTCTTACCCGTCTTCTTTATCAAATTTCCCTTTTTTATATTCTTTCTTTCTTAAAACGTTTTTTTTCTCCCCCTCCCTTCCTCTCCTTTTTCTTTTAATTCTTTCTCTTCTTCCATTATGTTTTCATTCCCTCCTCACTTCAATTCTTCCTCCCTCTCTTTCCTTTCTTTCATTCTTCATTTTACTTTTCCTTATAATTCTTTCCCTTTTTCTTTCTCTCCCTCCCTCCCTTAATTCCTTCCTTCCTTCCCTCCTCCCTTACTGCTTTCCTTCTTTCTTTGTTTGCTTCTTTCTTTCAAAGAATGAAGGAAACAGTTTTCTTTCCTTCATTCTTTCTTTCCTCCTCCTTTTTCTTACTTTTTTCCTTTCTCTCCTTTATCTTGTCTTTCACACATTGTATTCTTCTTCCATTCCTTTCTTTTTCTTTCTTTCTGTATTCAATTCAAAGAATGACGGAAACATTTTTCTCTTTTATTCTTTCTTTCATCCTTTTAGTTTACTCTAACGTTTTTTTATTCCTTTTTTTTTCCTTCATTTTCCCCTTAATTTTTTCTCTCTTTCTTCTCAATTCATCTCTTTTCTTTCGTCTTTTCTTTCTCTCCTTCATTATTTCTTTTGTTCACCCTCCTTTCAATTCTTTATAATTTTACACAGGTGTAACACTGTGTAGCCTTCTTTGTTGATATTTTTTTGTCGATTGTCCAGTATTTCATTTTGTGAAATCTGGTCACCCTGCTTAATGGCCGGGCATTGTCATTGAGTCCCTGTACAGAACAAACTAGAACTTCGGTCTATGTATTTGGTGTGTGGAGCCAACGGAGTTCAGCGCACAGCGGAACAGCCAACGTAACAGAGACCGAAGCTTTCGGTCTAATAGTACCGGTACCGTACCCGGGCGTACCGTACGTACCGGTACCGTACCAGACTAACGACAAACGTTAGTCGGCTTCACGAAAATTAAAAATGTGAAATTCTTATATTACCAATACTACAATCAATTTCATATATCCAATTTATGATTCAGAACTTACCATTCAACTGAACATATCACCATATTAACATTACTTTTAACCTCCCATATGAGCAAATTTGTCACCTTCCCGAAAGATTCGAAGTGGGATGGACGAAGATATGTTGACGTCCTTTTATCAACAGATGGCGCCCTAGCTACGTGCCGGCACTGCTCTTTTTCAGCGCAGATCTGATGATGGTGGGTGGTTGTGATGGTGGTGTTGGTGGTGGGATGATGATGATGATGATGATGATGATGATGATGATGGTGGTGGTGGTGGTGATGATGATGATGATGATGATGATGATGATGATGATGATGATGATGATGATGATGATGATGATGATGATGATGATGATGATGATGATGATGATGATGATGATGATGATGATGATGGTGATGATGATGATGATGATGATGATGGCCGATATGGTCAGATGGAAGAGCGTCGGAATGGGTCGGAATTCAAGCCCCGGCCGCGTCGTTTAGATGGGAAGTGCTGCTATATATCCTTTTTTCCGCTTTCACGACATGACACTTTAAGCCTATAAAAATACATTGATCTGGTGCTGCAAAGTGACTGCCGGGTTCATGATCAATTGGGGATGAGTTTTCGGACTATGTATTTCAGATTTCAAGTTCGAACAGTAAATACATAGATTTTCATTCTAAAATATAATGAAAATAAGAATAGGTCTATAGTCGTAAAAATGATATAGATACAGATGCGGATCCAGGATTTTTTAAAGGGGGCACATTTTCCCGAGTAAAATTTGACAAGCAATAAAAAAAAAGTTTTCACCCAAAATTTCTGGTAATTTCGTCCACGAATAATTTGACAACCAAAAAAAATCCCCTTCTCGAGGGAACCAAAACGCCCCCCCCCCCCCCCAGTAAGTTGGGAGTAAACCATGTATTGTTGTTTCGATATCATAATAGTTGCCGTTAATAATCCCTGAAAATAAACAGCTGACCGATCTTTATTTGAAGCCTACATTTCGATTATTTATCGAAGATGTGTATCTTCACCAGTGATCAGCATCTTCCATTCATTCGTTATCGCTCTTTTCCCTCTCTTGTGAATTCGTAAGATCAGGCTACATCATTTTGCATGATTCAACAATCTTAATATAATCGTTTGGTTGAATTCGTATTCATTGAATGTAAGTGAAAAGTCAAAATGAAATTATCATTGTTCACAAGGGTGGATTGGTTTTTTTTTAATAGAAGGGGGAGGACATAAATGAAAAATGAAAAACAAAATTACACGGTGATTTTCATTCTATGAATTTCAGAAATTATCTCTTTAATTCTATTTTTTCTCCCGACATCTACAAAAGTTATTTCCTTTTTTTGTTTGTTTTCTTTCCCCATCCTTGTGCCCTTGCTTTTTTTTCAGTCTTTCACCATGCGGCTAAATTAGGCCCAATTTTTCAAGAGATATATTATCAGTGGCGTATCTAAGGGGGCAGCGGCCATGCACGGACGGCACTCTTTGAGGCCGGGACAAACAGAAAAAAAGAAGAAAAGGTTAATCAGAATGAAATAAAGAAAAAAATCCATTTACTTCAAGGTCACGCCCAAATTGGAATCTGAATTTAACGCATCAAAAGTAGTCTCATGAGTATGGAGGCCGGGGCACATTTGGTTTCTTTTATTCAACTCAATCGCTTTGCCTATACTTGCATTATTTCCGGCAGAATGGCAATATTTTGTGACCCTATACTTCTCCTCTTATATGCACCATTTGATCCCAAATTTGAGAGTTTGCATCATTTTATACAGGTAGAGGTGAAGCATTAATTTAAAAGAAAATTATAACTTATGAAGGCGCAATTTGAGGGGCACGTGCAGAAGTTGAAAGAGAGAAAGGGAAAAAGGGAAAAATAAATGAAGTACAATCGTTGGTAGGATTATACTACTTGTAGTACAGACAGGGGCGAATCCAGGAAAAGGGGAAACTGAGGGGGGGGGGCACAATTTCCTGAGGATCAACTTCAGACAAGTACAAAAAAAAAAGTCTTCTCTTTCAAAGGGGGGGGGGGGCTCACTTCGGTTTTAACGGCATTTTACATTACAAATTTGAATTGTGCATCTCAAGGGGGGGGGGTGACCTTGCCCCCACCCTAGTTCCGCCGTGAGTACAGAGTTAATGCTGTATGAATGATCTGCATAAACAGATCAGGGATGTCGGCCTAGCTCGGACCCCTCCCGTGACTTATAAGTTTCAAGAAATATTCCCGGGGGCACTTAATGCATTGACGAGTGGATACCATGCGCGACCCCCCCAAAAAAACATGTAAAAAGAATGTCTTTTTTTTAAGGCGGGGCACGTTACGTACGTAACGTAATAAGGGTGTCAAAATAATGAAAAAAGTATTTCGCTCGGAAAGCTACATGTTTAGGGTCAAATTTGCGAGGGTATAAAAATACTAAACTGTCTTATAAAGGATGTAGCTTTTTGCCCCAACAGTCAACACTATGTATTTACTGAACTGAATTTACAATATGTATTACCAATAATGTCAAAATACATTGATACAGGGTAAATTGTCATACTATTAGTAAAAGGACTCCACAGAAATAGCACGCTATTGGGACGTGGAGACGGTGGAGCCCCCCTACAATATAGATAATCTTAATTGATAGCATGAAATAACGTTTAAATAGTAAGTTTACAAATCATGCTCTTTGGCAAATACAATATCTAGTGTATAAAATAAGTGAATAGGTCTAGCGCAATAGGGTAAAAGCAAGATTGCATACAAATGAATTAAAACATATACAACATTTAGAAATAATGAATATTCTTGTATGAAAATGATAAGTGCCCTGCGGAAGGACTCAGATTTAAGCCGTTTTACTTCATCAGAAAACCAGACCCCATGGTTGCACATGGCTTATCCACTCGTCAATGGAAGTGCCCCCCCGGAAATAATAAACAAATATATATTTACAACAAGTAGGCCTAGACCCCGGGGCCGGAAATATATATTTACAACAAGTAGGCCTAGACCCCGGGGCCGGGCACGGGGGGGGGTCAAATATATTGCTGTATAAATATGCGGCGTGACAAAAAAAAACGCGTTTAAAGGTTTTTTTTAAGTTTTGGACGCCGGTGCACAAGTTAAGAAATTAATGTATAAAAAACACAGATTTTCAAGAAAAAGGGTGGTTTTGATCGTATTTTTTCCCAACGTGTTTAGGGTATGCTTTTTCCCCCGAGGTCTTATGTTCTGTCGACAACTTTTTTAGGGGCCAAATTGTGTAAATCAAGACCGTCAAAACCCGTAGGGAGTTCTTAGTGTATTAGTATACTAATACTCTTCAGGGGCGGATCCAGCCTTCGCCAATAGGGGGGGGGGGCGGAATTTTTTTTCAGCCATATTTTCCCCGATCGGCCACTCGAATATGATATTTGCCGGGATTTTTGGATTCTTTAAATGGGTAGTCCTAAGAGTCACTTCTTAGCTTTATTCTTATGAATAAACATATATAATACCATAATCCTTATTTATATGATGCGAGCGCGAAGCGCGAGCCATTTTTTTTTTTTTTTGGGGGGGGGGAATCTTGTGTACTTTTTCCTAAAGTTTTGAACATTCTGGGCAATGTTTGTTATCCTGAAAAAGATGTGTAAGCAAGTGAATAATTATTACGAACGTGAAGCGCGAGCAGAAATGAACTGATGGAAAAGATACTGTTAAGAACTTGCTTGCAGTTAGCCATGATGAAGACGCTACATATTTAAAAAAAATCAAATAATGCGAGCGCGAAGCGCGAGCTGATTTTTTTTGACATTTTTACCTAAGGAATGGAATTCTAAGCACTTTTTTGTAACTTAACAGAATAGGTATATAATTAAACGAAGCGTGAGCAAAAAATTTCGAGATTTAGACCTACTTAACGAGACACTCTATTCAAGTTTTGTAAATCATGAAAAGGATGAGGAAGTGGGGATCTTCCTTACATTATTAATGCGAGCGCAGAGCGCGAGCAGAAATTTTTTATATACGTTTTGAGCTGATCGAAAACGTACCTGTTATGGACTGCTTGAACTTAGCCATGAAAGACGTTACATATTTCAACATTCAAATATTGCGAGCGCGAAGCGCGAGCTGAAAATTTTTGAAATTTCTACCTGAATAATGGAAATTTTAAGCACTTTTTGTAATCGTGGAAAGGATAAGACAAAAACTTAACATTACTGATGCAAGAGCGAAGCGCGAGCGGAAAAATTCTGGACACTCTATTCATATTTTGTAAATCATGAAAAGGTTAAGTTATTGGAAATTTTCATACATTAATAATGCGAGCAAAAAGCGCGAGCAGACAATTTTTTTATATTGTGATCTAAAGCTGGATAATTATTTTATTGGAGAACAAGCTGCGTATCTGAATAAACGTGTGCTTCAGATTTCGACCTAGACTTTTATCATGAAAATCAATAAAGCGAGCGCAAAGCGCGAGCTAAAAATATATGATATTCCGATCTGAAAAGGGGTCACGTTAAGCTCTGTATTGCAAGCACTTTGTGGAAAAATTGTGAGGTGAAAAAGGATCACAGTTAAAACAGAGCTGATATTTTTCATTATTGTTACTTTGAGTTTATGACATGTATAGGACCGGGATATTCTATAAGGACATTATGTCATCATAAGAAAATGATGAATATCTTCCTATTTCTCTTCCTAAGCATGACAGCGCGAAATCTATCAGTATTATGGCCTGAAAACTGGACATTTAAAACACTTTTGCAATATGCATAAGATGCATGAGTTTAATATCTATCAATGCGAGCGCAAATCGCGAGCAGAAATTTATGATTAATTGTCGTCAAATGGTGATTTTAAGTAGTTTGCTTTAGAATTAATATTGAGATATACATAACTCACTAATCAAAATGCGAGCGTGCAGCGCTAGCTGATTTTTGAGAACTTTATGAAATACAGGAAAATAATAGGTACCTGACAAATCAAATTTTGCGAGCGCGCAGCGCAAGCAGAAATTGTTAATAATATTCAGACAATAAAACAGAAATTTTTACACTTTTAAAAATCAATTTGTAAATAAAACAGAATAATGAAAGTTCAATTTCCCAGCTGTAATATGTTTTGTATATTGATTTAAAAATTTGATAGTTTAAGGTCCATATTGAGCAAGATATCACCTAAAAGGCAATGCGAGCGCGAAGCGCGAGCGAAAAATTTATATCCCAACATGAAAGATTTTGTTAAAAATTATTTTCAAAGTCTTCCCCTCATCGTATTTTATTCACTCATCTTCCTCCTCTTATGCTTGTCTTCCTTCTTTTCTCCTCTCATTTCCCCGGGCTTTTCCCTTCTTTTCTTTTTTCCTTTCTTTTCCCCTTTTTAATTTTTTTTTTGCTCCGCCAATAGTCTACTCTGGATCCGCCTATAGTCTACTCTATATTGCTAAGCTACATTGTAGCTAGAGCTGTGCTGCTGCGCGCGTGGAATCGCCAGGCCAGCGCCAGCGCCAGCGCGCGCGTCATTTACCGGCGCGGCCCGTACGTTTACTATTTACACAAGATCGCCGAGACCGAGCGAGGGGTTATTTGTTTATATTTAATTGGATGTTTACTCTCAATTTGGAATCATTTACATAAAATTGCAATTTTTTGAAGGAGCAACGATCTTGTGAAGATGAGAGATAAAAAGAAAACCGTCGTTGTCACCGGTATGTATTATTAATGACGTTTTATTTGAGTTACCTTTGTCGTGATTTGCATTGTCATTCATTCAATCATTGATTGTTTTGAGCACATCCCTCACAGAGCGTCCCGCTACGCCTTGGCTCCGGCTAACTCCTCTGACAGCTGCCCGATCCAGGCACTGCCCTAGCCCTGGGGCCGATTGCACGAAAGGGTCTTTGCAAGGACCGTCTTTCGTGTCGCCCATCTTTATGATGCGCCATGTGAAACGCATTTTAAATAAATCATCTGCAAACATATTTCATTCGTCCATTAAAATAAACAAAATATTTGTTTATAAAATGATGTGATATATCATGAAATTGTATAAAAATTTGATTTAAAATAAAAGCAAGCTTACGAATCTTATTCTTTGTCATAAATTTCAGAAACACCCCGCCTATATATAGCGTATCATAAAAGATGGGCGACACGAAAGACGGTCCTTGGAAAGACCGTTTCGTGCAATCGGCCCCTGGCTTCCTAGCCCGGGGCCGATTGCACGAAAGGGTCTTTCCAAGCCAAGGAAAAAGGACCGTCTTTCGTGTCGCCCATCTTGATGCGCTTTATGCGGGATATTTCTTAAATGTATGATAAACAAATATCTGTTAACTAGCATTTAAACCAATTTATTTCATAATTCATGATATATCAGAACATCCTGTGCAAGTTTCAGGTCACATGATCAAGGTCAAAGGTCATTTAGGGTCAATGAACTTTGGCCGAATTGGGGGTATTTGTTGAATTACCATCATAACTTTGAAAGTATGTTGGTCTAGTTCATAAAACTTGGACATAAGAGTAATCAAGTATCACTGAATATCCTGTGCGCATTTTAGGTCACATGACCAAGGTCAAAGGTCAATGAACTTTGGCCATAATCACTCTAGGCGACACCGCAATACTTACCCGTGTTAAGAAACTGAGACTCCACTCACGCGCATTTGGGCAGCCCTAGCTTAGAACTAAGCTTTCTTTCCGTAAAAAATCTTTATTCTTATGATTCAATAAATGTTAATGAATATGTAATTACTCTTAAATCGGTACTCACCGGTTCTTTTCTTGAATTTTCTGCCAAATTCCCACGCTTCTGGCTTCAATTCTGCGATGGATTCTGTTGCCATAGACAGCTACACATGCAACTCTATTTATAAATGGAGCGCCCCTTACGAGAGTTGTTAATGCCGCGGAAAAATTGTTAGGCATTTTGGCCTGTGGTCAAGGCGTTCTTTTGTTCTATTTTTTTTATAGGTATGAGATCGAAATCACAGCGACTATTCACACTGTTCCATAATGATTCCGAAAGGAGGTGCAGCACCCCCCACCCACATGGGCGCAAATCCCAGGGGGACACTTCCCCCTAACCCAAAATAGTAGGGGCACATTATCAAATGTCCCCCTACTATTTTTGTTCTTTTATATATGATGGAAAGAAATAGGCCTACATCATTTAAATCGAAGTAAAACATGTATTTTGGACGAGACGACCTTCTTTTGGGGGTGATAAACCTTCCTTTTTGTTTTTTTTTTGTTAGTTTGTTTTTGTTTTTTTTGCCTGTTTTCCAGCCCCTGGTCCCCTACCTTAGATTTCCACCCTTGCCTCCCACTACTCTTGATATTGTTTGCGAATCTGTTTTGTAAATTAAAGGGGAATTTCACCCTGATAAAAAGATGATGAAAATATGAGAAAAATCATTTCAAAATATCGATGAAGGTGTTATTTGACAAAAAATGGAGTTGATAGAATTTAGAATGCTTGATTTATTGTGACGTCTATAACGAGCAGTTGCTCTATCCTAAATATAAAATGCCCAAATTTCCCATTTTTAATGGTCCGTAACGACCCACTTTTTTCTTTTTGATAACAAGTATGAATTGATATAGGCCTACTAAAATGTACCATAAAAATCATTATCATGTATTTCTTGACATTTCATTTACTTTTTTACCATAATAATAGCTGCTTGCAAAGGCCTACGCCGTCACAAAAAAACCCGGGGGGCCGGGGGGGGGGGCACTTACATTGACGAGTGGATACCATGCGCGACCAAAAAAAACGTAAAAAGGATGTCCTTTTCACGATAGGGCACGTTACCTACGTAACGTGATAAGGGTGTCAAAAACACAAAAATAACGAAAAAAGGGTATCTATTAATTCGCTAGGAAAACCGTCGTGTTTAGGGTCTAATTTGCGGGGATGATAAAACAAAATCAAAATGTTTTATAAAGGATGTCCTTTTTGCTCCAACACTTCGTGTTTAGAGTCCGATTTGCGCGAGGTGTAGAAGGTGGGGTCATACTAAACCAAATAAGGTAAAGCCGACGACCGAAGGACCCGTAACAATAAAACATTCCTGTACTTGTTTAGGGGTTCATTTCAGGGAATATTTGCCAAGAGTATCGTTTTGTTTCCAATACTTGTTAAGGGTAGGGTTTCACACGCCAATACTTGTTAAGGGGTGCATTTTCAGAATATGGAAATTACGTGTTTAGGGTGCTTTTCGAGACCCCATGGTCGTGCATGGTATCCACTCGTGAATGGAAGTGGCCCCCCCCCCCGGGCAAAAAAAAAAATCTTACCTTTGAAAAAGATTGGTGGGGGATGGATTTTCCTCAAACGCATACCAATTTTTTTTCTGCTATTTTCATAATAAACTTTAAATGAATTCAACTTTGCACTACTTAATTTTTTCAAAGACAAAATAACAAAATTACATCTCGTCATCATCATCATCACCACTATCATTAGCATCACCATCATCATCACCACAACCGTCACCACAACCATCATCATCACCAAGATAATTTTCATCATCGTCATTGCCATCATCATCTTTTTTTTTTCTTTATTTTTTCCCCATCCCTTCTTCTTTTTTTTTTCTTCCAATATTCCTCCTTTTTTTAGAGCGGCACACCGTCATGCTCCCTCACTGATTATCCGCCTCTATATGCTTGGTGTTGTATAAATTGGCGGATACCTGAATGAAATACTGAAGAGAAAATAAGGAAAGGGAAAAAGTAAGAAGAAAAAGAAGATGAGGAGAAGAAAAAAAGAAAGCCAAACAAATGAAACAAAACAATGTCAAAATTTCGTAATAAAGTCTTCTACATGTACGTCAGTTTAATAATGATGTTTTCATTGAAATGAGAACAAAAAAAGAATTGAAACCATAGGCGGCGGAAGCGGGGACGTTCCCCCCTAAATTTGTTGTTGACCTTTTTTTTTTTGCTTGTCAATTTATTTTCCTACGTCCCCCCTAAAATGTTTGGGTTGAGAGCCTTTTTTTTTGCTTGTCAAAATTTTTTAGGTTGTCCCCTCCTAAAATTTGGGGCTTCCGCCGCCACTTTGATTGAAACAGGACTACATTATAATATAGTGTAAAGAAATAGAGGGAAGCTCCGAGACATTAAAAAGGTTGAAAAAGAAAAAAATGTGAAAACACAAAGCTCTCACAACATGAGCATAATAACAAATAATAACAAATAAGCGAGGACAAGTAGCTGAGGGACCCCCCCAACTCTCTCTCTCTAGTTATCTATCTATCTATCCGACTCGATTATATAAGAGAAGAATTTACTAATCAAAATATTATGAGCAAAAAGCACGAGCTGATATTTTTTATGAATATTCAAAACTGATAGCGAGACGCAATCGAATTATTCGATTGCGACAAAATTGATGATCTGAGAATTTATTGTTTTTAGGAATTCATTAAAAGCATAAAGTTGATCAGCATTAAAATATGGCAGGCGCAACGCATGAGCTAAAGCTTTATAGGCATACACCGATAAAAAATTTTAAGTATTTTTGGTAATCATGAAAAAAATTGATATTTCATGAAAGAAAGCTCAAATCCCGAGGAGGAATATTCTTATGAATTGACTTAAAAAAAAACTGTGGTAAGCCCCATTTAATATTTGATTATAAGTCGAATAAAACAGTAAAAGCTGACAAACGTTCGCGTGATATTTGGCAACCTCCCCCCCCCCAAAAAAAATAAATAAATAAATAAAAAATAAAAAAAAGTTTTTAACTATAATAATGATCGAAGGTAATTTTGTCTCGCGTAGAACTGGACAAATGAAAAAAAGATTGTCACTAAAAAAATGAAGGTAATTTTGACCCACGTAAAATTTGGCGAGCCCCCCCCCCCAAAAAAAAGGAAAAAAGGTTTTAACAAGCAAAAAAAGGCTAAAAAGGAGAAAGAAGAGACAAGAATAATTATGAACGAAATATCCCCATTACAAATAATGCTGTGATCATCATAAGGGAGGGGTCGCATAACTAGTATGAACAACGTATTTAATTCCAAAATATTTACTACAAATCTCAATAGGGGGATCGGGCAGAAATGCTCACCCCCACCCCCACCCCCCCCCCCCCCCCCCGATCCGCCACTGATTCCAATCAATAATGACATTTATCTGCAATACTGATACTTTGGAATCAAGATACTGAAGATTGATACGCTTTACATAAATTATGAACGTCTGACAAAAAGATAATCTACCGATCAGCTGACCAGTTCGCGTATCACTTCGGAGTTGATCACTCGTCGCAGCTGTGTGGAACGCTCACCGAAAATCAACAAAAAGGGCCTGAAATGTAAGTTTAATGATAATATATTTTAATTTGAACTACTTAATTAATACTTTTAATGTCTCCCCAACAAATGAAAGTCATATCACGTAACTCCAATTTGTATTAAGGCGTACATTTACCAAAGTCTTGGGTTGGAAATCAGGGGTGGTATTCTAAGATCCATTTTATCTCAGATAAAATAAAATATTTTATCTCCGTTAAAATCAGTGAGATAAAATACCCTTAAAATCTCTCCGAATTGGTATTCTGAGAACCATTTTATCTTCATTTTATCTCTATAAGACACACCTATTTTTTAATCAATATCCAATTAGAAACGCGCTTTTATAGCTCTCTCATATCACTCAACCAATTAAAATCCATTCCGCCAGGAGGTGTGGCAAAGGGGTGAGATTGGGTCAATTTATTGACTTTAAATACGCTTGCACTATACGCTTACGCGTCTTTACCGAGATTTCTTTTAACAAAAAGAACAATACTCTCATCTTTTTCGAAGTCTTTATCGCATCTTTTCAAGCATCATTTCAAAGACAATATTAGTCAAGAAAAGTTTTATGAAATACTCTCTGATTGTACAGGAACAACGTTAAGGTGTTATTCTCAATAAATATATAATTTTTCTTCATTTTCATGTCACCATTTGGGGTTAATTCACGTAGAAATAATGATGAAATCAACGTCGCGGAGATAAAATAGCCCCTACCCTCTTTTAAGTTTATTTTATTTTTTCTTCAAAGTAACATGGGCGCAAGCACATCATCCGCGTTGCAATGGCCAGATACGCGATGAGTATGTCTACGCAGGCATTGTTCTGTTGCGTATCATCTGTAGATACGCAAGATAAAATTTATACGCAAGATAAAATCTAAAATTTTATCTGAGAGATAAAATCTCATCTCAGAATACCAATTTCATTTTAAGAGATAAAATAAAATATTTTAAAGATAAAATGACCTCAGAATACCACCCCAGAACAGCATTGTCTAACCCATATTTTTGGGTAATGTCGCCTATGAGGTCCATACATGTTAATGTTTGGACCTCATTGGTACTAGGAGTGGCCATAATGGGGGTATCTGTTGAATTACCATCAGAACTTTGCAAGTTTATTGATCTGACTTTTGAAACTTGGACATAAGAGTAATCAAGTATCAAAGAATATCTTGTGCAAGTTTCAGGTCACATGATCAAGGTCAAAGGTCATGTGAAGTCAATGAACTTTGGCCACATTGGGGGTATTTGTTGAATTACCATCCTATCTCTGTAAGTGTATTGGTCTAGTTCATAAAACGTGGAAATAAGAGTAACCAAATATCACTGAACATCTTGTGCGAGTTATAGTAGTTTTCAAAGTCAACACTGCTGCTATGTTGAATCGCGTGATGCAGGTGAGACGGCCAGAGGCATAGGCGGCGGAAGCAGGGGGGACGGGTCCCCCCCTAAATTTGAGGAGGGGGGGACGGTCCTCCCCTAAAATTATTGTTGATGACCTTTTTTTTTTTTTTTTGCTTGTCAATTTATTTTCCTACGTGTCCCCCCTAAAATTTTTAGGTTGAGAACTTTTTTTTTTTTTGCTTGTCAAATTTTTTTCTTGGGTTGTCCCCTCCTAAAATTTTTGGCTTCCGCCGCCAATGGCCAGAGGCATTCCACTTGTTGAAAGTTACAAGAGTCGTTTTTCAGATTGTGCAAATACAAAGTTGGGCAAAAGTTGTTGTTAGGTGAATTTTATGGTGTTATGCTGTTTTACTATCCATCATTTAGCCACTCCACACACAATTTTGATATCGTATATTCATGGTGAGCACGATGTATTGCAGGGGCCATGGAAGTGGAGGGGGGGGGTAGGGGAGGGGCTTCAGCCCCCCTCCCACTTTTTTCCAAAAGCATGTACAAAAATGTAAAAATGACCGAACGATTGTGATTTTTTGCATGGTCAGCCCCCCGCCACCCACTTTGAAAACCGTTCCGCAGCCCCTGTATTGTGACGTATCATCGTAGGGGTTTATGGTAGCATCCTCTACAACTTGTTAGATCATGTTATAATTTTTAAATGTTGGTGTCTCCCCTGATTATAGGCCCCTCCCCATTTAAAAATTTTTGAGACCAAATTTGTGACGCCCGGGTACGCGGTTACGACATTACGCAACATGATGTAAGTACATCCCAAAATTGCTCATAAACGTGATTTCATGTACAAATCCAATGCAAATTATGTATTTAGCCAAAATTCATATGTATCATTATTTCTACTTTTACTGATTAAACTTAATTAATTTTGCCTTGTTTATCATCAGAAACAAGTCTGGAATGATTTCCATCGAAAAAACAATAAAAAACAAATAGGAGAAAACAAAGAAATACATAAGAAATTTAAGAAAAACAATAAAATACATAAGACATCAGTCTTGGTACCAGAAACTTTTTCATTGAAAATTGTTAGGAATGCTATAAAGAATATTTCACAAAAAATAGCATTCTAGGAGCTTTATTTAGTGAGCAAAAAGTATGATTTCATGAATAAATTAGCATAATTAATTCATATAAAATAAATAAAAAAAAATTAATTCAGTGAAATTTACCAATGCATCTGCATAGATAACGTCATTCTCTACCATCATGCAAATTTTTGTTGTGATCGCGCAATCCTTAAGCCGAGATCTTAAGGGGGAGAGGCCATAATGGCCCCCCCCCCCCCAGGAATGACAAGAATCAATATACATGTACAGTACCCCGGGAGATTTAGGGTTAACATTCTGTATTACATCATAACATGCCCTCCTATAGAAAGAACACATGATCTACTGATAGATGTGATAAAAGAGGCAGTTTACACATGTATTAAGTGAAATATATTGGGAGAAAAGGTAAGTTGTGAAGAAAGGTACAATACTGAGCATTACACTGTATTTCAGTAAAGTTTTGATGAAAAATATGGCATATTTTGTTACTGTAAATTATCTTCTGTAAATTATATTCCCAAAAGTACGCCTTGCATATACATGGAACAGTAGCCTCCAATAAGCAGGTACGCACATGAATGTAGATTTATGAATTTCTTTATAGCCGCCTTCAGTTCTACAAATGAAATGGACTTATGAGTGGACACTTCCCGAGTTATGGAACCAAGTTGAAGCTACTGTATATTTTTTATTGAGAATTAAATAAAAAACACTTAATCTTATTTTTGTGCGAAAATTTGTTTGTGTACACCCCTCAACATTTCACATTAGTTTGCATTTCAGAAAGTTCTCACTGTCACATTTCATAATTTGTTTTCTTTAAAATCTTGATTTTATGCATAAATTAGCATACATGTACATGTAATTAATTAGCAATGAAATTTTTGCAAAATTTGATCTCATAGTTTTGGAGATTATGCCATGGGTAACGCATGTGCCGATTTTGGTCGCGATGACGCAATCGACGGCCGAGATCATAAGGGGGGGGGCTGAATCAGCCCCTCATTCTTTTTTTATAGGTGTCAAAATAGCCCAGTCTATATTAATTCTGCCTGATCTGGTGAATATTTAGTAAATTTTCCTGTTTTAATTGTCAATATTCACTATTTTCAGTTTACATGTAATTTCAAACTAAGGAATGAATTACAGCTGAAAAATTATAAAGGAGTGAATGATATTCATACATGTACATGTATACTGGTACATTGGTATCTCTACCTTCAAGGGTTGCATTGAAATAGAATGTTTTCTCACCCCCTTCCTCCTCAGGATGTCGGTATGAAATAACCCTCTCCCCAGTCTGGTCAATCCCAATAAAAAGTTGATTGGAATGGAATAGAGAAAATTTAAAAAATCAAACAAACTAAAAAGTGGACATCATTTTAAAAAGTTGCTTAATTTCACAATAAGACAGATGGGATGCAAATGATCTTACAATGCTACCAAATCACCGTATCATAAGAATTTCATTGTTATATAAATGCAATTTTTTGGGGGTTCATTTTTGTCTCACCTGCCTACATGTAGCAGAAGCGAGGCAAATGTCCATGTACAGTGAGTAAGCACCACTTATCAGAATGCAATGTCATGTATTATGTTGCTTTGTAAATCGTATCATTCCAAATTTTCATGTCGATACTGGGTGTATGAAAAGATTTTCTCTTGTGAGTGTGGCAGCACTGCATACAGGATTATCTCTAAAGATGTTTACTCATCTTGCACATAAGTAGGAGGCAAGTGATTAGTGATTCATACAGTGTGGCTGCTCTTTGAGTCTCTCACATCTGAGAGAAGGGTACACTGTACATGTAGCTAATAGCAAGTTAGTATGGAATCAAAAAGTCACATTCAGTGACATCTCACTCATTCATGTGTACAATGCAGTGGTGTCAATCCTGACCAAGCAGTGGAAGGATAATATTGACCTGAATATATTCAAAATTTTGTGGGACACTCCTACATTTTCATCAAGGGCTATAATTGGGGTATTGATTAACATTTACAAATATTTTTTGGGAACAGATTTTCACTTGTCTCTTGTCCATGGACTCTGGACATTGGCTGTATTTACAGTAGTAAAGTCTGGTGCTTTAGCATTTCAATAAATACTCATAAATTGTGATGTACATGTACATGGAGTCCGGAGATGTCCACTAAAATGCTACACCTCTACGTACATGTACATAAAACATTTGTGTATAAAAGGCAAAGCCTATGATGGAACTTGCAATTAAATTTGTTCTGTTTTTATTTTCAGGGTTTGGTCCTTTTGGTGAGCATGAGGTGAATGCAAGTTGGGTAGCGGTCCAAGAACTGAAAGAATTGGGTTTGAATGAGGATATAGAGCTTGTAGTCAAGGAGGTACCAGTTGTGTACGACGTCGTCGACATTACAGTGCCGGCTCTGTGGAAGGAATACAATCCTGTAGTAAGTAATTTTGGAGACAAAATGAAAGAAATGCAGATAATTGGAATTTATTATTCCATTGTACATGTAGTATGAAGGATCAAAGGCCACAATCTATCAAAAGCAAAGCGTGAATTATTGTATCAGTAATAAACATTGCATGTGGTCTCCCAGTCACCAGGGAAAAAACAAATACATGTACCCTGTAATATGCAGGACACAATGTACATGTACCTGCATTTGTTTGACAGTATGGAGATTAAATTTTGTCCTGGCCATTGCATGATATCTGTTCACTGTATGCTGATCATTATTCTGTCACATTTTCTGATACCTGAAACCATAAAAGGTATTAGAGCTTGAAATTTGATGCCCTTTTAGGCTACTTTCCATTCAACAGCACAGGGATAATTAGAATTAAAGTCTATAAATATTGTAAGATTGATTACATGTTATCTGTTTTGTGTCATTCAATTTTCTTTTTCATTTTAGTGTCATTTGAATGAAGAACAAATCAAATTTCTCTCTATTCTGCACAATAATACATATAGGCCTTCATGTAGTATGCATGAGCCAGCAAGGCCGTTTCAATTATGTGCAAATATTCCCACAAATTCACTTCGTGCTATGTAGGCTTTATTTTTTTCAATATTCTAGAAAGTCATGATAGTACAAGAACAATAAACACAATGAAGGTCATTGCACTGTTTCCCATTGTTCAATTAAATGTGCATGTCCATGTATGTTTGATACTAGTAGTTGATAAATTATAATGTATTAAGTTCATCATGTGTATTACATATAAGTTATGACCCTACAAAATCATGAGAGATATTTCATTGTTTCTAGCCTTTATTTTTTTTGTTATACATCCAAGGTTCATGAATGAAACCCCTATCATAGTACTTGATCAGATCAGGTATATAACCTACATGTAATTGCATGTACTTTTCTGTGTCCTTTCATCATCAGAGCTACCAAGTCTCACGCATTATGCGTGAGACTCAAGCATTTTTGACTCTTGTTCATCCCCTCAAATCTCTGTCTCATGCAACCATCACAGCCTATCCCCATATACATTGTACACAATGTCTGTGATCTCGCTCAGATTCACAGAAAATCTCACGCATAGCTGGTCTTTGAACTTGGCATCTCTGCATCATTCATGTAAATTGCAATGCACGCATTATTGCTACTGATGTGTGCTTGTTCTATTATGATCAAAATCAATATTTATGTCAGTGCTAGAGAACCTAAAACATGATGAATAAATCATCAAAGGCTTGTGTAACATATTCAAATTGATATATATTTTTTTACGAAGCATATTTATTATTAACCTATGGTAGACATTACAGGTGTCTGAGTAATATATTTCATTTTTTTCTTGTCATTGTGCAACAGTTAATGGTTCATGTTGGAGTTTCTAGTGTTGCCTCAGAACTAACTTTGGAGCAACAAGGTCACAACAAAGGATACAACAAACCAGATGTGACTAGCAAGTGTCCGGAAGCAAAGGTATGTTTTAATGAATACACAATATACATGTACCATGTACTACATGTATACACCATATGTATACTCAGCTAGTTTGATTTTCACCTTGATCCAATTATTTATAATACACACAGAAATGTTTTGAAATTATAAAAGAAAATTGTTCATACCTACATATAAATATAAAAGTATTTTGATGAATATAACCATAAAACTATGATATTTACTTTTATTGAAATAATTTATTGTCTTGTTATGATTCACTGTATACTGTATGTGGCAGATTTTTTTCTCAATATTTTACCCATTTTTGTGATGTAAATTTGCAGGATTTTAACTGCATCATTGGTGGGCCAGACTGTATCTTGAGTCATATCAACATGGCGTTGGTGAGTGATGAAGTGAACAGGAAGGAGAACTGCCCTGTCAAGGCTGTTGTATCATACAACGCTGGAAGGTAATGTATGGGACTGGGATAGAATGATGCAATCAATTGAAATTTAAAATCAATCTTTATTTTATTTCATTTCATTTTATTTTATCTTATTTTTTTAAAATTTTATTTCAGTTTCAATTACAATTTAATTGTAATTTTCAACTTCAATTCCAAGTCAGTCTTATTTGAGATTTAAATCCAAATTCAAGTGTTTTTCCAATTTGAAATTAACTCTCAATTCTAATTTCCAATTACAGTTAGTACTATGGCAGTTTGAATTTCACAATGCTCATTCCAGTTTGTAATGTTGATTTTCAATTTATGCATCTACTTAATAAACCTCAATTTGTCCTGTAATCTTCTCTGGCTAATATTTATATGTAGCAGCAGTGCTGACTTTGAAAACTACTATAACTCGCACAAGATGTTCAGTGATACTTGGTTACTCTTATGTCCACGTTTTATGAACTAGACCAATACACTTACAGAGATATGATGGTAATTCAACAAAAAAAAAACCAACATGGCCAAAGTTCCTTGACCTTACATGACTTTTGACCTTGATCATGTGACCTGAAACTCTCACAGGATGTTCAGTAATACTTGATTACATGTATCTGCACAAATATCAATTCAGGAAGATTGTAATTTTAATGAAATACTCGTAAGTCTTGCATTGTTAATTACAGTTTGCTAATTTTGAACTGAAAAACAATCTCAGTGTCGGGATCGCTGATTCATCTATAAAGCTGCTAGCCGTATTGTAGGTAGCTTGAATCAAGGACTGGACTAGAAACAATTCCAACTCATTCTTAGAATACTAATTGTATATCTTGTCTTTACTTTCTCATGTGATTTAGATACCTGTGTGGTTATTGCTACTACTTATCTTTACACCAATCTTCAGACAGCTCTGTCTTTATACACGTACCCCCACTAAACCAGCCATACTCTGGTATTGACCTAGCCAAGGGTCTACGCACAGCCCTTCTCTGTATGCTGCAACAGATTGAAGAGAAGAATACCAAGTCATGACGCTATCCAAGGGACGAGCAGTCATCTACGTTTTAGTTAGTTAGTTCATTACCGTAGCAAACTTTATCTTGTGTAGGCCCTCTGAAATATCAGCGATGTGATTTCCATGCACAAATTAGATTTATATTGCTGTAATGTTTAGCGGCATTTTGACCCTTTTTTGGTACACAGTTTATAATAACACCAAAATTTATGTTATGGTAAGGCGTTACCATTTTCATGATTTCTAGAAATATGAAGTTTTTAGAATTTTTAAAATGAAACAGGCCATTATGATTCCTGTTTTTCACTTTTTAATGTAAAAGATTTATCATAAGCTGTGTATTTAGAAATCAATTTTTACCGTACACTTAATAAGAAAAAGCATTTTGAGAATGGCATAAGATATTAATTCCTTAAAATTAAGCTCTATGATTTAAGATTTCATACATCAAATTATTTTTCTGTCATTTTTATCAAAAAGTGAAATCAGCTCTAATTGACTGATAACAAGATTTGTATTGAAATTACAAATGCTAAATGTTCAATACTTGCCAAGATTACGAGTCTTTAAAAACTGAGTGGTAACTGTAAGACTGAACTGAAACTCTTCTATGCTGTTTATAACATTATGTCGTCGTATTAATGGTGTTTTTAATTGGCAGTATTTGTACATGTAGGTATAGTAGTAAAAAATCAACTTGTGCAAAAAATGAATTAACATTAGCTAGCTAGAATACTAGCGTAAAGCTGACAATTATTTTTACTCTTCAAAGAGAAAATACTAGCTGCTATGACAACAGATTAAACTTGCTTTTATGAACTGTATTTAATTCTATATGAAATAATGAACAACGAATGCTTGCTTTTTAAAGAACTTCTTGATGCCCATTTCATTAGTTTAATAGTGGATTAAATATTTATCTCTTCTTTTTGCCCTTTTTTCTCTCTCTCTTTCCTTCTCTCTTGTTTACTTGGCCTCTATCTATTTCATCTTGGAAACCTGACTCTTTATCTCTCGTTCACCGTATGCTCATTATAACTATGTGACTATTATATCAATATGTCTTTCTCCTTTGTTTCTTTTACAGTTATTGGTAGAACTCTCATTTTCAATTTCTAGTTCCTCTTTCTTTGTGAATGTGATATCTGCGGCAGAGTTTAATCTTAACGATAAACCTGTGATGTAAAGGTGGACATACACATTTGTAATCTTGAACTTTTTATAATAATTGTGTGTGTGTGTGTGTGTATGTGTGTGGCGTTGTGTAGGTAAAATTTTAGGAGTAATGTAGATTGGTATCAACAGTTTTCCTATCAGCAGGACAAGGCTCTCAAACCTGTTGACTCCTGTATTATTGGTGATGCTAATGCTCAGCACTTTGAATCCACTTTTAGAAATTGTATGTAAATCTGAAAATTCATTAAAGAAAATGAATGCTGTGAAACCCACCTACTTTTTATATTGAGAAATTTACACATGGTTTATGACTACCGGTTTCATGTGCTTGACAACCGTATGATTTCACATTTGGGATGTAATGATTATTGTAAGTGGTAGAAAACACAGTGTACATGTTTATGTATGTACTGTACATGTAGAATATCAAATGGAACTGTGACAGATACTGAGGAATCAACCAAATTGCTATGCTTTTGATCCTTAAATATTGGATACTGAAGCATTAAAAAAAGCGCAAGATAATGTCAAATGACATGGAATTGTATTTTTGTGATATTGGGTTGCGATTCTAGAAATTGTGGGAGTGGGGGAAAATATCAGTGCAATCAGACTCTTCAGACAAAAGGGATTGTGGTTCTGAAAAGTGAGTTAAGGTTTTAGGGTTAGATGTTGACATCTGCATTTAGTGTTTTGCTTGTCTGTGTGTTTGGCTGGATTTGTGTACAATTACCAATATGAGCAGTTTGACTTTATATTTTTTGCTCTTTTAATGGATTAAGGAATTATGAATTTTGGATAAGGGGATCCAAATAAAATGATACACCCCATAAGAGAACTTTACCTCAAATATCATTTTACTTATGACTGGAGATGGTTTTGAGATGATCTTGATGGATTTATAAAATGAGGACCCATTTCAATGCTTTAGTAAAAAGCCCCCAGCCTACCCCCCACTTTTTTCCAAAACGGTGTACAAAAACGTAAAAATGACCATATGATTGTGATTTTTTGCACAGTCAGCCCCCCCCCCACTTTGAAAACTGTTCTGCGGCCCCTGTACATGAAAATGTGCGTAACTTACAAACAGCGAAATGCCACTCTATGGGTAATCAATGCCATCGTTTTTCTGATTATTGGTATATTTTTCTTTGAAGCTCATATCTCTGTTGCATGTCCCTCTCATCAAATGTACTGTGTCATACTATTGGGTCAATGGTCTTGTATTCATTATCATCCATCCAAGTATTCTGTCCATGCTGTTTGCTGCCCAATTTATTTTGATTATATAATGATTCTGTAAGAATGAAAATGTCATTCTCTCATTACATTGCTATATATCTGTGTATTTCTTTCATAGGGAATATGATTTATCACATAGGTACTAATAAATGTAGTCGTAGGTTAGAGCAGAACTAAAAAAAAAAAGGTAGTTTTTTTTTCTTAGATTGTTGGAGATCATCTTTCTATGAATGTGATCATTACCAGAGAGCTTTACTCAATGGCACTATCATAGTTGATATTGAATTTATGTATGACTATGTTTATCTTGCTTAGAACAGTATTTTTTGTATACATGTATAGTGTAAGTGTTACTTGTAATTAAAGATGCAATTAATTTTTAGCTTAACATAGGTCCTGTTTTGCAGACTTTTCTAATATAAAAAAATCTCCTATAGTGAATGTGTAGGATTTTAAGTGCCTTTTGATGGCTTTCGTTTTTGTGTGTATATTTTTGTTTCTTATTAATTTTTATAGTGATATTGATGTCTCATGCTTTCCATTTTTTAACACATACATAGATATTTGTTTATATTTCATTGTAAATTGGTCCCACTTAACTCATTATGTGGAGGGTTGCTGGAAAAATGGTTGAAAGTCCTTTTGCTTTTTTGAAAATAATTCATATCTCATGTGTTTTGTATGGTTAACTTTCATTGTTTTAAAGTCTTATTGTTTTAATTATGTATAGCACTTTTGAGAGGAATATGGTAGCTGAAATTTTACTAATTGAAAGAGATCTAGACTAGATGGACTAACATTTTATTTGGTTATTGACTATTTTACCAATATTGACAGTTCTGCATGAATACTTTGCTGATTGTGTCCACTGATTTCAGTTGAATGAATAATACACTTATGAATATTTAATAAAATTTAGACAGTCAAACTTGTTCTTTAACTAATTGAAACCTTGAATTTAAGTATGTTTTGTTGAAATTGGTTGGCTGAAAGCTTTGATACAACATCACTAGTGAAATACTTGTAAATTTAGTAAATGTAGATTGACTTCGATTTGTATATGACTTGGATTATGATATATTCTGTTGAAAATTTGTGGATTGGAATTATATTTGCATTGACTCGAGATAAACATGTAGACGATATTAATTGAATCAAAGTTATGCTAAAGTGCAGTTACCGTAACCTGTACACATCTGCTTGTAAACTAAGAACTCTTCTAATGAATTGAAATCTGTATTGCAAATAAATGGATGGCTTATGTAGTATATAGTACATATAATTGCTACAACTGTAGGGATTGCAAAACAACTCATGTACATCATAGTTCATTTTCGATCTTCATATTCCCCAAATTGGTTTCCATTTGCAAGGATGATGTACTTGTGCGTGTATAAAAGTGTGTGCCTCCCTGCCTGCCTCTTTGGTTGTAAGTGTATTCCTATTTTGTGGAGCTGTACTGAACAAGTTCTGTGTGATAAATCAATACAACTCAATCATTTGTGGAATATAATTCATTGCTTTTATCAATATTTCCATTCAAAGAGAGAGAAAAAAGAAGAAGTGATTTGTAACTGTATATAATCATGACAGTGCTTGTGTTTTCTTCAAAACAACTTGATGATATGAAATAATCCAGTTTTTGCAAGGAAAGGTGATTGATGCAATAATTCAGATATTTTATTTTAATGCGTGGAAGTATTTATGGATATATTAAGTTATGAAGATCATCTGTAGAAAATAGAGAGTTTTGTCCCTTTTTGTGTATATATACATTCCCTGGATTGAAAAGTATAGAGGTATGATGAAAAAAATGTGTAGAATTTGTTCATGTGGGATTTCCTGAAATTATTTTGACATATGGGGTAGGGGGTTTATTTGAAAGAAAACATGCAATCGATCCATTGTGATGTCATCAAATAACATTTGGATTTGCACATACACATGTATGTGGATAATGGAAAAGTGAAACATAAACTGGAAATTACTTGTAAAAAAACTGATATAGTTAGCATATTTGAAAATTATCACCCTTGATAACCAAAATATCAAATAGAAATACATAATTATGAGCACCCTAAAATGGGACATGGTTGTTTGAAATATGCATGTTTTGGTTTTACTAACCTGCTTCCTTTTAATGAAAACTTACAAGGTTTAATTGGTCAAAATTTAATATTTGGGGGTAAAAACAGAAATTTTGCTTGAAACCATTTAGAAAGACATGATGTCTTTTTTTTTTTTGGGGGGGGGAGGTACTGGGAGATTTATTGAATAGTTGGTTCTCATTAGGCCAGTTAATCTGTTGACAAACAGTAAAGCCAAATTGAAAATACCTCATTTGAGTTTGATGTGAAAATAATTCTTTGAATATACTTATGGGGAGAGAGGTGTATGTATTTTATTCAATTGTATTCTCATTTATCATAATATAGCTTGCATGGGGGGAGCGTTTCATGAAAGGACTTTCACGTATCAGATGTTTGATCCGACAAGTCTTGTTTTATCCGGCAGGTACATGTACCATATGGACTGTGCTTCTGAGCCGATCATAATCAAGGAAGCTGTCAGATCTGACAACTTGTCAGACTAAAATGTTGATGAAACGCTCCCTAGGACACCATTCAGGTTCTTGTAATTTTCCTTATTCTGTGTGGTGTGCCACCTATTGAATGTCCTGTATAGCTCAAAACCTGCAATGCCTCATGGGAATGTAGTTTATACCAATGAACGTAGAGGGCAGCGACACACATACTGCAAAGTGTTGCTGCCCTCTACGTTCGTTGGTTTATACAATGATGCCACATTTAGATTGTCTAGTACTTCACATCCTATCTGTGGCATCTGTTAGATGGCACTCTGTATTTTGAGTATTGAGAATGAATTCAAGATTTGACTTTGTTATTTTCTTTTGATGTTTTATGTTCATATGCAAGGGATGTCTTTGGCTCAGTTTGAAATCAATTAACATGTTGCTTAATGTAGAATAAATCATACGTGTATCTACCCCACAAAATAATTGTCTGAAATTTGTTTCAATCTCTTGCTGTAATTGCATTTTTGCTATCACAAACATGAATGAGATGTAGACTCATGTAAATAAACCTGTTATAAACAGAGCAACAAGCTTGATGTTAGTACCCTCTGATTGTAAGACATTCATTCATTATGGGATTGGACATTTCACAATTGATGTACCTGATTAAAGGACACGTCCACCCCAACAAAAAGTTGATTTGAATACAAAGAGAAAAATCCAACAAGCATAACACTGAAAATTTCATCAAAATCGGATGTAAAATACGAAAGTTATGACATTTTAAAGTTTCGCTTAATTTCACAAAGCAGTTATATGCACATCCTGGCTGGTATGCAAATGAGGAGACTGACGTCATCCACTCACTATTTCTTTTTGTGTTTTATTATATGAAATATTCTAATTTTCTACTCATTGTCAAGTAATACAACAATTAATTCCTCCCTGAACATGTAGAATTAGCATTGTTTAATACTAAAATGGTTCAGTCAAGTTGGTCCTTATTGTCAAATCTATAAAAAATGAAATATTGTATAATTCAAACACTAAAAAACAAAAGAAATATTGAGTGATGGACATCATCGACTGACTCACTTAGTTGTGCATATCACTGTTTTGTGGAAAATCAGCGAAACTTAAAAATATCAAAACTTTCTTATTTTACATCCGATTTTGATGAAATTTTCAGCACTATGCTAGTTTAATTTTTCTCTATTCGAGTCAGCATTTTCCTGGGGTGGACTTGACCTTTAATGGTTCAGTTCACTTGATGACTATAACACAAAACACAGGCAAAATTGGCTTTCTTTCCCATTTTTTTATTATTAAAATCATCTAAATATTCCATCTATAAAATATGATATAACTCACGAAACCTGAATTTTATGCAATTAATTTACACAGTACATGATACTCATAGTACATAACATAGATGAACTAATGTGAAAATATTTTTTTAACATACATTTATATACTATAATACTAGACTCTATTGAGCTTAATGTAATACACAAAATATTAAGACAGTGTGTGATGTTCTCACATTGCTGAATTCTGTAATTCCAATGGGCTGACAGTAAGTCTAGGCTAAATTGATAAGAATATTTTTAGTACACTTTAAATGGAATGCTTGGTTTTGCCTTTCTTCATTGACTGTTCTTGAATGAGATAATGTTCAAAAAATTTATCGACATTGGCCTGTAATCTGATGCCTGGTCAAAACTTGAGCAATGGTGTATTTAAAGTCTATGCTTAACCTATGAGAAGCTGAAAATAAAATGTTTACAAAGTGATGTTTCTTCCGTTCACTGCACTCTTTCTCCGTGCTTTGATGGTCAAGAAGAGTATTTCAGTTATCGTTCCAAAACTTGCATTAATAGTTCAACAAAATATGGGCAATTCAGTGGCTATATTATTTTCTCATTCATTGCAGAACCATTGTTAATAATTCAAAAATTCAGTGAGCATACATGTACCAATCAATATAACTACATATTTGATACATTGTGTACTGTACCCACTTTCACTAAAATACATGTAACATAAATACATGTACCTGCAATCCCCACTCGAGGATTATAAATCAGCTACATTAATAATGAATTCTACCAATCACCAAAGAGAGATTCTTCTCTTTGTTATAGGTTCCATGTTATAATAGATTCAAAACATGGGGTTCAAATATTAATAATTCCAAAATATTTTGATGTTATCATTTTTCAAGACGGGGAAATTAGTTTCACCTACATGTACAGCGCTATTCTTTATTCCCTTTGTGCTCTGGAACTCGACATAGAATGCATAAAAAGTTATTATGACCAATCAGTTCCTTCCAGCATATATGTTTTCAAGTGGCTTGCACATTTTAAGGTCTATGTACATGAGAGGGCAGTTCAGCAATGTTTGTTTTAAAAAAATAGATATTCTCTTTCCAATCATAGCATTGGATTTGCAAATTATCAGATATATTTTAGAGGTTGTTATTACATGATTTACCACATTTTCATAACATAATGAAGTGAATTTTGTTCACAATCCAATAAAAGACACTAGACAATTCATTCCATCTATGAAATATACAAACTTTGCTTATTTTGTTATAGCTCTCACAATGATACATGACTGACTTCAGCTACACACTACTGTGTATGCGACAACATAATTCAAACATACATAGAACATACCATCACATGAATTACAGTACACTTAATAGACATTTCCATATCATACCCAACAAGTGAATATTTACAAACTACACATGGTAAAAAATATGAGAATGTTCATGTTGTACATTATACATGTATTAGTACTAAGACAATGCATCTGGTTGAATAAATAATACAATTTTTTTCAAGTCAAAGTCATATTTTTTGCCAGCATTTTCATAGTATAAGTGAAAGACAAAGCTCACCTTCCACGCACATAATTCACATGTAATGCTGAGTTCTACCCTTTCTTTTAATGAGTGAACAGGCCAGTCATATAGAATGTTGTGATGGATTCAAATCAGCTATGGAAGGCCAGTTGCACCATAAGTTATAATTGAGAAAAGTACTGCATGCACTCGAGTTAAAAAAACGAAAAGAGCACAGTTAAAGAGGGATGCACATGGGTACATCTTCAAGAGCACTTCATATGCGCCGACATACTCAAACAAAAGACGCACAATGGAAACACTGGCTTTCCATAGTTGACACTGAATTAAATCACAAGTCTGTACAGTGAAAACCCAGTTAAACTGAGAGAACACAATCCTATCATGCTCAGAAAGAACCAACAGTCAATTTCAACTGTAAATATTTGTGAATTTTTTTTTCTTCACATTCCTGAACATAGTTCGTCAACTGATGAATAAACATGTTGAAGATGTTATTAGGAACTCCTAAGTACAGCAAGCCTCAATATATGAGGATTCTTGTTAAAATCTTTCACAATTCACTTACTTTACATGTACTTATTCCATATACATTCTAATGAAGACATAGCTTATTAACAAATAGTATGATACAAAATTAAACATCTTTGTTAAAAAAAATCCATATTCAGCAAAAATCACTACATCACAGCCTCTATTTTAACTTACTGGTAAAACATGTTATACATTTAGGTGTGATTTATATATAGCCTCTAATTAATACTTTTTAAAACAAATAAACTACCAATGACCACAGTGCATGGTGCACCTAAATACCGCATCACCATATGCTCTATAATGTACACATCTATGATTCAAATATATATAAAATTCAGCCTAAAAATCCGCTGATGATCTAATTGTATAAAGAATTATTTTGATCAAGGCATCATTTCCTATTATCATATTCAGCGAGAAATCGTACAAGGTTGAGAAATTCTGTGAAAAAAATCTTTGATCGACTTGGTGCAGGAGAAGAGCCCACGAAGGCACAATGAAAATCATACGAATATATAAACACAACAGAAATTTCTTTGAAAATTATACTGGGGATAGGAAAAAAGTAAAACAAAATTCACTACGATGAGGTACAGAAGCCTTTTAGCAAGACTATATATTGTACCCAAACAAAATTCAAGTTTTCACCTTGTGTACAAAAAGAAAAGATAACTCAGCGTAGAATCTTTGTGAAAGATATGTATGCACATGTATTAGAAAGTTTTCTGCAGGCAGTTATGCAGTTTACTAATTGTAGAATTATCCGAGAAGTACATGTATAACAAAGGTGCTTTCAATATGCATAAAGATTTACAGTAGATATCTTGAATTCCTGGTCATAAGAGAATGACTTTAACCTCAATTTAGTGGACAAAAATGGAGGGATTTAAAAGATTTTAAGATTCTTTACATGCTAATCAATCATGTTAGGGGGTGTAAGATTTGGGCAGCATTATATTAACATTAACTAATTTCTCATCTCTTGGAAATAAAATAGTGCCAAGCAAGATCTTACTTACACTTCAAAATGTGAGCATTCTATATGCATACAAATATAAAAGCTTATATTTCATTGTTTCCATATCGGTTGCCGACTAAATGTACATGTACAACCAAAACAGATTTTATGATGTACCACTCTAGATTTAACTGAATCTATAATATTACATTAAAGTTTGGAATTTGACATGTTCCAAATTGATGATGCTTACATACTCTTAATTGTAAGTCAAGCTTGAAGAAACATCACATAATCTAGGATTGCGAAATAACTGATAACCATGTACAGCAAGTTGAATCATGTCTAATAATAGAAAACAATAAGAATAATAGTTCTCCAACCAAGATTTCACTGTACAAATTAATTTGAATATACAATGAAAAATATACCTTCAATATTCAAGGAAAAATAGCAAATTCTTTGACAGCCTCTACTTGTTATAACATAACAAATATGAAATGATTTACATCTTTAAATTACTCTAGCAATCTAATCTCATGATACAAAATTTTAGAAAGAAGTGCCTTACAGTTTAGTCCTGATCGCTTCCAACTTGACAATTTTATTTCATGGAACAGTAGAATATCAAAATTTGATTTGCCATCATGTTTGAACATTTGCATGTAGTATAGGTATGGAGCTTGTCATACATAGCACGGTGCACCCATTCACATAATGTATTTCCGAAAATACCTTGATGAAAATTATTATATGAATACAAGTATTGATTATACCCAAATTCATTTCAATTGTAAATGTGGAAATAAACAAGATATGATGGGCACAAATCAAAAGTTGAGCCACTTCTAAATTTGATAATTCATGTACAGCCAATACCAGGGGAGGTAGATTTCTTATTCTTATGCATCAAATATATATTAAGTTGTTGTCTTATCCTTGTTACAGCAAATACTCCTGGACTGAATTCTCAATTATCAAAGTTGAGTATATTTCATTTCTGGAATGAAAAAGTAAGTACAGGATCATATTTCACTCGACTTCCATTATGTGTGCAGTACCAGTTAGCAGTCATGCTTTGAAAACATTATATATTTGACAGTTTTTGCAGTGAAAGTCCCATGATTTTCAGCATTATCTAAAATTATCATTCAGCGAATCAAATAAATCTGAGTAGTGAAAGATTGAAAGACACAATTGCAGATCTAAAGAAATTTCACAACACTTCTATGAACATAAACCAATAGAACTCCTGACTTGTTACAAAGTTTTTTGTAATTAAGGCTTTTGCAGAATGGCAAATTTAAGCATTCCTACACCAAGCACAAACCATTGGAAATCGTCTTTCATGATTATTCGAAATGTCCCCACATAAAATGAAAAGCATTATTTACTAACTACTTGCATTGAAGGAGACTATGCGAGGACATTGTCAATTTAATCCTAGGTCTTGCTATGTATGTACATTCTTCACTTGAAAGCTATTTGGAACATGCAAACATGCTATTTCTAGAATATGGTGACCTCATTCGGCAGCACTTTTTATTATCAATAGATCTGCAAAATGAAAGATCAGGCATAAAGAATACATTCATTATTAGGGCAACATGATATTCTACTTGTATCAAAATATTATGACCACGAGGCTCAGCTTCTAAATTAACACTACTGTCAGTACACCATGTAACACCTCTCATGGTAATGTAGAGAAATATTGTGTTTAATGAGGCTATGGTATATGGAATATATTGTTAAATTGTGTTGAAAGGATTAATGCAGACATTGTTTGACAATATTGCATACTCACAACACCTGATCAAAGACACAAATGTGTGACACTGCGCAGCCATAATTCAAGAGATATATTGATACATGCAATTATACTGTTTATATTTATCAAGGGGTGGAAAGTGCATAGGGCATACATAAGCAACATGTAGACAGGTTTGGATTATGACTGTAAATTACATGGAGTCGCCTCATCAAAACAAACTCTTTCAAAATCTGCCAACTGTAATGAATGATGATGTTATTTGGTCATGCTTCAGTACTGTTACACTTTCTAAGTAATAGGGCAAATAATTTTAGGATATTAACTGTATCAACACAAACGTCTTTAAAAACTTAGACTGGGTTTTCAATTGACTTTGCAATTAGATGTGGTTTCATCACAATAAAATAGTATTCATTACATTTTTTAATGAAGGATGAGAATGTAATAAAGATACATACCGTCATATAATCTTTTGATTTCATTTTGCGTTGGCATTATAAAGTTACTTCATATGTTTCATAGACATAATTCATTGTCATTCAATTAAAATGTAATTCCTGGTTCTCCAAAATAATGCAGTTACCAAAAAAAAAAATTACAAATAAGATTCCCCCCTCAAAAAAAAATCCTTGAAAATTATTTGATATTGGTAAAATATTTGTGTAAGGTTATAAGAAAACTAGTAACTAGTATTTTGGTTCTCATTGAAATTCAATTAAAATGCTATATGACCCCCCAAAAAAGAAAAGAAAAAAAAAACAGGCAATGGTTTTAAGACCAACAAAGTTCTTTTTTATAATATCACTGGTATCATAGGTTTGAGTGAAGTACTACGTTTTTCAAGGAAATAATTTAATTTTGGAAATTGCCATTTTATAAAAGTCAATACCAACAGCAGGAAAATGTAATAAATAAAATCAACAATAAGTTTGATAAATATTGAATAGTCCAGTCGCAATTGTCTACATTATCATAGAAGGAAATTGAATACAGCTTTCCATTATATCTATACAGATATTAACTTTTGGTCAGTATAACTTTTCCTTCATTTACAAATGCATCTAACAAAATTGAAGATATGATTAATATTTATAACAATCAATGTGTATTCATTAGATTGATATTGAAAGGAACTTTTTTTTATTTCAAACATTTAAATTAACCACAAGCATTGTATCAGTGAAACTTCTGTTATTCGATGAAATTTGCTCTTTACCAATCAAATTGCATTATTTCATAAACTTATAAAAGTAACTTTACATTTGCCAATAACCTTCTTTATGAAACATGTTCCCTGACGTGTGTATACTGACCATTTCATCAAAGTTGAAAATGAAACTGCTTTCAAATAAGACAGAAATATTAAATCTCATGACATAGACTGAATATTGAAATAATTGATGCACTTTGTATCAGCTGGTAGGATACAGTGTTTCAGCTTAAATTTGTTTGGCACATGATTATATTAGGTTCACACTTTGTTTAAAAAAAAAATCCATTTTCCCTGAAATTCACCCAGTGTTTCATCAAGCACAGGGTGACTAAAAATGGGTGTTGGTGTTTAGGTAAACTAGCAACAGATATAACACTGGATGTGAAATGAAGCTGGTGCAAAGTCAGTGTTAAACTAGGTGTAGAACTACAAATAATGTGATCGGCATAATGTCTATAAACCCAAATTTGGTGTTTGCACTCGAATCAACAGCTCTTAACACCAAAATTCCTGACAACAACACCAAATAAACACTAACCAACATTATATCATTGACTGTATATTCTCGTCTTATGGTAGATTTAAGTATATCATTGTGGAGACAAATGTTTCTGTATACGAAAGAAAGAAGGCCTCTTTTGATCTACATGTACTACATGTATCTCCTTTGACGATGTGCTTCCAGAACAATCTAAGTAATATCTGGATAAATCGGAACACACAATTTTTTTTATCTGTACCAACTGTGAAAACTTAAAATAAAAGAATAATGTACCTGACATTGCAAGTTTGGAGGAAAACTACTGGGTCTCGTTTCATAAGGTCTAGTTATGATAAGAACTGCCCAATTTCTATGACAAATATGTTATCAGCCAATCAAATTGAATGATTTCAGTAGCTTGTAACTGTTATTGGAGATTTGTTATTGTAACAAGTTTTATGAAACAGGATCCTGGTTTTTCTCTTACTTTAATCAGTACATGAAAAAATTATAAACCTTTCTGGTCAGTATGATATTTTGGTATCAAAGCAATAAAAGGCAATTGTATCTTGATACTTCATTCATTTTAAGAGCTGTCAACAAATCAACAGCAGTCGTAGGTTGAATAAGAATGTTTACAGCAATCTATCTGGAATTGCTACACTTTAGAAATGAATTGCAATACAATGCAAGGTTTACGAAAATAAATTACTACCTTGTAATTTTCATTAGAATGATTGGTCTTTGAATATACATCTCCATATAATACTTGAAATTATGAAAATCTTAATGTCAATGATTTTTGTGGCAATGTTAATGAAACTATTCATTCTGAGCACTAAAAAAATCAGATGGTCACTTTTATTAGATAAGTGTTCTATTACGAAATTAATTTTAATCATCAATTCATTAAAAGAAGAAGACTATTACAACTTACTAAAGTCTTCACTTTTTGAGGGCGAGGAGAGGCAATGATATATACACTTACAATGTAAGCATGGGATATAAATATAATTGATATAACTTTTCATTTTCATGATATAGCTCATGATAAATAAGATCAAAAAGAATAAAATTACCCAAGATTTTGTCATTTAGGATTAAATAGAAGACATTACTAGTAATTCTTTACACACCATGAATATAAAAAATGTAATCTGTTACAAGGAAGAGGGACATTACATGTACCTGTGTTATGAAATAATAGTCTTTTGGGTCCAAATGACATGTATGATATAATTTGTAGGTACTATGCTAATATCTCATTAATTTCTTCATCTGTTACCGTAGTAACACCATTCTCCTTCTTCTCTTCCACATTCTCCTTGCTCTTTGTTTTCTTGACACCACCGGTTGTTCCGTTCTTTTCTGGTGGATCCTTGATACGCATACTACGCCCCGAAGTGATCATCTCCCCGAAGCCCTCTTGATGGGCGAAGGCGTAACCGGAGCGTACCGATCCAGGTCGTGACTTTCCGCTCCCCATACGAGATCCTGGTCGGGCAGAGCCGATCCTTGAGGGGATTGCACTCTTGTTTCGGATCTTTGTCAGCTCCACGTCTCCCTTTCCCTTCGCCTTCTTGGCCTCCCGTGCCTCCTTCCTTTGGAGCAGTCTCACGCGGTCTGTCAACGTCGGCGCAACATCCATGCCCAGCGATCGTCTTCCAAGAGCGGGAAAGAGGAGGATGACAGGCAATAGAGCTATGGTGAACCAGAATGTCGGCAGACGACACATAACAAATGTGACTCCAACATAGGTAAATGTCGCCCTCAGTAGTTCATATATGGGCTCCGAGTATAGTAGAAGAGCATACAGCCAGTAGAGGGCAATGCTGCCCCAGATACATAGGTGACTGAAGACAGTCCAATAGGAAGTATCTATCGCAATCTGGAATGGAAACAAAACAAATATCAATTGAAAACTATAAAAAGTCAAGATGACAAATACAAATGTAATATGATAAAAGAATAATGAAGATTCTTTTTTTTTAAAATCATTACATTATTCTACACTTTATGGCCTTTTAAATGTAGCTCTTACAGAAGTGTTTTTTTTTTTTGGGGGGGGGGATTTGTTTGTCACTGAATACCATTTAATCAGAGCCACCACATGAGTAGAAGTGGATGTTTCAAGAAAACTTGGAATTACACTTTACATTAAAACATCTCAATACTAAAGCATGCTTAAAGACCTAATCTTATTTCATCCAGGCAATAAAATGCGGGAAACATCAAAAGTAAAAAGAAGAAAGCGTGAACGAATTGTAGATTCTAAAATGAATAGGAAGGCAGTGAACTATCT
Source organism: Lytechinus variegatus (assembly GCF_018143015.1). Classification (NCBI taxonomy): domain Eukaryota; kingdom Metazoa; phylum Echinodermata; class Echinoidea; order Temnopleuroida; family Toxopneustidae; genus Lytechinus; species Lytechinus variegatus. Next base: position 41,738,501 of record NC_054744.1, on the reverse strand, counting down.
TCTTCAGGTCCACATAACTCTGGCAGTTCTTATTTTGTTCATCATACCTATATGAACACTTAATCACTTCTGAAATGGCACAGGAAGAAAGGTGAAACTGACCTTTAAGTTGACAACATGAACAAGCATAGTCGCCACAATAGCGCCAAAGAGGAACTGTGTGTGTATAGGCTGACCATCAGGGGACAGATTCTCAGACAAGGCACCTAAAACAAATGAAAAGGGATGAAGTGTGAATATATTCTTCTTCGAATGAAAGCTCCCCCCCCTCAAAACATTTTTTTTAAAGGATGCTGTAATATTGATTTAACAATATTTAAGCAGTTCCCTTTTTACAGAACAAGTCCACCCCAACAAAAAGTTGATTTGAAGAAAAAGAGAAAAATCCAACAAGAATAACACTGAAAATTTCATCAAAATCGGATGTAAAATAAGAAAGTTATGACACTTTAAAGTTTCATTTAATTTCACAGACAGCTATATGCACTTTCTGGTCTGTATGCAAATGAGGGAACTGATGTCACTACCATTGCCATAACCTTTACCTATGTAACCATCACCACTTGATTTCTCAATATCATCATCATCATAATCACCATCACCACCACAACCACCACCACCACCACCATCATCATCATCATCATCATCATCATCATCATCATCATCATCATCATCATCATCATCATCATCATCATCATCATCATCACCATCACCATCATCAGCATCATCATCATCATCACCATCACCATCATCATCATCATCACCATCATCACCATCATCACCATCATCACCATCATCATCATCATCATCATCTTACCATATGGGATGAAGAACAAGGCGAGTGAAGTAATGACTCCTTGGAAAAGACTTTTCAGGAATACAAACCAGTTGAAGAATTTGTTCTTCTGACCTGGTTTATAGAGCGCTGGGAATCGAATGCTCATTTCATCATTCACATCCTGGATAACACATTGGAAAAAACAGAAAGACATCTAATAACATTACAATAGAAAAGACATCTAACAGGGCATTTCCATGAAATAAGTACGTCTGACCCGATCCCTTAATTGCGGGAACTTAATCATGCTGAAATGATTTGTCCATTTTATAGTTCACATGGAAAAGTTGTGATGCATTCAAATTATCATTATTTGAATATGCATGGAAACAAATGGGGTCAACTATAAAAAAGGGTTGATTTTTTTAAAATAACCAAACAGCAATAACAGTAATCATTATAGCAATAATAGCGAAAGAATAATAATACATGTACATCAATATAAGACATAATGTTATCATTATTTTGATCTATGCTAACAAAAAATCTGATTGAAAGTAAGTTTGAACTTTGATGATACAAATTCATTTAATTTTCTATCACTTAATGTTGCAGATTGGTAAAAAAAGTGAGAGACTGATCAACAAACAGACAGATAAACACAGATCTAAGCAAACACAAAACAGGTGCAAGATTCCAGTAATACAGATAAAATGACAGAAAAAGGATGTCATATGTAAGTTCAATCACTGACCTGGTCAAATATTCCAAGTGATATAACAGGTGTAGACGTGAAGATAGTATTGTAAGCTGTGATGAACCACTGGTCATAGCCCGTCTGTAGGAAACAACAATAAACAATTATACTTTTCATACATTATCCTTGACAATGAAGTATTCTACAACACCACAGCACAGTTATGCAGTTCCATGGAATACTTCTACTTCATCCACATTTGCTCACCTGGGTTGAGTGCAGCATAATGTGAAAATATTGTTTTTCCCTGAAGGAAAATGACATCATGGAGTCAGGTTCAAGCCAACGACCAAGTGATTCAAAATTTATCACAACCACTACAAACCAGTGCTTTCAATTCATACTAATACATTAAAAGGTTCATCTATCAAAAAGACGAATTGAATGAAAAAATTTAGTAAAAAAAATAAGAAAAACATAGCACTGGCAATTTCATAAGTATAAGATGCAAGATCAAAAATCTACATGTGCAATTGCAATTTGATATTTGCTATTTATACAGTTATATGCACATCTCGGTCAGTATGCAATGAAGTAAACGATGGTGTCACATGCTCACTACATCTAATGTATTTCATTATGAAACATAAATAATGTCAACATTCATGGATTTGATAAAGATCGTAATAAATTACAATAATGATAATTTTGCATGGGGCCAAGCAAGCAATGTTGATGAGGATGATACATGTACTTACCATAGCAGAGTAACCACAGAAGAATGCAAACCAGAAATGACAGACAGTGAAGGCAAAGTTTTTGTAGAAGAAGTAGGAGAGGAACTTGCACATTCTATAGTAGGACCATCTACCATGGACGAGGAGAAGACGTTCTAGGTAACGGAACTGAGCAAAGGAGAAATCACTGGACAGTACGGCCTGCATTCCTTCTTGACCACTGATACCAACACCAATGTGAGCAGCTGAACAGAGAGAGAGAGAGAAAACATTGTGCTTTGTTAATCATACACAGATGTAAATTTAAATTGCCAAATACAGCAAGAAGCAATTGCATTATGAATAAGCAGATAAATGTAGCAAATGGCCAATTCCATAAAATATGTTCATCCCACCCCCTATATATGGGACCTTCATGAAATTTTCTGTCTCTGATTTCTTGTTCTTTTTTGACAGTCTGTAATGTTCCCAAAGGACCATGACTTGGTCAGTTTAAGAGGTGAAGTAAAACTTGAGAAAAATGGGGGTTAGACATATAAAAAGGTTGATCATTTTATGGAATTGCCCAAATATGAAATGTACATGATATATCATATTTATTTGATGAAATATCAAAGCAAAAAATAAAAAATACAATAAAAAAACCCCCAGAAGATATTGATATGCCAAGAAAAAAAAAGACCAAAACCTCCTTTTGGATAATAATTCAGTTATTTCATCACTAACTGAAACTGTTAAAAAAAAAAAACATGCTTACACTGCATATTACATGAAAGAACCTCTCTAATAAATTCCATCAAGGTTGTACATTCATCTGCCCAGATCGATCCTCCTCCCAGCAGATATCTAAGTCTCGTTTATACTTTTTAAAGTTCAAGTCCACCCCAGATAATTGTTGATTTGAATAGAGAAAACCTAAAGTACCATAATGCTGAACATTTCATCAAAATCGGATGTGAAATAAGAAAGTTATGACATTTTAAAGTTTCGCTTATTTGTCACAAAACAGATATATGCACAACTCAGTGACAAGCAAAAGAGACAGTCGATGATGTCCATCACTCACTATTTCTTTTGTTTTTTATTGTTTGAACTGTGCAATATTTCATTTTTTACAGATTTGACAATAAGGACCAACTTGACTGAACCATACACTATTAAGCAATGCTAACTCGACATGTTCAGAAAGGAATTGATCCTTGTTTCAGTTGACAATGAGGAGAAAATTAGAATATTTCATATTATAAAATACAAAAGAAATAGTGAGTGGATGACATCATCAGTCTCCTCATTTGCATATCGACCAGGATGTTCATATTTAAACTGTTCTGTGAAATTAAGTGAAACTTTAAAATGCCATAACTTTCTTATTTTACATTTGATTTTGATGAAATTCTCATTGGTATCCTTGTTGGATATTTCTCTTTTTATTCAAATCAACTTTTCTTTGGGGTGGACTTGTCCTTTAGTAAAATTTGTTGAGAGTAGACAAGTAAACTTGTAGTTAAGTCAAATGGATCTGGACTGTACTTACTCTTGATCATACTGACATCATTAGCTCCATCACCAATGGCCAGAGTGACAGCATTCCTGTGAGTCTTGACCAGGTCAACTACTTGAGCCTTCTGTAGAGGGGTCACTCTGCAGCAGATGACTGTCTTGCAGTAGCAGGCTGCTTCTAGGAAGTCGAGTTCTACCTCTGGGTCGAGAAGATGGGCCTGGGAGGAAAATGAAATATAGTTTATAAGTTTACAACTATATTTTTCTGAAAAAAATAATGGACTACTGTTTTTAACAATAACTCTAACAAATATGTAGTGATTGTTCTATCGCCTTTTCATTGATCGATTCATCATGAAATTTTGAATTTGACCATATTATCAGGGAATTCTCAATATTTCAAAAATGTTGAAACCCACATTTGAAAAGGCATCTTTCAAAAATATTTCTTATGATACAATGCATCCCTCATCAAATTTGAACCTAAAGCTGTAATCCCCCAAACATCTCCCAATAGACAAGAGTTGTATTGTATGTACATGGCACTAACATTTCAAAGGATGCCAAAAAAATTTCAGTAGAATTAGGTCATATGTAACTTTCTATAAAAAGTCAAGAGGATAATGCTAAAATTCCAAGTCAACCCATTAATTCCAGAAAATACAAAAGTGGCAGCTCTCTCACCAATGCAGCTCCTGTTACAACAATGGCAAAACTGTAGATATCTCCAAGCTCATCAATGTCCTTGCTCTGGTAGGAGACATCATCATCCAGTTGGTCCTTATCCTTGATACCCATCACGTCCTTGATCTTGCACAGCGCCCCCTCTAGTTCCTCACGAGCCTCCACCTTCTCCTTTGCCGAGATGATGAAGATCTCGTTGAGATCTTCTGTCAAGAGGTTGCAGGAGTACCCGATGTTGATGGCAGTCTCTTGCTTGTCACCGGTCAACACCCACAGTTTGATGTTGGCCTGAGGAGGACATGGAGAGATTTATGTAATTGAGATTGAAATTTCTCATCAAAACAAGTGCATATTAGGCTTCATACCCACATGCAATTACGATCTAAATGTGAACAACACAAATTAGTAAGGTAAATAATAAAAAATGCAATATGGCAGCAGGCAAAACTGTAAACAAATATTTAGTGGTATTGTCAACAAAATTAAATATTCTGAAACTTGACAAGTGTATTGGTAATACACCCCGGTACAATCATGGGGTTCAACAGTAAATAGTGACATTGTTTGCACACCGTGCAGGTCAGCACAAGCATCGATTAATTGAAAAAGATTCATAACAAATTCTATAGAAATTGTAAAGCCACATAACCTTTTCCATTTAACTGGAGTTATATTCTTAAATGAAAGATAATTGCTCCATTACAAATTTGCACGAACTAAACATGGGTCGTGTGGTCCAGTGGAAAGAGCATTGGACTCATAATTGCAAGGTTGTGAGTTCGAATCCCTACTCTGCCATTTTCTCTACTTTGATAAAAAGGCCTGAGAGTAAAATGAATATCTGTCGTCTATAAGGTCAGCCAATATGACTGATTAACCTTGACGTAAAATGTTTCCTAGGTAATTGGTTATATACCAGCTTGACTTTTACCAGCAAAATGCTGTCCTGCCGAGTTCCTATGGGAGTTACCATAAACAGAAACCTAATCCCTTCTCTTATCTTTCATATTCTGAAACCCCAGACCATACCACATTCCTAACCCTACATCTCTGCATGTGTAAATACAGGTATGCTCTTCCTGGTTGCAAATGTCAATTCATCAAGGCTCCAGTTTGTATCTAATATCTAACATGAATTTATCCTTTACCTTGTGTAAGTTTTGGATGGTTTGTGGAACTCCATCTTGAAGTTTGTCTTCAATGGCAGTAGCTCCAAGAAGAACCAAGTCTTGTTCAATCTCGTTGTAGACCTCATCTAGCTTGGACTCTCTGTCAACCGTTGCTAAACTGTAAGAAAGATAATTACCCATTTGATCCTTTTTACAATACAATTTCACATTTTGAGGCTTGGTTGAAGGGACATATAATCAATATATCAATATACAGGTTAAAAAGCACATTCATACCCCCTTTGAAGAACCTTTAAATAAATAGTTACAGCAGGGAAGAACATTCCTATATTTGCCAATGAACTGGTTAACTGATTTCTATTAATTCAATTCAATTCAATTCGTTTATTTTCAATTCCAATAAAAAATATATACAGATAAATGCATGTAAGCATAACAGATTGTAAAACAAACAAACAAAAAAAAAACATTATAAAGATATACATGTAAACATGCTTATGTTAAATAAAGTGATACAGAGATATCAAGAAAAGGATGGAATTGAGGAATACTGCAAAAAAACATTAAGTTTTTGTCGAGGCAGTAATCCAACGAGAGAAAGTCATAGAATTGAAGAATCAAAACATGTTTTAGAAAGGAAAATGAGAAGAAAATTGAAATACATTAAGAGACATAAATAAATACATTCAAATACAAATACAATACAAAATACAATGCAAGAAATTTGGTCAAATTATCAATAATTCATATCATGAGATAAAAGATATAATTTGAGTCTTCGTTTGAATACATTTGGAGAAGGGGAAACAAGAATGGATGAGGGAAGGGAGTTCCAGAAAGATGGACCTGAGTACCGTATGGATTGTAACATGAACTCTTTATTGACTTTACCAACATGGAATTTAGAAGAACTTCTTGTATTATAATTATAAATATATTTCCATTTCATTTTCAAATTGATTAATTCACAAATGGATGTTGGGTGTGTATATGCATCTGATGCTGTAGTTGCTAGCACTTTTTATATGGACTGTGGTATGGAGATAAGGCATCCACTTGAATATATTTATTTACAGCTCACATTCCTAATTCTCACTAATCATTTTACACTTATCTTTTAATTATGTTTCTATTGAATATACATGAATGTGTCATAGGCTACAGTGCTATAGGCTACAACCTCTGTGCTAATTGTTTTAATCCATTTTTAATTGAATAATACATTCAAATATGTGTGTAAATACATCTACATGGCAGTGTTGTGTTGTATACGTTGTGACAAAATCATAAAATAACTCTTCTTTGTCCTCTTCCTTTTTTTGCTGTCTTATCAGAAATAATTCATCTTTTTAGTATATCTAAAAATGCATAGTTGAAGCAGATCATTTAAACTAATGAAACATTTGAAAGTGTAAATTTTTTAAGAATGATATGTTTCTTACGATGCTTCTTGGTGTCTCTTTCTCCATTCATAATATGTGTGTTCATCCACCTCCTTCATAGCTAAGCAAAGAGTTCGTAGACCATCGTTAGCAAAGTCCTAGAGGTCAAGGTCAGAAAAAATACAGACGAATTTGGATTGGTGCAATATATAAAGTTTTTTATTATAATTGAGATAACATTAAGAACCTAAATATTGACTTGAACTTTAGTCTGACTTGCAAAGCGCTGCAAATTTCATCAAAATCGGATGTATACTAAGAAAGTTATGACATCTTTAAAATTCGCTTATTTTTCACAAAATATTTATATGCACCACTTAGTGATATGCAAGTCTGTCAACCTTTTGACCTATGTGGGTGTGGGTGTGACATCATACTAATACTGATGTCTGATGGGGAAGTTGGATCAAGCTTGTGAATCCCTGCGATAACCTTTGAGAACTAGTTACAAAATGCCTTCTGACTAGTTTCTGACCCCATAACTAACAAGAATTATAATGGAATAGCTAGTGTCACTCAGTAAAATACAGTTTCCTGTTAAACAGGGGTGGCCAGATTTACCTCATATCCCTCTTACCCCCTTGCTCTACTTTACACTTTTCAATGCATCCTTTGTCCTCGACCAAACAATACTCTCCTCCACTTGAGGTGGGCTTGATACAAGGTCATCCACCGAGCAAGACTGTTAGACCTCAAAACTTAAATTGGGATACTTACATACAGGTCAAATCGTCTGGCATGTTGTGAGCGTAATAATAATGATGATAATAATAATGGCTTATTAACCCAGGGTAGCCACTTCAGTTCCGAAAACTGTTCTCCCAGCGGGCCCTGCTATTATTACCCGACTAAGCTAGGCTGCCGATTCAGGTGCACACAGCTTTTTGAGGAATTATTTCCTACCAGTACCCATTTACCTCAGCTGGGTTGAGTGCAGCACAGTGTGGATAAATATCTTGCTGAAGGAAAACACACCACGGCTAGGATTCAAACCCATGACCCTCTGTTTGAAAGGCAATAGTCAGAACCACTTGACCATGACGCGCCCACAATAGAACTTTCCAATCAACACAGCTAACTATAAAAACTTACATTGAGGTGCTCAGTGGTTACATCCTTCAAGGCATCACTGGATGAACCAAGACGTTCATAGATGACGGTGTCAGCACCCTTGCAGAAGAGCTTGATCTTCTGACCCTGCTTGACAATGACAGACATGCGTTTCCTTACATTGTTGAAATCAAGGATGTGAAGGAGTTCATAGACATCTTCCTGTCCCTGTACAACCAGGGTGATGGTGGTTGGTGTACGAGACTGAAAAAAACACAATACAATAGAGAACAGGAGTTGAAAATGGATGCTACGACGTGCAGCAGTGCATCAAAAGGGCTGATGTAATTATCAATTTAATATCACCAGTTTTAACTTTAATTAATTGAGCAGCATTGTTTATTCAATTCATTTCTATTTTTAAAAATAGAAGAAGTTATGACATATTGATCTACTGGCTAGTTAATTGTGATAGATTTGGGCCATTATGTGAAAAGCGCTATATACAAAATAGCTATCATTATTATTATTATTAGCTCAACAGGAAGAAGAACAACATTCTTTTAATTTCTAGATGAAATAATGGGCAATACCATGAAGTATTGTTAGTTCTTCACCCCTTTATTTGTGTCTTTCCTGCAATGATTGTTTTAATGTTGTAAGTTGTAATACTCTCAAATTATCATGACATGAGAAGTAAAGGGAAAGAATGTTTGATAACTTCATTGAATCTTCCTATTGATTCCTCATTTTAAAACTGACTCCCTTTCTCACCCACACTGTTTACAATCTGCTATGTCCCTACAAGCACAGATCAAGGTTTATTGTAATACTCTTGAACAGGTCACCTACCTTGAAAACAAAGCCAAAATTCCTGGCTGCTCCAACCAACGCTGCCTCATCTGGTGATTGAGCTTGGTATGCAAGATTACCTGACATCAAAAATACAATTGTCATTATCATCTCAACAGGATGAATTTTAAATCATTTTTACATTTCAATCTGACTCTGGAAAATAAATGGTTCAGCGATAATACCGTAGAGGGAGGTTACTGCACAATGTCTTTTTACTACTGATTCTTTCATCTAATCAGTCAGTCTGCAAGCCCCTGTGTTAATGAGCAAATGAGCAAGATTTATCCAAGTCCTCTTGTGGCTGAATTCATGTCCCTGCAAAATCTTGTGAATTGTGAGACTTTGTTCTCAAAGAATTTACCCACTTTCTCCTTGAGTAAAATTGATTATTTTTGTACCATATGAAAGAGTAAACGTTACTCTTTTATACTAATTATTTCTTTTGAATAAAATGTTTTGATAAATAAGTGGATTTTAGACATGAAAAGATGTAATTTAGGCGCAAACATTATTTATATCATCATAAAGCTTAAACTATATATTTTCTTACAATGTCACTCTTGATATGTGGCACCTTTTAGATGGGTCAGCAGCCAGCTTTTTCTACCAAAATGCAAGACAAGATTTCAGAAATTTCGAGTAGCATAGAATCCAGAGTTCTGATTGGTTGAATGGTGTTTTCAAAACAATCAGGGGTAATTTGAAGAGATTACTACATGGTGTGTGACCTTGCAGAAGCCCAGTGTGGGAACATTGAAATTTGCATAGGTGTGTGATCTCTATGACCAATCAGAGCGCAGTATTCTTGTTTTTAAACTGCTAAATGTACTTGGCCATGTAAAGCTGGCTGCTGACCCATCTAAGATACCTCTTCTTATAAAAATCATATAATGTTAAAGCTTAGATCTTCAGCTTTATCATAATCCCAAAATTACTTGGGCCCAACCAGAAATTAAGTGTAAAAACAACAAGTTTTGTTGCATGAAAATAATTGTTTTGTTTCTTGTTTTAGATCAAAAGTTTCACCTATGTTACAAAATCTTTTTAAAAATCCAGACACATGACCTGAAAGAATGATTTTTCTTCTTTATAAAGATACCAAAAACATGAAATTTGGTCAATATTCAGAGCATCAATGGCCAAAATAAAAGAGGTGATTTTGTCCGCACCAAGCTCATTAACAATGCAAAAACCCTCTAGTCATGAATATCACTTGGATAAAGAAGCTACTTTTTGAGGGCTTGCAGATTGACTGTAATGTTATATAATTCTATTGATTTGTTCGCGACACAGGATGTGTTGTTAAAACATAATATTTGTTTTATGGTTAAAAAATGTGGAACAAATTAGGCAACTTGTCAAATGTTTGTGCTGCCTCTCTTAGCAGAAATCCTGTTATAAAGGCACTACACGTATGTGAAAAAGGTGATATCTGTGTTTCTCCTTACCATCAGCATCAGTTTCTGGCATGACAGTATGACAGAGAGATAGAAGACGAAAGAACAACCAACAATGTTTATCACCCCTCTGAACAGAATCAAGTAGGCTGGGATCATAGAACTTGAATCCTGGCTCACACATGGTATTAGATGAGAAATCAACAAGGGGTGTGTCCTGTATAGGGGAGGGGGACAACAAAGTAATAATAATAATAATTGTATTTAAGAAACGCTATTCACGTTTGTACCATAGCGCTTTACAAAAATTCATATTGAATACAATAATACAATATAATCATAAACCATACAAACAAAAATAAATCATGCATTAAAGAAATATGACTGCAGGTGCTTCTTAAACGCAGGGGTATTGGCAATTTCACAAATGCTTTTGGTATGTTATTCCAAATATTGGGTGCTGCTATTCCAAAGCGTTTGCCAACGAGTGTTAAGAGGAATCTTGGTTTCAATAATTGGGTCTTGTCATCTGATGATCTGAGTGTGTGTCTGGGTGTGTAGACTGATAGATTGTTGTTGAAATAAGATGGAGTTTGATTGGTAAAATTTATGTACATATAAATAAATTTTGAAATCAATTCTATGGGCAATAGGCAGCCAGTGTATTTGTCTTAAATAAGAAGAAGTTTGTGCTTGCCGTCCTAACTTAAAAATAAGTCTGGCTGCCTGATTTTGGACACCTTATAAGCGCTTTACATCTTTGGCAGACAAGAGAGAAAACAGACCATTACAATGCAATAAGTAAGCAGGGAAATTTTCAAAAAGCTGTTTGAAAATTATGCATGACATCTCCAAGAATTATGGAAATGTTTAATTCCTATCAGCGTATTTGAATCTGATCTATGTAAATTAAGATTCTTGCTGTTGGAAGCAAATGCAAAGTTTATCATTTGTCCAAAGTTTAGTAGTCTTGCAGGAAATTCACTTCCCATTTCTGAATATACATTTTTCTTTATATTTTTTAACAGACATTTCATTTAAGCATAGTGGTCCACCAGCAGATGCAAATAGGCTTTACTTCTTTCCATCCACATAAGGATATCAAACAAAACACCCTCACTGTTGATGATCCTATGTGACAAAGACTGCTTCAGTCCAAGTAGTATCTCATTCTAGAAGATATCCTTTTAATGTTGTTACCGGTGGTATCCCTCTCTAGCTCTCCCCCTCATTGTTTTCAGGTAAGGGCTTTTTACTTTCTAGCATTTTTAAAAATAAACAATAATATAGGATTTGTATAGTGCACATATCCACCTTGCTATGTGCTCAAGGCAGTCCTATATTACCATGGCTACGCTAGTCTACCGATCTTGGTGCTCACAGCTTTTGGAGGAATTACTCAGAAAAAGTGACCCATCCAAGTCAGCCCAGGCTTTGTAATCATTTGGCCAAGTGACTTGGTTTGTCATATTTTTAAAAAGATAATTATAATAATAATCAATATTTTCATTACCTCTGTTATATCCATGACATCCCCATTGATGTCCTTCACCTCTCCAAACTTTCTTCCTCCAATGGAAGCCTTGTTGAATGTCATCATATTCTGAGTGAGCAAAATTAATTAAACAACAATGATATTGTATATCAACATCAATTACAAATCATTCCCCGCCTTGCCTAAATGAAATAAACCTTACAAATGAAAACAAATAGTTGACAAAATCATAAACTGAATTTGTCGACTGAATATCTCTAAAATGATGTCATTTTCAAAAGGTCACCTAATATCTAAAACCATTGCTTTTTTAATCACATTCCAGCTTTTAGGGTATATGCGCGTTCATGGTGAAACTGGTTTTACGGCTTTTCGGTTTCAAAGGGTTAACAAATCTGTTAAAGGTGTAAGCTTTATATCTTTCTAAGGACTGAAAAATAAATATACATTTTATTTCGTAATTCTCCTGGAGAAATTACAGGAGATCCCGCCCGCGCATGCGCAGTCATTACGTTCGCAGCATTGATTTGGCAGTCATTTTCCGCCATTTGGGGTAAGATAAAAATTGCTTTTTCTTCCCCTTCTTCGAGTTGGTTGCTGGAAATTATGCGCTAGAGCTCTTTTCTATTACAACCTCCTTCTGATATCGACATTGGGTTCGAGTTGGAATACTTCATGACGAAAATACGATTATGAATCGTGATTCTTGAATGTGGGTACCAGCCCGCCGGCGACTCAGTCGCAGCGGAGTTCGGTTTCTCCACCGGGCCAGACGCCGGCGAAGCCGGGCGCAGGGACCCGTTCCACGAGCCAGCAACCAGCGTCGCATCAACAGTCTTCGTATTCGACTTCGTCGAATACAGTTATAGATAACTTCATGATAAAGGAGATATGATTGAATCTCCGTCGGGCTTTTCGGGCATAGGTACCGATATGGCACTATTGAAAGCCAAGCCCAATAAAATTGTCAAAAACATAAAGGAGATATTAAATCTCCGTCGGGCTCTTCGGGCATAGGAACCGATATGACACCAACAAAGCCAAGCCCAAAAAGAATAAACCTTCCCCCTCAACTTCAAACTCTGAGTTTGAGGAGAGACTAAATTAGAATCGCTTTTGACTGAAGCACTGGAGAACCAGGCTTTTCAGAACCAGTCAGGGAGCCAGTTACTCCCCAGGCATACATGTAGGTCAGCCATTATCAAGATAGTATTCTGAGGCTGTCTTTTTACGATGATAATAATGGTTATGATGATCAGAATTCTTAAATACAGTTCCACGCAGGTCAGGTCCATGTGACCAATGTCAATGATGACAATTCACAAGCTCCAGATTTCGAGAGTGGGGAAGGTGAATGTGATGTGGGCCAATTAAGGCCCAGGCATACCGGCATTAGCCGCTAAGTTTGCCCAGCCCCGAGAGATGGGGCACGGCAATTGATAACCTTGGTCGATATGCCAAGAGTTAATGCTCCCATTTGGGACAAACTAAAACAAGTAGGCCTAACTAGACAAAGAAACCTGCAACTACAAAAAATTCAACGTTCACTAACCAGAGGTTTGACAGCATTCATGCAATCTTTAGACCCAGAGAATATTTCTGAAGCTCAACGTGATTGCCTCGCTTTGCTCAGCAATATCAATTTTGAGCTAAATTGCACAAGGAAATGTCTTATCAGACCTGATATGAATATGAAATTTACAACATTGTGCAAATCTTCCCAAGTGGGCAAGTTCTTATTTGGAGATGATCTTGCTAAGCAAGTGAAAGACCTGAGTGTGCAGCTGCAGGGATGATGAGAGGCCAATTGAAGGACAAGCATGTCTCACACATATCACCCATATGCTAGGAATAAAACCAGTACTCGTGAATCTGGATGGGCTCAATCAGCCCAACATGATTTGTGGTCAGGCAACCAGAGGGTCCTTTTTTAGGGCATCCCCAGTGGAAACGACACAAGAACAAGGCCGTCATGACCAGTGGCAGAACCCAGGCTCGCAGAGCAGAATGCCTCTCAACAGCCCCTTTCCCCCAAAGCAGGGTGCATCTTGGAAGAAAACAAAGTAACTACTTCTACTGAAGAGACGAGTTAACTCAATGATTATTCAAAGTTTCCTATTGGTGGCCGAATGAGGCATTTTGTAAACAATTGGAAAATATTACTTCTGATCATGTCATCTTATCAGCTGTTGAAGGGTATAAATTAGAGTTTGAAAAATTATCTATTAAACCATACCGTTCACTACCCCCACACTGTTTTCATATCAGAACAGTTGAAGTAATTCAAATCAAGAAATTATACACTTACTTGAGGAAAAGGTGATTGAACAATGCTCCCATGAGAATGGAGAGTTCGTGTCCAACATTTTTATTCGGCCCAAGAAAAATACTGGGTTAATTAAGAGTTATTCTGGATCTTTCTGACCTGAAAAAGTATGGCTGTCAGCATTTTAAGATGGATAGCATACATACAGCAACACAATGTCAGAAAATCTGTTTTCTTGCCTCAGTGGACCTCCGGGATGCTTACTTTTCGGTCCCAGTTCACCCTTCAGATAGAAAGTACTTAAGATTTATTTGGCAAGACACGCTTGTTCAATTTACATGTTTACCAAATGGTTTGAGTACTGCACCACGGCTCTTTACCAAAATTTTGAAACCAGTGTTTGCCACACTGACACTCACCAAGCAAACCACATCTTAGTGGGTTATCATGACAACACCATCATTATTGGTAACAATAAGGCCCAAGTACAGAAGGCAATTGATGCCACGGTTGGCCTTTTATCAGAGCTTTAGGTTTATTCACCCTGATAAGTCGGTACTCAAACCATTACAGGAAATTACTTTCCTTGGATTGGCCCTTAATTCAGTGAATATGTCCATTACACTCCCTTCTGACAAGGTAAATGAAGTTAAAAAGTGTTGCTTATAGGCCTCCTCCAAACTAACTTGCCTAGTATTAGAGCAGTCTCCAGAACAATTGGGAAAATTGTAGCATCATTCCCTGCTGTCCAATATGGCCCTCTTTTCTATCGGGCTTTGGAATTTGACAAAATTGTAGCACTGAAAATTAACAAAGGTCATTTTGATAGACTCATTCAACTCTCGCAGGCAGCTCGGTACGATCTTGAATGGTGGATAGCAAACCTGCACATTGTATACTCGTCTTTGAGAGTAAAGAACCGGACCTGGAGTTGTACTCCGATGCAAGCGGTTCGGGATGGGAAACTACATGTATAGAGCTAAATTCTAGTAAAGGTGGGCGATGGAATGCCGAGGAGCTTGTCAAAGCTCAGGATAGTGAGATTGATTATCTTGAATTACTGGCAGCCTTTTTCGGACTAAAGTCCTTTTGTACATCTATGAAAATACCATATCCTATACTACGCATAGATCATGTAGTTGTAATGAAATTGCAAATGCAATCTGTAAATGGTGTTTAGAGAGAAATATTTGGCTGTCTATTTCTTATATTCCAGGCAAGCTAAATGTAGTAGCTGACAAGCTGTCTCGTAAATTCAATGATAGGACAGAGTGGACACTGGATAAACAAGCTTTTAACCAATATACTCCTTACTTTGGCTCACCAGATATTGACTTATCTGCATCTCGACTAAATAATCAATTGCCTAGGTATGTCTCTTGGCAACCCGATCCTAGTGCATTCTTGGTTGATACATTTTTTTTTTCTAAACTGGGCCAAGTTGAATTTTTATGTCTTCCCACGTATTTTGTCTCATGCCAAGTTGCTTGCAGAAATTTCTGAATGACAAGGATATACGGGCTTACTAGTTGTCCCATATTGGCCCTCACAATTTCGGTTTTCCTTGCTCCAAATTATAGGGAAACCTGTAGAATTCAAGAGGAAAGGGTTACTAACTTTACCCTTCTCAAATTTCACCCCTTTTGAGATCACATTGATCTATTATGTTTCAGGATCTCCAGAAACGTTTCAAGAGATTGAATAAAAGACCACGGAGATCATAAGGTCTTCACGGAGAGACTCTACTAAAATCAATAATAATAATAATAATGCTCTATTCTTGTAAAGCGCATATAGCATAGCATGTCCCTATGCGCTGCTACATAAGAAAATTGAAAAACTTTATTTAGACAAAGGTTGGAGTTATGTTCAATCAAGACATTGGAGTTCCTTACAAGTTTATGTGAACACGGAGCTGGTTATAGTACCTTGAACACTACAGAAGTACCTTGTCTAAATTTTTAGTTTTAGATGGTCCTTTTACAGTGGGAACTCATTCATTAGTGCACCACTTTATGAAAGGAACCTTTCAACTTCGACCACCCACACCCAGGTACATTAACATATCTGGGACGTTAAATTAGTGTTGAACCATTTAAGGAAGCTAGCACCTGAGAGAACCCTTAGTCTCAGGCTCTTGAGCCTGAAAATTGTCACCCTCTTAGCACTAACCTCAGCGCAGCGGGTGCAGTCGCTTCATCAGTTAAACATTGAGCATATGACTCTTAAAGATACTAGTAGTGGAGCTACGTTTTGCTTTGGTCAACTACTAAACAAGACAGACCAGGGCATATGAAGATATTGACATTGGAAGCTTATCCTCTAGATAAGCGACTGTATGTTCTTGATTATCTAAAACATTATATTCGAAGAACAGAACGTCTGAGTGGATCATCAAAAGTTCCTTTTTATCAGCTATCAGAAGCCTCATGTGAGGATAAGTTAATTTATATCAAACCATTTCCCTTTGGATACGAGTAAATCTAGCTGCAGCTGGGGTAGACACTGATTTCTATAAGGCGCAATCCACGAGGGCTGCGTCGGTGTCAGAAGCTGAGAGGTCAGAAGTTCCCATCGCTGCTATTATCTCAGACAGGCTGGATGGACTAATGAGAAAACTTTTAACAACTCTATCATACGCTTTGGATCAGAAAAGTGACTTCTCAGCCTCCTTGTTAGGCAGTGCCTCATACTCGGTTGTAGAGGTTATGTTGTGTTCACACCAGGGTTGTGACTTGGTGTAATTTTGGTATCAAATATGCCTCCTGAGCTTTGAAATCTCCTGTAATTTCTCCAGGAGAATTACAAAATAAAATAGAAAGATTAAATGAGAACAAAGTTTGAAATTTAATATTTATTTTATGAGTAATTTGGAGGGAGAGATTACAGGCCCCCCACTCCCTCCCATTACTCAAGGGCAAAATTAGCTCTAACTTGTTCTCATCTTAGTTTAATCTTTCTTGCTGTTTTATCAGGAGTCATATTTGATGCTTTGAATGATGACTGCGCATGCGCGGGCGGGATCTCCTGTAATCTCTCCCTCCAAATTACTCATAAAATAAATATTAAATTTCAAACTTTGTTCTCATTTAATCTTTGGAAACCGAAGCTATTCTATTTTATTTGTAAATGATTTTAAGATTCTTATTCATAAGACTTTGACCAGGGAGTAGGCATTATCACTGCTTACACTCATACATATCATGACCCCTGTTGCATGGACATACAATCGATGGCAACTTCCATGGTAACATTGCTCAACAACCAATCAAATCAAGCTATCTAAGAAAAAAAGGCAAAAGTACAATTAAAGGTAGGTTTAATACATGTACATACATCAGGCCTTAGGTTATTTGGTGCCCTTATTCAGAAAAAAGCGTCTGGACCTTAATCCAAGGCTATAGAATTGCAGTTCTAGGTCTTTACCTGAGTAAGAGTCCCGGTCTTGTCTGAGAAGACATACTGTATCTGGCCCAGTTCTTCATTGAGGGTTGTAGACCTGGCCCTGGCTCCAGTCTCCTTTGGATCATAGTACATCTTGACATCCCAGTTGATAAGAAGACTCTGACACAGTCGTATCATCTCCACTCTAAAATAAGATAAGAAAAATGATATATATAATGATAGCTCAGTAATTATAACAGTGGTCTTGTACTCCTGGCAACCTGTGCCGACTGCACAGACACATTGTTAGCCTAACAGAGCGCTAAACAGTATGCTCAGTCACATCTTTCAGATTGTCTAAGTCAAAACATTTATTTCATTGTTAAGCAATGTATTGTTGTAACATTAGGCATCGGCCCCCACATTACCGGTTGTAACTGGGCCTCTGTTAGTGCACTGGTAGCACCAACAACGTTTCTGTGTGGTCAGTACAGGTTGTTTGTAAGGTATTTGCCCACAATACCAAGGCCTGTGGAAAGAACTTACGCTGTCAGTCCTCTGGTTGCTTACTTTCATTCATGATCTTAGTGGTTAGGTGAAAATCATTTTACTACCAATACCAACACAATAAAGAACCACTGCCATCATTATAAGGAACCACTGATGAAGGTAATGGAATGAAAAATTGTTTTAAAAAAACAAATATTTTCAAACCATGACACCAATCAAATGACTTTTCAGCAATAATTTAGCTGATACTATACATCTCACGATCACATAAAAACTGCACAGCTATCAAAATGCTGTGGTTTCCTATTTTACATCTCATTTTCATGAAACTGAAGTTTAATTTTCTTTTAATTTTGCCTTTAATAGCAGCATTAAGAAGGACATAAGAGAAGAAGGTATAAAGTAAAGAGATGATATACTTGATCTTTAATACTCATGTAATATGGTGAGATGGACACAATGGTATTGAGGATTACAAAAGATACATAAGAGAAGGTGAGTGTAGAGATGGTGTACTTTTAATACTCACGTAACATAAAGTGAGATTGGCACAACGGTGTTGAGGAGGATTACATAAGAGAAGAAGGTAAGTGTAGAGATGGTGGCAGCATTCTGGTACTCCCAAGGAAGGTAGGCCTGGAACTCGCTACCGGTTCTCAGCTCCCACACTGAGCACAAGATTGCGCAAATCACGCACATGGTGAACAGGAAGCCAAAGATCTAGAAGGATTGGCAAAAAATGAAAGTTAATAAAAAATGTTATCATTTAAAAGAACATACATCTAAAGACTAGAATGAAAAAGAATCAATTACATCTGAATCACATCTGAAAAAGCATTAATCAGCATGGTGTTGCAGTCAGCCCAAGTGGAGTAAATGGGCACCTGGAAGAAAATTTCCTTCTTTCAAATGCCTGTGCAGCTGGAAGGCCTCTGGGACAGCCACGATGATGGTTGCCCGGCTAAGGCAAGGGTTATAATGAAAACTATTGCACTGAGCACTCTGGAGAGTAGATAGGACTTATCATCACAAATGAATTTGAGGTAGAATTCTAAATTGAATAATTCCTCATGCTGTAAAAAATATCTAAGAAATCATAATGTACAATAAAAAACATTTGCATTTAATTTGGAATGAAGCTCTTTGGAAAATGGTATTACAGATCCAAATGCATCTAAATTCCTTAAGAAATAATAGAAATTGCAGCTGTTTGAAAATTCAATCACATACATGTAGCTTATTGAAGAAACATATTTATACTTACAAAAATGACCATCTTGTTGAGTAGTCTGTCGAGACTGGTTCTCTTGAATTTAGACTTTCCGCTGTTC
Source organism: Lytechinus variegatus (assembly GCF_018143015.1). Lineage (NCBI taxonomy): Eukaryota > Metazoa > Echinodermata > Echinoidea > Temnopleuroida > Toxopneustidae > Lytechinus > Lytechinus variegatus. The sequence continues at coordinate 41,719,245 of NC_054744.1, read as the reverse complement.
TGCATCAGCTTTGTGTCCTTACCAGCGAAGATAACAATACCATAACACCATGCGGTGTTTCGTAATCTATACAATCATACAGAAAATAAAAGATAACATTGAACATTCTCAACACGGCATGGTAAAGATTGGTCAGACCTATTGCATAATAAACTGATCAATGCTAGAATATAAATACATGTACATGCATATAAAGAGCATTAAAGGGAACGATTAAAAGGATAGAGCCTCGTCGATCTGGCGCTGCACAGTGGCTGCCGGGCCCACGATCAATTGGACAAAGCAAATTTTTGGAGTATTTCATTTCATGTCTATTTCGAAAAATAAATCATGGATTTTCATTTTTCACTTTCATTATGATAGTGGGAAGGGAAAATGAAAGGGAAAAAAATACAAATAAAATGTTCAATAGCAAGAGCAAGATGGGGGTAGAACACTAAGTAGAACAAGACATGAAAGAATGTAAGGATGAAAAAGACAAAGAGGACAAGTTGAAAGGATAATGACAAGGGAAGAAAGAGAAAAAGGAAGAGGTTGAAAATGATAAGAAAAGAAGTATAAATAAAAAGAGATAATGCCTGAGGAAAGGAAAGAGTGGTATGGGAAGCAAGAGAGAAGAAAAAGAGAAAAAAAGTAAAAAAGAAACCTTACCTGCACCCTCGAAGCATGATCTGATCATTGTTAAGGGAAAACCTATCTCCAGCCCAAGACATTGCTCCGTCAAACTTATCCAAGACATTGTTGGGGGCCTCACATCGAATTTCACCTGAAAATAAAGACATGTAGGAACACAAATACAATTATTAAGAAGGCTATTTAAAACAAGCATGAATTTTATTCTTCATAAGTTTTAGAATCACAATCATAGTACTGATTGCATAGTTTAACACCTTTGAAAATAGTTTGAAGTTCCAATGTAGATGGGGGAGGAAGGGAAGCTGTTGGAAATATTTATTTTTTATTTTTTTTTATTCATGACAATTTAGATACATGTACATATACAAGTTCTTAATGCAGTTTTGAATTGTTTGAAAGTATGTTGATTGTTCTAGGAGTCAAGCACAATATCTTGTTATCTGTTTCACACCTATACTACAAAATCATAGAGTGAAAGCTTGCCAGAGGAATATTGCACTACACTGCAAATAATTAAACATAAATGTAAAAATGCAAAGCAATTCTAGACTTTGAACATTGGAGACTGCTTATGTGTCTCATGATTCTCTCCTTTATTTTTTGAAAATTCATTATAGTGCTGGGTCCCGTTGTAGTAGACCGGCCAAACGTCAAAAAGGGCTCTAGATAAGGATTCGACGGCAAAATTTGTTAATGCTTGGCATCCCAGCTAAAAGTCTTGCTAAAATACCCAGGAATAGTGTACGGCCAGATGCCAAGCGCACTTTTGCGTGAAAGTGTCATTTTAGTGTGAAATGTGAAAGGATATAAAAAAAAAACCGCATACTTATATTTTGACAGAATAGGTTAAAATTTTTGATTACCTTTGATATGCGATCCTATTTATTTGAATTTTCAAATTATAAGTCTGATGAATATACATTTCAAATTTGAATATTACACACACGTATATGGCGCAGTGAAACATAAAACAATGATTTCCTCAAAATAAAAGTTTGTGAAAACTATCAATAGTTTGAAATTTGTTTACACAACTTAAATTCTTCGATTCAAATGCGTTTACCCATTGAATGTATAGTAAATGTGCTAATGTTACAAATATTACAAGAATTTCCAATTATTAGATATCTCATTTTATGTTACCTGAAAGGGGTTAAGGTATATTTTACCAGGTGCGCATCTTTCATTAAAAATTGAACACACAGTACATTATGTACATATTTACATGTATATAGTACATACTAAGAGTTTTTTTTTTATACTTTGGTTGGAAGTTTGAATAGCAAAATTTTGTCATTTCTTGCCATCCCTGCTTAAAGTCTTATGGAAATACTTAGGAATAACGTACGGGCGGATGCGAAGTGCACTATTGTGTGAAAGTATCATTTTTCGCGTAAAATCTGAAAGAATGTCAAGAATCACATATTTTGATATTTTGACGGAATATGTTAAAGTTTTTTATTACATTTCTTATTTTGATATGCGATCATTCTTATTTGGGGTTAATTACAAGTCTAAAAAATGTACATTTAAAATTGGAATATCACACACACATATGACTATATGGAACACAAAATCATGATTTACTCAAAATATAAGTTTGTGAAAACTATCAATAGTATAAAATGTTTGTGTTCCGCATCTCAAATTTGTCAATTTTTATGCATTAATCAAATTAACACAATAATTGTTGTCATGTCTAATATCGCAAAAAATTTGAAATAAGATGTAAGATATGTCATTTGATGTGATCCGAAAGAAAACAATATACATTTACCGGAAGTGCATGTTTTATAAAAACAAACTGCACATAATACATCTATATTGCACATAATCATATACTATTCATACATACAGCATATAGATCAGTGCAATACCCGTTATGACCGTCATGATCTGAGGATTATGTTTACTTTTGTAGAGTTTGAATTTCTTGCTATTTCCGTAAATTAAAGGGTGCTGAACGCAAATCTACCTGTGGCGAAATTCATAAATAGGTCTGATATTTCATTTACCTTACTTTGGTAACATTAATTTTATAAGAATATCTATATCCCAAAACATAGATAATGTATTAAGATGATTGAATTAACATTAGTTTTAAACTATTTAAAGTACATATTACTTCATTTATTGGATTATCAATATCTGTATTGGCCATTTCCATGGCAATACCTAATTTTTGTGTCTTGCCTCTATAGCAGAGTAGGACTATAGGGGCAACTTTTTCCGGCGGAAGAGACGGCAGTGTCGATATAACAGCGTCATCAACCTTGAAATCTTAATCAAGGTTAAGTTCTTGAAATTTCATCATAACTTTGAAGGTATGGGTGAAAACTTCATGACACAGAGTATTCAGGTATCATTGATTGTCTTGCATGAATTTTAGGTCACATGATTAAGATAAAAGGTCATATAAGTCACTGAACTTTGGCCATGCTGGGGGTATTTTATTATTATTTATTTGACCAATATAAAAAGGAAGATATACATTACGTTAGAATAAAATTTTTGAAATGTCATCATAACTTTAAAGTTTGATCTAGTTCATGAAACTTGGACAAAAATGTATAAAGTATCATTGACCATTTTCCACAAGTTTCAAGTCACATGATCAAGGTCGTACATGTATGTCATTTAGGGTTGATGAGCTTAGTATTTCATTATGAAATGAATGGCACTTTTGTGAGTAATTATTAGTTTTAGTTGTTTCTAAAGTTATGCTGCTATGTTTATTGAAGAAATAACAACTTTATGTGAAAATATGAATAAGTATAATCATAAATATTTCTTGGTCTCTTGCATTGTAAATGAAGATTTTTACTCCGTTCATTTGACTTGATTACAACAAATTTATGTTTACCTTCAATTTTCGCATTTGCTGTTATCATGGGTCAATGCTTTTATATATCGTAGTCTAAGACAGAAAATACTGTACGTGCACAGGGAAAATTATACATTCAGTCTATATATCTGTGCTGGACTCTGGTCATTAGCCTTTACATTCGTTTGTCATGATCGTCATAGGACTGCATTTCCCAACTGAAAATGCATGTGATGAAATGAGATTTAAAAAAAAATTAAAATGTGAACTCTAAGAGCCTACTCTATTGGTATTTCAAACATCTTTCTCCACATATGAAACCTTTAGCTCGTTCAAATGGTAAAAGACCGATCTATTTATCATTTATGGTCTAATGAACTCACTCTAAAAAAATATTGGGTAAAAGTGCCCAATGAGGGTAATTTGTGTCCAACCAACATTGGGCATTTCTTTGCAGCATTTTTATTTATCCAGTGTGATGAAAATTTTGCCACTGTAAAGTTAATTGTAATATTCCCGCATTGGGTAAAATACTGCCCCAAATTGGTTGGACACATAATTATCCTCGTGGTGGTTAAAATTTTACCCAATATTTTTTAGTGCTGTTCAATTAATTGTATGAAACAATGCCTTCTAGATTCTAAAATCAAGAAATTGGGCTATGGACACTGACATAAGCCTTTTGATAAAGATGCATGAAGTGAGGGGGAGGGGGGAAACTTGCCCCAAAAAGTTTCAAAAAAAGGTATCGAAAAACAGAAGGAAAAGAATGGAGAGCGTGTTGGGGAGGGGATCAGTGGATTGTCTCGCTTGTTGATTTGTTTCTCCAGCCCTCTGTTGTTTATCTCGCCTAATGTCGATGGCTCACTCATTTTCTAAAATTTTCTATTAGACCTTTCCTTGATTGCTTCAAATGAGGGTCTTGCCCATATAACTCTACAAACTAGATAGAAATATGTATTTTTTGTTTGCTAATGGCCCTGGGAAGTAGGAGTGCTGAAGCACCCCCAAGATTTGACTGGGGGTGCTGTGTGTATTATTCTTCATTTACAGCACCCCCTGGGATTCTAGTATAAATTAATAAATGTAACACAAAAGTGCCCCCTTTTCTCGGGACCAAAATGACCTTCTTTTTTAGTGAAATTTTTTTTTGCTTGTCAAATTTACATCAGCACCCCAAGATAAAATATCGTTCCTAGGGCCCTGCCCAACCCCCGTGTATTTCTTTATCTTGTTCTCTAATCCTATATAGGACTCTGAGGACACCATCAGCTCAATGAAAGATTCTTAGCTCAAGAAGCAGTGACTTAATAGATATTTCTTTATTCGGATTGAATATTTTCACTGAATGTTCTCAATTGCATAATGCTAGTCCTTGGGCATGTTGCAGAAAGAGTTGCCTTTAAAAACAACTAAAAATCTATCGCAAGTCACTAACCGTGCATCCCATTAGTTTAAAGTCAATTTAATGTTCGATTAATCACGTTTGATTAAAGATGTCATGCCAATCTTTTTAAACCTCCATTTTCCTTCTAAATTTAAGTATCGGCCCGCAAGTTGTGGGCCGAAATTCTAAGAAAAGGAAACAGACAAATGGAGAATGAAGACGTGATTGGGGGCATACTTTATTCAACGCAATAACGAACTAGGATTGAGAGGTTTTGAAAGAAGGCTCATCTCTCTTTGTTTAATGAATAATATTGCATGTATGAAAAATGCTAATCTATGACTACATAAATTGTATATAATAGGATTTAGTAATTTCACATTATACTCAGCTAAAGTGCCATTAACATGTTTGTGGGACACGCTGTAGAGTACAATGCTTGGTAAGATCATGGAGCTACATGTACGGTACTCCATGTAATGATAAATCCTTGTTAAAACTGGTGGTGTAGTTTTAACATTACTGTTTTTTTTTCAAACAGCACACAAATAATTCTTGTCCTTGCCGTATGCTCACGATTGACAACACTCAAAATCTGAAGGACAGAAAGTGGTTGTAAACAAAGTCCTAGATAATTGTGAAAACCAATTCAATTAAATCCACTTTTTATAATATTAACAGTACAATACACCCAAAATTCAAAAGTTCATAGCGAAACATTATATCATCATTGGTGTCTTAGCTTACAATCAGAGCAAAGAGTCCTGCAATTGTTCAGTTTTCCCCTAAATTGAGAATTGTAATAAGTAATTGCAGTACACACGGTAGAGCAAGGCTGTTTTCAGCCCGGTGTATGATCGGTGTCAAGTGTTTACAGCATTCAGCATTTCAAAAGAGAGAGAGATATATATATATACTGTAACCTCTGCTTGTCATATTTACATGAGCACCCCCATTTAAGAAATCGACCCCAGTTGCCGGGGGGGGGGGGGGGGGCAGGGACAGTTGTGGCCAGAAATTTTGTTACTCATTTTAAGTACGTACTTATACATGTAATTGGTTTATAATGTACAGTGTATTTAATGTTACCTTCAAAATGCCCACCCGATAAACTATGCATGTCCCCTATACATAATAATAATAATGATAATACATAAGATTTATATAGCGCACTTTCCATCTTGATTAGATGCTCAAGGCGCTTCAGAGCAGAACAACAAAGACTATTTACATATACATGTAATACATGTCTGAACAATAAGTCAATGTCTATAAAAAAAAAACGCTTTTATACAGGTAAGTTTTCAGGTTGCCCTTGAAGGTGGTCGCTGAAGTCTGGGTTTTCAAACTCTGTGGGACAGAATTCCACAGGCTAGGTCCTGCATGAGCAAAGGCCCGCTCCCCGCATGATTTCTTAGCAACTGAAATTTGTAAGAGATTAGATGATGAGCATGATATATCTTCCATCTTACTTGAAAATTCTTTAAGATTTGTGACATTAGGACGATTGATATATAATCAATAGATAAATGCATTTAAATCAAAGAATTGAAGTTGTAAAATAAATTTGAATTATTGATAGTTTTCACAAACTTTTATTTTGAGTATCAAAATGACGATTTTATGTTTCATAGTGCCATTATGTGTGTTTAATATTCCAATTTGAAATGTATATTTATTAGTCTTATAATTTGAAACTCCAGATAAGAATGATGGCATATCAAAGGTAGTCAAACTTAAAGATATTCAGTCAAAATATCCAAATGCATGATTTATGACTTTCTTTCAGATTTTACACTAAAAATGACATTTTCACACAAAAGTGCGCTTGGCATCCAGCTGTACACCACTTTGGGGGTATTTTTGCAAGACTTTTAGCTGGGATGCCAAGCACTAGCAAGCATTAAAAAAATTTGCCGTCCAAAGTATAAAAAATCGTTTTGGCCAACCTACTATTGCAGTTGGTAACCTTGCTATCCACTGGCAACGACCAAAGTCAGGCAGCCAATCAAATCAAAGATTCCATGCAAATTTACTATTGCATAGCAAAGTTTCCATAATGGTAACTTTCAAGCAACAGGGCCCTGGCCTTACTTTCAATTAAAAAAAAATGCATATCTGTAGCCTGCATTAGCATCATTCATTTTTACATTCCTTTGGAATTTACCCTTGCCAAGTATTACAAAGAAATATACTAATGTTTTAGGGGGTGTTATACAAAAATATTTGTGACTAAAAATCACATTAACATTGAAAGTGGGATGTAAGGTATTCAGGTGTACTAATCAAATAGATGTGTTTACTATGTGCACGTTGTTACTTGAGCACAAATTCCACTCACACTTTATCACATTCTTTGTAACTGCCCCCCCCCCCCCCCGGATATAAAAAAAAAGATGGCAAACCTTGGAAACCACTCAGTCTCTCTAGATCCTCTCCTAATTTTGAAGTTTCAGGAAGAGCTTGTCTTACTTTCAGATTCGTTTCCCTGGGAAATAAAAACAAAATTAACAACAAATCAAAAGAAGAAAATCATCTTTTATGGCCTATTGTATGAGAGTTACCTTTGCAAATAAACTGTGTAAAAACAATTGGGTACGTCAAAATATACATAGTAGACAGTCGAGCAGGTATAGTCTGGCTTTAATAATCTACTGAAGGTTTTAAGCAGGAGATTGAGTGTAAAATTACTACAAGATTTAGAAATAATTCTTGTGTCAAGTAATTCAAAAATTCTCACACTTTGTGAAGCACACCTAAAAGTGCCTTTTTTTGTTGAATTTCTTTTTAAAGCATTAAATCATTTGGTCATTCCAATTAATCATTCACATGTGAGAATGAGCTCGAGTGAGGTGCATTGTGCATGAAATGGATACAACATCAGCTTGAGAATAAGGCAAGTTCATTTTGGGCTTCATTGCCACATTTCAAACATATGAAAACTAGTGACTTTCGAAGGCCTCTGCCCTTTCACACATATTACACTTTCAGTGGGTATTCCACTGTATGTCTGTATTTGAGCAATATGCATGCAAGATATGCAAAGGTGTGACTTGACATGACGTCTCTCTCTTACCCATCCAACTCTGCCGTCTCTACATACACCAGACTGTGAGGCTCGCTGGATGATAAGAGTAAGATGTCAGCTGCGATAAAGTCATTATTCTTCATTCGAATGATGTCCCCCACCTGAACATGCTGCCATTTTACAGTTGTAAGCCTAATCAAAGTAACAGAGCAAAAAGAAAATAGTTGAAATGAAATTGTAGAAGTAATTGTTACGCCAAAACAGGTCCATGGGGATTCAAAGCCACAGCCCCTTATGAAAGGGAGATTAAAACTTAGTTGAATTAAAAAAACACATTCATCTATCAACAATGAAGGACCACTAACATAATCTAACAACAGCTACTGAAATGATCACTTAATCAAATTGAATGTGATTGTTTGTAATAATTTATTAATCAGTCTATAATACCCATTGACGAGAATGAATAACTGTTATATCCCTATTTCTCATCATTTGACTGGGGTGTGAAGTAGGTAACTTCTACACTATAAAGGCAGCCCTGCCTGTGATAGAAACAGTATAGTTGGTTCTTCTTTACATTGCAGGGAAAGATACCAGCCAGCTACATATATACATGTTCTCACCGCATTTCATCATATTTTCATAAGTCTATACTTGGAAAACCAATAAATCATATTTTATTATACAAAAATGCAATTTCTACATTAAAAATTCATTAAATGGTACCAAGGGAGGTCAATGTATGTATACACATAATATGTGTGTGAGATAAAAACTACTTACTCTCCATTGACAAGGATGAAAGATTCTCTGTTGTTGACTTGGTTGTCACTTTTATGTCTCCTCTGTGATGAACAAAAAGGGAAAGATGAAAAAATATAATTTATTCAATACAAACAAGAACAAATCAAAAGATATACATGTAATGCAATGTAGTGGTCCAGCAGTGGTTTTTGGACCCAGTGAGCCAGGTTCGACACTCGAGTCAATTCACTCCATTCAGAATCAGCTTTGGACATACATGTAAGACCAGATGGGCAAAAACAAACATAGAAATATTTTTGTTGTTTCTATGAAAATGCTTGAATGTATGTGGAAAAGAGTAAAAGCAGTTTGGTAGAATTACAGACCAAATGAGAAGATAATGAGTCTATCTAAATTATTCATGGCCTAGTCAGCAGTTGGTTGAAATTGCAATTATGTGACTAAAAGCTTTACCTTTCTATGACAATATAGAGCGACTTTAAATAGTTCATGTAATTTCATTTCACTTTATGACAAATTATATACTTTTCAAATTTCAATAAGAATCACTGAGCTCTCATTTCAGATAAAAATATTAGTCTAAGAAATGATTTAGGATATATTTTGCTTGCCATATTTCAATAAAACTAATGAAATAGCTAGAAGTTTATTCAATCCAAATTATGGTAGGTGTTTCTCACATGTAGGAATAATTTATCAATTGATGAAAGCATTCATAGTTTGAACTTAAAAAAAAACAAGATGAAGCTTTTGACTTTCAGTTTACTTGGTTTCATTAGGTGGTTTCAGACCGCCTCGAAGTTCGCCAGTTCCAGGTATTCTCTGATCGGGAAATTTACCCCGATCAGAAAATACCAGGTATTTTGGTAATGTGAAAGCAAACTACGCGTAATCTCCCCGAAAGAAAATACCCGCTAAATAGTAGGTACTTGGCGAAATTACGAGAACTTTCGTGGGGATTTTTCCAAGGTCGCAGGTATTTTGGCGATGTGAAAGCAAATTACGGGAACTTTTATCCCAGCGTGTCGTTGGGCGCGGCGGCGTGGGTGGCTGCTGGGCTAGAGATTTTGAATCTCCCGCCTTGCCTGCTTATCAGACCACACTGCGCATGCTCGTAACTTCGGGAACTTATCCCGAAGGATGTGTTTCGGGGCGGTGTGAATGCAGGAATAATTAACAGGTATTTTTTAGCCTTAAAAAGTTCTCGTAATTTAACGGGGATTCTTGTGATCGAGGCGGTTTGAAACCGCCTATTTTGAACGATACAATACAGCTCAGATATTTCAAAGTTGTCTAATGTTTTTTTTGTCAAGTGGTGTTTTGAGATAGTACTTACAAAGTCATCTACTGCATCTTTGATAGCTGTTAATCCAAGCACAACAACCAATGGAAGCGCAGTGGTGACAGGGCTTAGAGATGAGATAGGACCAATCAACTAGAAAAATAGGAAAGAAAAGGAATCCAATATTCAATACATGAATTCACAAATACAATACATAGTAAAAAAAAAAGGTCAATGGTCGTGAAGAGAGTAGGTGATAGTACACGTATATAGAGTACATGCAGTACGTGTATATGTACTTCAGAATCCAAATTTCTATTATTAGAGAAAATGCACAAGTCAAAAATAAAATTAGAGGAGAGAGTTTTGTGAGTTGGATCACAATTTCAAATCAGCAGCTTCTTTTTGCCAGAATCAGAAATGTAATGAAAATGCAATGGTGTGGTGTCTCTTTATACTCATGTTTGTCTCTTCAATTTCATCGGGCATTTTCTAATTTGAATCCCACTTGATTTTCTTCTGCAAATTATTCATCCCAAGTGTGCTGTGCTTTTAAGCAGTTATAGGGACATGGGCCCTGTTGCATAACTTTGCCATCCAGTGGTAACTTGCATGGAATCCTTGATTTTGATTGGCTGCTGATCATTGTTACCATGGTAGTTACCATGGTATGGCAAAGATACTATAATCGTATAGTTTCATGCAACAGGGCCCAGGAATGAATTTAAGTGTAAAGCACTTGAACTAGACTGCTGTTTTTGTTACTTTTTTTTATAAGGGTCTATTCAATGCAATGCAAATCGATCAGAATGCTTGATTGTAGAGCGCTTTGATTATTATAAATTCTGATGTACATGTAAATGTTAATATGTGTTTGTAATCAGTAGAAATAAATCCTTCTCTCCCAAATATGTCATGTGTGGATTTGTTACATGTATGCAGTCATTTCAAAATCATTATTCTGGTAAAAACACATTTATAAGGTTGTATATAGAATTTCCTCAAAACCAGGATTTATTTATTTGTTATGATTTATTTGTTATGTCACAAATGTTCATTGTAAACATGCCATGAACATTTGTCATTGGATTGTGGTATAAATGACTCTGCAAAGCTAATCATGCATAGGTCTGCCTATAAAACTATAAACTAAACATCTGTTTGTCTGCTGAATATATCTCTATGGAACAACCCACAAATATCCCTGAACCATGAATCATCTAACACAGGGCGTGCACTTTACACAGCAAATTTATTGAACATCATAAACATTCATTGTATACATTTCTATGGACACAAGAACAGATCAATGCATAATATTGACGTCGTCAAGAGCAATTTTGCATTCATGGCCAATCCAATTATCGAAGCAAATCTTGAGGGTTGTGATCTTCTCAGTATGTATCTGCTTCAGTTGATCTCTTAAATATATTTTTCTCTCACATATTCCTCTTTCACTTGATAGATAAATATGTCTGTCTGATCTACATTTACTTTTTTTATGTCAGCATACAAGAGTCAGATAAGCTGTGCTAGACTAATTCTACCTTCATTTTATCTAAAATTTCTGCCATCCTTACACTTTATTTTAACAGTGCCATAATAGCAAATTCCATAGAATCCTTGTTTAATTGACTGTTGGGTATCATTACCACAGCAATGCCATAGAATGCAATATGGCCCAGATCTGGTTCTTTCAACATGACCCTGTTAACAAAAAAGTACGAAATATTATTTTCATCGTCCTGTAAAGTCTTTGAATAACCATCATTACACATTACACATTCTACTACTACTGCTGCTGCTGCTGCTGCTACTACTATTACTACTACTACTACTAAATACTACTACTACTTCTACTGCTACCACTATGACAACACCTCTCTCACTACTTTGTTGTAAACATATTCAAATGAAAACTTACTTGAAGGATGAAGAGTACAAGAAAATAAAAGTTGGCTATCCTCAAAAACTGCTCAAATAGGTTGATGGGAAGGAAGGTGAAGATGTTGTACTTGGACGTCTTGATGTAATTATTCTATAAAAGAAAGAGAAGAGACAGAAAACAAATCAATTAAATGCTTTTTAAAGTTCACATCCATTTATGACTCAATCTACTGTTTTACGAAACTTGTCATCAATGATGAAATTGATGTTCTACTTTATGTGCATGTAACTGACAAATCTTATTCTTCATCAAATAATATGTCAAAATGATTGTAAGTACAGTGTACATATGTAACTTCACTTTATAGATAAAGCATTCTCACGCATGATACAGGGTTTATGTAAGTGATAAAACACAGATGGATTAGCTCATCATGGTGTGAATGAACCTAATGTCATTATTCATAAACTTTTAATTAAATTTATTTATTTAGCCTGAATACGGTTCATCAAGACTGTTCAAACAAAACAGTAGGCCCTACTCTGAAGTCGAGACAACAGTATAATATTGTGCATCAATATAAATCAATGCACTATCATTACCCATCTCTCAGAAGAATGTACACATTAAAGGGAAAGTTCACCCTGACAAAAAGTTTATTGTAAAAATAGAAGAAAAAATAGTAAAAGATATTGCTGAAGGTTTGAGAAAAATTCATCAAATAATCAAAAAGTTATTAGAATTTCAAATATTTGATTTGTGACGTAATATGCGAGCAGCATTCCTACATAGTGAATGGTAAAAAATCAATGAAAAGTCGTTTTCTCATAAAATTAAAAATGTTTTTCACTGTACCTTTTGTATATCAATGGATAAAATCATTTCACACCCGATCATGAATAGAAAACAAAATTAAGTCATCAGGAACCATAAGAATTTTGAAATTCATGCATTATATATTACATAACACATGGGGCAGCTGCTCGTTTATGACGTCACAAATCCAAAACTTTGAACTCTAATAACTTTCTTACTCTTTAACAGATTTTCCTCAAACCTTCACCACTATTTTTTCTGCTATTTTCACAACAAAGTTTTCTTCAGGGTGAACTTCCCCTTTAATACGGATTTTCCTCAACCAGGCCTGTCCTCAACTCTAGAGAGTGACATAATCGGTATAAATACAAATGGATACTTCATTATTTGAAATTAATTCAGTTTTCATTTCAAATATCAGGCATTTGGATGTGTACAGTGGTGTTTCAATCGTATATCAAATGAAATTCCTTTTCATGGGAGTTTTTTTTTTTGGTTTGTTATAAAGCCAAATATTTGCTTTTCTTTTGGTCCAAAAATGAAGTTCAACAGTTATTGAGGAAGTATATTATTTTCAAATTCATTTTTTTCTCATTCACACTATGTCAACATGTTGCAATGGCTATAAAATAGATTAATGTTTATGTACTCACATATTTCTATACCTTACCACCCACGACAGGCAGAGGATATTCATCTCAAAGATAAAAAAGTGGTTTCCAATTTAGACAGACAGTTCAATAACTACATGTACTTTACATGCAGTACATTGCAGTTTACAACATTGTTTCAGAAATCTTTTGCGGGGGGGGGGGGGGTGGCTTTATTGAAAAAAAAATTAAATTGAGGGAAAGAGCAATTGAGCATTGAGCTTGTCATTGGGGGACACTTTTGCATTTTGTGGAGTGAAATTGAAGTATTTGATGCATAGGTAATTTTTGTCAATTTTCAGTAAAAAAAAGTCAGTTTTCAAAATTTCTGTCATGAAATACTCTGTCAATGTTTAATACCAGCTCTTATTTTGATGATATGGGTTCCCAAACATGAAGGGGTGTAGGTCATAAATGAGCACAAATCAATTTCATCTCCCATGCTACAATCAATCAAAGATATGTACTGCAAATTATTTCTATTGTTTGAAGAAAAGTGCAATGTACGCAGCTGCCCCTGAACACAATGACCTGCCAATGTGCGTCAACAGACGGCACAATGAATCGTAATACATTGGGTATTACATTCAATTTTCTATCATATCCCAGTAATTCGAAGAGCTTTACATTTTAGACATATCAGTATTGCCAAGGAAACCATTTTTTCAATAATATCCCTCTATATTATTGGCATCTGTAAAGGATATCTGAATAGCCAGCAGTTACACATACTGTATTTCCTCCTCATTGATTTATTGACAAAGCTAAAATTAGGCCGGAGTCATTTTGACGACAATGAGGCAGTCATCGACGAAAAAAGTTCAATGTGACGTGATATTTACCAGTGGAGGCCTGCTAATTGCCAGAACGAGCGTGAAAGAGAGAAATAAAGTATGTTTGCATAATGAAAATAATGCATTCAAACCAGATAAAGTGGTTCAAAAATATCATGTATCATGGTCAAGTATTCATTGTAACATTTCAGGACTACAGAGTAAAGACCAACATATAATCAAAGATGTGACTGTAAATATATAATACTATCATTTTTCCTATAAAAAAAAATCCCCTTTCGACTTGCAAGCAGGCTGTTTCCATTTTCCACAAATCGCATGTACAGAATATATATATATATATATATTTTAATACAGATTTGACAATACATACCCTCTTGATAGAAGGCAAGTCCACATGTTCAGAGAGAAATCATACATTTGAGTTTGTTTCAAATAATGATGAGAGATCATTAGAAAAAATTGAAATATTTAAGAAAATATGAAAGAAATATTGGTAGCGAAATTACTCTCATGCATACACCATAAATGTATCTACCATCCATGTTGTTAATGACTATTGTAAAAATAAGCTATATACAACTTTGAAATACTATTTCTTACTATATGATTTTGATGAAACTTTCCGAATTATACTTTTTTTTCGAATCAACTCTTTGTTGGGGTGGACTTCCTCTTTACATGTACATGGGTACATGTACATGAACGTGAATTTTCATATTATTGCAATATTTTCTCCTCAACAATTTTAATATTCCAATAGGAGGAAGAGTGACTAACCTACAATTACAATACAGAGATAAATTTTATGAAAAAGTGAGTCTGAAATATGAAAACAATCTAAGTTGAGCATGAATTGAGATATTAATTGGTATTAGCTATTCATGATCAAATCCCAAGTTTGTCTCATCAAAATATTTGTGAATGCCACAAGCAAAGGAAAGACAGAGAGAAAGGGGTGTGTTAAAAAATGTGATATTTTCTAATTTCAATTGTGAACTTTTTTTAAACTTTTAATAAGCAATTTAATATTCACATGATTTTTGCAATGTGCACTGTACATGGATATGTAGATATATTTTCATTACAAATATCAAATCACTTTTTTTAGGTAGGAATGCGGAAAACTTGAAAAGTTGAAATGTATCCTTCCCTTGGCATACGATCAAGTCATCATAGTGTGATGAGAATCAAAACAAAATATATAATTTACTTTAATAACAAATAAAGGGAACCTGAAGAAATGCAATCGAAAATAGATAAGATAGAAATAAGATAATAGAAATAAGGAAGCACTTAAAGTTTGAATTAATACACTTCCGACCACACCTCTTTCACAGTACCAGTACTGTATTTCTTGAATGTGCAGTACACGTTCTTTAATTTGATGGGGTGGGGTATCCAAATACTTTCCTTCTAAACAAGGCAAAAGCGATTTTGTGTCTCGCCACTTATGAAAATAACCAGAAATATCGTGTTTTGCGAGGGCACGCAACAGAATTGTATCGAAACTTCATTGTGAAATGACTTGGATGGAACACTTGTCATAAAAGCCTTGAACGTAAACTTTAATGTTGACCCGGAGATGACCTTTGACCTTACCATGTGACCTCTGACTGCAGCATTTCATGCAGGTCGCCTAAATACATCTGCTATCCAAGTTTTGTTGAAAAGTAACTTCCAGTTGCGGAGTCAGGTGTCATAAGAGAGTCTTGCATGTAAACTTTAACGTTGACTTGAAAATGACCTTTGATCTTACCATGTGACCTCCGACTGCAGCACAAGATGCATGTCCCCCAAGTCCATCTACCATCCAAGTTTAGTTGAAAAGTGACTTACGGTTGCGCAGTTAGGTGTCATAAGAGAGTCTTGCATGTAAACTTTAACGTTGACCTGAAAATGACCTTTGACCTTACCATGTGACCCCCGACTGCAGCATAAGATGCATGTCCCCCAAGTCCATCTACCATCCAAGTTTGGTTGAAAAGTGACTTACGGTTGCGGAGTTAGGTGTCAAAAGAGAGTCTTGCATGTAAACTTTAGCATTGACCTGAAAATGACCTTTGACCTTACCATGTGACCTCTGACTGCAGCATAAGATGCAGGTCCCCTAAGTCCATCTACCATCCAAGTTTGGTTGAAAAGCATCATACGGTTGTGGAGTTATGTGTCATTAGATTTGTGACGGACGGACAACATTTGGATCCCTAAGTCTTGCCTTCACCTCCGGTGGGCAAGACAAAAAAGACACATCATTTGGCTATGTACATGTAGGTCCTCTTCTGTGATAAATTCTTATTTTGTTTTATACTGCATTGATTCTGGCAGTCATTTACTAAGCACATGCTCAGCTGATTCAAGAAATGCATTAATAATAGGTATACATTTTAGGAAGTACTCTTTCTGGTGTAGCCTTATTAAGAGCAATCCCCATTCAGAAATATGGTCAAAATTTTACAAACAGAAAATGAGTCCTGAAGTCTTGTGAAATCCATAAAAGAATACCAGTCATAATTCTAAAAGCTCTGGTATTATGATATCACATGTTTACTTTCCTGTAGTACAGCTTTGTGTTATAAATCCTAAAAAATTGCAAGCATTTTAATGTTCATACATGTACATTATGCAAGCAAGCAATAAATTCAAATAAAGAACTGTTGATATTTGTTGTTGAAGTACATTGTAAAAAAATGAATTTGTGGAAATAAATAAATCACCCTTTAAATGGTTTTTAGTTTGAGTGTAGACATTTAATCTATTTTAAAGGATTAAAAAATATCACTGTTCAGGGTATTTGTGCATGTAATGTGCTTCTGTTTTTTAATTCCCCAAGACTACTGCAGAAGACTATAACTTTGCTTTTAACTAAAACAATTAATTTTGAACAGGAAAGGGATATCCTGTATAGTTTTTCACTGATAATTTTGTAGATCATAACAGTTTAGATAATCTTTATTTCTTGTATTACATGCATTTTTCTGATCATTCTTTTTCTATTTGGAACTCAAGAAGAAAAAGTAGGCTTTTTTATTATCATGATTATCATGATTAATTTTATTATTATTATCATCATTATTCTTTTATTTGGCATTTCAATACATAGAGAATACAGAGTTACAGATCAGTAAATGAGAAAAACAATTACTTGATAGGTACAGATTTTCAAAAATTATTTGTTGCTAATCATGCAAACGTACTACATTTTTTGAAGCTCTATGAAATATACAAACGTTGAGCTTAAATGCTTCAATGTTTCAAAACTTTTTCGCTGCAAACAAAATATGAACAAGACAAGCATCTTTTTAAATCATTAACTTGATTCTAACATTCAAACTTTCTAAAATGGCCTTTTATCAGTCCTCTGAGGTAATCATTAATAGAGGAAAGGTGATTTACTTTCACTGAAGTGGAAATTCCAACATAACAACAGGATTAATGATGACATTCCTGAAATTATGCATTACATTCCAACATGCCTTCTTTTCTAATATCTGTTCCAAGTTATTTGTACTTTGCAGAAAGAAAACTATTGAGCGAGACCACATGAAATCTACTGAAATAATATCTTCAGAGATGCATTGCCATCACGCCATGCGAAAAAAAAAGCAATGCATGACAATTCAAGTGCAGGGACCAAAAAACTAACGAGAAAAATAAAATTTGATGAAAATTGATTGAAAGACAACACAAATTTTATGAATTTTAAAAAAATGTTTTAAATTTTACATCATAAGCAAATTGCTTGTCCAGTAACGAATGAGAGTGGAGGTATTGAGGCAAGAAAATAGACCCTCCATCAGAGACCTTTTGCATTGAACTTTGAAGTGCGTGGGTAGCCCTACACGCCAAATCTTGTAGAACATATTATCCAATTTTGTTCAATTAATTATAGTGCCCTTTTGCCTTGATCAAAAATGCCTTTAGCTCCAAATTTTAAGGAAGTATTTTTAAAGTTCATACTTTGTTCGGAAATGAGGAGGAACTAATCTCTTTATTGCACAGGGGTCTGTTTCATAAAGACTTTATAACAGGCCCAGTGGTAACTTGTATCTTTGCCAAACATTGTACAGTATTAATGGTAGCTCTGACTGCATTTTACCAAACTCTTTATGAAATGGGCCCCTCATCTAAAAGATGAAAACAGTCTTATAGACCTTTGTCAAAATAATCCTGCATCAGAGGTGGTCATGTAATTTCATTGCTAGAAAATATACCCTATAGGAATCTCAGGATTGGTTTTTAAAATTGCCAATAACTTCAAATTGCTAATTTTTGATAATTTTCATCCTCTTTTCTGCTACTCTCGGTTCAAGTTGCTGTGCCTAGAGAGATAATGGCAAATAGTGTACATTTGACACCTCCATCTGATAGTAGTTCTTCTAGGTAAGATTGATCCATGATCTTGGATTCTCTCATTAAATACACACTGGAGCCAGATTGGATGAAAGCGAGGAGTAATATGTCTTGGCTGGTCTGATTGCAAGCAGCGCATTCCCATTAGCCCCCCTCCCCCCTTAAAAAAATAAGAGCTTCAGATATCGGCTGGGGAATAAAAGCGCTTCACAGAAAGTTACATGTGGTCCAACAAATGAAGTAATCATTATGGTTTAATGTCAATATGCACAGGACGATAAACAGGCAATAATATCACATATAAAGCATGACATGTGATATTCTTCACCAACAGACTTGCTCTCAGCGAATCAAATACAAGAATTTTGGTATCTTGTAACATTCCACCATCATATACGATATCAAACCATTTTCATGTTTAGAGGTTTCCAAGGATATTGTATTTTGTATTCCTTTTGTCAAATAATATATTAAAACATCCATATTTGTCACTGATATCACAAATGCTTCATAAAAAGCTCAGGGATAAAAACAAAAAAAATATAAAATAAAAATAGAAAAAAGTGCACAAATGTACAAGGTTGAAGTCACACGAATGGGACAGCAGCCAGACTGATGTTTTGATCAAGTACAGAATTATCTCACATTAATATGATACTAAACCACAAAACAGCCTATCAAAGTGCCAGAGATTATTTCATGTGGAGTCAATAGTATGTTTCACAGGATCTGGTTGGGTGTTTCATGTAAAAGCTGTTTGTATGTAAGTTAAGAAGAGCGATTTTAAAGACTGGTGATCCTTTCCTGGTAAATGGTTTACTGTACACCAAAATGTTCATTGGCGATGGTTAAGCATGATGTATGAAAGGTTCACCAGTTCTTAACTTTATAACTTTATGACCCCCTGTTGCACCCACAAATGTAATAACGCCCACAAATGTAATAACACTTTACCCACAAATGTAATAACGCCCACAAATGTAATAACACTTTACCCACAAATGTAATAATTTTTGATCGCCCACAAATGTAATAATGACTTTACCCACAAATGTAATAAATTTGAAGGGATTTTTGGCGAATCCGTTCTAAACTAAAATCCTATAGTAATGCGTTCATATAGCACAAAAGTGCAAAGTCTTTTTTTCAGACCGGGTTAATAAAACATCAAAGTACAAGTCCAAAGTCTTTCTTCCAGACCCGGTTGTTTCAAAAATTATAATATAAATCCAAAGTCTTTTTTCCAGACCCGGTTGTTTAAAAAAATATGATAAAAGTCCAAAGTCTTTTTTTCCAGACCCGGTTGTTTAGAAAATTGTGATATAAATCCAAAGTCTTTTTTCCAGACCCGGTTGTTTCAAAAATTGAAACAGCCGGGTCTGGTAAAAAGACTTTGGATGTATATTATAATTTTGAATAACCGGGTCTGGAAAGAGACTTGGACTTGTACTGTAATATTTCATTAACCAGGTCTGGAAAAAAAAGACTTTGAAATTTTGTGCTATATGAACGCATTACTATAGGATATTAGTTTAGAACGAATTCGCCAAAAATCACTTCAAATTTATTACATTTGTAGGTAAAGTCATTATTACATTTGAGGGTAAAGTGCATTATTACATTTGTGGGTAAAGTGTTATTACATTTGTGGGCGTTATTACATTTGTGGGCGATCAAAAATTATTACATTTGTGGGTAAAGTGTTATTACATTTGTGGGCGTTATTACATTTGTGGGCGATTATTACATTTGTGGGTGTAACACCCCCCCCTGGATTGGTGGACTTTCACGGAGGCCTATATTGCAAGACAGTAGAACTAGACGATATGGGGATAATGGAAACTGATCTACATGTAATTAGTCTCTCAAGTCTGCCGACAAGCCAAAGGGGGAACAAATGGAATTAATGCAGAGATCCTCAGGGCCTAAAGGGGTTGATGAGATGGATGGCGAATGACACTGCATGTACTTGGACAGATCAAAAGAGATTCACTCAATAATGTGCGTTCAGACAATGTACCATGGAGCTACTTTATAAATCTATGCATGAGCGTGCAGTACATTGTATGAATAGCAAGCGATCTGTTTACATTGTCTTGTTCAATCTTTTTTTTAGTCTGCAATATCATATTTCTCTCTCTGTCTTTTTTATATTTCTTTGAAATTTTATGCAAACATATAAATTTGTTTGAACATACATGTACTATAAACCATGTAGGCTTAAAAAACTATAAGGGGTGTGAACCACGTAGTTCCAGCATTTTTACTGTGCTTTTATACAAACAGTATTCATGTACAACTTGTACACTGTACACACAGATTGTGCAATCATGACCTAGACAAATGAACCTGTATGAAGGTCACAAAGTACATGTAGTTCCTTACAGTTACAAGCAATCTTAATTTTAACTTTGTCAATGCTTCTTGTGATGGTAGGCAAATTTTGTACATTTTTTTTTCTAAAAGGGCAACATCAAGACTTTAATATGACATTTTGTGCATTTTTGTTGTTTTTATAAAATCAACTTGATGCATACATGTACAGGGTGTATAACACAAAAATAATTTAAACTAGAATTTAATTCGTCATGCGGACGAATTAGGTGGTCTGTCTTTGTTCTCGGCATCATGATCACTATTACCATGTTCATGCATATCAATATGACCTTCATGATGACAACGGAATGCTCATTATGGATGGAATACTTGTGAAAGACGGTAGATGATAAAGCACTGTGAAAAGGGTCCGGAAAATGGTCTCTTTGATGTATGACTATATATGCATGTGATATGAAAAAAGAGATTATAATCTGTTTTATCTTGCTAAATTTTAACTTTTATACCATAAAATCATCATAAAGGATCATGTACGAGGTGGTAAAAAAAAAAAAATGGAAAAAAAAATCATCTTGTCTACCCCAGGACTCGAACCCCTGCCTGCATAATTGAATGAGATGCAAGTCTGACGCCTAACCGATTGAGCTAGCATATTTCCCATAGACTTTACACGTAAGCAAATTTGAGAATTACAATTCCAATTTTGCAAGCGAAATACGGGCATGATCCCGGCATCTGATCAAAAAATGGAGGGCACACTTCCGAAAGCTTAGAATCTCAGCTACAACATACTACAGGCTCAGGGAAACCCGACAAGAAAAAATGGAGATATGGCTCACGAAATAGAGGAATGTCGAATCTAGTTTTGAGAAAAAGTCATGTCCCATAGAGATTACACGCAAAATGAGGACAAATGACATGCCTCTTTTCATCGCTGTTTTACGCAATGATGCGTTTCTCAAAACGAAAAGTTATGTTAACTGAGGAGAAAGAGTACATTCTAAACTACAACATATCAAAATCTGGGCGAAAACCAATGTATATTCGAGAAGTTACAACCAAATTTGCATAAATTTGATGACGTCATTTTTGAATAAATGAAATTTTTAGTTTAGGCGCCATTTTGATGACGTCACGAGATAATTTAGGGACGATGGTTACATGAAATCAAATCTACAACTCATAATCTATCGATATATGAAAAAAAAGTTGGGGGTCAACGGACTATTTAAAGAGCTACAGTGAATTTACAATAGGCATGTTTTTGCCCATATATGGCCTATAGTGAGAGCTCGCGCGCACACGTGCTGCAAAGTTTAACGGGTGTTAATTTCATTATTAATGGTTGTAGAAGGTTGATCAAGGTATCAAATTGCTCAGAATTTTATTAGCAATGCAATGATATTAAAGAAATGGTTTTTATGCTTAAAATGCCCTGAAACGTACCCAAAAAAATTTATAGGTCATTTGGACGATTTTTTTACCTTTGACGCGCGCGTACGCGCGCGTCATGACCTCTACATGACCTTTGATGACATTGACATTTGACCCTTGACATGAAGTTAATGTCATGTAAATATTGTTAATTTTTGACAATTGATAATGAAGATATGATCAAATGAAGAATTTTACAAAATGGCGCGTAGATGACGTCATCATGACCATATGACCTTGAAAAGCTTATTTTGCCGTCTCTATGATAGATTCTATATATGACGAAAAAATCAGCAAAATTGATTCAGCCAATTTCGAGAAAAGTTGGCGACAAAAAATAGGTACAATGAATAAAGAAAGGAAGAAAGAAATAAAGAAAATTCTGACGAAATCAATAGGTGATCTGTCGTAGACAGACCACCTAATGACAAGTCTGAAAAATTGATAAAGGATCTGCTTTTCTGAAACATTAAGACAGAATTTGATTTCATATCAGCCAGCTAATTTTCATTTAAAACAGAAACCAATGACTTTCATAGTTTACCAAGCATCACTGATGTTGCAGCCTTTTGAATAATTCCTGTCAAGAATATCCTGATCATTATTCATTAGTATGCGAAATGACAAACATGAATCTGCATTATCATCCCCTCTCCACAAATCAGTAAAAACAAGGGTGGAAATTTGATCGAAACCACATCCCCTGGAGAAAGTCATTATGGTTGACATTTTCATGATTACACCAGATGAAACCAATTCTACATGATAATAACTGGTACTCCATCACTGTCATGAATCAAAATTTTTGATTATCTGCCAACACCTATCCCTATATTTCATCAATTACCACCCTGTATATTAGGTGCATTCCACACGATATGATAATCACTATGAATATGACATATCAAACTTATATGGTGCTAATCAAGCATCAATAAATTTGTATTTTATCATAAAACAAGACTATGTCATGGCTGCATGTACATCTCTCAAAGTACCGTAAGTAACGGTGTATTAACCGCACCTTTTTCTCGGCGGGGTAGAAGCAAAAGTCGGGGGTGCGGTTTATACACGGTGACGGGTCTGAGCCAGCCTGCCGTAACCCCTCCCGTACATGTACGATGTCTGCCAGTTCACAACACATCGAGTGGCCGGGCGTAGCCGCCCAGGCAATGTCGTTTAGAGGGGTATGAGCCGCGGGTAATGGGAAGCGATTATTGCAATATTACTTAAATGTTGTCCATAACAAACGCACTCACCTTCATGACACTAATTTTGACTTTATTCTCGATTCAAAGTAGTGAAGTTCCCTGACTAATTTAAAAGAGACGCCAAGCATACTCGGTAATATTTTGTCACCGCTGAGCGAGAGTTGAGTGAGCTTAGAGATTGCGTTGTAATGTGGTTATAGTGCGACTTAAGCTGGCGCTATTCAAAGTCCCGTTTCGCGCCAGCTTGTTTTTTTCTTTCCTGTTTGCTTTTCATAAGATACCATGTAAACCACGCACGAGAGAGACGGCACGAAGCCGTAAAAAACAACTGGAAAAAATGTCAATTTCTTTGTTTCTTGAACCTTCCTATAATCCCGTATCCAAAATTCATGCTAAGACATCAAATTTCTGAAAGTGATTGTGAGATTGTGATGCAAGAAATGTGAATGTTTCTTCCTCCTACGCTGGGAAAGACACAGATCATAATTTGATAAGATGTACTGGCATGACTTGTACTGTATCGTAGTTTGCAATGTAATGGCAGTGCTGTGTGTGTACACTGTGACTGTGAGGTGAGCGAGTGTGTAAGTTGCCAATATTGGCGGGACCGTTCTTTCTTTCTAACATATGTAGATGAATTGATCAAGAACAGCATATTTCTGCATACCGGTAATCTCTTTGGATACTTTGAAATCTTAAAAGCTTAGATTTTGTTTCTCCGTACCTCAAATATGCATGTAAATGTGAGAAGATTTTTTTTTTTTTTTTTTAGTCCAAAGTTGGGGGTGCGGTTAATACACGGGTGCGGTTAATACACCGTTACTTACGGTAACAGAATTAGATTCTGAAATGGCACTTTAATAAAAGTCACCCAAGTCACTCCTGGGTGATTCTAGGGTAAAATATCATCCTAGAATCATAATGGGCCACTTTTGACCACACCAGGACACCAGGGTTACCCCTGGGAGACTGTGGAATGGTACCTAGGGCGACTGACTCACTGGGTAATAGTATAGTAGTATCCTAGAATCATCCTGGGGTCACTCTCATACCGTTTAGACCGAACAACAAACAAGAGGTGACCTAGGAGGCTAAGGCAGGTCATCCTTTGTACACTGTAGATCTACATGTAAACAATCTCAGTACAAAGCATGAATCTGAGGTAATCCCAAGGTGAATATTAGGCCTATCCAAGACAATCTAGCACAATCGCGATGTCACACGGTGTGATACTCTGTTGGACTGTAGATTTAAACTGTCTCGGAATAGAAAATGAAAGTCCTAATCTGAGAGATCGTTGTACTGCATGTTTCCCCCTTGATCGATATTGCACCGGTTGCCATGACAATGCAATTCACTTGTCCAAAGGGAGACGATGTACCTCATGATTATCGATGTACCTCATGATTATCGCAGATGATCTAGATGGTCCCAATGTGCACCTCCTGTTTTGACAAGGAATATCATGCCATGTTCGCTCCAGATGATTGTCTAGTGTGACACCAGAGAGATACATGCATGTAGATCTAAAAACGGGTTATCATTTGCTATAGGGTGACTCCCTGATCTTGTAACATCATCCAAAACACATGTGCTTGTGTGCTATTGATTCAAAAAAGTTATCCACTGTTGAAAAGCCAAGTGAGGGACGTCTCTGAATAGCTCAGATGGCACTTTGAAGAGGTCTACATGTAGTTTCCCCCCAGAGCAAATGTTGATGATCATCAAGGAGGGAGGGGCCTTGAACTTGCCCATTACCTGTAATTGTGTACATGTAGGGCTTTGGAAAAGGCGGATTCCCTCTACAAGGGGGCAAACCTGACCGGGACAAGCACTGCTATTTTAAGGGGAATATACATGTATTATACTTGTAGGAAGGCTTTCAAAATACCTACAGGTGTACAAAGAAGAAATATTTTATTCAAAAAATGAATGAGAGAAAGACACTATATAATGAAGGAAAGAGAGATGGAGGGATAGTCTGAGCATGCATGTATGAATAAAGAGAAGACAGGCAGAAGTACTTACCGCATATTTGAATCTGGAATTAGCGATTCTATCATTGGCCTTCACAATCCGTTCTGTTTCTGTATAAAAAATGGATTTATAAAGACATTTTCTATTAAAAGCAAAGAATTTGCAGAGTAAGCAAAATGTTCTTCGAAAAATAAAGATGCAAATCCATCCCCCCCACAAAAAAAAAGTACAGGCTTGTGACATTTTCAGCTTCGTAAATTCATTTGAAAGAAAAAAAGCTGCTTTACATGTACCTATTAAACAATACTGTAGTGCAAACTAAATTCTGTAATTTTTTACATTTACCTTGTATCAAATTTTGATGAAATTTTCAATGCTGATGAATTTGATTTTTCTCTTTTTATCAATTCATCTCAGGGTTATTATACTCCTTAGTTTAAACTTTTTAAATTAACAGATGTGGTGCTTTAATAGTGTTTTGTATATAGTTTCAGATTCACTTAACTCTGACAATAATATAAACAGAGTCACATGAACATCCCAAAGTAATTGTTCACGAATCTCAAAGTGTTGACAATAGTAGTTGCAGTTGCAGTCTTTGGACTAAGTCATTATGAATATGTTCACCCCCCCTTTTTTCGTTAAAGATGACATTTTTGTAAAAAAAGATGATATTTTAAAAGCAGCTTTGTAATCTTACAGGGTTTATATCTTATATCCATCTCACTCTATGAGTATTAAAAATTTTCATTATTTTTCTTTCTCATTAAAATTCTCTTGTACATTGCATATGAATTCAAAACATGAGATATGCTTTGCTGGTAAACATAAATGGTGATAAGTCTGATACGTACAGTGTAGATGTGGAAAGAGATTCCTTTGTCCCTCTAGGGTTTCAAATAATATTGATTAGTTCATCCTCCCTCCCCCTCCCTTGTGAGAGGGCAAGACAATGAGAATGCAATATGCACACAGATACAACTGTAGGTCTCTACAACACTCATCCATAAACACTGTATGGTATCTTTTATTGACTTTTGTTCAATTGTAGTATGAGGGTATGACCACTGTGTTAAAGAATAAAATAAAACACAATGTATAGCAACAGTATCATAAAAGGGCAAGGTTTCAAATCAAATTTGATTTTTATACTACCCCATGTACCAGGACCCCAATGTACGTTACTGCACAGTAATGCAATCATTGAGTTAAAATAAATTCCTGAAAGGGCTTTGATGAGCTTTACTAACGACTCAGGGAAAGGTGTGCACATGGTGCTCAATTTCTTTTGTTTAAACTCAATTTTGTCTCCCATTCTTTATTTCATTTTAATCTGAATAAATCTCTAAAGCTTCTTTCAAAGAGATAAATATCTATTAAAATATACAGCAATGAACAATATGATGTAGCCTATATAGTCTAGATATAATCAGGGACCACTCACATCCCTGATATAATTTTTAAAAATGAGTAAAACTATACAAAGATTAAAGCTGGAAATGCCTGAAAGAGGTGCGCTCTTTTTGAATGAAATAGTTTTAAAAAAAGATAAACTACAAGTAGTATCAGACCGAAAGTCCAATCAATTATGAATACATAGGCCTACATGTATGAGTTTACATTTTTAATGGCCCACTTCATCAGCAAATTGGGTGAGCCTATTAAACTATTCATGTATCTATCAAAAAGTGCCATCACTACATATAGGAAACTTTGACTCTAGCTGATAAATGAAACATTATTCAGAGTATAATTTCTTCCAAACAAAAACAATTTCATGACCGTACCAACTTCTGTACATGTAATCAATTGAATTTAGAATGAACTTACCCTCATCTGCACCCATGGCTGTGCTTGCTACTGTAGATTCTTCTCAGTTCATCAAAGCATTGTTAATTCAGCATCTGTAATATACAATAAAGATACTCTACAATATCAATCATATCAACTAATGTACATGGCAAATTGGGGAAATATTTTCAACTTTCAGTTTCAAGTTGGGTGATAACATAAGTACTTCAAAATTTCAGGAACTACAAACTGCAAAGTATTTCCTGAAAAAATCTCTCTAAATAATGCATTTTTTGCCATGTTTTCAAGTATTTCCCTGAAAATTATTGATCTTTGTGACTTCTTGGGTTTAGCTTTCATAAAATATGGAATTCTAAACTTGAAAATTGAAATAGCAAATATGTATTGCATGAACACATGTACATGTATGTACAAATGATCGGAGGGGGGGGGAGGGGGTGATGGCACACTTTAAAGACATGCCAGTACTTTACAATTACTACTTTACATGTACAGGAGAAATAAACAGCAGTATGCAGCAATTACAACGACAATCTCCTTGAAAAATTCTAGGATGCATCTTAAAAAATAAAGTGGTACTCCTGGTTAAAATACTACATTTCCAGGAGCAAAACACTAAAAATCTGAATTTATCAAAATCTAAAAAATGATTGAATATTGCTATGATACGTAAAAAACAGCAATATGAAAACAGTAAAACTGCAACAACTTCTGGGCTGATGGAGTCATATTCCCAATTTCTCCTTTCTTATTCAATACATAAAATCACATACTGCTACAAGATAAGTTTCAGCTCTGATGATTATCATAATGTGATATTACATGTATGTGCTATACAAGAACTGTTTATCATTAACATCATCATCATCTTCATCATCATCATCATCATCATCATCATTACCATCATCATCATCATCATCTTCATCATCATCATCATAAAACATATATTTTCATATATAATGAAATAAAAAAGATTACATGTTGAAGTGGGTAGATGCCATGTTATCAGATAATAATTAGTGTTTCACTGAAAGAGTTTGTTAGATAAAAATATTCTAGTCTGATTTAATGAAATTGCAAGTGTTTTGATAGTTTGTGTGATTATCTCCATTCATACAAACCATAAACTCTTTTTTGTGTACATGTGCAACCTTTTAAAAAAAATCACATCAGATTACAAAATTGAAAACTCATTTTTCTGGAAAGAGACATAGAAATACAGTACAGTGTGAGTTTTATTGGAAAATCATAAAACTCCCTACTGTAATGATCAATCTATATGTACAGTACCAACCAGGTCAGTAGAAATGAAATACTCATTTCACACATGATCACAATAAGAAACCTAGGAATTACCTAGCCATTGCAGAATTAAATTTTGATGACATCTGCTATTACAGAAATGTACAGTACAACACACAATAATTAAGTAAAAAATGCAAAGTAATTGGAAAAGCAATTGGCAACCATTTCTCACATTGCAAAATTCAGCCAGGGACTCATCTACATACACACATTGGATGCCACCTCCTATCCTGTTCCATAATAATTGCAGTATTATTAAACCTAAAACATTCATGATTCAAAATTTAGAATTCAGTGATGATATTGCCCATGTACGAGTGTCTTAATATGCATTGATTAAATTCATTATTCAGCTTTCATTTCAGCTCTTATAATCCAGTGGAGATTTACTGTTTTCTATTAAAGTCTCAAATGAACAAAGCATGCACTATTATAAAAATTGTCAATTTGCATTTGTAATATTTACTTGTAGGTGATAAACTGCCAATTCCAAAATAAGGATTCAATATTTTGCTTTATTTTTCACCAAACAGTTTTTCTCCTTTAGGATATTAAATGCGAAACTGCAAGGTGTGTCCTTATTAAAGGAGATTTTAGTTCTGGGTTATGCCTATAGGCTATCCATAAAATTCAACATGTACATGTACATGTATATATATGTAAACTAGATAGTAGATCAAATCTAGATAGTATTATCAAAGAGATGAACTTGTGCTGATGGTGATATTTGTTAATATTCACTCTTGATACAAAACCATTTTTAGGCAGTGAATTATATGTAACCCCTTTAAAGGACATGTCTACCCCAACAAATAGTTTATTTGAATGAAAAGAGAAATACATTGTATCCAACAAGCAAAATTGGATGACATTTTAAATTTTCGTTAAATTTCACAAAACAGTTCCATGTACATGTTTTTATGCACATCCCAGGTGGTCATTATGCTACATGTAATGAGGATACTGATGATGTCATCCACTCACTATTTCTTTTGTATTTTATTACATGAAATATGGAATATTCTAATTTTCTCCTCACTCTCAGTCTCAAGTGAAACAATAATTAATTCCTCCCTGAACATGTGGAATTACATGTAACATTGTTCGATACTATACATGTATATGGTTCAGTAAAGTTGGTCCTTACTCCTTATTGTAAAATCTGTAAAAAATGAAATATTGTATAATTATTAATAATAAAAACAAAATAAATAGCGAGTGGGGGACATCATCAACTGTCTCACTTGGACGTCACTGAGTCGTGCATATCACTTGTTTAAAGTGAAACTTTAAAATGCCATAACTTTCTTTAATATTTCACATCCGATTTTGATGAAATTTTCAGCGTTATGCTAGTTTGATTTTTTCTCTATTTAATCGAACCAACATTTTTGGGGGGTGGACTTGACCTTTAAAAGTAAATATGAATTGCTACTAGGAAATGTTGGTAGCATTGATAATCTAGGCTTTCGTGGAAAAAAAAACCACAGGAAGAGGATCTTGATCAAATGTGGTGGAGGATGTACTGTAATTTAAGGTCAAGTCTACACAATTGAAAAGTGATAAAGAGAAAAAAAATCAAACAAGCAAACATGAACATGTACAATGTAGCACAGAAAATTTCATTAAAATCGGATGTCAAAGAATGTTATGATTTTTTTAAAGTTTCACTTATTTTTCACAAAATAGTTATATGTAGTTACATCACAGTGTCTGTGATACAATGTACATGTATGCAAATGAGAGAGTTGATGATGCCTCACTATTTCTTTGTATTTCATTGTTTAAATTTATATAATATTTATTGTTTTGTACTTCATTGACAATATTAAAGGAATTACTTCATTGGGTGATTTCAAGTTCAGTGTTGATGACCTTTTGGTGTTGGTGTTTGACCAATTTTTACACAAACACCAAACATAAAATGACGATGGTCTCAAAAAACCACTCACTAGTTGTTGAGATGTTAATAATCTGATCTGGATCAGTTTTACAAACTCTGAATTAGTTCTGGAGCTACATTGTACATGTACATGTAGGGGAAGTAATCCAAATTTCAACATCAACACCAAGGCCAACACCGGACTTGAAATCACCCATTGAATCATAATAGGATGTAATCATCGGTGATCCTTTGTATGTTCACAGAGGAATCAAACCAATTTCTCATGATATTTACAGGAAAAAAAAGATATTTCAGAATTATAATATGTCCATTTTATAGCACAGTTTTTATGTGCACATACATACATGTAATATTTACTCAAATACGCTTTGATACTTGGTATCATATTATTACCTCGGCTGTTACCGAGCCGCCATATTAATAGGCACTAAAGCGTTCAAGGAAGTACCCATTCACCTCACCTGGGTTGAGTGCAGCACAATGTGGATAAATTTCTTGCCGAAGGAAATTACGCCATGGCTGGGATTTGAACCCACGACCCTCTGTTTCAAAGTCCAAGAATAATCCACTGGGCCACAACGCTCCACATGAATTATAATGAAATAGGGAGTGGATGACATCATCAGTTCCCTCTTTGCATACAGAGTTATTACTGACCAATTGCAAATGTCATAATCTGATTTGGATGAAATATCCAGCATTGTGTTTACATATTTAATTTTTCTCCTTTCATCATAGTAAACTTTTGGTTGGGGAGGACAAATAAAATGGCTCTTGATTTTTTTTAAGTGTGGGGAATAGTTTTCCCCATCAACCACAAGGCATTTCTTTTGCGTATTTTTATAATGCTCTTTTAATACAGGCCTATAATGTAGCAGTGCATAACGCACTCTCAACTCCCTGCTGAAACATACCGTCGGTATGTTCACTCATCATGTACGTGTATTTAATACAGAAACTTATGTGCTGATTCTCCATACTTGCACCATGGACTTTTAACAACTAAACAAAGCCTTGGTCCCCATGGTCTGAAAGATAAATGTATAAGGTTGTCTTGTCACACCATGGACCTCTCTAGTACATGTACACGTACTGTAGGTCCATGGTCACACCAAACAGCAATGCAGTATAAAAGATAGATGAGGGCAACTGGACATTACAGGGAAGTGATCCACCATCTGTGGGTGGGGAAAGGAATGTCAAATTGAGCCATCACTAAATTATACCGTGTTTACACATTGACTCGGTTCGCGTGTTGAATCCACGAGCCGGGTTGAACACTGCGAAGAAGGGATCAGAGATCACGTTCATACGTACATATAAAAAGGCGAGTTCAACACGGCTCGCGGATCTCGAACGGAAGAAGGATTATGACGTCGCAAATTAAACGCGGGAAATTAACCGCCGGAATCGAATCTTGTCCGTGCGAACAACAACAATGCCAAAAGTGAAAGCGCACGCAGTGACCTAGGTCAAGAGAGTTCGACACGGCTTTCTGTTTACACACGAAAAAATTGCCGAGTCTGACTCGGGTCGCGGGTTGAAACCTTCGATTTTGTAGGATCGATAAATCCGTGTTGGACACGGCTCGCGGATCACTCTGATCGCGTTTACACAGCATAAAATTGCCGTGTTGAGCACGGCTCTCGTGTTTAACCCCCGAGCCGAGTCAATGTGTAAACACGGTATTAGAGTAGGGCCTACATCTATATGTAGGCCTATATCTTTGTCCATTTATCCATGCTTCTATGAGCCAGACTTTGTCCACAATCTCGACAATCAACAAACATAAAGTTATACTTGAACTGTAATGTTAAGAAATGATCACACATTCCCAGTTTTGAGTTAATTTGTGGTCATTTACTAGCACTTGTCTAAAAAGTGACATTGGCCTTGAATCCTCAGAAACAAAGCCTTGGGTCAGAACCAAAATCTGATGAGAATCACCAAAGCCTACAGTTTAGATGGAGGTTCACCGTTTGGGTGCAATATTATACCCCTTTCATAAACCCATCCTCCAATTATCCGCCTAAGAGTAATGCGGATTTTAATTCAATAAAAATTGCATTCACAAACTCCGAAAATAATCCACACTATTTTTTTACGAGCGCCCGACCTGAAAAAGGCGGATAATTGTCATGGCAAGTTGGCAACTGCACACGCCCCCTCTGATGGGGTTGCGTTGCAAAAGGGTGACCTTGTGACCGCACCATGGCAATCATCCGCATTACTTTGGAAATGCGTTCATAAAGTCAAAATGATACGTGAATGATCGCCTCTTAAAGGTCAAGTCCACCTGAGAAATATGATGATTTGAATCAATGCAAAAAAATCAAACAAGTACAGGTATAACACTGAAAATTTCATCAAAATTGGATGTAAAAAAAAAAAACTATGAGTGAGTAAAAACAGTTTGAAGAAAGGATAGCAAAAGGTCATTTGGCAGGGGTATACAATTTTTTTTTAAAGTTCAATATCTGCTCTTTAATTTGATAGCTGGGTCATTCCATGCCAATTCACCCAATGAAAGTGCAATTTTGCACCCGATCCTCTCAGAATTCGTTGTAAATTGGTACACATAAAATTCACTATGGCCCACGCACAAAACAAAAAAATTAGTCAAATCGGTCCGTCGGTTCTCGCGCTATGGCCCGCCCTTTTCTCCTTGTTTTGACAAAAATGGGCGTGACCTTCAACTTTCAATGGCAATTGCGTCGTAACGTGTTGACCAATTTGCACGAAACTGGTACCGATCAAAAGGAAATTCAGAGAGGAATCCAAAACATGCATCAAATAATGTATTGGAGCGATTTATAAGGTCGTGACCCTTGACCTTTACTTTGACCTTGAATTTGACCCCTGGACAAATAATTTTTTAACTTGATTTTCGTGTATGTTAATTATTTGTATGATATTGACAAAATATGTTAAAATCAATGATGATATTTTATTTCTTCACCTTTTAAAAACTCTTCCAAAGATACCATGAAATTTCACTCTAGTCCCACATACTGATATTCATGTTAGTATAAAAGTGTTCACAAGTTACATGATTTCCTCCAATCTTAGAGTATGCAAACACATGATACATAAATTAAGCTCATCAGTTCACAAATGAAACATTAAACATTTATGCTCATGAATAGGTATCTGTTTAGGCATTTTGATGTTCAGCAATATATATATATTATGCTAGCCTTAAATATGCATATACTCAACAATTTCATGATAAAAGTAAAAAAATACTAACAAGAATATATATACATATATAAAAGTTGAAGGTCACGTCCATTTTTGTCAAAACAAGGAGAAAAGGGCGGGCCGTAGCGGGGCCTGTTTCAAAATTGGTAACCATCATGCTTATTTTTGAAAATTGTTTTTAAACGATGTTTTCTCATTTTTTATTGATGATTCATATCTCCTCTTTCATGAAGTATAAGTATCCATTCAATTTTTACAACTTTTCTTGAATTTTTCGCAAATTTTATAACGTGATGCAAATTTGAAAGCATGTCGGACGGAATTCTTTCTCTGAAATTAAATGGTCCTAGGTAACACTTAATATCTTTGTTTTGAAACTGCATGTTTATAAATATTAACATATATATCAATCATCCTTTTTATACATTAACTGGAATCATATATGTAGAAATGAATCATTCCTGCAATTTTAGAAAAGGTAACTCAAAATTTTCTGTCCGACATGCAAAAAATTTCCAAGAAGTTTTCCCTCAGAAAAACCATTGACAATTTTATAGATTTTTCCCAGCCAAGTATCAATGAATTGATTGTAGTCTTAGAATGAATGATGATTTTTAAAATTTACCTGCACCTAAGTAGGAAAAAATAAGGATAACTTTTTTTTTCCATCCGACATGAAAGTGGCATGTCGGACGGAATCTATTGAGATAGCACAGATTACACTTCTGTTCTGCAGCTTTCAATGTACAATAACCTCATATATTACAGTTCAGATTCTGGACACACACAATACACAAACTTACACACAATTAAACAGTACTTAGGTATGGTCTTTTCCTGCAATCTGATTGGTCAGAAGTGATGTACACTTTCAATATGTAAAGCACATGGCTTGGGACCTTCCTCTTGCTTTCACCTTTCCAGTATGGTAGTGGATCGTATTACCGAACACTTTTCATGAATTTGATCATATCAAACACATTATTCCAATAAAATTCACCAAACTTTCACCATAAATACACAAATACCTACAAAATATAAACATGCAGAAATTTTGCCGAAATTGTTTTTCATTTTTACGACATCAGCTTCCAATCGGACCCCTCTTCGCAAGTGAAATATTTTGGTCACTTGAAAAGGTATCGTATTACCGAACGTGTGTTTTCTATGGGAAAAGTTGGGAAAACAACAAAGTCACTGATGAGCTATTTTGACCATATTTTATTGTTTTGAGGATATAAAGACTTCGAAATTGTGTTTTTCATCATTTTTCTATTTAAGTTCCCTTTGAAAGGAAGTTGCAAAGGTTTGAGCGTATTTGATTATTTTCTGAAGCATATGATGCGCGCGTTCGGTAATACAAGGCCGGTTGGTAATACAATCACTCACTATACTTGTGTTTTACTGGCCAAGGTAGTGTCCTGTTTTACTGTAGAAAACTAACATTATGTATTGCTTTAAGCATTTTCTAAATGAATAGTAAGAAGTTTAAAACTCAGAGATGCATGTGGGATACAAAATTTGCCCAAAATATAGCTGAAGAAAATGATAATCTACTTCATAAGATGCTCATGTTTTTGGATTGGGGAAGGGAGGACTCTGTGCACTTTAGCAACTCAGTGCATGGGCTATAGCCTATGCACAAATCTATCAAGTGTCTTGTGGAAAGTTAAAATAATACTTGACTGCAATATTGTCTGCTTGTTTTACAATTCAATATGAGAGTGCACTGTTTTACATCTGAATTTGTGAATGATAATAATAATAATAATAGGGTAAATAATAATGATAAAAATGATAAAAATAATTTTTCATGATACCTGAAATCAATTTTTGTTTCTCAATTTTTATGAAACTGTATCCCACGATCTGTTATAACATCCTAAAAATAAACAGTGAAAAAAAGAAAAAAAAATTCTGGATGTGTTCAAAGAACTTAAAACTTATTTAATTTACCATCCTGATGAATTTATTTCGCGAAAAAGCTATCGTGTTTTGGTTGTGATTTTCAGTGTCCTTGAAGTTGCAAGAATGTCGGAGCGTTCAAAAAATGCAATTAGATGCAAAAATTGGCATGACTCCCTTGATGCTCAAGATCGAAAAGAAAAAGACAGAAATAGAAAACATCAAGAAAGACAAAAACTTAAACAAAACAAGGAAAAATATGAGTCTGCTCTTCTGAAAGACAAGTGTCGTAAGAGAATGAAAGCAAGAAATGCTTCCTTGTCTTCTATCTCAACTATTCATCAGTCTGCAACTTCTGATCCCACTTCTAACTCGTCTGCTTCCACTGCCATCCATGCTCCTAATACAGCTAATACATCCTCTACATTCTCTGCTTCTACTCCTGAGCCAGCATGCACCACCAAACCATCTACCCCACCATCTAAATCCAGTCCATTCAGCACGAAGCACTCAGCACTAATTTCTGATATTAAAGCTGTCAAACTTGTGTGAAAGTTTGCACCACTTTCTGTGAGGTCTTATGCAATCATTTTCTTTTGAATTGCATTGTTATTCAACTTTGACGGGAAGACTGTTTATTGTTCATTGTTCACCAAAAATACTATTGCGATTTGAAAGTCTCATAATTCATGAAATTAGAAAAAAATTGGGGTGATACGATATGCTGTAATTCTGGTAATTTCATTACTGAGAAATAATGAATCGTACAAAAATTGTACTGAACAGCTAAGTGCATTTTGACTGTGTGCTATTAATCATGTCGGACGGAATTTCATCAATGTTCCTATGGTAACAAAGTTATAAATAGATGTCAGATCTTTTTAACTATGAAAAACATTAGTACCCATGATGACCTTTCTACAAAAGGCAAGGAATTAATGATTTGGGCAAATTGCTAAAAAAGTAACATTTTCATTCCGTCCGACATGATTAGTTCCGTCTGACATGATGTGTTTTTGAATAGTTCCTGTTGCCATGACAACAATCCTTGAATAAAGATTTTTTTGAGAATTTAATGTTTGGTTGTTCTTCTGTTTATTTGACTGTGAATTGCTCACTTATCACTTAAACTTTCGATAGAATAATAACTTGAATAAGAAAAGTCAAGGGTCCTCATTTCTATCGATTCCGTCCGACATGGTCAGTTTTTGCCCTTTTACAGACAAATTTTGAAAAGATACTTGGGAAGTTACTTATACATGATGAAAGTCATGTAAGCTCTCCATGTCCCTGTACAGAAGTCTAAAGAAAACTACCTCTAACAAAAATGACAGCTTCTTTTGCTATCAAATTCCGTCCGACATGATTACGACAATTTTGAAACAGGCCCAGCTGCGCGAGAACCGACGGACCGATTGGACTAATTTTTTTTGTTTTGTGCGTGGGCCACGGTGAATTTTATGTGTACCAATGTACAACAAATTCTGAGACGGTCAGGTGCAACCACTGGGTGAATCCAGATGGAATGACCCAGCTACGATGTACATGTAAATCACAGAAAACGGTCAAGAAATAAGTTTTGTTTCTTCGAAACAATGCTTGTATTTCCATAATTTCATAAAATAACAAGATTTCACCGGTTTCCCACCAAAGCTATCACACAGGATGCATAAAGTGTTTTAACAACTTAATTCCACATGTTCAGGGAGTAATTATACTTGGTTTCACAAGACAACTAGGAGAAAATTGAATATTTCAGATTTCGTACTTTAGATAATAAAATACAAAACAAATAGTGACTGAGTGACATCAAACGTCCCCTCATTTGCATACAGACCAGGTAATGTTTTGTGAAATGAAAGCGAAACTTAAAAATGCCATACATGTACATGTAACTTTCTTATTCTACATCCAATTTTGATTAAATTTACAGTTTTATGCTTGTTGGATTTTTCTCTTTTTATTCAAATCAAGTTTTTGTTGTGGTGGACTTGTCCTTGTCCAGCAAAACCAGAAAAAAATACTTGGGCCTGGTCCGGTACATGTACATGTATATTAACCTTTCTTAAAATAACAAATTGAAATTCTAAAAAGTTCATGTGAATCAAGAATAATGCACCCTGTAATAAGTTTCTTAATATGAAACGGCCCAGGGCCAGAGACAACGCTGTACACATGATGTATGTTCAATAATCTTTATATACATGTAAACATGTACCCTGGTACCCTGCTCATTTCAATAGGGCTACAAATAATCATGGAGATTTAACCTCCATGATTTTATCAAACGAGCTACATGTAAATTAGCAAATTCCCAGAACAAACAACAATGCATAAAATCCTTTATTTTCAAGGTCTTATTGACTTTGAATGTGCAGAGTGAGTGAAAAAATCCTTAATAGTTTTTTCCATGCTTGGGTTGATAAGAAAAAATTGTCTTCATTCCCTCCAATACACAATGATAAAAAGAAGAGCGTTAATACCCAAGTATGAAGTAACTGAATACATGTGTACACAACAGCCTACATCAAGTATTGTTGACCTGTACTTTCTACATGTACACGTATACAAAACGCTTCATCATGAACATCAAGCTTTTCTGTTCTCGTCTGACATGTTTAAATTGCATGGTACTTCTACATGTACATGTAGAAACCTGTTTTTTATGATCCAGCTTTGATACTCAGTGCCTTTAATAATAAAGACCCCAGTCTCAGTATACTAGTACTTTCTAACTAGTGAACCCGCTTGGATGATCGCATTTGATCACCCAAAAATGATTTTCAGAACCACCTTGTAAAGCTGTCTTCTTGCTACAGGAACGCTCTAAAGTGGAGAAACATCATGTTTCATGCAAAATTTGAAACTGCAGCATGGACATTCTACACACAGTGTGTGGATAAGCGCACCAAACCATGTACCTGTTGTTATAGGACCACGACTGAACATAACGAAGATCGTTTCCTGAATCTGAATGGTTGCGTCCTCGCAAAGTGGTTTTCCTAACTGGTTTGGCAGATCACTTTTAAGACCACTTTGAGAGTTCCCATTATGTTACAATATTTTCCATTAAACTGGATTCCACTGTGTAGTTTTAGGACTGTCATGAGAAAGGGGTCATTGGCACTTGGTTCCTGAAACCATCCAGTCTAGAAGCACACAACACATTTTCCTAAAATATTTGCAGGCCTACATGTATATACATAATGTACTGTCTTGTAGTACATGTAGCTGTCTACTTGGGGTGTGTTTATGCTTCCAATCAGACTAGAATCAACGTTTCCATATTTTAAAAAAAATGTACATGTACATGTATTTCTTTTCAAAACACCGTTGCACCCTTTAATAAATGCTGATCATAACATTACAAAAAGGTGCATTTCAGAACATAATTTCTCCAGAATCATGGTTTCTGGGGAAGTACAGTATCTCAAAACCATGATCGCAAACACGTTTTGAGTGATGTCATCTGGTACGTACATGTACATGCTTCCAGATGGTAAGATGAAAATCCACCTACATGTACGAATACTTTGCACGGTTCTTAATAGAGAGTTACCTCAAAACTCCCTGGCTGGTCAACATTTTGCATATAATGTGTGATTATAAAACTCCTCTAATTTGTTATCACAATGAATGTATTAAAGTGATCAAAATAATAAAATAAAATAAGGAGACATCGCTGAGTCAGTAACACAAACAAAAACCATAACTTTATTACCTCACCATGGTTGAAATTCTGTGGCTACATGTATGCCAAGTAGCTCTTTGCAATTATGTACAGGGTACAACATCAGAAGATGTTTTAGTTAAAATACAATAGTCGGGTTTACATGTACTGTACTTGACACCTTGACGGTAACAACACTCTGAAAAAATAAACTTTTGAAAAAGGGCTGCCCAATTTGACTCTGCTTTAATACTGGTCGATGAAGAATATAGCTGCTGGGCCCTGTTCCATAAAAGTTTAAACTTTGCTATCCAATGTAAAACTTGCATGGAATCCTTGATTTTGATTGGCTGTTGATCAGCATTTTATGGTGGTTACTAGTTATTTACTTATTATTTACAGTATTATTTATTCGGCACTTCAAACATAATTTAATTTAATTAACATTTGTCACTAAAAAAATAATTCATACTTTTAGGTAAGCCTACTCATAATGTAAAGAAGGTCTGAAAATCCAATGATATTTCATGATATTTATTTGCAAATTATGCAAGTATTTCATGATTCATGATATTTAACCAGGCAATGGAAGTATTTTTTTTAAATTAGCACTGCTCATGATATTGTCGCCCTCTCTTACATGCATCTGGTGGTTAGGCTATGATAACAAAGACGGCAAGATGGCGACAAAAATATCTGTATCTGCTCACCTTCTTGTTGATTTTTGTTATCTTTTATCTTTTTAATATGATTTTTTGTGTAAAAAGAAGTTCAATACATGTAGTTCCTAATGGGGGAAATGAAGCTGTTTTCCATTAATAAATTTTGTGATATGGTCATTTTCAAACAAAAGTGGACATGGGGGTGAAAATTAAAACTTGCTAGAAATCATTAGGCATCAATGTTTTTTTAAACTAGACATCTTAAAGTATATTTTTCCATTTCATTTACATAAAAGTATTAATTATGTCTTGAGATACAGTGAATTTTATGCAAGGGAAATTAAATGTTACAAAATGTTGATTTTTGCATTAAAATTCACATATTGCCTATCACAATATAAAATTTGTATTAGAAGCACATTTGTTGGCAAGATACAAGCTGTGTATTGTATCTAACTCCTAAATAGCAAAAAAAAATTCTGTGAAGTGTTTTTCTGAAAAAAATTGGGTTTCGAAGTTTTCAAAACTGGTTGTCGTGTCACTCACGTTTTACATGCAAAAAGTTTTCTAGAGCTGTGTATTCTGAAAATTAATTTATCCCAGTACTGGAGCAAATACAGTTTATCTGTACCTTATTGTATATAAAGTAACTTGGTCCAATGTGTTAAGGTAAAGCTAAAATTATCTGTTAAAGTTGTGTCGTGTCACTCACAATGTCGTGTCACTCACAAAATGTCGTGTCACTCACGGTATTATATTGTGTATAAAAAAGGACATCCAGTAAGTTTTGAAGCGTTTTACCAGGTATACAGTCAAAATGTTGTTCCTGCCATCATTTAGGCCTATTTTAGGCTAATAATTTCCTCCATCTTCCTAATTTTACTCCTTTTTATGAAAATATTGAATTTGACATTGAGTTCATCTATTTTCTCTCCTCTCCGTGGTTGCCTTGGTTTAAAAAATCCTGACAATTTTCCATTGGTTTGAAGACTCGGATCCTAATTCATATTTTGGTGAATGTACTGTGATTAAGAATATAACAACATAATCAACACAAAATTATGAATGTATCAAGAGAAAAACCACTATACTTTAGCAATGGACATATTTACAATGCATAAAGGGTTGGTGATGGTGATGTTTCAAGTCATACCTAGCTATTACTAGAACATTCACTGTCTCCATTTACAGAAATGAGCAGAAAGTTCACCTTTCTTTTGAGCAATGTTTTTTCTTTACTCATAGAGCTTTAGAAAAGTCAGGGATCCTTTTTTGAAATTTGCAGAAATTTAGTGGTAAAGTAGTGTACATGAGATATAAGAGATCACCATGAACACCAAACATTTTTTCAAATTCAGAAAAGAAAATATTTTTCTTTTCCTTCTGATTGATTAAATCAACCTTTTCATTTGCCATAAAACTTGTATTCCAGGACATGAAATAAACAAATTTGCAAGAAAACAAACATTTCAGGTGAGAATGTACTGAGATTTGATAGAACATTTTGGATATTGCTTGAAGCAGCTACATGCCAAGTTCAAAATCGTTATTTGTTCGGCCACCATTCATACCGCTAGTGATTAACTACATGTAGTGTCTGAACAGCAAACTACCATAAGTGGGCCGATGTGTGTTCAGAGCAGATTTGCAGTTACACATATTCATTACAACAAAATGATGCATGTTCCCAACAAGTCCCAACCGAGACCGCATTTTGATTTGAGCAACTTTGGATGGGTTGCCATGTACCAGCAGATCAATTTTTTTTTTTTGGGGGGGGTACCCTGATAAGAACAGAGCTGGACCTCGAGGGGGAAAAGCTATTGAGGTATAAAGGGACCATGCCAGATGATGTTAGCGACTATTGAGAATACCTTTCTTACAAGGAAAAATTATTCCATCCGTTGTGGATGCTGAATTGTAGGAACCTGTAAACTTTCATATACAGATAGGGAGAAAGAGTTAAAGTTTTGAATGATATCAGGCCACAAAAAGAATGTTTGAGTTGATGTCAATGCCAAGACCTCATAACACCTCCTTCAAGTGCCCCCTCCTCCTCTAAAGAGGAGAGTGGTAGAAGCCCTAGTGTGACAGTGTGGTATGGTATAGGGAATGTGAGTTGATGGGCAAATATGACCATAAACCAAGAATAAAACATCAGGATGACATATTATGAACTTTAAAGAAAGCAGTTATTATGTAATTAAGCTTGTTTTTTGATTAATGGTATTTTACTTTTCTAGATCATGCAAAAAATACTTTCAATGTTGAGATAAATGTTGTATTTTTGCACTTGTCGTGTCACTCACGTTTTGCATGTCGTGTCACTCACGGTATATAGGAGGGTACCATTTTCCATAGAGAAGGTTTGATTGATTTTGACTATATGTGTTAGATAGGTACACTATCTATGTCCATTTACTGGTACTCACAGTACTCCATGACAATTACTTGGGCACGAATCCAACCATATGTGTTAGTGGTCAGAAACCCATGTCCAAAATTTGTCGTGTCACTCACGCACCGTTTTTTAATCATATCTACTAAACAAATTGTTGAATTCAAATCAAACTCGCAGTGGCCCATGCCAGTCCTACATTGTATATAATATAGTAGTCATGATTGATTCATAACCTTTAAGTTTGAAGATATGAGCCCTTAAACCTCTCCGATTGTCGTGTCACTCACGTTTGAAAATGACCATATTTAAAAAAAGTTAAAGAAATCGAGTATTTTGGAGTAACATTGTTGTCTCCATAATACTTGGTGTGTGTGGGCCTGTGCCATCCCATCCCAGGCTTCATGGAGAGTAAGCATACGTGCTACGTTAACTACTTTTACTCTCCAGAAGCCTCCAGGCTAATCTGGACTCCAGATCCAGGAATCTCCAAAGAAGTTGAAGGATCAGCTCACTCAAGGGTTCATTACCATCCTGCCTGTGGGGAATCTACAGGTAGGACTATGGTATGCCAATGCTGTATACAGCACACACTTAAAAAAAAATTAAAATATCAATTTTGTAATAAAAAATACTAATTTCCATACAGTTGAAATCTATATTTCATAACTTGGGAGTAATTTTTGTATTCACCAAAGCACTTGAAAACTTGAATTTTTGGCATACAGGTGTCTACGCCTTCTAAGGGGGAAAGTAATATGGCAAGACAATTTGTCATTTTTCAATTTCTATTTTTAATTAAGAAAAAATAATTTAAAGAACCAAATTTACTATTGGCTATCAGGGGCGGATCCAGCTTTCGCCAATAGTGGGAGGGGGTTGAAAAAAATTCATCACAATATTTCTCGATTGTCCACTATTGTACGTATAATCTGATTTTTTGTTGGTTTTCAGGGGGGTAGTCCTAACTAAAAACTAAAGTTTAAAGTATAGTTTTTATTGTTATAAACAAGATAAGGTATCTCATGTGGTCTTTATATATAATGCAAGCACGAAGCTCGAGCTTAATTTCTTTGATATTTTATGTCCTTATACCTGAAGATTCTGAGCAGTTTTTATAATCATGAACAAAGATAAGTATCCAACTAAACAATGCGAGCGCGAAGTCGAAATTTTCATATAGTAACGTAAAAAGGGACTCAATTTATTAGGACTGTTTTAAGTATTAATGTGGAGGATACATGTATCACCAATTAAATAATGAGAGTGCGAAGCGTGAGCTAAAATTGTTTGATATTCCATCCTGAAAACTGGACAGTAAAGCGTGTTTTTATTTAAATAAAGAACAAGCTGCGTGTCTCAAACAACTTAACGATGCGCAAAGAACGAGCTTCATAAATTTTTGATATACTGACATAATAAAGGGGCATTTTGAGAAATTTTGGTAAGAATTTCCAAAGAGGATAGGCATCTCACTAATCAATCAATGCCAATGCGCAGCGCGAGCTGAAAATTTTGATATATATCAACAATTTTTGTATATATATCAAACAAAATAATGAA
Source organism: Lytechinus variegatus (assembly GCF_018143015.1). Classification (NCBI taxonomy): domain Eukaryota; kingdom Metazoa; phylum Echinodermata; class Echinoidea; order Temnopleuroida; family Toxopneustidae; genus Lytechinus; species Lytechinus variegatus. The sequence goes on along the minus strand of NC_054744.1, from coordinate 41,675,438 downwards.
AGCTTGAAATGCAAGCTAAAATACATGCAAATTGATTTCAGAACTGGATATAATTGAGTGCAATTTAATCCTCTTGAATGCAATTCATTAACTTTACACATGCGAAGCGCGACAAATATTTTTTTATATTAAGTATATTTTCAAATTCTTCCCCTCACCTTTCTCTTGTTTCCTTTCGGGGTCGGGCCGGTCCTTACAAGGCTGTAAATTACACATCATGGGTATAATACCCTTCCTTACTTTTATTTATGTTTTTCATCGTTTCTATCAAGTCGAAGATTAAGAGTAGACTACACTGTAATCTGCAGGTTGCCAAAATATAGGGGGGGGGGGAAGCCGGCTCTGCCCCCTCTTGGATCCACGCCTGGCTACCGTACTAGAACTTAATGCTAGATTTAGAAGAACTGAGATTGCAGTCTTTGTTTTTAATTCAAATTTTAAAAATTGGATTGAGAAAATTAAATTTGGTGGAATTCAATGACTCAGAATCAGATCAGACACTCAGAGATTGCTCCTGATGCACTTTCAAATTCAAGCTTGAATTAGCCATAGAAAGATAGTAGCAACCAAACTCGACGTTAAGAACGGATATCTACAGAGTACAGGACTCTAGTATCAGGAGAAATTTATTCATCCGCAACCTGATGACAATTTGATGAAAAAAAACCAACACAAATAATTACCAACGGGACTACACCATACCATACGCGTGTACACAAAATTACAATCACAGATGCAAACGCAAATACACGAAAATATGTTTTCTATCCCTTACCTCTGGATAATTTGCAATTAGCTTACTTAGTACTTCAGAATTCACACAGCAAAATCCATGAAATAAATATAAATCCTTTTATAATCATCCAAAGTTTTCGACTGTTAAAATGAGATCTCGCCAGAATCAAAGTTTCGTTTCACTCCGCACACCCATAATCAATCATAATAATCAATTTGTGAATATTCATGAGCTACACAGGTACGTCACTAAACACTGATCGTACTTTATTGTTGCCGAGTGACTTGATCAACCTCCGATATTTTGTTCGTCAATATTATTGATTTGTTCTTTAAGAATGTCTTGTAAACGCCCCGAAAAAGAATCAATATATGTCCAAGGCATATGCCATACTTCATGTTTGTAACTAAAGAATGCAAGAGCTAGAGATCGGATTTGAAACTTCTTATAGATGAAATAGCCCGAGATCTTAGTCCCGGATCTTAGTACGGTATATGAATATTGAGAATTCGGAATTCATATTTCCCCAAAATATTTGTTACCACAACATTGAGTCGATCATTGGTTTCATGGGGTTTCATGATGGATATCAGATTTTAAAAGACAATTTTCAGGAAATATGCAGATGAGGCCCGGACCCTAGTTGATGATATGCTATGATATAGCTCATCTCTCATTTGTAGGGGCAGGGGGCGGGGAACTCGCGCAGAACCATCATCAAAATCGGACGGATGTAAAATAGGAAAGTTATGGCATTTTAGATTTTCACTTTTTTCACAAAATAGTTATATGCACAATTTAGTCACACTTATGCAAATGAGAGATTCGATGATGTCACTCACTCATCACTCACTATTTCTTTTGTTTGAATTATACAATATTTTTATTTTTACAGATTTGACAATAAGGACCAACTAGACTGAACCAAATAATAGCAATTCCACAAGTTCAGGGAGAAAAAAAAACTTTGTTCCACAGGACAATGAGGAGAAAATTAGAATATTTCATAAAATAAAATACAAAAGAAATAGTGAGTGAGTAAGTGATGTCATCAGTTCCCTCATTTGCATATATACCGACCGGGATGTGCAAATAACTGTTTTGTGAAAAGTAAGCGAAAATTAAAATCCGATTTTGATGAAATTTTCTGAATGTTGTTTTTTGGATTATTCTCTTTTCAGGCATTCAAATAATCTTTTTTGTCGGGGTGGATTTGTCCTCAAGGGTAAGGTTTCACACGCTAATACTTGTTACAGGGATGGTCCGGGGTAAAAATATTTATATCTTAACTACATAGAGGAGAATTCACTGAGCAAGGTGCTGAAAATTTCATCAAAATCGGATAACAAATGATGTCACATCCCCACTTTCCGTTTTCTTATGTTACTAGAATTACATAAAATCATAATTTTTGCTTGTGTGAATAATATGCCTGTCTCGTTCATAATGAAATAGGTTGCAGCAATAAATATCTAATGCACTAAATCATAAATTGTCAGTCCAGTTTTTATAGTTCTTGGAGGAAAAAAATTGAATTAATAAACCTAATTTCATATAATAAAATACAAAAGAACAAGAGGGGATGTGACATCATCAGCCCACCTAATGGATATGCATGACGACTGTTTTCACAAAATATTGCTAAACTTAAAAATTCAATAACTTTATTTGTTATCCGCGATTTTGATGAAATTTTCGGCATTTTGTTTAGTGAATTTTACTCTTTTTTTTGCACTCCCTTTAAGGGGTACATTTTTAGAACATGGAAAATACTTGTTTAGGGTGATTTTTTGAAACCCCACAGTCACGCATGGTATCCACTCGTCAATGGAAGTGCCCTCCCCCTCCCGGGATTCTAAATTATGAAGACTTACATGACTTACGAGTCAATTATAATCTTGATGTATGAGGGCGCTAGACCTCATCTGTTCTCAGGGCTAATCATTGATCTATGGCGCTGAATCGCCTGGAGAGTTACTTGAAGGGATTTTTCGATGTTGTGTCATGTTTTTACTGCCGATAAAGTATGTTTTACCCATCAGGTACCATAGGAACTACAAAGGAACTTTGCTTCAAGGCCAATCAAAAGTAAGGAAAGAAGTCAGATCTGACAACTCTTCAGATGGAAAATGTTGGTGAAATGCCCCCCCACTAAAGTGATCACAAGGCAGCATAATTATCATAATTAGTTTCACAGGTCAGGAGATAATTGAACCTCTTTGTTAAATGGACTTTTTAAAGCACTATTCGTCATAAACATACATATATCTCTTGAGGGATAATTTCAAATGTAATTTTATATTTACAAGTCTTAAGAACAGCATGCTTATAGAACAGACTTTTTTAAAAATAAAAAAGATAATTTTTGATAAGCACTAATGGCAACTCCTACAATTTAAAAAAAAATTTTTTTTGATAATTATGATACAAGCTGAACAAGATAGAAGTTGTGAGGAAGAAAAAGAAAAAGAGAGGGGAGGGGGAGTGAAAGAGAAAGGATGAGAGTAGATGGTCATTTGAAGGGATAAGGGGAAAGCAATAGCTAAACTATTCATCTAAAAACAACAAAAAAGAACTTTTGAAATGGACACCGAATATATGCAGAAATGTTTAGACGTATTAAAAGCTCATAGACTAAATTTTTCAAATGACACAAGGAAATCGTCAATAAATTCATGTAAGTGAGCACTACTCACTTTTGTAAAGGGTATGAAAAATACACACACTCACTTTCCTATACACACATATCCACAGGCAGTCATACATGCTTAAGGCATCAATTATGGACAGTAAGCCCCCCCAAACACAAAAAAAAGCTATCATAAATGCAGAAAAGTTGGGACCCACACTCATGTGTCTGTAATAAATTGCCAGTAACCGAGGACATAAGGGGTTCATATGAATTTTCATTGAAGTATGATTTTAGCAGCATTACCTTTGTTCAAATTGCAGCAATTTGAGAGTCTCAAAACAAGGACCATCCCTGATTTAATAGTGTTCTGTCATACTTGTGTCCATGGTTGTTGGCAATTACCGACACACATACACAAAAAGCCAACAAACAGATTTTTCCTGTAGGTTCAAAACTAGCTATTCACTAAAAAAACCCCACTACATATGCCAAGGAAATTGCACTTCTAAGGAATCGACATTGACTTTTAAGTATCATATGTATTAAGAGCTAACAATAATACACGCTCACAACTCATTAGTCAAAAATTAAAAAGGCACTTACTGATATATTTAGCTATGTGTTTTTTATTGAAACAGTTACCACCGATTCATAGGAACTGTAACATAACATTTTATCCAAAGCAGATACAAATACTTTGAATATATATTTGTATATTTATATTTAATTTATATACATTGTACAAACACATCGGCTTGAATTCACAAAACTCTACCTTGGGTTTTTGCACACACACTGAATGTGATTCAACCTCTTATTTTCTTTAGGTTCCCGCAAGAATTTATGTCTATTTGCTCTCACTTAGACATATATCATAAAACCTAGTTGGAGGTTTGAACTACTTTTTCATGGATTCATGCTGTTTGATGGTATCCTCAAACTGATCAAGTTCTCACTTTTATGGAATACTGGATTTGATATTTGTTTTCCAGGAGTTAATTAAATTTAATTCCATACTAGCATTCCTTCTCATTACATTGAAAAATTAACCTTATCACCACAAGAAAAAAAAACAATAAGTACAGTTGGTACATGTAAATGGTACAGCAACAGGTACTTCATAGCAGTGTGGTTCAAGTTAACCCAACGTTGACAAGATAAACACTACATGATAATACCGACAAGTGAATACAACTTGCCATTCACACAAGGTGGTTTTGTTTTAATAAAACACTTTATATACACTCTGCATACGGACGGATATAGTATTCTACAGAACCTGCACAAACAAAAGATAAAATTCTCATTGATTCAATAATATACCTTCTCCCTGTAAATAACAGAAAAATAAGAGCAATATCTGAAGAATTGGAGACACATGGAAAAATCTTCAATTTCAATCCTATACATATCTACAGATTATGAGATGACTGTCCAATTCCTATTTGATGAATTCAAATCCAACAAAACGTGCTATTCCTGTAGGATGGATGCCACAGAAGTAGTCAACTTAGGATTCATTAAAATATTGTTGAATAGAAATCTGTCTTTGCCAATTTTCTTTTTTGCAAAGTAATCAAAATGTACCAGTGAGTTAATACAAATAAGTAACAATCATTGGCATCATGAGACTTCTAATTTAAATGAATAATAATTGGCTAAAAGTTCATATCATCCTAATAAAGGTCAATGCATATTGGTTATCCAAAATTTTACAATAAAATTAAAACATATCTACATGTAGCTAACATGTTGTACAACACACTTTCCTTGGACGGAAAAACTAAATCATAGTTATACTTGATTTGGCTTTATAGGGCTACCATCATAATACAATTTGTAAAAAAAATTGATTAGCCTTCAGTATATCAACACATGAACCTTTTTTTGTGTGTGATTTCATTCTTTTAAAGTGTCTTTCAAATGTATGTTAGGAATTCATCAGATTAATCATTCTTACTGACCTGTATGTCTTACTGACATATATGAACAAAATATTTTACACACAATAAATAAATGATAGTCCATAAGATAATGTCAGGATTAATAGAGGCAACAAAATACATATATAGAGTGAACAAGTAGTGCTTTGTACCATTATGCAAGGCCATGATGAATTTGAGTGAATTATCAAAATGATAATGAAATGCATGAAATTTAACGACAAGAATCATTTATTCTTCACGACAGATTCTATGTGTTCTGAGACAAGGATCCTATCTAACTCATGTAAACCACATTACACATTATAAGCATGCAACCATACAATGCTTTATGAGGATCTAGTTTAAGTCCCATGATGGCAAAAATGTAAAATCCATGTTCTAAAATAGATTTGGTACATGTCTGTTTACTTAGAAAATTGGAATGACAATGTTTTCAAGGCAAATATCATCTAAAGGAACACATTCTGTTGATGGAATGACTCATTCGCAAAAACCATCAATTACTTTATGCTATCTGAGGAGATTTGCCTGCCGACATATGCATCCTACGGACTGGGTGGGCCTTGTCAATAATCGGCCTAGCGAGGGCCTCCTTCAACTTAGCCTGGTATTCGGCCTCTGTCTCCAATCCTTGGAGGTATTCCCTGTACTCTTCATCTTTAGCCCTCTCTGTCTGTCTGTGGGTATAGTCCATCTGGCCCAGGAGGTCCTGTTCATAATTCTTGTTGGCGAGTAGAATTGAGGCTTGTTTCTCATCTTCAAGTCTCTTGTGTTCTTCCATAGCTGCCTGCATGGCTTCTCTTTCCTTGGCTAGCTCTGCCTGTGCATTGGCATTGGCTGCCACTGTTAAAATAGAGGGGAAAATATTAATTTAAAAATATTCACAAGAGAATCAACAAAATTAATGTGAGGCTCTTTTGGTACAATATTTAGAATTATTTGAAAGAACAAAGATGATTTTTTTTTTTGGGGGGGGGTGGTGCATTTAATTAGTACAAAATGTATCAAAGACTGCTCAAGGAAAGAGGTTGGACTGTTTATGACAGAAACCACATACTTTATTGCTCAGAAGAAAGAAAGAAAGTTGATTTACTTAGATGTAAGTTCAATAGGTAAATGAATTTGGAAATTGAAATCTAAAATTTTAATATGAAACATGTATTCATCCCAATAATGGAATCAATGTTTACAAGTTCTGCTACTTGTTTCTTATGTTCTTCCCTTTATCCTCCCTCTGGATTCATTATTCTTGACAAACATTACCATCACACTTTATAACTGTCACCATTTCCAACATCATCTCATCTACCAAAACCTAAGACTATCAATAAAGATAAGTGTTGCTTACATCTCTCCTCCACCTGCTGTCTCCTTATTGCAAGTACCTCTTCCATGAGCTTCTTACGTGCATTGCGTTCCTTGGCCCATTGAGTGAGTCTCTTCTGCCATTGTCTCTCAACCTCTGCTGATATCATGCGGTCAATCTCTGCTTCCCTCTCTTGCTCAAGCCTCATCTGCTCCTGGAGGTACCTGCGGTAACGTTGATCTTCCTCCCGCAGTTCTTTCTGTATTGACAGAAGCAGCAGAGGTTTGATGAAAGCATATTCATCAATCATCCAAAATAGAAAAGCTGGTATTGTACACTTATATGGGCTTTGGGTTTATATGGGTTTGGCTACTCACCACATGGACTACTTTCATTTAGTCTAATGCCATTCCATCAATAGCCAGTTGGTCGAATAGCCATTCAGTCCATATACCATTTGGTCTAATTAAACAAAAGTGTTAATTGAGCAAAATGAATGAAAAGAAGTTGGGTATTAGACCAATGGGATATTAGACGAAATGGTAATAGACCAAATGGTGACGAGATGAAGTAATGATTGCACCAAAAATGATTACTGGACGAAATGGTTGTTAGACACAATGTTGATGGATGGAATGGCATTAGACTAAATGAAGGTAGACCATGCGGTGAGTGGACGAATTGGCAGATTACCCTTATATAATGTTAAGTTAAAAAAAATGAAGTTAATCAAAATACTTGCACCTCAAGGGTAAAAAGAATGCCTTAGGGCCCATTTCATAAAGGATTTACATTTATTTGTAATTATGGTACCATGGTGGCAAAGTTACCAAATTTATAAATGAAGGGACAAGGAGGTGAAAAGTAGGCTGCCAAGAATAGGACAAATGTTCACATTTTCATGGTACATGTACTATCTAAAAAAAAAATGAATTGAAATCAATGTTAATATTATTGAAACTGTTGAAAATGGTTATGAATGTGCATTGTACCTTTAAGCTTCTGCCCCATCTCCATCAAAATTGTGCACCCAAGTAATCATCACAATTTCTTACTGGTAATATTAAGTAAGATTTATAGGGCTCTGCATACAATCAATTGGACCCAACTGTAAAACATGGGAGTTTTTAACGAAATGGTAGTCACAATTGCTGACCTTTCTCTGTGCAATCTCCATGGCTTCATTCCTAGAGTCCTCAAGGAGTTTCTCCAAGATCTTCATGTCAAGAGCTAATTCTTCCTGGACTTCCTTGGCCATTCGCTTGGCTTTGAGCTTGACATTCTGATCCAGACCAGCTCGCATCTCCTGTTGGAGGGCCCTCTTTTCAGCCAAAGCACGTTGCTCTTCCAGTTTCCTCAGTGCTGCCTCCTCTTTCTGAAGGGAAAATGAATGATCAATCAAATAAGTTCTTCATTTTATGGAAGCAACAAAAACCAGAGTTATGGTTCATCAAATTATTACCAATAACAAATGCAAATTATGGTAAAATTTTTACGAGCATATAATCACTCATATTCCACTGTTTCATTAACCTTCAGAATATGTCATCTGTAAGTTTAATAGTATAACAAGTTTCATGAAATGAAACATTGTATAACAATCTGCTGCTACATTACTTTATGAATATCAGTAGCAATGGACATAATCATAGAATCTACTTATTTGTTCTTAAAAATAGGCAGTGTACAGATGAATACATCAGGGCTCGACATAACCAGTGGTTCGGGGCAACCAAAAATGAGAGTTGGGCCATCAAATTCTGTTTTAGTGGCCCAGTCGGGCTACCAAATTTTTGATAAATTGTAATGTTTTCTTTTGTTTTAGGGCCACCGAATTTGCTTTTCAGGCCACCAAGAATATGAAATTGATCACTTTGGTGGACCAATTGGGCCACCAAGAAAAAAGTTAGCATGGAGCCTTGAATAAACAGATGATTATTGACTTTAAATAACATACCAGGAAATCATCTCTCCTTAGTTGTAAAAGGCTGATTTACATCAACTCATGACAAACTCTGTTATAAGGAAATATACAACTAGATTTAAAGGAAACCAAAACCCAAGAAGAGAAGCAATCTTATTTTAAAGAGTACAATGAGAGGAACATTTAAAAAAAAATCATCAAAATTGGTTATGAAATAAGCAAATCATGGAAGTTTGAAAACTCTTGTTGTACTTTCTATGGGGATCCTCAAATTGGCAAACGTGCTCCAAAATGGCTGATTTTGTGGACAACTCTCCATTTGATTTCTATACAAATTTTCAGATTTTCCTCATCTTTCAAATTGCATTTTGCCTTCTTCTGAGCACAACATATGTCATGGGAAAATATAATTCACACTATATATGTCAAGGTCAGGAGATAATGTAAATATGTAAAATAAAGGGGAAAATCTGAAAATTTGTGAAGAAAACAAATGGAGAGTTGTCCACAAAATCAGCCATGTTTGCCAATTTGAGGATCCCCATAGAAAGTACAACAAAACTTTTTAAAGATCCATAACTCACTTATTTCATAACCGATTTTGATGAAACCTTTTAGAAAATTGTTCCTCTAATTTTACTCTTTCCAATAGGATTGCTTCTCTTCTTGGGTTTTGGTTTCCTTTATCAATTTCAAAAAAGTGAGCAAATTACCTTCTATTCTACAACAGTGTTTGCAAAAATTTTATAAAACGCATCAAAGTGTACATATTTGCATCAAACATGCAGTCCCTATCCTTTTATTATACGCTTCGGTGACAATCCTTACCCTAAGTCTGCCACCGTCGATCCTGAGCTGTTTTTCTTCCTGGCGCTTGGCCTCGATGGCAGCCATCTGCTTCTGCAAGACGCTCAACATCTCCATGTTTCTTGCGTGTTGATCCTGCGCAATCTTCTCCTCCTTGGCCTCCTTGGCTAGCCTGTCCTTCTCCCACAGGTCCGCATACATGCGCTCCACCTCCTTCTCATGTGCATCCATGCGAGCCTTTGTCTCCAGCTGATGGCTACGGTCCATGCATACTTCATCCATATGTCGCCGGGTGAGGGTAGCCCTAAGCTCCTCACATTCCTCCCTGCCGAACGGAAGGTAAAGAACAATTTCATGCTCTGATTCATTGCATAAATAAGGAAGTAAAAACTCAGGGAATATTTCACAAAGGTATTCCAAAGTTACAATGCCTGTAAAAGTCCAACACGGTGTCAATTTGATTTTATTAAAAAGCAGAAAAATAATATATTGCAAAGGTTTCAGTTCAAAGCATTCTGCTAATTTGGCAAACATTCATGCCTACATAATGTCTGAACTTATCATCATACTCATCTTCATTTCCATATAAACAGTGTTATGGCATTCCATTCTTGACATTAATTGAATCAATTACAACTCTGAGAAGGAGTAAAGTCTATAACTTGGAATCACCTGAAAAATGGAAAATCTTGAAAACCTAACCAATACATAAAGAAAGGAGTTATTTATGATGCTGGGACAAAGACATACCTCCATCTCTGATCAAGTTTTTCTGCAACGATCTGTAGTCTTTCTTTCTCCCTCTTCTCCTTCAGAAATTTTGCCCGTTCCCTCATCTTTGCTTGTCGCTCCAAAAGTGTTTCTTGACTTGCTTCCATCTCGACCAGGTATTGATCATTTTCCTCTGCTAGCAATTCTCGTAATCTGAGACAGAATGAAAAGTACACATATTATATCACAAAGAAATCATATGTTTGTGCCTTCATACTACACGTTTCCCCTTTTCACAGTATCAAAATAGTTGATGATGGGACAGGGGAGGAGGTAATTAGTACACATATTTTGACCTGTCATTGTGATTCTTGAAAAAAAATCTATTAATGTTCATTTATTATATGTATATTGACTGCATATTAAAGGTTTAAGAGCACCCCAGTTATCAAGAGGTATTTTCCTCCTCCTTATCATCATCTCTGTGGCTTCTTGTGATCAGAGCTAATTTCTGTCAGAATCAGCAGTGGGTTCTCCAAATCCATAACTGATGGTGGAACTTATATGTAGGAATGCATCCCCTTTCTCATTCTGGTAGGATCATTTTTTAGCACCCATCATGGAGTTTGCACATGCAAACAGCAGAAAACTGTGACAAGTTACATACGCTTAACTTGTTCTACCAGGCTTTAAATGTTTTTAGGGCAAGGTCACTTTTTTTTATATGTGGCACCTTCCATTTTACAGTACAAAAAACAAACAAGTGGAATGCCTCTGGCCGTCTCAACTGCATCACGCGTTTCAATATAGCAGCAGTGCTGACTTTGAATACTACTCTAACTCGCACAAGATGTTCAGTGATACATGGTTACTCTTATGTCCACTTTTTATGAACTAGACCAATAAACTTACAGAGATATGATGGTTATTCAACAAAAAACCCCAACATGGCCAAAGTTCATTGACCTTGATCATGTGAAACTCGAACAGGATGTTCAGTGATACTTGATTACTCTTATGTACAAGTTTCATGAATCAGATCCATAAACTTTCAAAGTTATGATGGTAATTCAACAGATACACACAATTCGGCCAAAGTTCATTGACCTTTGACCTTGGTCATGTGACCTGAAACGTGCACAGGATGTTCAGTGATACTTGATTACTCTAATGTCCAAGTTTAATGAACTAGACCAATAAACTTTCAAAGTTATGATGGTAATTCAACAGATACCCCCGATTCGGCCAAAGTTCATTGACCCTAAATGACCTTTGATCTTAATCATGAGACCTGAAACTTGCACAAAATTTTCAGTGATGCTTGATTACTATTATGTCCAAGTTTCATGAATCAGATCCATAAACTTTCAAAGTTATGATGGGAATTCAACAGATATCCCCAATTCGGCCAAAGTTCATTGACCCTAAATGACCTTTGACCTTGGTCATGTGATGTGAAACTAATGCAGGATGTTCAGTGATACTTGATTAACCTTATGTCCAAGTTTCATGAACTAGGTCCATATATTTTCTAAGTTATGATGACATTTCAAAAACTTAACCTCAGGTTAAGATTTCGATGTTGATTCCTCCAACATGGTCTAAGTTCATTGACCCTAAATGACCTTTGACCTTGGTCATGTGACATGAAACTCTAATAGGATGTTCAGTAATACTTGATTAACCTTATGGCCAAGTTTTATTAACTAGGTCCATATACTTTTTAAGTTATGACGTCATTTCAAAAACTTAACCTCAGGTTAAGGATTTGATGTTGACGCCGACGCCGCCGCCGTCGGAAAAGCGGCGCCTATAGTCTCACTTTGCTTCGCAGGTGAGACAAAAAAAGAAACCAAAATATCCAAGACTAGTGGAAGTAGCATGTATGACGATGGCACATGAATTTACACAAAATACAAATTCTGGGGGCCGTGTCATAAAGCTGTTCGTAAGATGAGAGTGACTTTACGAACGACTGGTGATCCTTTCTTACGCGCAAAAACATCGCTAACGAATATACCATTTGCCATAAGAAAGTATCACCAGTCGTTCTTAAAGTCACTCTTAACTTACGAACAGCTTTATGAAACACCCACCTGGAGATATTTTGTCAAGCCTACTAACCTCTGTCTTCTGTCTTCAAGTGTGAATTCTTCTTGTTGCATCAAGCTTCGGACCCGTCTCTTGACTGTGTTTGACTGGATTCTCCGGTCTGTGATCTTCTCCCAGTCATTCTTTAGGTCACACAGTGCATTATACTTTGTGACAGCTTCTGCTTCTTCCCGCTGGTCATCTCGTTTTCTTCTCTCCAGGATGAGGTGGTCTGGAGGAAGTTTGCTTGGCATCTTAGCTCTCTGTATAAAATAAAAACACTCTGGTTGACCTGGATACAATTTTTTTGCTTTTAATAGAGACATGATAGGATGCTTTTAATAGAAACATGATATGATGATGAAAATACACATGTATATATATATATTACAAAATAAGATAGTTCCAATTTCATTCCTCTATATACCTGTGCCATGGCTAAGGATTCTCTTAAGTATGAAATAAATGTTTTTGGATTAGTTTTTTCCTTCCATAAACAAACAGTAGGTCATGCTACATACGGAGATGTTGATTTCGTAACTGGGGTCCCGGGGGGGCACTCAGTATATAATGCATAGTGGGTATGTGCCGCGGAGGGGACCCCCATTTTTACACCCAAATTTCCGTTCCAAGGCATAGCATTTTTGTCTTATTGAGAAAAAAACAAAGAAAGCCGCTCCAAGGCATAGCATTTTGTTCTTATCGAGAAAAAAAGAAGAAATCCGCTCCAAAGCTTCGCATATTTTTCGTTACGCCGTTCCGGTCGCATTGATCTGCTGCAATTTTGGTGAAAAGCGGCCGCCGAGCGCTGTCCAACCATCGTCTCTGGGCGAGCGCACCCGGCGGAGGCCGCGCTAGCTGCATCATGCACGCATACCCGTTCCATAGGGGTGCATACGCACGTACTCACACGCTGGCGATCCGTTCCAAGGACCCCCGTTTTCACAAAATTGTAGTTCAGAAGCCCGTTCTGAGGACCCTCCTTTTTACAATAAGCCCGCTCCAAGGCCCCCGTTTTTTGTCTCGCCCGCGGCACACCCCTACCACCTTTTTGGTCGAGTGCCCCCCCCCCCCCCCCTCGGGTGTTGCGAGCGGGATGGGTGGCTTCTGAACTGAAATTTTGTCATTCGGAGTACTGGTATCTAGAGAACTGAAAATTAGGTCTGAAAAAGGTGGTCATCAAAGCGGCACATCCCCGTACCACCAAAATATATGTGAGTGCCCTCCCCCCCCCGGCCTAACTCCTAATTTCATTTGTCTCCTTGCACTTGCAGTCTTTCCCTCATTTCATAGTCATATATGGTGAGACTACCACATATCGACCACCTCTTTTGAAACCGACCACCTTGCGCGCGTTAAAATTATTGCGTATTACAAACGATACGCGCGGGTGTGTAGGATAGGCACAGTGTCCATAGAATCGGGAAGAATTGATTTTACAAGAAAAAAAGAAGCAACAAAAAGTAAGAAAATTCAGTAGAATTCATCAAAATTGTATTGACCAGCCCCAAACTCGTTGAAAAACCAAGAAATCCCATAGGAAACGGCTTTAGAACAAATATTCGTCATCAATCATCAAATCATGTGCCGGAGCTCGCAGTGGAAGTAGTGAAACGATCATTTACAATGTAGCATGTTGACATCAGAGAACTGATTTGGAAGAGTCAAAATATTTCTATATATTTGAGGAAACTCTCAAAACGGGTTGAATACTAGTGCCATTCAGTGCAAAAGGCCATCGCCGCATAATTCATTCCTCCGTGCATACAGTTGACAAATTGATAAAGAAAATACCGACAACAGATTACCCTGGAAAAAACAAAGGTATGAAATAAAGATAAATTCCCAATTTCTAAATATTTTCGGGAATATGTCAAAATCTTTGAATTAAGCCCGGATGAATACTATCTAGTGCCCATACGGTATACCCAGTTGTAGTGTATCCTGACGAGTTGTGTGTCCGGACGATCAGTTTTAGAATGTCATTTGGAAAAAAATTACCAGCGAAGTTCCATCAATTTTTAGTACAAAATGTTAGGAAATATTATAAAGAACAAAATAGAAAATAATTACAAGTAATGAATTCATATTTTTAGTGTAATCCACAGACAAAAAAAGAAGGCTTCAAAAAGATAAAGTGTCCGGACACCCGACCCCCCATCCTACCTAAGTCTATGAGGAAGTAACTCGGGCAGAAGCTTCTCTCGAAGGAACCCAACTGCAAGTCACATCCTCGCAGCTGAACATCGCAATTGCCCAGCTAAAGTCCGGCAAAGCAGGAGGAATAGACCAGGTCTCCCCTGAGCATGTAAAGTATTCCAGACCAATCACTCGTCTTCTACTGGTGCAGATTTATAACTCAATCCTATTCCACTGTCACATACCGTCCAACTTCAAGACTAGCTTAATACTTCCAATTCACAAAGGAAAGGGGAAATCTCCCACTGATCCTTCGAACTACAGGGGTATATCTCTCACTACTGTGTTCTGCAAGATCTTAGAACTTCTCATTAAACCAGAATTAGAAGAGACTCTTCATAAGTCAAACATACCTCATGAGCTTCAAAGTGGATTTCAGGAAGGACACTCATGCCTATTGGTAGCGGCTACATTGAATCTCATCATCGAAAGCTGTAAGAAGCAAACATTCATTGCTTATTTGGACGCTGCCAAAGCTTTCGATACAGTTTGGCACAATGGTCTTCTCCTCAAGCTATACAAGGCTGGTGTTCGGGGTAATCTCTGGCTTATTATAAAGAGATTATATGAAGATCTTAGCTCTGTTGTGTGGTGGAAAGGCAGAATAAGTGAAAGCTTTCCTGTGAGGCAAGGTGTAAGACAAGGAGGAATCCTTTCCCCCCTACTCTATTTGGCCTTCATCGATGGTTTGATCAACAGCCTCCAGTCGTCAGGCCTTGGAGCTTTCACTCAATCCATATACACAGGCATTCTTGTACTCGCTGATGACGTTGCACTAGTGGCTACCTCAGCAAAAGAATTGAACAGTATGCTTCAACTTGTCTTTGACTACTCCTGCAGGTGGCGCTATACCATCAATCCGTCTAAGAGTGCTGTCATCATCACTGGATCTGGTCCCCAGACTTCAGAAGTATGGCAATTTGGTTCTAGTACCATACCTCTCGTAGACAAGCACCCTCATCTGGGTATTACCCGTTCCTCACACAAACTTGATGCTACTTCCAAGATGATATCTACCGGCAACAAGACTCTATGCTCTTACAGGTGTGGGAGCATTCCGTATGGGACTCACCCCCGCAGTCATGGCATCCCTCTGGGAGAGATATTGCATACCTAGGATGCTGTATGGTTCAGAGGTCATCCACTTGACAAAGGCAGCCCTAGATCGCCTAGATAGGGCCCAAATAACCCTATTTAAAACCCTACTAAGTCTTCCTCGTTCCACTGCCAACGAATCAGTTCACATCCTCACTGGCCTCCCTGCTGTATCTGATATCGTAGCCATCCAACGCCTCAGACTTCTGGGGAAGCTGGTGAACCTCGACCCTTGCAGGCTAGAGTATCGTCTCCTTCTACACGTTATGTGCCAGCACCCCAGCTCCAAGACTATCCAAATGTTCCAGTCCCTCCTCAACAAGTACGACCTACAGTACATGTACCTTCTTTCAATGAACTTCTCAACTCCCCTATACTAGCGATGCCACATCATTTTAAAATATCTACTGTATACATATGTTGTGACCATTCATTTTGAAGCTTGTGACCTGCTCTTCACAATAAGACTACGTTTTTTTCTTAATATATGCAAATTAGGCAAATATCTAATTAAATATGCACGCATATCATTAAAAATGTCTGCCGCTCATGCGGAATGTGTATTTGCCTTTGTAGTTTCACCCATGCTAGTGATTTTGAGACAATTAACCACCAAAATATGTCAATTGGCCCATTCTTTGATTAAACCAATATATAATATTAAAAAGAGAGTGTTTCATATAATTAAATATGCAAATTTAAAATACCATAAATCTTTATGTAAATGAGGTTATGATGCAAAGCCAATGATACGCATATTGTAAACATGTATGTTAAAAATATTTCTATTCAAACTACATGTATGAGGAAATTAACCACCAACAATATGTCAAGTGGCCTATTCCTTGATTAAACTATTATGATATATTAATATTCAAACAGAATACATGTATTAAAATATGCAAATGCATATGCAAATGAGATTATGATGCAATATAGTACAATATTGTATATGTTACAATGATGTTTGTTCTTGTGTATGGCATTTCATTACAAATAAATTGGATAATAGTATCATCATCAGTGATATGATGTTCAATTGCACAAGAACAAATTCATAGAATATTATCTTCTACATGTACAAAAAGTGGTAAATATGCAAATGAGACGAATATGTAATGAACAATTCAAGTGCAGAAGTACTTGTCCAGCTGCATTCATTACCAAATTTATGCTTCTTCATGCTTTGTATACATGTATATTTGTATAATACAACTTGATATTATTTTTTATTAAGTACTAAAATGCAGTTTACATTTTCTTTTGTTTATATGTAAAAGCTCTGTACAATTCAGTTTATGCTTCTAACATTCTTGAAATGAAATACCATTATATTGATTATTATCATTATGCAAGAAACTTGCCTGATCCCTGATCAATGAATTGGTCAATGGTAAAGTATACCACACACGTATCATCTGCATTTCAAAGACGATCGAATGTTCACTTGTGAAAAGATGTATTCTGTTATACTATTTTTCCCCCAAACAAGTATATTCAACATCGAGAATATTACAAGATCGCCTTTCTGGCCTTCCAAAGTGATTTGGTAAGGCTGGACAAGTTAGAGAAGGCTAAAAAAAAAAAATTGGGTCAGGGGCCACGGGCCGGGATGGGGGAGGGGGACCAGGGGCCGGTAAGGTTGGACAAGTTAAAGCTATAAAAAAATTTTTTTTTTAAATTGGGTCAGGGGCCATGGACCGGTATGGGGGCCAGGGACCAGTAAGGTTGGACAAGATAAAGAAAGCTAAAAAAAAAAAATCGGATCAGGGGCCACGGGCCGCGATGGCGAAGGGGGGCCAGGGACCGGTAAGGTTGGACAAGTTAAAGAAAAATAAATTTAAAAAATTGGGTCAGGGGCCACGGGCCGTGATGGGGGGAGGGGGACCAGGGGCCGGTAAGGTTGGACAAGTTAAAGAAAGCTAAAAAAAAAAAGAAAATGGGTCAGGGGCCATGGGCCGGGATGGGGGCCAGGGACCAGTAAGGTTGGACAAATTAAAGAAAACTAAAAAAAAAAAAAATTGGGTCGGGGCCACGGGCTGGGATGGGGGAGGGGGGCCAGGGGCCGGTAAGGTTGGACAAGTTAAAGAAAGCTATAAAAAAATTTTTTTTTTAAATTGGGTCAGGGGCCATGGACCGGTATGGGGGCCAGGGACCAGTACGGTTGGACAAGTTAAAGAAAGCTAAAAAAAAAAAAAAAAAAATTGGATCAGGGGCCACGGGCCGCGATGGCGAAGGGGGGCCAGGGACCGGTAAGGTTGGACAAGTTAAAGAAAAATAAATTAAAAAAAAATTGGGTCAGGGGCCACGGGCCGTGATGGGGGGAGGGGGACCAGGGGCCGGTAAGGTTGGACAAGTTAAAGAAAGCTAAAAAAAAAGAAAATGGGTCAGGGGCCATGGGCCGGGATGGGGGCCAGGGACCAGTAAGGTTGGACAAATTAAAGAAAACTAAAAAAAAAAAAAAATTGGGTCGGGGCCCAGGGGCCGGGATGGGGTGCCAGGGGCCGGTAAGGTTGGACAAGTTAAAGAAAGCTAAAAAATAAAAAATGGGTCAGGGGCACGGGTCGTGATGGGGGGAGGGGGCCAGGGGCCGGTAAGGTTGGACAAATTAAAGAAAGCTAAAAATAAAAAATAAAAAAATTGGGTCGGGGCCCAGGATGGGGTGCCAGGGGCCGGCAAGGTTGGACAAGTTAAAGAAAGCTAAAAAAAAAATTGGGCTGGTGGGGGGGGCAGGGGCCGGGATGGGGGCAGGAGCCAGTAACGTTTGACGGCTTAAAGGTAGCTAAAAAAAATGGGTCGGGATAGGTAGGGGCCGCCGGGCCAGTGACGTTGGACAAGTACCGATAATGGGTAGCCCCCCCCCCAAAAAAAAAAAATGGGGTCAGGGGGCAATAAAGTTTGGGGTCCGTGTTACAGGCACCCCCCCCAAAAAAAAAGAAATAGGGTTGGGACAAGTAATTATGGCAATTATGGGTGAGGGGCGGGTTGCAAACAAAGGCCACGCAGGGGCCTGGGGCAAATTATGGAAGGGGTAAACATAGATCTAGACATAATATATCAGGCAAGAAAAAAAAGATGGGGCCTTGGACCATAATCAGGGTTTAAAAGGGCAAGAAAGGTACATCACCATCTGTTATAGTCCAGGATAGGCCCCATAGAAAATTGACCAAACCTTGTTTTTTTATATATACAATATTTTTTCATGGTTTCTTGTCAATTCGAGGGTGCTGATTACGAATCTGGATGATGCCACTCGTGTAACCTTGAGCATTTTCCGCAAATTGGCAAAATCCAATATGGCCGCCAAAATATGCAAATTACCCATGAAACTCATAAAATTGTCCACACATTGGCTGTGAAATGCATGAAATTATATGGCAAGAGTGAAATACAATCTTAAAAAATAATTTTTGACAAATATTTATTTTCCTGACATTCAAAAAGGCTGCCATAGGCCATTGTATACACTATCATGTACAATATGAATAGGGAGAACTAATTTTCACAAAAATGAGCACTAAACTGCAAAAATCGCGATGTATGAACGAAGTAATACATGCAAATCATCATTACTAATGAGATATATTATTTATTATGTCAAATATGGGAACATTTCTGTATTTCGATATGTAAAATAGCCGTCACTGGCCCAAAGAATATTATGTACAATGGCAATGGCCGGGGCCCAAAAAATGACAAGATTGAGCATTAAAATGCATATTATTAAGATAAACGAGTGGAATACTGACTAAAAACATAATTGCTAATATGCCATTTATGTGATAAATGCTGTATTTTGAAATTCAAAATGGCCGCCATAGCCCCTATATTCATCATGTACAATGCGAATGGAGAAACTAATTTTCACACGAGTAAGAAACATAAAATGCATGTAGTTGTGATGTATGAGTAAAATATTGTCTGACAACATGTTTTATAGCAAGACATATCATTTCTTTTGTCATGCATGAGATAAATACTGTATTATGAAATTCAAAATGGCCCCTATAGGCCCTAACAGTATTATCTACAATGTGAATTGGGACGTATAATTTTGTAAGAATTTGGATTTGCTTGACTATGACATCCATATAATCCTGTTGTATGAGTAAAACGTTATTTGAAAACATTTTTTTTAATCATCGCATTTCTTCTTCCATATAGGTAATACTGTATTTTGACATTCAAAATAACCTCTACAAGCCCTAACTAAATTATGTAACATGCGAACAGGGAAACTAATTTTCACAAGAGTGAGAATCATAAAATGCATATAACTGTGATGTACGAGTAAAGATATTGTCTGAAACATTATTTCTAACTAAATACATCACATATGGGTCGTGGACATGGTGGAGGTAATAAATGCTGTACTGTGAAATCCAAAATGGCTGCCATAGGTCCTAAAAGTATTATGTACATTGTAACATGGGACATATAATTTTGACAGAATTTGGCTTTGCTTGACTCTAAATATTGCATATAATTGTGAATTATTGTCTAAAACCATGGTTTCTAACGAGATATATCATAATGTTGTGTAATTAAGGTGATAAATGCTGCATTCTTAAATTGAAAATGGCCACCATAGCCACTTATCGTATAATATACAATTTGGGTGGATACAAATAATGTTCCCAAAAAGGGCATATGACAGCCATTTTGAATGTTGAAATACAGTATTTATCATCTAAATTACATAAGATATGATATATTTTGTTATAAATCATGTTTTTAGACAACATTCCACTCATACATCACCATTTGACCAAGCAAAGCCAAATTCTGTTGAAATAATTTGTTCCCATTCACATTGTGCATAATACCGTAAGGGCCTGTAGCGGCCATTTTGACTTTCCAGTAACAGTATTTATCACCTAACTGGCAGAATAAATGATACATCTTAATAGAAATTATGCTTTCAGACAATATTTTACTCATAGATCACTATTACGTGCATTTATGGTGCTCACTCCTGTGAATATTGGTTTCCCACTTTGCATTGTACATAATACGGTTAATGTCTATGGCGGCCATTTTGAAAGTCGAAATACAGTATTTAACACAAACTTGAAACCTGAATGATATATTTCGTTAGAATATATGTTTTTAGACAGCATCCCATTAATTTATCACATATATAATGCATTTTAGCGCTCACTCTTGTGATTTATTTGCTCCTCTTTCTCATTGTGCATAATACTTTTAGGGCCTTTGGCAGCCATTTTGAATATCAAAATACAACATTCATCACACACATGGCATATTAATAATATATTTCGTTAATAATTATGTTTATAGTCAGTATTCCACTTGTTTAATCTTAATAATATGCATTTTTTTTTTTAGTGATCACTCTTGTGAATTTTTTTGGCCCCCATTGCCATTGTACGCAATACTGTTTGGGCCAGTGGCGGCTATTTCGGATATCAAAATACAGCAATTTTCCCATATATGACATTACAAATGATATATCTCGTTAGTAAGGATGATTTGCGTATATTACTTCGTTCATACATCGCGATTTTTTGCAGTTTAGTGCTCACTTTGGGAAAATTAGTTTTCCCTATTCATATTGTACATAGTGTATATAAGGGCCTTTGGCGGCCATTTTGAATATCAGGAAAATCAATATTTTGTAAGAAGTTATTTTTTCAGAGAGTATTTCACTCCTGCCACACAATGTCATGCATTTCATAGCCAATGTGTGGACAATTGTATGATTTTCATGGGTAATTTGCATATTTTGGCGGCCATATTGGATTTTGCCAATTTGCGGAAAATGCTCAAGGTTACACGAGTGGCATCATTCAGATTCGTAATCAGCACCCTCGAATTGACAAGAAACCCTAAAAAAATATTGTATATATAAAAAAAAGGTTATGCCTCTTCTATCCTGGACTATTACATAATCACCAAAAACCAAACAACCCTACTCAACAGACTATACAGTCTCTGTATTGACCCTGAATTTTCCAGATTGGGGACAGTGCAAGCCCTTATCTTTCCCGCTGGCGGTATTTCGCGGTTTGCTAATTGGTAACAAGTTTGGTATCATTACAAAGCTTAGAATTCAAAGAATCTCATGATGCTGGGAGTTTTTTTTTTTTATGTGTACGATAAAGGGGTCAAAACATTTATGTCATCAAATCACCATATCAACAGAATCTCAACAAATCATGATATCAAAATGCAAAAAAAATCAGATTTTTTAGACATAATTTCAGAGCAAAAGTACTAAACTAACAATTCAAATTGCCACAAACACTGGTGGAAGTCAAAATCTTGTGTGTCACATGATTATGACATGAGCAGTACTTTCCACTTTTGGCTTCTGAGATTCAAAATGGCCGCGCGCATCGTACGATCAGGCAGGTTTCAAGACACATTTCAAGTGCAAAATATCTGGCGATTCTAACCTCAAATCAGAATGTAAAGTGAAAATTTCCTATTTTAATTTAATAATCTGCGGATTTTTGTGGGTCAGAGTGTTACTGAATTAATATTTAAAGACTGGAAAAGAGTTTTCTGAGACCATGTTTTACACAGGGGCAGAGCATACCGATGCGAACGTGCGGCTGGTTTGGCATCGCTACCTATACAGTACAAACAATGGAAAAGACTCATCTACATGTATACAGCCGTTCTTGACTACAGGGAGGAAGAAACCCAAGCCGCTCTAGCAGCCAAATCCTCACTTCAGCTGCTTAGTCACCTAGACCGCACCCAGAGGACAACTCTACTCCCATCCACTCATTCAATGAACAAGGTTATAATATAACCTTGTTCTCAGTTATATCTCCATGTGTGACAAAATAAGGGTGGCAATGTTTGGCTTATTTTCTCTTTTTCTTTGGGGCAAATGCTTCATTTTTTTACACTTACAGTTTCCATTAGAACTGTTAGTTCATACTACTTGGCTCTTATTTAAATTTGATTCTTTATATCATTTTTTCTTAATTAAAAATAGAGATCAAAAAATGAAAATTTTCTTGCCATATTACTTTCCACCAATAGAGGGCGTACACAAAAATATGCCCAAAATTCAAGTTTTTGAGCGCTCTGGTGAATACAAAAATTATTCCCACATGACTAATGATAATTAAATTAAAACTGTTTGAAAATTAGTAATTTTGGTCACAAAAGTGATATTTTAATGATTTTTTAGAGTGTGTGCTCAATACAGCATTGGCATACCATAGTCCTACCTGTAGATTCTCCACAGGCCAGATGGTAGCAGTGAACAAGTGCTCCCATCAAGACTAAACCCTTATAGTCATCGCCAAGCCTTATCCCTGAAGAGTCAACTTCTTTGTGGTGTCTATGCTACCAACTCACGTCTCACCAAAATTGGGAGGCGTCACGATAGTACCTGCTATTGCAATGTCAAGGATGAGAGTGTAATTCACCTTATAGGAGAATGTACCCTCTACGCAGATGAAAGGAAAAGGTTCCTTGCCAACCTTCCTCCGTATCTCCAACATGATCGTGCCATGACCCCTGCATCACAAGTTGCAGCTGATATTACTAATGTTGTACTTCTTGGATTGGACACTAAAGCAACTAAAGTAGTATACCTGTTGCTTCAGCTCCCCAACTTCATTACTACTCCCTTCATTTCTTGCATGAGCTTCATGTCAAACGTTCTCTGTTACTAGTGAACAACAACTAGACAGCCTTGTGATACACTTTACTCCAACTTCGTTCTGAGCCATTCTCTTTTGTCTCTAAACATATTTATCAAACCACTTTTTTTCTGCGTATCCACTGGATCTCGCAGTTCTCCAGGACTGGAGGAAATCAACAGAAGAAGATCGTAAAAAAGAAAAATCTATTTTGGCAAATTTTTCACATAGGCCTAGGCCTATTTTTTTTTTGTAGGCCTAGGTGTTTGTCTATTTATGTTATGGTGACAGTTTGGTCGATTTTATGAGAATATTGCTATGCTAGAATATTGTATTTCTTAAAATTGAATTCATGAAAAATGTTCGATGATACAATCCACTTCAATACTCACTATCGCTACAGAGTGGGGAGTCGGACCGGTGAACTCCCGGGTTCGGCGGGGTTTCTGCGCAGCCAGCATCTCGAAGGAGAAGAAGCTTCGGTTTCGTCAGCCCAAAAATAAACGATGATCTCACACTTCTTGGGCGACAAAGCTGTCACTTTGGTTACTTTTTCCTATTTTCAGTATTTTGTCGAATGGTCTGGTTAAATTTCAAATTGAAAATCACTATGATTATTTAATAAAAGAGTTGGCCAAAATAAGTAAGTTGTCCCAATTCGTCGTCTCAAATTCGCTGCAATATCTCCGCACAATTAATACACACACAAATTGGATTTGCGTGTATCGTATACGTAAACCACATCACACACACCTAGCTTGCCTAACGTGCGCTAGCTAGCTCGCTGCGATGCTGTTGTATGAGTGACGTCAGTTACTATAGCTACAACAGCGAACTCGGAGGGGATCGAAGACACTCACTGTCCTTGAATAGGCAAATCATAGGCTACTTAATTATTATGTACATGGGCGGAAATCTGTCCCGAAAGGTAGGGGGGGGGGGGACCACAGGGATGGATCCAGCCTTCGCCAATAGGGGGGCCGGGGCGAATTTTTTTTCAGCCATACGTCAATCCCAGATCGGCCGCTCAAAGATGATTTTTGTTTGTTTCATTGACGGGGTAGTCTGTCACTTCTTAGCTTTATTCTTATAAATCAACATAAATATGATATCATAATTCTTATTTATATAATGCGAGCGCGAAGCGCGAGCCAAAAAAATTGGTGGAAATTTTATTTATTTTTTCCTAAAATTTGAACATTCTGGGCAATATTTGTTATCCTGAAAAAAAAATGTGTGTGCAATTAAATAATTACTACGAACGCGAAGTGCGAGCAGAAATGAACTGATGGAAAACAGGAAAAGGTACCTGTTAAAGACTGCTTGCAGTTAGCCATGAAGACGTTACTTATTTCAACAATTAATAATGCGAGCGCGAAGCGCGAGGAGAATTTTTTCGAAATTTTTACTTAAAGAATGGAAATTCTAAGCCCGGTTATTGTAACTTAAACATAATAGGTATATAACTAAACATTGATGCGAACGCGAAGCGTGAGCGGAAAATTGTGAGATTTAGACTTAAGAACGAGACACTGTCTCTGTTCATGTTTCGTAAATCATGAAAAGGATTAGTAATTGGAGGTCTTCTTTACATTAATAATGTGAGTGCAAAGTGCAGCCAGAAAATATTTATATACGTTTAATTTGAACTGATCGTAAACTACTTGTTATTGGGACTGCATGCACTTAGCCATGAAGACGTTACATATTTGAACAATCAAATAACGATATCGCGAGCTGAAAAATTTTGACATTTCTACAAAAAAAGAATCGAAAACTTTTTTGTAATCGTAAACAGGGTAGCTATAGAACTAAACAATTGATGTAAGCGAAGCGCGAGCAGAAAATTTCGAGATTTAGACCTAAAAACGGGTCACTCTATTCATGGTTTGTAAATCATGAAAAGGATGAATAACAGGGAATCTTTCTACATTAATAATGCGAGCAGAACTGCGGTCTGAAACTGGATAATGATTTAAATAGAGAACAGAGTTGAATATCTGAATAAACATGTGCGTGTTTCAGATTTAAACCTAGAATCTAGGCATTCTACACATCTTTTATCATGAATGAATAACCAAAGCTTACACTATTTGATATTCCGATCTGAAAAGAGTCAATTTCACTTTGTAGGTAAATTGTGAGGTGGATATGGATCGCACTTATTAATGAGCTGATATTTTTCATTATTATTTGAGTTTTGACATAGGACCGGGACAGCCTTAGGACATGTCATATGAAAATGATGACTATCTTCCTATTCCTCTTGCTAAGCGCGAGATGAAACAAAAGGGACAATTTAATCATTAAATTAATATATTATTAATGCCTAATGAGGGCGAGAAATCTGATAATATTATGGCCTGAAAACTGGGCATTTCAAGCACTTTAATGTTTCAAACCATTAATGCGAGCGGAAATTGCGAGCCAAAGTCTTTATGAAAATCAATATTAAGACACACATAACTCGCCAATCAAAATGCGAGCGAGTAGCGCTATCTGATACGTTTTGACAATCAGACTTGAAAAGGGATATTTGTCACTAAATGGAATACAAGAAAATAATAGGTACTTAATAAATCGAAATTTGCGAGCGCTAAGCGCGAGCAGAAAATATCAACATTCAGACCATAAAGCAGTCATTTTTACAGAGCACCTGTTAAAAATTAGTTTGTAAATACACAAATTTCTAGAAAATTTGATTTCCGAGATGAGATATGTTATCAATTCAATTCAATTTCAAATTCAATTTTTTATTGATAATGATAAAAAAACCCATCAAATTGTACATTCGTATAAAGAAATATCATTGCAAGAAAAGGAGGACAACAAAAAGTTTACACATGAAAATAAGAGGCCTCCAAAGAATACAATAATCAATATATGTACACATCAGATGAAGAGGGGGGGGGGGGGCGAAATATGCTCATTCACACACAGACACACACACCCACCGAGGAACATCGTCATCATAACACACAAAAGCACACCCGAAACATCCATTATGATCGTGGTTCAGTCAATGTATATTGACTTCCAAACTTGATACTTAAGCTCCATATTGAACAATCACCTAACAAGCAATGCGAGCGCGAAGCGCGAGCAAAAATTTTATATAGTCACATTCAGATTCTCTTTATGTTCCAAGTCTTCCCCTCATCTTATTTTATTCACTCTGGAAAATTTGACAACAAAAAAAAAGAAAGAAAAAAAAATGGTTTTCACCCAAAATATAAGGCCATTTAGTCCAAATACATGTATTATTTCGAATGTGAATGATGTATTTTTCTCCATCATAAAAGGCCCAAAATAGTAGGGGGGCATTTGATATTGTGTCCCCCTACTATTTTTGGTAGTGAGGACACGTCCCCCCCCCTGTCCCCCTGGGATTTTCGCCCATGCATATGTACAGTACTGGGCATGAATTATATATGCATGGAAATAAAACGGAATATATAGGTCTAATTTCAAAACTAGAATCACAGATTCGTAAGTTGAATTGATCAAGTAGGCCTTCTGCTGCAATCTAGGACTAAGGTATCGTTTGCATGAAGATAAAATGGATAAACATATGATTAATTTGAATATATAGGGGCACTTTTCTATATAGTTTCTTGTCAAAATTAAAAAAATTCAAATGCCACAACAGAAGCTAAAAGGGAAATCGCAAATTGAAACGCTCTGTTAAGCTCAGCCATTCAAGTGTTATCGAGAAATGTGTAGGCCTTGCTTGCCGAATACCCCCGAATACAGAACTCAGGGGCCCGAAGGTTTTCAAGGGGGGGGGGGGCTAACCATGCAAAAACACCGCTTTACAAGAAAAAGGGTGGTTTTGTCATTTACGGGGTCAATCGTACTTAGGGTATTTTTCCACAGCTTTTTTTAAAGGCTAGACAAATGTGTTTAGGGTATATTTTTCCCCAAGCTTTTTTCCCGGGGATCATATTCTAGCGACAACTTCTTTAGGGGCCAAAATGTGTAAATATATAAAGCATATAAAGCCCACAAAAAATTGTTTAGTGGGTTATATTGCACACAGAGAAAAAACTCGTTTAGGGGTGTTTGGAAATATTTTGGTTACGCATAGCAATACATTTGACTGCCCCCCATCCCAAGGGATCCAGCTCTCATATAGGGGCGGAATTTTTTTTACTTCACACATTTTCCAGATCGGCATTTCCATTCTTTATCATTATTTCCCTTTTTCTTCTTTTTTGGAGAAAGTATCTGGAAAAGCGGGCAGTTTTGCATGTTTTGTGGAAATTGAACCAAAAAATGTGCGTAAAGAGTAAATTCCTGGGTTTGTCATATTGCATTAAGTTGCCCCCATACTACAAAAAATGTCCTTGGTGGTTATTAGCTGTAGTAGCCTTTTTTTATTTCCGATAAACTTGTATTCAAACACTAGAAGCATGTAAACTTACTTTGATATAGGGTAAATTTAACCAACAGTTTATATTATAGTGGTTCCCGGGAGGACGTGGGGCATTAGCGTACCTACGGGGGGTGGGGGCGGGGGGCAGAATGCCCCCTGACGAGTCACAACCCATGCAAGGGACGTATCCCTGACCCCCTGACGAGTCACAATTGATCACTGACGAGCTACAAGTGGCCCGCTCCTTTGAACTTGAAAACCCCCTTTTTTTTGCTTGTCAAATTTTTTGGCGGACGAATTTGCCCCTCCCCCCTTTGGAAAATCCTAGGTACGCCACTGACGTGGGGATAGATAGTACATGGCAAAAAGGGGAATATCCCCGTTACCGCACGAACAAACAATATGCCAAACAATGTCATAATTTCATTTAAAAAGAAAAGACTCCCTGACAATCAGTAGTATTTTTTGTAAACACTTGCTCTTATCATGTTCTATCCAAAGTCCAGTGTAAGAAATTTTGCTTCCAAGTAACGCATGGAGAATGAGAATGGGGCACTCAAAAGGCTTGAAAGCAAAAATACATTCCCACTGATATATCATGCTTTAATAATACATAATTCAAACAATATTACTTCTTCTTCCACTTCTATCGTTATTTATTCCTTTTTCGACGTAATAATAATAAGCACCACTGGAATATCTCGCCTTTATTTATGTGGATTTTTTTTCTGTTTCTTGAAGAAGTTTGGAATAGTTTTGAATACTGTTTCCATAATCATAATTCCAATTAGTTTTCACCCATCATCCCTTTAAAATGATGATTGTAAGCCATGAAACGAAATAAAATCCTGAAATTAAATAAACTGTACCCTTTCACAAGAAATCAAGGAGTAGACATGTTTAATAACATATTCAAATTTTGTGCATCATTTTCATCAAAAGTTGTTTTTGGCAACTTGAGAGCTTTTCAAAGGTTTGCCAGACATAGTGGATTCCAAGTATCATAGTTAATATACATGTACTTTTCGAACATATTTGTTTATATTTCATTAAATATCACGATCTACAATACCAAAAATTGTATTAACGTTGAGAATGGAAATAAAAGAAATGAAATGAAGCCTTTCCAACTGTGTAAAGTGACTAAGTAAATGGTCATGAGTCATGTTAGTGTTTTTCATAGAGCAAGATATGTATCTCAATTTTTTTATATCATGATCTAAAACTTGACACTTCAAGCACTCAACTTTATGTAACCATGAGCAGGATCATGAGTATTTCCTTAAATATGCGCGAGCGAAACTATCAAACTCAACTAATTGACGTCCCATTAAGAATTCTTGGGCCTGAGTAAAAGGTCACGTGTACTCGATCTTGTCTGCTATGCAGACTCTGAATGGCTCGTGAAGTGGGATCTGCAGCTGGTTTGTAAAAGCGAGCCATTTCAGATCTGCAGCTCCAGTAGACCTAGTCTGCTATGCAGACTCCTTGAATCAGCTTTGATACACACACTGCAGATGGTGGGTCTACAGTTGTAGACTAAACTCGATCCTTGTCCCCTACAATTATTGCTCTGATCGAGTTTTTGAAGTTTGTAAATCTGGATCTGCTATACAAGTTTGCTGTATGAGACAGCTTTCAGTTTCGGGGGTTTTTTGCGTGCTCTTTGAATAACAAATCAGGGAGTTATTGTTCATCAGATCCAGTTTGGAACGCCATCGCGCAAGGGATAAGGGTTGAAATCAGATTGGTGACTGACTGCATATACATGAATGCTGAATTGATCACGGAGAGATATATTTCACCAAGACATGTTTCTAGAGCCTTTTGGATGTTACTGCAGTATGTTCCTTTTATACACCACTGTGATGTATGTTAGCTTATTCTACGATGTGAAATGGATGACAATGTTAGAGACATCCACATGCAGTGCAGGATTACAATAAACCCACGATGGCTGAGGCTCCTACATCAGGATCGTCGTCGGTACTCTCACCGTCGTCGTCTTCCTCAGATCTTTCAGACGAGGAACTCTGGGCACGGATAGCAATACACATATCAATGAGTTCTTTTATCAAACTTGGTCATGATGTACTCGACTTCTCATTTAATGAAGTTGAAGAGGTAAGTTTAATATATGAATAATAGTAGGCCTAATTGGGGCCAATTGAAAAGAATGGATTCTGCTTGAAGTTCAGCAACCACAAGCACCGTAACAAAATAGCAGAGATAATTGAATTAATTTTACTGTTTTTATTACTAATACTAAAAAATATGATATCCGAGCTGAAAACGTGACTGCTTGCTTATCCGTTCCCATAAAGAATACAGTAAACAAGCGCGAAGAGCGAGCTGAATTTTCTTAGATATAGATTTAAAAAAAACAACAAGACATCCGAGGAGAACTAAGCAACTGTTGTAATATTTTTCCTTTTACAACCTGAAAATAGAAGATTCTTAACATTTTTTGCAATTATTATATTAAGCTGTGTATCTCATTTTTTTTATTTATTGACCCAAAGGGGAACCTTTGATGATATTTTCAGTGTTATGCTTGTTGGATTTATCTCTTTTTATTCCAGTCAAATTTTTGTTTGGATGGACTTGTCCAAATACGGGCGCGAAGCGCAAGGTGAATTTTTTTATATACTGACCCGAAAGGGAAGGAAAGTTGTGGAGAGGATATGGACCTCACTTAATATACGAAGCGAGCGCGAAACGCGAGCTGATTTGTTGTTGTTGTTGAGATTTACACTTTAAATCGGGAATCGTATTCACTGTCGATACGAAGAGCTCCCTTTCTCCCATCGCGAAATGAAAAAAAAATTAACGATAACAATATCCTACATAGATAACCAGATAGGGAACTCAAAGACTGGGCTTTAACAAGGAACATGGAGGTGGTTAGAACAGCCCTGCATGACCCGACAGTTTGTCATTTTCTCAGACAGGCGGCAATCCAACAGACCTGCTCTTGCGTAACAGACAATTTATCATTTTTCCAACATCTCAGACTACGCATCTTTAATTACACCGACACATAGGTTTACCTAAATAAAACCTCGTCTACCCCGTCCCCTTCTCTCTCCCTCTCTCTTATTTTTCTATTTCCTTTTGTTTCCCTTTTTCTTTGTTTCTTTCCTTCCTTCCTTCCTTCCCTCCTTTCTTCCTTGTTTCCTTCCTTCCTTCCTTCCTGCCTTTTTTCTTTCTTTCTTTCTTTCTTTCTTTCATTTTTTTCATTTTCTCTTTCCTCTTTCTCCCTTCCTTTTTCCGTCTCGCCCCTTCTCTTCATTTTTCCCGGCGGCAGCGCAGATTTACCAACGATATACAGATTAGTGGGGATGTCTCACCCCCCCCCCCTTTAGCGACAGCCCTGTCCACAATGCTGCTGATGATGAAAGGCGGTGTTGAAATGCGATAAGCGACACAGTTATTGGCTAAAATGCCGGTGAAGAAAAATGTCGATGATGATGGAACAGTTGTATAATGTTCGGACCTCATTGGTACTCTGAGTGGTCGATTTTGTCAATCCATGGGTTGAAGAATGTTCTCTACAACAGGTTGATGGTCTTTATGAGACATGATAATTAATTTTCAAAATAATGGCAAACATTTCATTGATGAAAATGAGAATATTCAATAAATGTTCCATTCCAAATGGAGTAAAACTCCAGGGGCGGATCGAGCCTTCGCCAATGGGGGAGGGGGAAGGGGGGGGGGGGGAGCGGCGGCGGCGGATTTTTTTCAGCCACATTTTCCCCGATCGGCCGCTCGAAGTTTATTTTGTTTGTTTCTTTGAAGGGGTAGTCCTAATAGACACTTCTAAGCTTTATTCTTATAAATCAAGATAAATATGTAATAATTTTATAAGCCTTATTTGAATAGTGGGAACGCAAAGCGAGCTGTTTCATGTATTTTGTCCTAAAATTTAAACATTCTGGGCAATGTTTGTGATCCTAAACGAAATGTGTATCCAACTAAATAATTACTGCGAGCGCGAAGCGCGAGCAGAAATCTTTTATACACGTTTTGGTCTGATAAAAAAGGATCTGTTAATGGCTGCTTGCAGTTAGCCATGAAGACTTTACGTATTACAACAATCAAATAATGCGAGCGCGAGCTGAAAATTTTGACATTTCTACCGGCCGGAAGAATGGAAATTCTAAGAACTATTTGTAATCATGAGAAGGATAAGTGTATAGGTAAATAATGGACGCGAGTGCGAACGGTAAAAATCGAGATTTACACCAAGAAATGGGACACTCTATTCATGTTTTGTAAATCTTGAAAATGATAAGTAATTGGAAATCTGCCTTATAATGCGATCGCAAAGCGCGAGCAGAAAATTTAAATATTGTGATCTGAAACTGGATAATGATTTAAATAGAGAACAAGTTGCCTTCGACCTAGAATCTGGGCATTCTAAATACCTTTTTATCATGAAAATTAATAAAGCGAGAGCGAAGCGCGAGCTTAAAATATTTGATATTCCGATCTGAAAAAGGATCAATTTAACATCTGTATTTCAAGCACTTTGTAGGAATATTGTGAGGGTGATATGGATCACAGTTAAAAAAGAGCTGATATGTTTCATTATTATTACTTTCAGTTTGACATACGACCGGGACATTCTAAAAACCTTATGTCATCATGTGAAAATGGTGACTATCTTCCTATTTCTCTTCCTAAGCGCGGGATGAAACTTGTCGATATTCCATTCTGAAAAAAAACCCATTTGATTATTAAATTAATATCTTATTCATTAATCTAATAAGCCTAATGAGAGCGCGAAATCTGTTGATATTATGGTATGAAACTAGACATATAAAGGACTTTTGTAATCATGGTAATTATGAATAAGATGCACGAGTTAATATATCTTCAACAAGCAATGCTAGCATAAATCGCAAGCCGAAAACTGTTATGAAATGGGGATTTTAAAATAAAGTAGTTTGTTATGTAATTAATATTGAGATATACATAATTCACCATCACCAATCTAAATGCGAGCGTGCAGCGTTAGCTGATAGGTTTTGACAGAACTTTATGGAATACAGGAAAATAATAGATACTTGACAAATCAAATTTTGCGAGCGCGCAGCGCGAGTAGAAAATGATAATATTTAGACGATACAAGATATTTTTTTACAGAGCACATAAGAATATAGGGTGCAGCATAAATCACTTCTCTTGAAATAAATAAGAAATAACATCCGGCGAAGTTACATATCGGATTAATGTTTACCTTGAGGAAATATGGTCAAGATAAATGTCATTATCAGGAAGCCATGTTTCCCCGCTGATAATAATGGATTACGGGTGTACTTGGTGGACAATTTTACCGTCTTGAATTATTTAGTTTTGGCAAAGGGCTCCAAAATAAGGGTGCCACTGTTCACATTCATTATTTGATTTGGGTTGATACGTACGTCACTCTTGTAGGATTATTATTTGTAAGTGTTTTTGTTGTTATTTATTATAATCGACCCGAGCCCAATGCGACACACTCTTTATACATGTATTTGTCCGATAGGGGGCAAGAAAATAATTATGTGCAGAGACAGCTCTTATAGAGAAGTTCAGAAAATCTCCTTAATAGGTTTGCGGGGGTGGGGTAGCAATATGCTGAACTGGAAATTCAAAATTTCGGGGCACCTCCATATCAAGGTCTTTTGCAGCGTTTTTTTTTTACTCTCTGCAGTCGGTCCAGATCAGACTGAATATTTCCACCTAAAAAAAAGCTCAGAATGATCAATTTTCAGGCCTGAATACAAAATTAGAGCTCGCTCTTAGCACCAGCATTATTAATTTATTTAGGCTTCATGAGATTAGTTTGGTCTTGTTTGTAGGCTATAGGCCTAACGCTAAGATGTACCAAAAACTTCAGTCATAAGCTATAGCACTATACCCCCTCATAAAAGAGAAATATCTTAGCGGCCGATGGGAGGAGAGAAATATGGTTGAAGGTATTTTTCTCCCCATCCCCACTGACGAAAGCTGAATCCACACCTGCGCCACCCTGATCTTTTATCCTTCCGCCGCCATTACCATGGTTTACCATGTATTACAGGTTTGGCATGTTTGGGATGTTCAAAAATTTCCGGACGTGACCTTCGCGTTGTGAGTGCAGTTGATATCTGCTTGCTTTACTAGAAGGGAGCTGAAGTGATGTCCATGCATGTACATATCGAATGAAGAAGAGATTATTGCTGGAGTATTGATTGCAAAATGAAAGCTGAAGTGAAATGAAAAATGCCAGGTCGCGTGGACTTATAACTTTCTTATACGGTGCTCATCATAGGCCTATATATGTTAATAATGTAAGTAATGCTTTGATTGCTATTATATACAGGTGATTATTGATGGAAACCATATTCCCGATCATAGTGTTTTTTAATGCTTTTGATCTCTTCACACAAAATAATAATTTATCATCATACGAAGAGTTTAGTTGCAAAGGGGTTAGGTTCACTTTTTACCATTCCGAGAAAAACCATGTTTTTTATTCTCACTTACTGCAATACTCATGAGAAACTAAATTGTCATGTACTACTCTATCATGTGAACATAAAATTGGGTATAAAAGAAATCTACCTGTCTTCATTTTTTTTTCCAAATATTCTTTTAAAAAATATCATCGTGGACCTAACCCCTTTTGCAACTAAACTGAAATGAATCCAATCTATTTTGATTAAAAAAGTGATTTTTCTTTGCCACTTTTATTCACGTTTTCATGTGAATTTCAAATTTTCAAGGCATCAGAATGACTAAAAATTTAGAGGTTTTGAGACAGAAAACAATCAAAATTTATGAACAATGGACCTAACCCCTTTTGACAAATTAGCTCTAATTAAAGAATAGTTTGTTTTCAAAAGGGGTTAGGTTCACTCCAAGAAAATCATTTTTTTTTATTCTCCCATATTGCAATATTCTTATGCGAAACTAAATTTTCCTGATACCCTACCATGAGAACATAAAAGTGGGTGTTAAAGAAATCTACCTGTCTTCATATTTTATAAAATATTTTTTTCCAAAAAATACTGTGTGGACCTAACCCCTTTTGCAACCAAATAAAATGGACTTCACCCCTTTTGTAAAGAAATTGATTTTTCTTTGCCATATTAGATCACTTTTTAATGAGAATTTAAACTTTTCTTTGGTATCATCTTATAGAGCTACTAAAAATCTAGACATTGAGACAAAAAAAAAATTGATGAAAAATGGACCTAATCCCTTTTGCAAGTGAGAAAGACCGGTATGATGTTTTATTATTAGATAGTTTGAACGCCGTATCAAACATATCCCACTTTGCTGGTTTAGATTGGTCTTTTATTGGGATTTACAGTGCATCGATTTCTGCCTGTATGCAAATTTATAAGCATGGATTATTATTTGTTATTGGCAATTTCAGTTTTGTGAATATTTCTTACCCATCAATCAAGGACAAATTTTCACTTCAAGTTTTATTCAACTTACCATTTACATTTTCTTTGACTGTCATTTAGATAATAGTATATTGCTGTGTTTTTTCATACTTAACCCCAGTAATCACGGGGAGGGCATAACGTACCGTCCCCTCCTTGACATTTTCCCGATAAATTCGCCGCACGATTTTTGGACATGCGCGCCGCTATATTACTTTCAAGCCTCGCGCAGCTTGTTAGACCCAATATGCGACGTTCAAGTACGCGGTTATGAAATTACGCACCACGCAAAAAATGCTCCCCGATTTCATGTACATCAATACAAATGTATTTTCAACGAAGTTTAATAAATCAGTGATAATTTTTACTTTTGTTGGCTTTGTATGACTAAAATGATGTCGCCGACGAAGTTTGTCGGATAAATAGTGAAAAATAAAGAAGAACAAAAAAAAAGAGAAAAACATGAGAAATTTATTTTAGTTTGTCTGTTTTTGCAAAATTTTTCATTCACAGTTGTTGGGATTGCCATAAAGAATATTCTTACAGAATATCATCTATGGGCTTTATTTAGTGAATTAGAACAAATATTTAGGATAATTGATTCATATGAATATACGAGTTCAATATAATGCAACCACGGAGATTACGTCATTCTGTATACCATCGTGCAAATTTTCCTCGCGATCCGCGGCCGAGATCTGTAGGGGGGGGGGGGGGGGGGGGGGCGCAGAATGCCTCGTAGAGTAACAAGAATGATAATACCCCGGGACTATATAGGGTTAAGCATATTTGCCTGGTCATCCATTCAATGGTCATTTTGCATGTAATGGTTAATTGAAATGATAAATGGTAAATATTTTGAAATAATTGATATCTTCTTTATTCATAAATGTTTTCTAACACTACTTGAAAATCAATAATCTTTTAGCTTGTTGCCGACTTTAAGGTCAACCTTATTTAAAGTAAGTAGAAGTATATTGTGTAGATTTATATTATACAAGCAGAAAACTAAATTAAGTTAAGCCCCGTGCTGGTGAGGTCTGTTTAAAAAAATGCGTTCAGGACTAGACAGCCATTCATATAGTTTTATAATGATAGTTTTAGTAGAGTTATTTAAGGTTAGATGTTTGTTTAAAAATGAGTCACGCCGTTACTATGTTGTACAAAATTCGCTCTTTTAATTGTCAAGTACACCCCAGAAAAAATGTAGATTTGAATAAATGGAGAAAAATCAAAGTAGCATAACGTTGAAAATTTCATCAAAATCGGATGCAAAATAAGAAAGTTATGATATTTTAAAGTTTCGCTTATTTTTCACTAAACAGTGTTATGCACAATTCAATGACGTGCAAATAAGACAGTCGATGATGTCCTTCACTCACTATTTCTTCCGTTCTTTTATTGTTTGAATTACACAATAGTTCATTTTTTTTACATATTTGACAATAAGGACCAACTTGACCGAACAAATTAGTAAACAATGCTAATTCCACATGTTCAGGGAGGAATTAATCGTTGTTTCAAATGACAATGAGGAGAAAATTAGAATAATTCATATTTTATAT
Organism: Lytechinus variegatus; assembly: GCF_018143015.1. Lineage (NCBI taxonomy): Eukaryota > Metazoa > Echinodermata > Echinoidea > Temnopleuroida > Toxopneustidae > Lytechinus > Lytechinus variegatus. The sequence goes on along the minus strand of NC_054744.1, from coordinate 41,639,002 downwards.
AATAAAATACAAAAGAAATAGTGAGTGGATGACGTCATCATTCTCCTCATTTGCATACCGACCAGGGTGTGCATATCTTTTTATTACATCCGATGTTCAGTTCATTTTTTTATTTCAGTTCAGTTCATTTATTTTCCATTAAAAATTCATTTGAAATAAATACATACAAAGTTCACAACTAAAAATCGGAAGGACCCCAAGAAAAGCATAGCTTGCGAGGATAGGGCCCTGTACAATCATTAACAAAACAAAACAGATCTTACATTGTTAAAACGTAAAGCAGATAAACAAAACAACAAAAAAAACTGTCTCATACACACACACAATCACACCAACACACACCCATATGCAGAACATTGAGAAGTTAACAAAGAGTAAGAAAGAGAAGGAAGCGATAGAAAAGGAAAAGGAGAGATAGGGAGAAAGAAAGAAAGAAAGAGGGAAGATAGAATTCGAGAGGGAGAAAGAATACCCTCTACTCAGAGCACATCAATCGTTTAAACAATAATTGTTTACATAAGTATTTGAATCTCGTTAAAGTTGAAGAATTTTTCACAACATAAGGTAACAAATTCCAATCATGAACACCCTGAAATCTTATTGTATGTTGGGTTAATGAGGTACGTGCAAAAGGAATAAGAAATTTTGATTTGTTTCTGGTAGCATAAGAATGATAAAAAGAATTTGTTTTAAACATATCATTGAATATTGATGGAAGCTCTTTTTTATGAAAATTGAACATAAATATTAAATTGTTTACTGTTACAAGATCAAAAACAGGCAAACATTTTAGGTCACAAAACAGAGGAGTACTTGGTGTCATGTAGTTAGAATGAGTAATTATACGGATAGCACGTTTTTGAAGAATATGAATTTTGTATAGGTGTGTCTTGTAAGAGTTGCCCCATATCATATTACAATAATTGATATGTGGTAATATAATACTGTTATAAATAGTTAATAAAATATTTTTTGGCAGTGTGTTTCTAAAGTGTGATATAATACCAACTCCCCTTGAGATTTTAGAACAAACATGAGAAATGTGGTGAGACCAATCAAGCGATTCATGAAGTTTGATGCCTAAAAATTCTACAATATTACATTTCTTAAGAATATCATTTTTAATATACACAGGGGAAACCTGGCAAGAAACTTTTTTCTGTTTGGAATGAAATATTATGTAATGTGTTTTATCAGCATTTAAAAAGAGTTTGTTACAAATGTCGATGAAATTTTCAGTGTTATGCTTTTTGGATTTTTCTCTTTTTATTCAAATCAACTTTCTGTTGGGATGGACTTTCCTTTAACAACGCGACCGGTTATCCGGTACACGGCTTCTTCCGGGGCTTCTTGGCCGTGATTTGAATATATCACATTCCCACCATGTCCACTCATAACTCTGCCCGGTATATTATCATTCTTTAAAATCAAGTTTGGTGCTGTCACTTGTCGAGAAATATTCTCGATTTTCATCGTTTCTGACATGACATATAAAGCAAATCATCGCTGATGCCATAGCATGTAATAGGAGAAGGTCTATTTATGGTTATATCGATGGACTTTGATACGCTAGACCACAAAATTTTACCTTAAAAACTTTTCTCATATTTGATTAGTGGAGGTGCTCTTTCCTGTTAACCAACCATATGTGTATAATGATATAATATTTTTTCAACTTTTCTACCGATCCGATGCAGTGTCCCACAGGGATCAATATTAGGCCCGTTACTTTTTAATATATGTATATCGATGACTTAAACAATGAAACTTGTCCCTTTTTAGCTATATTATTTGTAAATGACACTAACAACTCAAAAACCTTAGCTGATGCAGTTAATGAGTTACCAAAATTATCTTCATTGTTCAAATGCAATAATTATATTGTCCCTCATCCGTAATATTCAAAACACATAAAATCTCATAAAAATGACTTACATTATAACATGCTTATAGATAATGTATCATTTGAAAGAAAGCAACAAACAAAGTTTCTGGGCGTCTATATTGACGGAAATGTGAATATTGAAAGGAACATAATACGTCATATCACAACTTCTATTTCTATGAATGTTGGTAGGCCTATACTCTATAAATTCAAGATATGTATTCCTTGTAAAACATTTTATGCTTTATGATTCATTGAGTTTACCGTATATGACGTATGGTATAGCAATCCAGTGATGGCTACCACGAACAACACAAAAATACATTATACTCTATTCTATTCTATTCTATTCTTATTGCAGAAGAATGTGCTAGTTCACGATATTTATCTCACACCATACCACTATTTTACCAATTTAAGTACTTTCAAATGAGGTGCTATCACTCTCATTTCAATATGTTTATACTTTAGATTCATTCATGATTACCCCGCCCAAACTACTCGTTGCCCAGAGATCCATAAGACACCATGGTTCTGACCTTTGGAATCCTCTCCCAGACTTAATCAAATCCTGTTATGTTCTCTCTGTATTCATTTAAACGAAAGTTAAGGTCATGTTACTATCGGAATATGCAAGTTAAACTTTCTCCGTCATAAACTTTTCCTATTCCCTTTCCACCTCCATCATCATCATCATCATCATCATTTTCATCATCTTCATCATCATCATCATCATCACCGCTTTCACCATCGTCGTTTTTATCATGACTATACATTATAGCAAATGTTTCTTTTTTCTAAGTTAATATTTTGTTTCAAATTTTATTTATTCTGCTCATTCACTATGATTATGTAATTTGTTTCGATTTGTCACGAGGATGATGATGATGATCATCAAGCATTTTTTTGCTTATAGTTACAATCCATCTGCCGCAAGTGATATATTTCTCATTTATTGTCAAATGTCATTGTTATATTTATGATACCATATTATATTGTTATGCAGAAGAAAAATAAATTAATAACTTCAAAATAAAATGTTTGGTTTGGTTTCAGTGCATGACAAAAACCGTCAATTCATCGGAAATAAAAGTGGAGCTATTGTCGTTCCTATAAGCTCCGCTTCGGAGAGAACTATATCTCCTCAGAAATTGATAGTTTCATCCTTATTATTTTCACCACCGGCAATCAATAATTGTTTACTATAGAATACATCTTCATTGATTACAATCAACATAGGTTTTATTTTTGTTTTATCTGAAAAGGCCTTGACTGGTTGCCGTATGGATGCACAGAGGGCTTCTGTCAGACTGCTAAGAAGATGGCGAAGCACACAACCTCCAGATGAAGATACCAGAAAAGACCTTTATGAGAGACTCATACATGTCATGAAAGTAGATCCTTCAGATAAAATCTTTCGACAGCATATCTCAGGTGACTCTTTTTTGTATTTTCTCGAAGTGGCTGGAATTTCCGGCTTGTGTCATCACATTGGGTTATCGAGTCGGTTTGGGCAATCTCGTACACCGTCGAATAAACTGGACCCGACGCGTCGGGTCCAGTTTAATCGACCATTCGATAATTGTGCTATAATTTTTGCTTTTCACTGTATGACAAAACATCGGGTAAACATCGACCTTTCGAGAATTTGAGGACCCTTTCCTTGAATGGTGGGTAAATTGGACTGGACGTATCGAGAACTGAGGGAGTCCTTTCTCGAATGGTCGAGATTCACGATTGCCCGACCCGATGCAAAAAACCGACGTGATGACCCGACACAAGCCGTTCTTACCGACCTATAGGCATGCAGTGACGCCCATATCGCCAACATAGCAATAACAATGTGCCCAGTCACATTCTTTCTGTTTCTTTTATGGTAACTCCCTAAAGAACTAGGCAGGACAGCTTTTAGCTGGTATAACGCCAAGAAGGTAATTAATCAATTTCACAGAAAAAAAATACGTATAAGTTAATCGGACATAGTGGCTGACCTTCTAGAAGTCAGAAATTGCCCCGGTCTTATTACCAAAGTGGAGACAATGGCAGAGTGGGGATCTGAACTTGCAACCTTACAATTACGAGTCCAATGCTATATCAACCACTAGACCACACATGACAATGTTTCGAATTGCGATGTCGAACGTTAATCCAAAAAGTAAATAACGCATTGTTTTGGCATCAGGCGTCACTACCACGTTACCGGTTGTAACAAGTCTCCTGTTAGCGCATTGTTTGCTCAATAACAAAGTTTCATTGCTGTCTTTTCGGGGCGTTATAGTAATTTAACACTTGTATTTAGGAAATACACCCCCAAAACCTGTACTACAACCTTTTTCTTTTATTTCATAAGTATGAAAGAATATGAAAGCACGAAGCATTAGCATGAATGGTAGCCCCAATATGATTTCTTTTTTGTGTAGCGACTTTTAATTGAATAATGCCTTATTTCACGTAGGGTTCAAAACTGAAATAGTAGACAATTAAGGGCCTGGGAAATCTGAAAAAGAGGGAAATGTTGGATCTATAATACCTGTGCCTTTGCCACCAGGCCAGCCAGATTTTACAATGAATTCTCCGCCCCGTAACCCCCCAAAATATAAACCCGTTGATAATTAACATAGTCATCATTGTCTGATTCCTATAGATGTAATTCAAGGAACTGATCAAGATCTGTACGTCTGTCTTGGTGAGGGTATAGACAATGTGACAGGGAACATCAACAGTGGTGTGAAGAAACCATTCAACGGTGACGACGAAGCTAGCATTGATTGGATCAGCCAACTGAACAGCGAACACTCAGCTCTAACAGCGGTCTCTGCTTCTAATAACGAACACAATAGAGAGAGATATAAAAGAGTATCAAGCATGAATTCAAACCAAGATATAAAGCAAGGCATGCAGGAAGGTTCTGTAGAAGAGGCACCTTCACCATCCTTAAGTGCTCACCAAGAAGGTGATGACATTACTCCGGGTTCAGGAGCCTTTGTTAATAACCATGCAGAGGGAAAAGAAAATGGTCTGAATCCTTTATCTAAGATCATGCCGATGAAAGAATCAATCAAGTCATCTAAAACAGTAAGCTCGGCATCTGAAAAGGGACCTAGCAACAAGAGACCGAGTAGAGAACAAATATATATTGAAGTTTCTCCTTGCATGCCTTGCTCAGAGTCCAGCGAACTCTTTTCCGAAGATTCTAATAGAAAACTAAAACAAGATATGGAAGGAGGTGCTGCACCGCTATCCCCATGTCAAGAAATTGTAAGTGTTACTGTGGATTCAGGTTCCTTTGTGATGAACCCTATCGATGAAAGGGAAAATGAAGTGATTTCGTCAATGAAAGATTTTGAAATGAGAGAATCAGTCACGATATCTGAAGCAATAAGTTCGGAATCTAATAAGGGACCAGGCAAAAAGAGACCGAGTAGAGAACAAATATATATTGAAGTTTCTCCTTGCATGCCTTGCTCAGAGTCCAGCGAACTCTTTTCCGAAGATTCTAATAGAAAACTAAAACAAGATATGGAAGGTGGTGCTGCATCGCTATCCCCATCGCCATGTCAAGAAATTGTAAGTGTTACTGTGGATTCAGGTTCCTTTGTGATGAACCCTATCGATGAAAGGGAAAATGAAGTGATTTCGTCAATGAAAGATTTTGAAATGAGAGAATCAGTCACGATATCTGAAGCAATAAGTTCGGAATCTAATAAGGGACCAGGCAAAAAGAGACCGAGTAGAGAACAAATATATATTGAAGTTTCTCCTTGCATGCCTTGCTCAGAGTCCAGCGAACTCTTTTCCGAAGATTCTAATAGAAAACTAAAACAAGATATGGAAGGAGGTGCTGCACCGCTATCCCCATGTCAAGAAATTGTAAGTGTTACTGTGGATTCAGGTTCCTTTGTGATGAACCCTATCGATGAAAGGGAAAATGAAGTGATTTCGTCAATGAAAGATTTTGAAATGAGAGAATCAGTCACGATATCTGAAGCAATAAGTTCGGAATCTAATAAGGGACCAGGCAAAAAGAGACCGAGTAGAGAACAAATATATATTGAAGTTTCTCCTTGCATGCCTTGCTCAGAGTCCAGCGAACTCTTTTCCGAAGATTCTGATAGAAAACTAAAACAAGATATGGAAGGTGGTGCTGCATCGCTATCCCCATCGCCATGTCGAGAAAGTGTAAGTGTTACTGTGGATTCAGGATCCTTTGTGATGAACACTGCCGGTGGAAGGGAAAATGAATTGATTCCGTCAATGAAACATTTTGAAATGAGAGATTCAGTCACGTCATCTGAAGCAATAAGTTCGGAATCTAATACGGGACCAGGCAAAAAGAGACCTAGTAGAGAATCACTATTCTCGAACCAATGTCAAGATGTTAGGAATCTATGGTCGGATTCAGAAACCTCTGTGAAGAATAGTACTAGTGGAAATGAGTTGGAGTCAAACCCCTTGACGGCGGAACAAAAGGTGAAAAAATCATTTTCTGAAAATGGTATTGACTTTGTTCTTGATACATACAAACCACTATCTGATGACGAGGTCTTTAACGTTGCTGAGGATATCGAATCAGACGCCCAGATCGAAGCTCTTGGTGCTGCTCTAATGTTTTCGAGAGCCGACATCAACCGATACCTGGCTACAAACCAGGTACTAGGACGAAAAACGAGCCAAGGAAGCCGTACAATGCTGTTCGATTGGCGTCAGACGATGAGACTTCGGGATCAACGCCCTTCTTTCAAAGGAGCTCTGGTTCGAGCAGGACTGGTCATGATTGCAGATCAGTACTTTCCAGACGTTCAAGGAATGACAGAAACTTGTGAGTAAACAATTGTAATATACACACAACATCAGAAATAAGTTTTTCTCTACAGGACCCGTGCGTTTTCATGACTTATTTTATGAACATTGATATTGAGTCTAATCTTGAAATTTACCTTCTGTGAGTCCGATGTATCTTGATGGTTTTACCCATTAAGAACATTGATGATTGATGTGGACAGCATTGGCCGTTGAGGGGGCACTCAGGTTTACGTCGGCAGTTACATTTTGTGGCAAGTGTTTCAGAGATGGATGTGAGGATTTTCTTGTCATTACTGAGATATAGATCCCATGTTCAGCATGCGCGAGCTAGTAGCTGAGTTTTACGGTGTTCCTGTTGAAGATCTTGCGGGTGGATGATTGCTTGTGAAAATGCTGGTTAAGTAGGATCAGGAAGGTCTTGCCGATATTTGTATAGTGACGTTTTTACAGTAGGATGGGTTGATACAGATTATGTTTCTTTGTCGTCTACGTTTTTTTTTACGTAGGTTTATGACCCCTACCAGTGAGGGCTTCTCCGTATACTGTGTAAGCAGAGTCGAATGTGGCTTTCGGGATCGCAGATTCGTTTGGAAGACAATTGGAAGATGTTTGATGACGTGTAGAGGGTGATTGGAGCTAGATTCATTAGGTTTCTTGCATAGCCTGAAAGAAACATCAGTGAGAGACAATGTGGTATCAAGAAAGTGTACAACTTTCAGGTTGGCTTGGGCGAGTATGCGTTTACTGACAGTCCCAATTTAAGTTTTTTGTAGGGTTAAGTAGTCAGCATTTGGGCTTGTCGAAGTTTTCTTGATGGTCTTTTGAGGTGATGAAGGCCGCAAAAGGTATTTCCTTCGTTTGTAGGGCCTGCACAATCAATACCCAGATTTTCTTTGTTCTTTTGTAATCAATTAATCCACCTTTTGTACTTTTGTTTTGTAGTACTTCTATTCAACCGATCTCATCATAGCTTTATTCTATCTCAACATAACTTTGAATCTGTTATATATATATATATATATCGATTTGTAAATAATGTAATAATAAAAATTCAAATCTGTAATGATCTGTAATTATTGATCGACAACCAGTTATCGATACCTCCATTGCCTTAGTATCAAAGCAGTAACTTCTATGTGAATTATTATTTTTTTGATGATCTCTCTTTGCATCTTCAACATTGGCCTGACGATTAATCTATAAAAGACAGAATGAAAATGGCAGTAGCCACGATCTAAAGTAACGTGCATCCTTACTGTGTATACATATATATAATATGGAAGTGAGTCAGGATGTTTGGATGTTTTTTTTTTGAAACCCTGACACTGAAATGTTTGATGGAGAATGAAACAATGAAGCATCAAAATGAGTAAATAGTCTCTCAATTCCGCTTTTCTGTCATTTACATAGCAAGCAAGGAAAACTTTGATGAACACGGGAGTACTTTGAGAAATCTGGCGAGAGCCATCGAAAACGATGCACAACTGCATGCCCTTGGTCGAGAGCTCGGTTTTAGGAAGGTTGAACTGGATAGGTTTTCTGCGTCGAACATGACAGAAGGGACAGTTACGTGTAAAGGAAATACTGACATGCTTTATGAATGGCGCCAAAGAGTGATCCCTTCGGAGATACCCACTAGACTTAAGAAAGCGTTACGCCAATCCGGTCTAGTGTTCCTAGCTGAGAAGTATTTTCCAGACATTTTGCAACCCGAAGGTAAATTCTTGTCAATAAAATATTTATTTAGAGAAAAGGGTATACAACTCAAAATAATTCAAGTATCTTGGCCCCATTGTGTGGGAGACATATCGTTTAAAGAATTTTTTTGAAAAAGTGATCGGGTGATTGACATGGGAATGGATATATAATGTAGGTGCATTTCACATACTTTAGAACATGACATAATTCACGCCTGTGTAATGCTTTGGCAAAGGATGGGTCATGTAAATTAGACCTCATCTAACATTCCGATAGTACAAAGTGTAACAGTCATTGAATGTATTTTCGTCCGTTAGAATTCAAATTTGGCATTTTTTGTCCGTTAAAGATTGAATATGGCATCTCGTGCCCTCTCATTTTATTTTTATCTTTAAGAAAATAGCAATTTCAGCACTTAGTTGACGGATTTAGTAATTGGACATTAGAAAGCTATTGACAAAGAATATATCCTGAACGTTTTTTCCTATTCCCACATGAGAAAGCTTTTATTCAAACAATACATAAATACTTTTATATTGATCTGGCACCCGAAAGAATTGAATTTCGATGTAAAATTGGTATATTCATCCAAGAAAACACATTTTTAGTTTATATCCTCTCTTCATAACCATTTTGGGGGCACATGTATTAATATCAATCTACTAATGAATTGAAAAAGTTACACATGCACTTTCGAGGGTGTTAACAAAAACTAAAGATAGATTTTAATCCAAACGTCAGATTAGCCCTACAGATCGAGTATAAATGTTATATGCAATTTATGTGCTTTGAAAGGGAAATAATCTCCCAAACTGTTAAAGTCCACACATGAGTCACTATAGCAATGTAACGATGTACCTGATATAAAAAACAATAATATATTGCTGATGCAATCATTCCATTATATTATTTTCTGACCGTTTAACAGAGCCTTCTTTGGACACCTTGAGCGCAAAAACTACGGCAATAGCCTACCTAAGGAAACATATGGTTGACTATTACACGATGGTAACATGTCAGATTCAGAGAAAACCTTGGGACCCGGAAGATTTTGCTGATTTGAAGAACCTCTTTACCAATATTATCGTCTACTTCGTAAACAAGATGACGGGTGGGGCAATGAAAGAGTTTCTTCCTGGGTGTATCAATGATGTGTTCCGGGTGAAGGTCAACGGACGTCTTCCAAACAGGATCCTCTTGATTGCAGCAGCCGGAATGGGCAAGACCTGTGCTGTGGCAAAGATGGCATATGACTGGGCGTATCAGGAAGAGAACTCTCCACTTAACGATATTCCTCTCTTCTTTGCTCTAAAGCTTAGGGCGGCTGACGAAGACATGTCACTTGGTGAAGCTATCCTCTCCGAAACACTTGGAAACATACATGGAGTGACCCCAGAATCACTAGAAGATTTCATTGGAAGACATGAAGAGGACTGTGCAATGGCATTGGATGGATATGATGAGTACAAGGGAAAGTTGTCTTTGAGGAACCCAAAGAGCAGTATCACACAGGCGATTGGAAACAGAATTTACAGGTCCTGTCGCATTATTGTCACCAGTCGGCCATATCTTGAAAATGAGTTTGCAATTCCAGGACTGGCCAGAATCTACACAAAGATGGAGATCAATGGATTCACACAATCCCAGGTGCAGTCATTCATCAAGAAATATTTCATGTTGAAGTCAAAACCGGAAGAGTTTCGCAGATTAACAGGATTCCTGCTGGAGAACGCATTTAGTCAAACCATCATGAACACTCCACTCTTCTGTATGATGATTTGTCATCTCTGGGAAGAAGGTCTTCTTACTCAGATTTCTTCTTTGACAGGATTGTTTGATACCATCATTCAGTTTCTACTAACACATTCAAAAGCCAAGGATGATACGTTTGAATGTGACATTCAAGGTCTCCTTCAGGGTCTCGGAAAGTTAGCAATGTCTGGACTCTTGAAGGAAGCACAGAAAGTGGTCTTCGAAGGTGCTGATCTTGAAGGGATAGAAGAGAGCGAGGGCATTGGTATCACACTCGGTCTGTTGTCAAAGCAGACAAATCCAGCCAGGAATATTACGAACGGGAAAACCTCTAGGACATACGTCGAGTTCTTCCACAAAATGGCACAAGAGTATTGTGGAAGCAAATTCTTGGCTAGTTCTGAAGATGACCTCGACTCCTTCCTGAAAGTTGTATGTAAAAGTAGAACACCCCTCATGTATGCCAATATCCTTCGCTTCCTCGCAGGCTCAGGTGACGACGATATTCTGATATCCTCCATTCAACACATTTTACAACTTGAAGAGAGAGTAATGAGCAAAGAAATCAAGCACAGGCTCCTCCTGGATTGTATTTGTGAAGCCAGAGGGGATATTTCGAATTCAACGTCTAACTTTCCAACTCTCTTTGACAATGGCAAAATATGTTTGCAGTCATTATCTCCTAGTGCCGTAATAGGCCTGACAAGACTACCACCAACTGTTAGAAGACAGGTAATTATTCATCCGCTAGACTATTCTGAATAATTGATATTTATTTCATTTAATAAAAATATGTGCAAAAGTAAGAAATCGTAAACAAACGTTGATAAACTTAGATCGAATATTTGTTTTGCATAATTATGCAGTATGTAATACCATTATTGCTAATAGTTGTATCATTTGGATCTGATTATCTGTTGAAATCGTTGACCGATTTTCTTAGTTATAGAGTTATTATGTAAGGGACACGTTCATGGGTGCCATTCAGGGGGCAGACGCAAGGGCAAAGCCAAAAAAGGAGAAAATAAAAGATATATGAAACAAAGAAGACACAAGGCAGCCGTGCCATCGCCAAATGTTGGGAGGGTGATTTGTCAAGTCAGTGATAGACATAAAACTGCATGCAAGTTCCACTTACCAGGTTTCATTTCCCTTGATACGGCACCTGTAGGCCTATATTGAAATTACCGTGATATTCTATTGTTTTTATCGTATAGATCACGTCAGCAGATCTCATGTATTGCAATCTGCCGTCCAATCTTACACGGATCATTTTACATGGTCTACAATCTTGTGACAATCTGGAAGAGATGAAGGTGTGGGAGTGCAGTCTAAAAAATCCTCCAATACTCCAGCTTCCTGCAGTCAGGCGTATCCTTATTGGACACCTCGACGATTCTCAGGAATATTCCTCACTCATCGCAGCAGTTCCAAACGTGCAAACTCTCAGCTTGGAGAGTTGTCCAAACTTTGACACCCTTCAACATGTCCTTCAATCATTCATGAAAGGACTCAAAAAGTGCAATCGTCAGCTTCGCAGTCTTCTGGTGTCTGGATGTCGAGGGGAACTGTCTTCGTTGTGTGCCAAGGAGCTTATCGACTGTCTAATGTTAGAAGCGCCACTTTTGGAAAAGCTGGTGCTGTTCAACGTCAATTTTGATTGGAAGGATCTGCGAATATCTATTACGAGAATGAGACGAATGACAAGTCTGAGGGAGATTGGGTAAGTTCGGTGTTCTAAAATTTAACTATACTTTATTTTTAGTATGATGATTTTTTTTTCTTTTCAATTCGAGGGTGGTGATTCTAAATCTGAATGATGCCATTCGTCTAACCTTGGGAGTTTCCCGCAAATGACAAAATCCAAGACCACCAACAATGAGTCTATTTGCTCGGAGAAATAACAAAACTGCACGCATTATGATATTTGAAATAATGTCTGTCATGATTTTCAATCAAGTCTAAAGTCTCTTATGGTTAATGCTCTATTTTCATGATTGAAATTTAAAACGAATATCATATGCCCCTTCCTGTATTATGCACAATATAAATGGGAAAAGACACCAAAGTTCGCATATATTGACCATAAAATACCTGTATTGTAATGTATGAGTAACATATTGCCCGATTTTATTTTGACCATTGATTGAGTTTAATCAGTAAAACTAGAAATGTTGATACATTTATAAATTTTGGCTAACAACACAATTGCATTGAATATAGACACGAATTCATGTTTTTTTAAAGTAACTTTGCGTCTGAGGTGCACTTACGAAACGTTGCATAATTTTGGAACCGCGTACCCAGGGATGTAAAAAAAAAATGGTGTCAAAAGTAGCGCAACACTTGAAAAAAAGTCACGGCACGGCATATGGCATGGTGCAAGTTTTTCGCGTTACATTTATTACGAAAAATGACGAGCATAACGGGGGGGTTCCTGATTCAACCCCAAGTCCAATAGGGCGAACGCAAGATGGGTCAAAATACTGGACTACAATTACAACAAACCATTACCGTATAACAAAAAAAGGAAAAAAAGAAACCACGCCATTTGTCGTCAGAAGCAATGAAGATTCGATTTGTATTTCTTTTCTCTATTAATATGTTACTGTATAATTTCTGCAAAAATTAATATTATTATTAAATAGACGATATCGAAACGTGGCGACTTTTATGTTTCATGTTTTCCTCATTTTATTTCGATTAAGTGATTAATGTTTTTCTTTGCCCCCCCTTCGTAACATTATTGAGATATATTGTTAATTTGTAATGTATTATCATAATTTAAATTAAGTCCACGGTAAAGAATAAGATTTGTCTCATTAGTCAGCAACACAACATGAGACTGCTGTCAGTATTCAATCGAGTGTTTTTTTTTCTTTCAAATCTGAAAAGAATGCTATTGATGCTATTGTTTAAAACTTACAAAAACATGATATAACACGATGAACAGATCTATCTCACACTTGCCTTGCTGACGGTGATCTATGATGAAATTTTCTTCTCGGTATAGAATTGAGTACTGTAGAACCACAGAAGACGGATACTTTGAAAAGAGTCTTCGAGACATCGCTTCAGCTGATGGCGAGATTAAGGTGACATTACGTCATGTATGTACAATTTATTGTTTTTTTGAATATCATGCAAAAGAATGTGTGAATGTTAGAAAGAATAAATGACTGTATAAACGATCTAATGTATTGGGTAAATGAATAACAGAAATGGAGAGCAATTAAAAGGATGGTCCGGGCTCAAAGTATTTATAGCTTAATGAATAGAGCAAAATGCCGAAAATTTCATCAAAATCGGATAACAAATACCACAGTTATTGAATTTTAAAATTTAGCAATATTTTGTGAAAACAGTCATCATGAATATTCATTAGGTGGGCTGATGCTGATGTCACATCCCCACTTGTTTTTTTTAATTTTGTTGAATGAAATCAGGTTTATTCATTTTTTCCCCTCCAAGAACTAGAAATATTGGATTGGCAACTGATTTAGTGCATTAGATATTTATTGCTTCAACTTGTTTCATTATAAGGGAGACATATTATTCACACAAGTATGAAATAATGAAAAAATATGATTTTATGTAAAACATAAGAAAACGGAAAGTGGAGATGTGACATCATCAGCCCACCTAATGAATATTCATGACGACTGTTTTCACAAAACATTGCTAAATTTTAAACTTCAATAACTTTATTATTTGTTAACCGATTTTGATGAATTTTTCGGCATTTTGCTCAGTGAATTCTACTCTATGTATTAAGATATAAATATTTGCATCCCGGGCCGTCCCTTTAAGAGGAACCATGGGAGTCTTGGAGTTTGATTAACTGAGAACCCCTGTAACTGTCGGATAAAACGGGACTTGTCGAATAAAACGTCAGACAAGTCCTTTTATGAAACGCTCATCAGAACACCCCTTTTTGTAGTCTTCGGGAATTATAGAATTCAGTAATACGGTGAGTAAAATGAGTTAATTGATTTTGAATTTGTTATAAATGAATGAATGAGTCAATGAATTAGATAATTGATAAACGAATTGAAGATTTAAAAAATGTGTAGACCGACAGACTCTCTGGCTTATGTTAATATTTCACGTCTTGCAACATTGCTCCTTTTTGGTTGTAAATCTAAAGCAGTTTTTATTCCAGAAATACAATAAGTACTTATCAATCCTATGCAGGCTTACCAAAGAAGCAAGATCTACAGAATTCATCCTCTTCCGTAGCTATCACAAAGACATCGTATAGACCTGTACCTTAGAGAAGTGCGGTCAAATAAGGAGGCTGAAGATTTCGTCCTATTCATCATGTGTATTCTCGGATACGATTCGGAGCAATTCGTATTGCTCTGCATTTGGGTAGAGTTAGTAAAGAGAAATTAAATGTTTATGAATGTTCATCCATTACCATGATTGCTTTCTTATCACTTTTCATTTGTTAGAACTTTTTCAATCTTTAATATGATATATTGGCAATGGACTTTAACAACTAACAGCTATATAGCTAACCCTATTTTACGCCCAATCAAAAGTTTATGTGCACTTGTATTGGTGTATTGTTATCAATCTAAACCCGTAATACTAGTTCATGATATTTCTAAAATTACCATTTAGAAACAGGAGTTCAATTTTCAACGTAGTACGGTTTATTTTTAACCATCCAATATTGAAATTGTTGAGTGTACTTTATAAAAATACATGATACATAACTTTGTCAAGAAATCAAGATATTGGAAAAATTGCAAAATTTTATCAAAATGCATCACTTCACAAAATGTTTTTAATAAACCTTTCGTTATTACACTAATGGTTGTTCGACAGAACATCCAATTGACACTCACCAAAGGTTGCATGTAAGCTTGCTAGGCTTATCCTTTTTATTCTATTTAGATAGAAGTATAGTCACACAACCAAGAAAGATACAGTTTAAAGGATATTAGACAAAATAAGTACGAAGGAGATTGACTGAAAATGGATTTAATGTACATGTAGAACATAATTTATTACCAATTATATACAAATAAAAACTCAATGAAAGAATGCTGCAGTAATCATGGTAATTCAGTTACAGGGAAGGTAGAAAAAAGACTGAAATTTTTGAATTTCAGTAGAAACATCATTCCTCAAAATATTGCAAAATATGAATACATTCAAAGTTTTTGTAAAAATATAGAATAAGAAATCAACACCTTCATTTCATCGCCAATCCGAGTAACTCAATTACACAGTAAAAACAAATTATACAACCTGGTTCTAATTGATCGGGTAGTCTTTAAAAGTTAAAACGAATAATTCTTCCGATTTTTTTCTCTTACGTCAATTACGTTCTCAGGGGAACTGAAATCCGACGAACTGTATACATTACACACAATGGATCTCGAACCACATTACGCGCATTCATTTAGTCTTGACTCGCATCGCCCTTTTATAAATAATCAGAAATGTGTTGCAAATTTCGTTATGTTTCTTATTCGATCTTTATATAAAAAGAGAATTTCCGGATGCATATTGTAAATATCTACATATTACTTGGCAAATGTTGTAACAATTGTTATAAAGGGTAGCGTAAAATATTCATTTTCTGTTACGTATACATTTGAAAAGACGACATCATGTTACACCCTTGGTATATTCATGACCCAGGTGTGGTATATTGGCCTTTTCTGGTAATAATGTCATACAGAACATGTACGTTTGCTTGCTATGAAATTATTTTCAACCCCACAGAAATGTGAACTAGCTTCGTTGAAGTCTTCTTGCACCATAATCCTAATCGACACAATACAAAAAGTAGTCTTATCACAATTTTATTTGCCTTAAACAACAAATCATTTAGATAAAAAACAATAAAGGCACATTAAGTGAAATACCAAAGATTTTGACCATAGTCCAGTCGGTTATCAAACGAAATAAAAGAAGAAAAGTTATCATATAATGAATTTACAATGTTAAAGTGAACCTTATAAGGAGGGAGACAGCTTCGCGACAATGCTTTTACATTCAGTTCAGTTTTTATTTTTTCTCATTTCCAATAAAAAATTAAATGCATACATTTATCAATTTACACATTAAGATATGTAGAATTATACATCTATATATGATATCATATATTTACATGCTATTTATAACAAAATGTTATAGGTCTTGGTTTATGTATTATCATGAATCTAATACTATTTTATTGGCTCAATGATTTGGCCATACTAATATAACTTCCCACAGGTATTGAATAAAAACAATAATTCATCACAATTTACGTGAACTTTTCCAATGAAATCTTTACTCTTATCCGCGGATTTACTTTAAAAAGCACTTTATTTATTTGCGGTTCATGACTGTCATTTATAATTTTAATTCTTATTTTGCTTGATTGAGTTGACCCTTTTTTAAACACCATGCAAAAGTGGATATTAACTTAAAAATCGTAGTAATGAACATGTAGACAGTTGCATATGTATTAATCATGAACACGAATTGGACAAAATTGTGTTGACCATTCAAATAAAAAGTTAAGTTTATACCCACCCAGAGGTCGACTATTAATCTGTTAGTCTTTTCTGCTTTGTTCGTATGTTAATGAGAACAGTGGTGTGTGAGGACATGGGCCTCGACAAAGGCTACCGACGCCTTTGAACACTTGTCATTCTGTACTTTTGAATAACAATAAATGCGTTAATTTGAAACTTGATATGGCAATTACCAAATGATCATTAATCAATTTTAATCTTACCTTTTCAAATCAATTTATATCTAACACATGTTTAATAGTTTGATATAAAATTTACATGAGACCTTTCAGACTTAATTTTCATTGAAAATTGTACATTGCTTAACATGTCGAAAGACAAGAGCTCGTTTTTTTTTCAAATTACATTGCTACTCTGTAAGAGAGACAGAGTGAGGGGGAAAAAAAAGAAGTGAGGGAGTGTATGAGAGAGAGGGGGGGGGGGTGATATGAGAGAGAAGGGATGGAGGAAATTATTCCTTAACCTGAAGTAATACTCCGCACGTAGCCACGGCGGTGCTGAGTCCAAACAACCACATGAAGAAGCGATCGACCACGAAGGCGATCCTCATCCATTCACCCTTGATCTCGTCATCGACAACTCCGTCTTCAGTCGTCTCCATGACTTTCCTGAGATAGGATGCGATTTGGGACATGATGAAGCGTATACGACCCCGGCGATCAAGCTGGACGCACGTGCTGGACTGTGACGTCGGTAGGTTGGCTACATCGAGTTCGAGAGGCATCTCATTGCTATGACGACCAGCCTCAACTACCCCAGTGGATGAGCCGCTGCTTCCTGAAGCGTTCTCAAAGCTGATTTGGGGTATCTGAAAGTGTGTGAGAGAGAAATTTTGAAGGAGTTTGGCATGAAATAATGATTAGGGGCTTAGGGCAGGAGGGCTAATGAAAATGGCATAATAAGATAAAAACGAATACTAGTACTTCGAGTATGTCATTCACAAAGCACTATGCTGAATGTCAGTGTTGTAGCCAATGTTGACAAGTGAGACAAAAATGTATATCAAATGCACTTTTGCCCCCATAATGTTCTTATGCCCCCCCCCATGATGAAAAATCCCGGTGCAGCCACCGGCTGTAGCTTTACTCTCTTGGTTAAAGTATTGTCGCCATAATTATTTTTCGGGGGCTAATTTTTCAAGAGAAATCAGATATAGCTTTGTTCTGTATAAGTACAAATCTGAGTCAATAACGCTGTAAGCGGAAAAGTTGTGAACTTTGAGCACAATGTTCCGAATGCAAACAAGGTATTCATAAATGTTAATACAAATCTGTGATGAGGAGTTTGAGAAAAAACATTGACACATTTCCTCAAATAAAGAATTACCTAAAAAGCGTCCCTCCCCACGATGTAACACGTTCACAACAGTAATAAAAAATAATAAAGGAAACACCGTTGGCTGAATGAGGATAACATTGAGAAGATGATTTCCAAATGAGGGATTTATTTCATTGATGACGTTTGCACAAATTTCCTTCCACCGTTCCTTTATAATGTCGGTAATAACAATCTAGTGCGTTCATATCTTATTCTTATTATAGTTTTACTTCTTCTGTGACGTCCAGTGTCTACAGGGTTTCATTGGCAAACGTCCAATTTCATTGGTTATATGTTTGTCGATATGTTTGTTTGTTTGTTTGCTTGAAATTTATTTCTGCGTTCAACATGTTCAACATAATACAACATAATCAATTATTACATAGATTTTACATATATATACATTTTAGACACACGTATCATTTACAATCTCTTTCTGAATATAAAAAAAGCATATGAAAATATTATTTAACTCAATTTCAGAACGCAGGAGACCGTCGTCATGTTGACCAATGACGGAAGCAACTACAAATCTGATTGGCTTATGAATCTTTTCGAGATATTTTTTTTTCGTGTTACAAGACCAGCAAATATAAAAACCACAATAAGTTGTACCTTGTCTGTGACATCGTCTGTGGTATTACATTCTTTCATGCACATAAACTTTGCCAGGTAATCGAGCGTGAATCGTCGAAACCAAGAGGGCGCCCTACCCACGTACGTGCCACGGTGGTGGATATAGAGAACGATGGCTGTTAACACCGTAGAACCAGACACCAAAACCATTGTGGTGATGTAGTACTGGGCTGATGAATGATAAAGGGTAATCAGAAAAAAATCATGACAAAAGTTATCACTCAACCGATAAATCAACATCTGCTAACCGTTACTCAGATGAACAATTGATCAATTGAACTTAATCAATCGATGAACAAAAACAGTTCATTAGAAACGCCAGACTCGGACCATATTTCACAGGTTAATTAAGCACAACATTTTTGGTCTGAAAAGTGCTAAGTAGGAACAATGCAGGTGTTCCATGTTGTCTGATATTCCTTGCGTTTGATTGGCTAAGAAGCACTGTTGCCGTGGTAATTGTCGGATGAAACAGGAAATTTCGGATGGAAAAATATACAAGTCCATTAATGAAAGCTTCCAAAAAAGATGCAAAGAATCTTTGAAGGTGCCCAGTTTATTCAACATTTAAATAAATGAATTAGCAATAAAATATATTTATCATTATTAAACCAACAATCAAACACTATGATATTGATTCAATACAGCAATCATGCTTTCGTCACCCCCCCCCCCGAAAAAATCCCACATCATGCAACATTCTACAAACCATCAATCATAGTATATTTCATAAAATCAATACATAGATGATTAGGAAAAGCTTATATTCATTTTGACAAGGAGTGACTATTGTGAATAAATTCTATTCGAACCCCTCGGAAAAGGGATTTTTTCAAATTTGGAGGTTAAATGAATGAATGAGACAAGAGATGAATGAATGAATACATTATTAAATCAATATATCATTCAAGCAATGACTCGAAAGTGGCTAACTTACCAATAAGGGGCACCACCTCTGACGTTGGGGGCATGGTCTCGGCAGCAAGCAGGAGGAAGACAGTAAGTGAGAGAAGTATAGTGATGCAGAGGGTGAACTTCTCTCCGGTATCAGCGGGTAGATAGAAGGTAAGGAGAGTGAGGGCAGATACCAAGATACATGGGACAAGCATGTTGATGACGTAGAACAATGGTCTGAAAGGGGAAATTAAACAGAACATGTTCTGAGATTAATTTTGCTTTTAAAAGGTAACCAAGTATGTTACACTCACAGACAAATCTAGTAGAATGTAAGAGCTACCTCATCAGAAATGAGGTAGCACCCGATAAAATTCGTTTAAGAAATCAATAGTTTCTTGTAATAAAAAATCCAGTATAATTTTAATTTATTCTATTCATTTCGGGGTTATGGCCCAGTGGATTGGGCGATGTGGCCTAATGGATGGGGGCGATATGGCCCAGTGGATGGTGCGATGTGGCCCAATGGATGGTGCGATGTGGCCCAATGGATGGGGCGATGTGGCCCAATGGATGGGGCGATGTGGCCCAGTGGATTTGGTCTCCGGACTTTGAAACAGAGGGTCGAGGGTTCGAATCCCAGCCATGACGTAATTTCCTTCAGCAAGAAATTGATCCATAATGTGATTTTGCTATTAACATTTTCCTCACGAAATAATCATCAATGAACAATAAATGGTGAATACCATTTACCACAGGAAAGGATCAGTCCTTAAAGTCACTTTTAACTTACGAACAGCTTAATGAAACGGCCCCGGAACTATATGCTAACGTACCCTACGAATTAAGAGGTGTGTTTCGCTCCCGGTCGTGATTCATGAACTTGTCCAGAAGAGAATGAAAGATTCTCTAAAAGAAATTTCTGGTCTTTATAATGATATCATGTCCGGTCTTTAAAAAATAGTTAAGTCTCAAACTGATTTACATTTTTTAATTAAAAAAAGTACTTTAAACTATAATGATAAGAAAATGCAGATGATATGAACAAAAAGAAGAAAGATCGATTTGTGGTTTGGGCACATAATAATGATCTGTTTCATTGTTGATCGTGAAGGACCTAGTCACGTGTTTGGATTGTATCCATGATCTTGCTCTGATCTACGAAACAAACCTCTATACCAATTACCTTCTTCTGATGATGAGTACGAAGTCGAGAATGGAGAATGGGTACTTGCAACAGCCATACTTTGGCAATGTCCTGATGACTGGGAAATCTTCCAGCCTCCATTCACCATTGACTAGAAAGCTTCCGGTGTCTCCCGAGGCCGAGCGGTTCAGGAGGTTCAGATGCTCAGTGGTGTAGGCCCATGATCCAAACTGCAGGGTGCACTCCTGCTTGTCGAAGGGGAAGTAGTTGATGTTGATCTTACAGGAACTCCGGAAGATGGCCGGAGCTAGCCAAGTGACACTACCATCGAATGAGACGGCAGCATTGGTCTTCATGGCGCCCTTGAAAGAGCTGTCCGCACTGCAATTATTTCATAATAATAACAGAAATGTTATCATGCATGAGTTGAAGAAAATTATATTAGATGTTATAGTTATTAGTTTATTAGTTTTGCTTAGACGTAGGCGCCCATCTATTTTTTAACTGAATGAATTATTTTATTTTTTAATTTACTAAATTGGTAACCGAAAACATTTTGAAAAAGCTATTTTTTTACGAGACTCTTTATTATTAGGCCTACTTTCAATAGTCAGATTATATTAGATCATAATTCTCATTACGGTGCGGGTAAGGACATGTCATTTACTTTGCGGTCAACGACAATGACGTATCTAATACCAACGAGAAATCTTTTCTTCCGCAACAATTTGTTAAGCAATGTGGATTAATTTTGTGGACCCGCACTCGAGCCTCCGCAATTATGAAATCCTTAATTGATCTGCCACTGCATGAATGATTATAATCTGACATAATTTATCAAGGATGAATATAGTACTCACTTGTTGTAGAGAATGATGTCGGGTTTCCAGATTTCTGAAGAAGGAATTGTGATCTTTGTTATCCCGCCGTAATCATCCGGGTTCCATTTTAGATTGGCATCACTCCAGCCCTGTTATACAAAGTGTTTGATGGCGTTGACATTCAGAAAATTGATACATATAAGACAAGGATGTATTCCTTTTTCACATTTAACAGAAATTAAGAGACAAGGGGAATTTTCCTGTAAAATTGCACAATGTGTTAACTTCATCGACACATAATTATATCAATGCAATGTCATGGTGTCTTAAAAATCTTCAAACAGTTGTTCCATTGTCCACTACTTATGACATTTGACCCAAAGGAATATACCACATTAGGTAAGAAAATACAATGATGTCATTCTCAATTGTTTCATTTGGTCAATGTAATGCATCATTGCCCCACTGAAAATACAAGATTGCACTTTGGTTATCGCAGCTAAATAATAAATTGTGACAGTATAACGGCTCACATTTCTGTGTATCTTCACACGACCATAAGATTTTTTTCTACTGAAATTGTTGTAAATATGTCGATGACAATGAGATGAAAACAGCTCTTAGATCAAAGTGTATATTCAGGGAAAGAATTGAAAAAAAATCTATGTCAGAAATAATATAGAGTTGAGAGAACGAGCAGAAGAAATGTATTGATGTGATAAAAGGAGGAGGGCAAGAAAAAAAGAGAAAACTCTCGCACAAATATGAGAAAATCATATCACATACATACAAATGTTATTTACCTGTCGTAACCACACATTTGTTGTTATAATCTGATTGCGTTCATCCTGAAAAAGAAAAACAAAATTTTCATGAAAATTAAGTCTTACCATTCCAGTTCATTTTCAAATGAGGTCTCCGCTTATTGGTGTCGATCACGAGGGGGTGGGGAATAGTTCCCTTCAATATTTCAGGTAGGGGGAATGACCCGTGTTATCATCACCAAATTTCACTTCAATTTTGTTAGTATTCTTGATTCAGGTTTATGATATAAGTGGAAACATGCAACAGAATTCGAAAAAAAAATTGATATGAAAGGGAAATAACCAAGAAAACCGACAAGAATCCTGACAATGGCTCATTTTTAGGTCATTTTCTTCAGAAAAATCAACTCGCGCTTTGCTTTCACATTATTGACTAGTCGTTAAAAATACAAAATTCATAATTTTGTTGTAAAAATAAAGCTAACATAATAACTCCAGTCATAAGGACTACACTCCTCTCCAGCTGGCGCACAGATGCAGGGCTAGGGGCCATGGTTTCATTGTCAGATGAATTCAACTGATGATGATTCGATAATGAAAAATATATTGAAAATTTCCTGGTGACTTTTTCGCCAATACATAATTGAGGGCAAACTCGTCAGACACAAGACAACAGTAATTTGAAATTAGAAAGTCCATGGAATTCAATTAAAATTATTTTTATTCATTCAGTGTTCACCATCACACCAAAATGACGTATGTGTATTTACGACATTGCAGTTTCTGACAAATAAAATTGAGTTCTGGGCCATTCTTCACATAACAATCCGCAATCTTAAGGTGAAAGCTAATGTTATAATCTATCAAAATGCTGACGTTTGATTGGCCGAGTCGGCAGAACTGTTGCAGAATAGTCCATGATGTTCGTAAGTTTGATGACACACATCCTTAGAACGAGGGGAGGGTATACAAACCTTGTTAGATTGATTTATTTCTGTTCAACAAAATAAATAATTAAAAAAAAAAGTTTAATTAAAAAATAGTTTTAATTTTTTTTAACTTCTTTAGAAATATGCAAATTTGCAACTGACTGCTTGTCTGCTCCTTGAATAAAAAGATGAAAATTGTATTTGAAACTGATCTGTCATTTGCAACTAATGCATTCGATCGACTTTTCACTGGACTGCAATAATGCTCCTGTCAACCCTCATTTTAAGAAAAATCGCATAAACCTACGACATGGGCTACCCTCTGATATGCAATGGGAGTGAAAATGAAAGGGATTACCATGTCAATGATTTGTCTGATGGCCATTCCATATAGAACATTGATGCTCTGGCTTGATCTCTCCACGGGTCGAATATCTTTAGAGTAATTGGCGAACAGGTTCGTGAAGAGACGAAATGTATCCGTGGTTTTGGTCTCCCCTGATACCCCTGGAATTCAATAAAATAAGGAACAAAATTTACATACATTGCTGAAAAAAGGATTGATAAGGCAAATGCCTGGGGAGGGGTGATCCAGGATCTATAAAGGGGCACACTTTACCCCCACCCCTCCAATAAAAAAAGAGAAATATAGGGGTAGTTCCTTGGATTCCAAAATATTATTTTTGTAAAGTTTAGTATAAAAAACATACATTATAAATATGAACGCCGCCAGGAAGGGGGGGGGGGGATCGTCCACACATTTTCTTTTTCGAGCAAGCAAAATAGGGAAAATGAGGAGAGCAAAAAATTTGAAAATGGAAGGAGGAGAAAGGATATAGTGGTGGTTCATGTAATTATATAATGGATTAGGACATAGGTAGATAATGACAAAATCAGTGATCGCAGTAAAGATTATAATACGATTGATATTGATAATGATGATAACGAATTGCTGAATACAATTATAATGATGAAGATGACGATAATACCTATTTTTTGTTGGGGATGTGCCGATCTGTCATGAATATGCCACCTACATGAAATCAGAGCTAGCATACAGGGAAACGTCCGTAAAACGTCCGTAAATTCGAAGCAAGCTAATTTTTCTACTGTTTGTCATAGAATGTATAGGCCTTACCCCCCTCTTATTGTTATTTATTATGTATATATATTATTTTTGTATTGTATATATTTTAATCTTGTGTGTTATAATTGTTATTGTATAATGTTCAAATTGTGATTGACAGCAGGGCTCCCTTGTAAAGCAGGCCTCTGGCTTGAATGGGACTACCCTACTTTTATAAAGAAAACATAAATAAATAAATAATAGATATGAATGTTATGCTTATAAACTTGATAATTCGTCATCAAAACACACCAGGCACACCAGTGTCTGATCACCTCATTCTCTGAATTTATTTGCTTTCTAAAGCGTCCTTAATTGTCATAATGTCGCCTGTTTCAGTGAGGGATCCTATCCCAAAACTATTTTTGTTCATGAGTAAAATTCATAGATAAAATGAAGAAAGTGCAAAACATTCATGCCCGTCTTATTGGAAAATATTCCGGAAAAAAATGGAGCATTCAGTTTGGTATGCCTCCATCGGACTCTCGGCAGCGAAGCATGAATATGTAATATTGGTACTGAGACTGATATTTTCAATCTAATTAATATCGGCACATTGACCTAAATATTTTCTTGGATGTAGTGTGGTTCATTAACCAATTAGAACTAAAAGACGATGAGAGATGTATCGATAATGATTTAAAAAATATACACTTACCAACTCCACAAATAAAGAACGACACCGCGCAAAATATCACACTCCTCATGGTCAGGGATTTTACTGATCGTGACGTTTAGGCGGCCAACAACATCAAATTTTGGACCAAAATGAACAATTCAATGCAATAAATTACATAAAACTGAGGATATTTTCTCCTTCCGTTCAGTAAATGCTCTTGTGAATTGACTGCCTGGGAAATATTCTTCGATTTCTCTGCCTACCTACGCCGCCAAAGTTGCAAAGGAGATAATTCTGCATGGATATGGTCATTACTGGTTGCTCAATTAGCCAGAGGGTATTCATCGATTGTTACGTAATCAATCATATTCGCATACTTAAAACCGCTCACATAATATGCACAGATATGATATGAGTTTCCTTGAATGGTATATTTCATATTGTTGACACACATCATATTTGATTTTAGGGAAGAGAGATAAGAATGAGTGTGATCACTTGAGAATCTGAAAAATATGTATTTCATAGTTTTAATTGCGGAAACACTATACTAACAAAATTTTGGCGAGTTGATAAGATTTTACTTAAATGAATTAATGAATGGCTAAGTTCATAAAGGAATTAACGGATAAATTAACGAAAAACTAAAATAGTACAATTTTTGCATCACTGCTGAAATGGCGGATCCATTGGATACCCCCTGAAAATTTTAGAACAAAAAAGACTTCAGATTACATTCCTTAAAAAGGGAGGGGCGATGATCGGATTAATGATTATTTTGCGCCCCTCCCCCCAAAAAATAGTCAATAATTTTTTTGTGTAATTTTAATCATGTATATTTAAATTGTGAAAAAATATGTGACGTCGCAAACTCAAAATATTACACATTCATGACTCGGTTATCATGATTTTATGGCCATGGTTACAGAATAAATAAGCAGTCTGCAATTCTGACTTTAATTGTTTATAGTCGACCTTTTTAATGACCTCGAGAAATGGACACAACGCCCGAGAAACATTAATGATCAAATTTAAACAACTGGTAATGAAACACAGCGATCAATACCACTCATCTGGTCCTGCTGATTTAATTAAAGTTCTCAAAGATTCCATCATTTTTTCCAAACAACTATCGATCAGAATTAAAAGCTACTTGTAATAATGAATCTGGATTCTATCTCTCTCATTCGGCGGGCATTGGCATTAATCATTGACGAGAGAGTCTATGTACAAAGTAATCATGTCTAATCTTATATAAACCACCGTCAAAGAGATATGATTGGCGGAAGTAAATATAACTCTGAATAAGAAATCAAGTATTTACATGTATAAGGGACTGTGGATGCTTTAAAACTTGATATTTTGCCCTGTATGTATTTTTTCTATCAAGGTTTTTTACTGAAAAGGATAACATCGTCATGATGATAAAAAATATTAAAGCACAGCGCTATGACGAAATATTAAGTATTTTAAACGAAATTTGCAGACACGCGCTTGGAGCCCCTCCCCAAAATATGTCCTTATGCAAAGTTGTTGTCAATGTACATATTACTGAGTTATGGTCAAACGAGATTCACTCATGATTTATCATTTGAGGGTGTGCACTCTCATTATGATTATAATCTATTGTTTTTTTTATTAAGGGTAGGACTTAAAATGAACATGAGGTGATATATCGGATATTTCCATTCGCCATTAGCTGTCAGAAACCGCACACGCTCTCACCCTTAATCGAGTACGGAAATTTCGGCAAACTGAATAGACGCGATTTGAGCTTTTAGAGCTTAGTAATTATCATCTGGTCACTTTTTTATTTTCAAATCAATGTCAATCGATAGGGTGTGACTCCGAGACAATCTGTTATGCTATGGCTACACCGATGAAATCAACTCCCGGCAGACCAACCGATGGAATAAGTCCCTTCATTTTTTTTGCTTGCCCCCCCCAATTTCTCTCCTTCTGTATCTTCTTTCTTCTTCTTATACGTTCGTTAATGAGGGTTGGGGAGGGGGTGGATGTGTGGAGCGTGGCTGAGTGTGTGATTTTGTTTTTGTGTTTTTTCATAACTTCTTCAAATTATTTTGATTCAATCGTAATGTAGATGAAAACAATTTTCAATATAAGATTTACCTAATATATAATCAATGTGTTGCATATATTACTAGAAGATTCTGTTTGGTATTACTATTTCCTTTGTGAATATAAATTGTCAAAGAAATGTGTATTGATAAGAGTTAGGTACGGCAGAATCGTAAAACAGCATTAAAACGGGCATTCTCATGCTTTTTTTTACTCCGATGAGTGAATGTCGAAAAGCTACATTATGTACGTTTTTTAAAGGCTATTTTACCAACAAACAGGTGTCGAAGGAGAGGTTGAAATATATTTTTTTTTTGTAGGTTAGAGAAATATTTATTAATTTGTGATAACTAGTTCGACTTTAAAGCGAAGCACGGAGCTGTTGTGTGTATTGTTGCTTTAAATCAAATCATTGCAAGCTATCGAAAAAGAAATTCCTCTGTGTTTTCAAGATTTCTTGATGCTTTCAACATGTTCAAGGCATTTGATTAAGTCAAACTCTTCCCAAAATGTATGATAAGAGCCAGTATAGCGTACCTAGGATTTTCCAAGGGGGGGGGGGCAAAATCGTCCGCAAAAAAAATGAAAAAAAAGGTCCTCAACTCACATATTTCAACCTCTCCTGTGACACATTCAGTGTTTGTTGATGAGGGTGATTTACTATTGTGATCTAATTTCTTTCCAAAAATCATTATAACTCTTATTCTGCAGCTTACTAGCATAATTATGTACATGTATAATCACAATTGGTTTAGTAAATGCCGTAGAATAAAAAATTCGTAGAAATAAAAGAGACGTAGCTCTCAAAAATGAAAGGTAAAATCACACTCTCCGTCAGTACCCTTGATGTGAACAAAAAGAAAAAGAAAATTCGAAATCCGTTTCTGAAACAGTCGTAAAATACGTGTGTTCAGAGGCATACGTAGGGCGGTTGCGGGGGGGGGGGATGGTGAGACACCCCCACTACTATCGTCGGTAAATCTGAGCTGCCGTCGGGAAATACTAAAGAAAAGGGACGAGAGTTGGGAGGAGAAGGGAGAAAGAGGAAAGAAAAAGGGAAAGAAGAGACAGAGAAAAAGAAAAAAAAGGAAAAGAAAAGGATGAAAGAAAAAAAAGGAAGGAAAGAAAGGAGGTAAAGAGGAAAAGAAAAAAAAAATAAAAATAAAAGGAAAACAAGAGAAAGGGGATAGGGTAGACAAGGTTTTGATAAGGTAATTAGATATGCGGAGTCTGAGATGTCGAAAATATGATAAACTGTCAAGTACTCAAGCGCAGGACTGTTGGACTGAGGTCTGTTCTCGCTCTGTTTTTATATTTGGCAAAAATAAGCTGCTGAAAACTGCTTATCTAAAAACAGAGCCAATGGAGTAAATAAGAGAGTCAAAAGGGGCCTAAAATTCTGCTACGATCGAAAGCTTCGACCCCTTTTGACTCTCTGTTTTTATATTTGTCGATCGATATATGTCAAATTGCATACTTTCATCGTTAAATTATATATTTTTTCCCCGCAATGCGAACGTGGGGAGCTCTCTGTACCGACCGTGATTACAATATCAAAAGTTGTTAGCTTTGCTACCGACAGTGATTAGAATGTCCCGGTTTGAGGTCTAAATCTAAAAGATATTCCAGCTCGCGCTTCGCGCTCGCATCATATATTTAGTGAGATCGGTTATTATTATTTTTTTTCATATATATGATTTTCGTTATTACTTCACCTCTATGTGATTTATTTTCATTGCAAAATTTCGTTTATCGTACTTCTTTGATTTTATAAGTCATTTGCCTTATTTTTGTGCTATTCATATTGTAACTGAATCTTCATTGTTATTGTTGTTTTTTATTGTTATGTTATTTTTATGCATTTTCTCTACTTTTGTTTATCATCAAATAATTTGTTTATATATGTTGTTTCATATGATTTTTACCTTTGCACGGACTCACAGAAGAACAGCCAGTAGGCTGAAGTGGGTATGCCGTGATTAAATAAATAAATGAAATGAAATGAAATGAAAATATCCTATCCACAGTTTTCATTCATATTGGACAGTGCTTAATTTTATTTCCCTTTCTGGTCAGTATATAAAAATTTCACCTCGCGATTCGCGCTCGCATTATGTTCATTACTTAAGATAGGCTACATAGTAATTGGCTCATCTAGGCCTACATATGCAGTATCTCAGTTTTATCTTTTTTTATCAAAACATGTGTAAATGTCAGCTCGTGCTTCGCGCTCGCATCGATTGTTTGGTCGATATACCTATCCTCTTTATGGCTACAATAGAATTTTCAGGTCAAAATATAACCATTTCCAGCTCACTCTTCGCGCTCGCATGCTGGGACTGGTGAGATATGTATTCTGTTTAGGGATCACTGCGAACTGTCTTTGACATGTCATTTTGCAGGCTATATCGAAAATTTCAGCTCGCGCTTCGTGCTCGCCTGGATCCTCTAGTTAGATGCGAATGCTCAAAATACTAAATTTTCAGGTCTAAATATTTATGTTTCTAAGAATAAAAATTTAGTTAGGACTGACCCCTAAAAAAAAAATTTGGCGGCCGTAATTTTGG
Organism: Lytechinus variegatus; assembly: GCF_018143015.1. Classification (NCBI taxonomy): domain Eukaryota; kingdom Metazoa; phylum Echinodermata; class Echinoidea; order Temnopleuroida; family Toxopneustidae; genus Lytechinus; species Lytechinus variegatus. The sequence continues at coordinate 41,609,426 of NC_054744.1, read as the reverse complement.
AAAATGTGAATAACAATATTTTCGCCCCTCCCTCTATGATTAAAGCTGGACCTGCCCCTGTGTATGACGAAATAAAATGTGAATGAGTTACTTTAGCATGACACATGTTCTCCAGACGTCGGTATTCGGTACCGATATTTGTCGGTAATGAGGGCCTCTACATCCCCCACTGGAAAAGTCCTAGCTACGCCCCTGGGCAGACAGATTGTGAAACTCAACTTTCATTGGAAGAAAATCAATGCGCTGAAGATGGAGGAAGCGCTATGTAAAAGATGCATCTAAAAGACGTGTTGCCGTGACTGCAAGATGACAATGGCGAATCTCCGGTTCCAAAACAGGAAAATCTGAAAAGAGCCTCACCACCAACAGTCGAGGTTTAGCAATAAAAGAAATAGAAATAGTCTGCTTCGGTATAGGCCCTAAGGAATGAAAAAAAATCACAAATAGTTTTGTAAATGCCGTAAAATAAAAAAATCGTAGATTTAAAAGTAGCGTAGCTCTAAAAAATTAAAGGTATAGTTACACTCTCGTCAGTGCCCATGAAGTAACAAAAAAGAAGAAAATTCAAAATTCATGTCTGAAACAGTCGTGAGAAAAAACACGTCTGTTCATGGGCATACAGATTGTGAAACTCACCTTTCAAAGAAATCAATGCGCTGAAGATGGAGGAAGCGCACTGTAAAAGATTCGTTGCCTTGACTGCAAGATGACAATGGTGAATCTCCGAATTATTTTTTTTTGTCACATCACGGGCACCAGTGTGATTTTACCTTTCATTTTGTCTCTGTGTATGGTATTTCAGTCGCGAAATTTACTGCTGTATGATTTGACATCTTTCAGTATGCTCGATCAAGCCTTAAAAACTTTTCTCCAATTCTACCACATCTTATCGTCTCTGTTCTTTCTTAAAGTATAGACTACCTTGCATGATGCAAGGTGGCAGGGGAGGAAGTAGTCTGCAGGCACATTCACACCCTTATCTCGAGTGAAGGGTTTGCACAGCAGACTAGGGAGGGGTTGTTGTTGTTGTTATTTTGAATAGGCAAACTAGTCAGTTTTGACTATTGTTGCCTTATAAATATGCTTTTCTTTTTTTCCCAAAATATGATAATTTCTTTGTTCAAATTATGTCAGTTCGAAAAGTAAAAGAAAGAAAGGAAAGAAAATTTCTCAGGAAATTGCGCAAGACCACCTCTCCTGCCCTGAATTAGTACGTTATCCTGACAAGCCCGCTCGAGGTGCATTTCGAGGGCGTCTCAGGAGTACAAAAAAATTGTATTCCCTATGTCTCTCAAACGTGAGCAGGGGGCGCTCACGTATACTCAGTATATAGGGGATGTGTATACAAGATAGAAAAAAGGTTTAATGTGTGATCTTTATGTGCATAAATATGATCTTTATACCATCTTCAAAATCATACTTTAGTTATAAGTTTATTTTATTTATTAAATAGTCTCTTCATCAGTAACATTACTATCATTATTATTGTTACGAGTATGAGTAATAAATGTTAATAAAATCGTCATTATTATGATTATAATCTTTGTAATCGATATTATCACTATTATATTGTCATTATAATTAATGCCATATATACCTTTCACCTCCTCATTAACATTTTATCATCATCGTCATCGTCGTCGTCATCATCATTACCACCACCATCGTCATCATCACCACCATTATCATTATTATCATAACAATCATCATGATAATGAACACCACCACCACCACCAACATCATCATCATCATCTACATCCTCATCCTCCTCCTCCTCATCATCATTATTATCATCACCGTCATCACCACCACCACCACCATCATCATCATCATCGTCATCATCATCATCATCATCACCAGTATCATATTTCGTAGTTTGTGGAATTTTATATTAGATCACGGAAACATGACAATAATATATTAAGTTGTCGAATATTTTTTTGGTAACAACTACGATGTTTGTTTTTATTTCATCAGATGATAATCGAAATCATTGCACCATCTTATTGCTTTTAAACACGCTGAATTGAGTCCATTTAATATCACCAAATATGCCACACAATAACACGCCCAACATGATTTGAACAATTCGATTTTAAAACCCATTAGCTGGCTGCATTTGTGATATTTTTTTGAGCAACGCTGTCATTACTCAATACATACTCAGATATTGAAATATTTCGTTAAAACCGACAATAAAACGAAGTTGCTTCTTCAATAAGAGAAAAATGCACTAATTTCCAGCATATTTGTTGTGAACTATATAGTTCTAATATCAGTTGGTTTCTCCTAAACCACAACTAAATTCGCTCTTCTTTGTATGTCGCTTTTAATCAAAATAGGCGTAATGCAAAAATGACATCAATACCTTTTAGCTTCACCAACAATAATTGCCGTAAATGATAAGATTATATCAAAATAATAAAGAGTAATGTATATCTATGGATATAAATTGTATATTGCAAACCTCATATCTTAACCCCGCGATGTATTACACAAAAACATAAGAAATTTGAATAATAAATTTGTATTTGTAGAGATAAATCACAAGTACGATGCATGGACCGAAGGTGTTAGGTATTTACAGTATGTCCATGCGGAACATCAGCCCCGCCGGCAGATCATTTCAATGTTCAATGAACAAAGGATGTACTAGAAGATTTTGGCATTCCTGAGACATTGTTAGAAATGAAAATTCTACTTGAAATATTTCAAAATCTACATCTGGCCCTCTACAGTGATCAATTAACTATATTCGTTTTGTTACGTAACACCCTCATGACCATTGCCTCCACTCATCTGGATGAGAAATACACACCCATTCATCACTTAGTGGTATGTGGTGACTTCATACTGGACCCTTATATTATGTATATATAGGAACGTCAATTTTACACAGAAAATCAGTCGATAAACAGGGCAAGCTGTTAAATCATATGTATGGTTCTTAATCTGCGCCTGTATTGATTATTAAACCTCCCCTTCTCCATCCTACATGACTAATAATTGATCGGGTATAGTCACCCCTGCGTGGTTCCTTTCAGTAAATATACTTGTGTCTGATGTCGTTTGAATGTGTGCTGAAATTGAAAGTAAACAAAATTACACGGGGGAGGGCAGTAGATTTCTCAGATGATGATACCAAGGACGAAATTCTAAAGTTGGTTGGGGAATGAGTACAAACAGGGCGCCGCGAATAAATCACTGACACTTTGGTTATTCTTAAGAAGAGGTTACAGGATTATTTGCCTGTGACTGGGAGAATAGAGAGGTGGGCCACTGGTCAGTAAAAAGAGCCCCCAAAAGTATGTACTGATGCTATTTAAACGAATTAAAATGGTGGGATATGGGGGGGGGGGGGGTTCAAACCCGAAACCGAATAAAGTTTACTGTAGATTGAAATCCGTTATCATAGAGTCCAGATTGATTTTTTTTCGCATACAGTGTAGCTCAAAGCTTTACTCCATTAGTATTATTGAATATTCTATGCTACATTAATTAGAATTTGCATTTCATACATTTTTATCAGTTTTTTTCAATTCAAGGTGCTTGAAAAAAAACGATGCTTTGCAGTGTTTTTTTCATTTCTGCTAATCATATTCTGCTTTGTTAATCAACCAATAAATGTAAAATTAATTGTATTTTTCCTTCTTACAGTGAGTATTCTACTAAATAAATGACACATTCAAATAAACATTGCATAGAAATATGTATCCCAGATATAAAAGAAAGCAATGAAAATTTTCAATTTTATTTCATTATTCACTGGGAAACTAGCTAACCATCACTGTCGCTCGCCCTATTTCATTACGTCATTTTTAAAGTTTTAGTTCATTTGATTTATTTTCGTGTTATCTAATCTTATTGTATCATAAGATTAGTCACGTGTAAAGAAAATCCTACGCCCTTGTACGCTTGAATTAAATAATCTTGGGCATAATACATTCCAATCCCCTTGTGCGTTACATCTAATAATATCGATTTTTGTAAAGTACACACCCGACAATGTATTCTCTCATTCTCCAAGTCGAGTACTATAGAACTAGTACTTCTACCATTTTGCTGTTCATTGATACACGCATGCGCACTTACTAACTCGGCACGCGCTGACAACCAAAGTGAAAATGATCGATCGCTACGAGTTCGAGTCGAAAATTTGTCAGCTTAGCATGCATCCAGCGATTTAGGTTATACACAAAATTCTAACTTTCTAACAACTGTTATCACGAAATTTTCTTTATTGAATTAATTTCTACTTGACATTCATCAACATCTGGGATTCTACAAAGAACGAGAGTTTTACTATTTTGTGAGAAAGTGGAATTTGATGATACAAAGACTTCTGCGGGAAAGAGAGTGTAAAGGAACAGAAATCAACAGAAATGGCGTCGGTGGGGATTATTCTATGCATGTTAGCGTGTTTAGCCGGTAAGTATAGTTTGATGCAGTTTGTCTGATCGTAACTCTTATCCCATCAATTTCTTATTACTCTGATAAATCAAACTATGTTATTAGTTAATGTTCCTTGAATTCGAAATAGCAGATATTATGAAAATATGCTATAGATCATGTACAATAGATGTAATCAACTTTGTTTGATTTACTCAAGAACGGATAAAAGATATCCGTTTTAATGACATTCAGAATAAATAGTTGAATTGCAACTTAAAGTATTTTTAAGAAGTATCATTTTTTTCCCCTTGAGATCTATCGAAGTAAAATAGCAACGTGATTTTTTTTCTGTATTTACTTTTTATTTTGGCTTATAGACTATTTTTACATTTTATTTGATTTTTATTATTCTCAGATAGCATTGGTCTTATTTCTATATCAGAAAAAATATAAATAATTGATCTTGGGCTTTTGCCATAGAGGGAATTATTTTTAGGCCGGAATTTTGCTATATTTCGACTACAATTTGAAAAATTGATTAAAGGAACTGGACATGATATTTAAAACAATGTTCTCTAACTGTTTTATTATTCATATTATATTAGATTTATATGAATTAATACTCTGGTAATAGACTACTACTTATTCATTAATTGTAAAAAAATATTTTAATGATTACTATAGGTGATTCATCATTTCTTATAGATTGTTAGTTGCTAATAAATCCTGATTACCATAATTTAATATCGACTAAACCGAACTGGAAATTTGGACCTGGTAAACAAATTCTGCAAGGCTCATACAGATTATTTTAATAGTAACTAGGTGATTCATCATTTCTTATAGTGTTAGTTACTAATAAATCCTGATTACCATAATTCAATATCGACTTAACCGAACTGGAAATTTGGACCTGCTAAACAAATTCTGCAAGGCTCATATAGTAAAGAGCGTTGTAAAAAAAAATTAAAGAGCGTTTTGCTGTGTATTATGCAGTCTTGGACAGATGAAAGTGAAACCAGTCGGATCGAATTACGGAATACCTACAATAACCCAGTAAAATAAAAAGACAACAACAAACAGAATCCTTGTATAGATACAAAAAAGAAGAATAATGGTCCATACAACCCGTTTGATGCCCATGAGCGAACTTTTTTTGGAAATCCTTTCAATGGATTCATGGCTCAAATCCTATGGAGTAAATAACCTCTTTCAAAACATCTCGGTGTATTACTTATATATGGGGGAGTATAGGGTGACCAGTTTCTACTATCTCACACTTTCAATAATCTCGTTCCCAAATGTGCAATTTTATGAGATACACCGTTAACTCCAACATTTTATTAATATTTCTAGTATGTTTGTACAATTATGCTGTTTGCTTTCCTTTATCGTCAAGTCGGCGCTGTTTAGAAGCTAGCATTGCTTTTTTGTAGATTCTCTTGACTTCGTTATATTTTTCCTGCGTTTTTGTCTATTTTGTTTGGACTTTTAATTTCGGATCATACATTGATGTACATTGGACTTTATGGATACTAACTATCCTATTTGTGAAATTTTTGTGAATTTATATCCATTTTCTGCTGAGTCGGTGTTGTGAGTGTACCCAGAATGTACAGTGACATATTTAAAGGTCAAGTCCACCTCAGAAAAATGTTGTTTTGAATCAATAAAGAAAAATCAGACAAGCACAATGCTGAAAATGTCATCAAAATCGGATGTAAAATAAGAAAGCTATGACTTTTCAAGGTTTCGCTTATTCTTAACAAAATAGTTATATAAACGAGCCAGATACATCAAAATGAGAGTCGATGACGTCACTCACTATTTCTTTTGTTTTTTTATTGTTTGAATTATACAATATTTCAATTCAGTTACGAATTTGTCGATTAGGACCTCCTTGCCTGAAGCACAAAATGTTAAAATAATGGAATTCCATGTGTTCAGGGAGGAATGGAACTTCATTTTACATGACAATGACGAGAAAATAAAAATATTTCATATTTCATATAATAAAATACAAAAGAAATATTGAATGAGTGATGTCATCAGTTCCTTATTTGCATACCGACCGAGATGTGCATATAACTGTTTTGTGAAATGAAGCGAAACTTTAAAATGCCATAACTTTCTTATTTTACATCCGATTTTGATGAAATTTTCAGTGTTATGCTTGTTGAATTTTTCTCTTTTTATTCAAATCAAGTTTTTGTTGGGGTGGACTTGTCCTTTAATAAACATTCGTTAGCACTGTAACTATGTATATAACACATCGTTTGTGAGGGTGTGCGTGTGTGTGTGTTTGTATTTGGGTTTTGTCAGACGTGTATCAATCAGATATGATTATCTACGTCTGGGACCGACATATAACGTCACCATCCGAAAGACGTGACCAGGGCTCGAACCTCGAACCTCTGCATCAATTTGTAACTTCCCCACATTGCTTGGATTACAGGCGCACGCCACAACGCCCAGTTCGGACGGTTCGGACCCATGATATTGATTGTTTAGCCGGCATTGTTGTCTCCGGGAATGCCATGGCCATGTATAATGGACAATAACCACCCTCGGGACAATAGATCGATTTGCTATTTACTAATGCTATTCATTAATGTTTCGAAACCTACCCCAACCAAGACCTCGTTTGGACCAAGACTTGTTTTCCACCATACAGATTCTTGGATGTGCCCGCAAACGAGGTCGTCGCGCAGGAAGAAAGACTCACCGGTCAATATGGACTGCTACCTCGTATCCTCGAATAGAAAGCAGATCGATCCTCCTCTATTTATCCGACCAAGGACTTTCAGCTATAAAACAATAATAATGATAATGATAATAATGATAATAGCGGTAGATTTACCCAGGGTAGCCACTTCAGTTCCGAAAACTGTTCTCCCAGCGGGCCCTGCTATTATTACCCCGGCCTTAGTTGGGCTGCCTAGGCGCTCAAGCATTCAAGGAATTAATCCTGCCGGGTACCCATTCCCCTCACCTGGGTCGAGTGCAGCACAGTGTGGATAAATTTCTTACTGAAGGAAAACACGCATGGCTAAGATTCGAACCCACGTCCCTCTGTTTGAGTAAGAACCACTAGAACACGACGCCACTTCAGTAGCATTGAGAAGAATGGCACATGTAGGAATTCTGAACGCAGGACACAGAATCTACCTAAATTCTTATCTGTGCAATGCCAGATCTCTAAACAACAAGCTAGATGAATTGGAAGAGGTTACGACCCAGGAGAATATAGGAGTGGCAGCAATTTCTAAAACTTGGTTTCATCATGGATCCATGGTTTCATACAGACATGCCACCAAATCTAGTGTCTCTACCGAACTTCGTGCGTTTTACGAATTCAAGGCGTGACAGATAGGGAGGTGGAGTAGGACTCTACATGAAAAATTACCTAAAACCAGAACGATTTTTGGTTGATGTGCCTCATGATCATGAAGTAATTTGGGTGAAAATCAGACAAGAACGGCTCCCACGCTTGATCTCGCAAATTGTTGTAGCTGTTGTCTACAACCTAGCCCTTTGATTATGGTTGATCATCTTCAAGATACCATAGACCAGATCCTTATGACTATTCGACACTAAAACCAACATGAGAAGAAGAAGAAGTATAAGAAGCAGTTACTATGATGCTGGTGTTGCTGTGATGGGGAACTTTAACCAACTAGACTTGTCCCCACTCCTGCGGGATAGAAGATTCAAGCAGGTGGTGAATAAACCAATAAGAGAAGACAGAACCTTGGACGAAATTATAACGAACTTTTCTGTCCAATACCAAGAGCCGCTGATCACATGCCCTCTTGGTGCATGTGATCACAAAGCTGTTATCTGGACTCCTACCACACCATGTAACCATCATAATAAAGTAGAGTCACAAGACCATTGCCAGATTTAAGACTGCAAGAATTCGGGCTGTGATTGGTCTCCGGTCCACGAGACATAATCTGTCAATGAAAAGACTGACCTGTTCTACAAAATGATGAATGGTATGATTGATCGTTTCTCACCGACACGAGTTGTAAAGATAAGTGGTAAACCCTGGATGACTCCTGCAATTAAAGCACATAAGAACCCTTAGAAACTCGAGTAGGGTCAGACAACAACTGAAGATGAGGACTCAAAGACTTCGACAAAGTGCCATCCCTTACCTTATTGACTTCAAGTTATTGAATTCTATGTAACTGAAAATTCTCCTAATTTTTGTCAAGATTTTGATTACTTTGCTTTCAGATAATTACTTTTCAAGTACCAACTGAGGTTAGATTTTTCTCTCTTTTTCGTTTAAATCTTTCTCATGTTCATAACAACTACATTAACGCACGTTTGCTTCTTGTTCTTATATGTCAATAAATGTATGAGTCACATGATTTCTTTCTAATTACCAAGCCTTACAGAATTTAAATACATTTGTTAGCCGTCCTACACAATGTATAACCTATCGTAATAATATGTAAACCAATGGTAAATTATGAACAAACATTTTACAAAGCGTCAATGATTCTCTATGTGTAACACTTAAATTTTTACGATAATAATGTGAATAATGAAAGTGATAGTAATATGATATTAATAGTAATGATAAAAATGACAATAATGAACTCTTAGATTAATTGAGAATGAATTGAATAATAAAGGATGATTGTATTACAATGATGATTGATTTGGCAATAACGTATGTATGTATCATTTACCTCAGGCATGTGATTATTAATTTTTTAATGTATTTTGGATTGTGTTTCTAATTTCCGTTTTTCATTATGTTGTAATTTTTATGTATAATTATGTATTTGCTTTTATCATGTTATGTCTGAAAATCTGTAATTCGGCCTTTGGGCCGCGAATGATTTTTTTTTGTTTCTCAATAAACCATTTCTATTAAGAAAAAATGATTAAGAAAAAAAGTTTGGCACGTTTGACGAAGTATTTTTATTCCCTCATTGCTATATCTCCAAATGTGAAATATCTCCTTCATACGTCGTTCTCCGTGTCATGTATTGTTATGTTGGCTTAATAGATCTACTCTTGCCAAGATCCGGATCGATTGCTCTTGAAATTCTTCGGATTTACAATTTTGACTATTGGCTCTCACTGTTGACAAACAGCATGCACACATGATGCATGCACAGTATCCGGCCCCAATTCCTTTCAGACTCTCCTCCTCATCCCTACTCTCCCTTTTCAGACATAATCATTATCAATCATGGGCATCATCCCGTCGACTGAAAATGTTCTCTTACTGTATGCAAGAAAGCGATAGAAAACTGTAATGTAATAGACCTTGATAATATAGGCGATACATAAATTCACAATGACAGTTAACAGTGACATTGCAACATGATTATTATTTCATGTGCCAAACAAATTATTATTTATTTTACGGTACAGGCAAACGATTAATCAATGTGGACGATATGAAACTATATCATATTATACTACATTATGGCTCAGAAATAGATAGTAGAAATATTCTACGAGTTAGGTAACAATTAATGAATTATGGATGTATTATGAATTATGGCCCTAACAAGTGGAATATTTTTAGTATCCCATGAAAAAGCCGTTTAATATAATCAATATTATCTTTAATGTTTATCATTCATCGGACCGTTATAAACTTGCTCCGCTATTGCACAGGTAAATCATGCAGACCGAAATGCATCGCTAAACGTTTAAAAAAAATCGCAGATTGAAGTTTTACGGCATTCACTCATTAACGTAGAAAAAATCTTATTAATCAAAGCAGTGTACTCAAAACAAACTTCCGCATTTTTACTGGTATCCGGACCACCGGTATTAACCCCACTTAATATACACTGATAATCAAGACCGCTTTGGATCATACGATCCAAATTAAACGAAATATATCAGAAAAATTATTGCGTCCAAATTATCGCCGTGTTAAGCATTATAGTTGATTTCACTAATGGAGTTGTTACCACGGTTACAAAAGCATGATAGAATAGCTACACTGAATAAATACGGTTAAAATTGGCCTATTAATAAAATATATTGGCCAATGCAATAGATAGAAGCCCAATTACATGGTCATTTTGGCGCTTTTGTGGTGATACTGTCAGTTTGCATTGACATTCCTTTGGCATAAAATAATCTCGTGTATCTTCGTTACTCCCCATTCCGGCTTTCCATTTTGATATTCTTTCTCCCTCGGTCCGTTTGATAATTATGAATCGCTGGTAAAACCACATTCATGACCAATAAATCAAACGTGCCTCTACCAATTCTATGGTTCCTGTCAAAGGTAGAAACTATTCCTTTTTTGTATGTATGTTATATGGAAATGTAATTTACCTTGTTTGAATATGTGGAGACATTTCCAAACCCGAATATCAATTTCCAAAATTATTGTCCGTGACCCATGTTTGATACTCAAAAGGATACATATGAAATTTGGATGAAAGACTTATTCCAATAGGCAAAAATTTTGCAACAAAATACAATCTTAACAGTAAAAACTAAACAGAAAACAGAGCAAATAAAAATTAGACTTTCGTTGGAGAAAATACCGCAGTAACTAGATTTCAGTAGACAGTAATAATACCGTTTCAACAAGTTTTTGTTCAAGGCGTTTTTGTATTAGACGTTTGTCATCGTCCCCAATTTTAATCATAAAAATTAAGCATAGCCTAGCACCATGACAACCATAATGATGTCATTTAGCCTGAATATGATAAAGCGTCATTGTTAGACTCCTATCTTAATTAATACATTTTGCGCGGCTTTTTGCATTTTAATTCACGGGTATCGCCCTCCATCACCACATTCAATATTTATATGCTTGCCTGCATGGTTTCGAGTGGCAGACTATATTCCATTAGTCTCGATGGACAAGTTGCATTAATCTAATTACACAGGCGTTGCATAACGATGTGATTATTAAAATCGATGCACTATCATGTCGAAAGTACATTAATCTCATCACTTCTTTCCAACAAGGTAATCAATATCAGATTGTTTCCGTGACGGAGAGGGTGTGGCCACTTTCTCACTGGATAGTAAAAGCAGCGCATTGTCTCAAAACAAACTGTCTCAATAATATGATAATGATAATAATAATAAAAATAATAAAAATAATAATGATGATGATAATAATAATAATAACAATATTAATAATAGGCATTAATTTTATAAAGCGCCATCTATCTAGAAATATTCTATTCCGAGGCGTATTATTATTACTATATTTACCCCGGCTTTAGCTCGAGCTGCCTTTTAGTGCTCATGCATTCAATGAAGTAATCCTGCCGGGTACCCATTCACCTCACCTGGGTTGAGTGCAGCACGATGTGGATGAATTTCTTGCTGGAGGATATTACGCCACGGCTGGGATTCGAACCCACGACTCTTCGCTTCAAAATCAGAAGACTATCCACTGGGCCACAACGCTCCATAAATTATGAACCATGTGGAAATGAAGTTCAGACTAGAGACCTACGACCCAAAATGAAAAAGAAAGCCTCTAAACAAAATTGAAAAACATTTTGGGTGAACAAAAAGGGAGATTTCAAAGAGATGAAAAAGCAATTGGAATGATTTCGATTTGCATTTGATATATTTACAGATAACTCTTAAACGAATTCATTTGACCGGCGCCGTTTTGTTCTCTAGAGCGCGCTTGTCTTAGTACGCATGGTACGTGTGAACCATAGATGTATTATGGTGTGCTTTGTTCAAATAGTTAACCTAGTTATCAAACCAAATGTAAATGGGCCCATAAGAATGATATCTACATGGCTCGTTGTTACTGTTGGTCAAGGTGTGTGTAAACAGATCAGTCTCATACATTAGTTCGGCGCCATAGTCGGGAAAGTTATTATTGCCATAATTTAAGCTTTGCTTTCATAGCCTACTATTAGCTATTTCGAGCAACCACGGTAATCAACGTAGATCGAATGGGAATGGTCGCAAAAGGCATAAGAGAGCACAATTGCTCAAAATGTTATATACTTATCATTCAATCAGGACTAGTCTACAAAATCAAAATGAAAATGGAAATAATTGACTTCCAGAGCTTTTTCAAAGCAAATATTTTGCCAAAATATATTTTTGAGCTGTTAATGGATTAAAAAATGGTATAATAATAATGATAATAAACATTAAATACTCTATTTCCATTGTCACTATCATATTGCCAGGTTTGTGGTGGGATTCCAATACAATACATTGTTTTGCATGGAATCAAAATCTGACAATAAATGGACCAATGTTATGAATATTTTCTAAATTAAGAAAAAGAGAGAGAATGACCTGAGATATGATAATAATAATTGTAATAGTAATAGTAACCCCAAAAAGAAACTTATTGATGCACGATAGATCATTTGGAAGAGCGTAGGTCATACGATATGCGTTTAACCAGTGATCCAACCCTTTGGTAAGGCTTTTAATCCTCATAGAAAACTGTTGGTCCTCTGGTTGTTATTGGGCATTCATGCTTCTTCTTGATTCAGGTAAATAACCACCGACAGAAAAATGTACCACTGACATGCCATTCTTTGTGACAATGTGTAACTTAAATTACTCGGAACCATTCATGCTATAAATTCAGTTATTCTAATTCAACATGAGGGATTCTCAACACAGATTAACTTTTATGAGTGAATGATTCTCAGTCTTTTCTAAATTCCTTTTCTGCCAATATATCATTTTACAGGTGTGTACGGAACTCAAGATGAGTACAGATTATTAAACGACAAATTTTCCAACTACAGCAACATCATCAGACCTGTAGCTAAATCATCAGACCCCATAGATGTTTTAATCGGAGCAGCCATACAACAGATCATTGATATGGTAAGGGTTAGAGACTCATTAGGAATAATGGCATGTGTTGTATAAAGTACGACTTGCTTTGTGTCTGATGTTCTGGCAATGCTTACTCCAACGTAAATCAGCAGTGATCGTCACAAATATGTATTTGTATTCACTTGCTCTTGGTATAAGATCATTGCAGAGAGAGTAATCATAAAAGCCAGGCACACGTTTTCGAGTTATTGATGGAACTGCACACTTCTTCACATTAAAATTCCTTAACCAGGTTGAAGATCAATTGGATAGTTGCTGGAGATCATGTTGAAGAATGTAATGGTCTGTACTTTAGAAAATATCTCTTTGAATAACACAGTCATCAACAAATATCCTCATACTTTATCTGATCTTGGATGTCCTTAATGAATAATAGAAAGAGAGTCGGGCCAATCACAGAGCCTTGTGGCACTCCAGAAGTGACAGTAGTTTTCATTGCTTGTTATACAATTATAGTTGCCAGTTGACTAGAATTCAAGCCTCAATCTGCTGATCTATCTAGTGTTTATTGATGCCTTCGTAAGGAGGGGGGGGGGGGGTCAATGCAATACACTTAAATCAGATATTGAATTTGGTTGCAAGTGTAAAGAGGCTGAAATCATAAAGCAATTATACATTTCTCCCTTCTATATGGTCGTTTTGCAAATGCATTTACTTTGAGTATTTTTGTTTTATTATTCTTCGTTATTTTTTTGGGGGAGGGGGTTGTCGAATGAACGGGCCGGTATAGGGAAGTTACAGTCCGAGTTGCAATGGAAATAGGTAAATAATGATGAAGAATAAAACGAAAAAAAGGAAGAGAAAGACCTTTACAAGACAAGAAGGGGAAACAATTCTTAGGAAAAAAAAACAAAATAGATGCACAAAATAAAAAAAAAATAAAGGAGAACGTTGGAGAAAAAGAAGAATAAAAATTAAGCAATCAAAATGACATGAAAACGAGGTTTTATAATTGGTCATCTTTCAATTAGAGTACAGAAAAAACGGTATGAAAATCACCAAAATACGTTGGCTTCTGTTTTCTCCATTTATAGGATGAGAAAAATCAAGTCATCACTCTTAACCTATGGATGCGCATGGTAAGTAACTACAGATTAATTTACATTATAATCAAGAAGAAGAATGAAAAGGAGGAGAAGGAGAAGGAGGAGAAGAAGATAAGGAAGAAAAGATGAATGAGGAGGGTGAGGGGGTGGTATGCATGCAATAGACAAGGAGTGACTATTCTGCACAAGCACTTAGCAAACCTAAAACTTTCGCCCACTCCTCTGCAGCCTTTGAAGTAACAAAAAATCATATGTTGCTGATATGTCTAATCACTGATCTGTGTATTAACAGATAATTGTGTCTGATGTCCTCTGATCACGAGACCGAAGATTAAGAAAAAAGGAAAAAGAAGAAATAGCAAGACCGCAAGAAATTTTGATAAATTAGAAATATACTAAAGAAGAAAAAGCACGCCTAAATATTTTTCACTCTACACCAACATTTCAATAGGTATAAGTTAAATCACTTGATATCTGCAGAAAGTGATATTTGAGATTGATGTCTACCATTAAACACATAATATTCATAAAATATTTTTTTATTATTTTTAATACAGCAATGGTCAGATAGTAATCTGGTATGGGATCCCGCCGACTATGGTAACACATCTGTATTGATAGTACCTATTGGTACTATATGGAGACCAGATATTGTTCTATTCTCCAAGTACGTATCATTTTAATTCTCTGTCTTATTTCACCTCTGGTTGGAGTAAAGTCATGACGTTGTTTATTGAATACGTTGAATATGTTGCATTTCTGTTGTTCAATCGGTTTGGTCTTTACAAGACCATCTATACTGGAAAGAACACATTGTCCCAGAGAGGGTGCAACAGTGTGTCACAGTGTGGAACACAATGTGAAATCACATTCACACTGTTAAAGTTGAGTAACAGCGTCCACCATGTGAGCACGCTGTGAACAGTCACACCATGCACACTGTCGAGGTGTCCACAGTGTGAAAATGTATTCACACAATTTGAACATTTTAACAGTGTGAATAATATTTCACATAGTCTACTATGTGAACACACTGATCACAATGTGTGGCAATGTGTTCTTTCCAGCAGGGATAACCAACGTTATGATTATAAGGAATGATGGTTGGGTCAAGTATTTACCTCTCACTTTTAAGTTCCTTTAAAATTTAACAAGTATTAAAGGTCAAGTCCACCTCAGAAAAATGTTGATTTGAATCAATAGAGAAAAATCAAACTAGCATAACGCTGAAAATTTCATCAAAATCGGATGTAAAATAAGAAAGTTATGACATTTCAAAGTTTCGCTTATTCTTAACAAAATAGTTATATGAACGAGCCAGTTACATACAAATGAGAGAGTCGATGATGTCACTCACTCACTATTTCTTTTGTTTTTTATTGTTTGAATTATACAATATTTCAATTTTTACGAATTTGATGATTAGGACCTCATTGCATGAAGCACAAACAGTTAAAATAATGGAATTCCACGTGTTCAGGGAGGAATGAAACTTCATTTCACATGGCAATGACGAGAAAATGAAAATATAATAAAATACAAAAGAAATAGTGAGTGAGTGATGTCATCTGTTCCCTCATTTGCATACCAACCGAGATGTGCATATAACTGTTTTGTGAAATCACGCGAAACTTTGAAATGTCATAACTTTCTTATTTTACATCCGATTTTGATGAAATTTTAAGTGTTATGCTTGTTGAATTTTTCTCTTTTTATTCAAATCAAGTGTTTGTTGGGGTGGACTTGTCCTTTAAACCCTGGATACATTTATAGCCTTACTAAGTTAATTCAAGATAACTTTATGTATTAAGCAAATACCAACTACAGGCCTTCGTCGCAATTAAGAAGTAAGTAATTTAAAGTAAGAATACTAGTAGCTTACGACTCTCTACTTACGTTTGACATTCGGATAAATTCGGGTGACAAATAATCCTTTGCCTTGATGTATCTTTTACCTACATGTACACATTTATTGATCATGTAGATGAACAGAGGCCCAATCCCCAATTGAAATATTAACAGTTTAACCACGTAATGTAATTATTTTTGTGACATTAATACTGTGGTCCAAGTTTTTCAAACTAAAGTCACGTCCTGTTTGCTTCTTTGAATGACAGTGCCGACAGTGGCTTCAGCGGGATGATGCAAACCAGTGCCTCCATTTCTCACGATGGCATCGTCCGTTGGAACGCCCCAGCCATCTACCAAAGCACCTGCAAAATAGACATCACCTACTTCCCTTTCGATGAGCAGCACTGCCGATTAAAGTTTGGATCCTGGGCTTATCATGGGTTTCAGATTGATCTTAAGAATCGGTCCGACAGCGGCGACATCTCTGCCTACATCGACAATGGCGAGTGGACACTCGTCGGTATGCCCGTCAAGAGGAACCTCTTCTTCTACGGTTGCTGTCCAGAACCTTTTCCTGATGTTGAGTTCACCGTCATTATTCGCAGAAGGGCCCTTTTCTATTTCATCAACCTTCTCGGACCTTGTGTTCTGATCTCATTGATCACCGTGTTGGATTTCTTCATGCCTGCCGACGCGGGAGAAAAGGTCACCCTCGGGATCACCATTCTCCTGGCACTCACCGTCTTCTTGTTGCTGGTAGCTGAAACGATGCCGCCCACGTCAGAGGTTGTCCCGTTGATAGGTAAGAGAAAAAAAACAATTATCGTTATGCAAGACAACCTTAGGTCTCGGAGACATAAACGTCTAAGTCTTTTCTGGACAACTCCTTGGTGACTTGTAGGTAGTCCCGTAAGAAGGAGCTGTCATTGGATAAAATGCGTGTTCCCGGAAGAGAAACAAAGAATCATACCTTTAGAATTTGTTTTGTGAACATTATGCTTATATTGCTTAGTAATGTTGGATGTATAAGGGAAAGAAAGGCATTCCTGGAGTTCGTGAAAGAACTGTTAATCTACGAAGAAATAATAAGCATGTCTAATAGTAAATTTTCAAATGTTAATGCTGTTATAAAAACAAACTGTTTTATCAGTGTCTACCACTTCCAACGGTATCATATTTTTTGTTTGATTTTCAGCTCAATATTACGCATGTACCATCGTGTTGGTATCCCTTTCTACTGTGATGACAGTGTACGTTCTGAGTCTCCATTATCGACTTCCGGGAACTCATCGGGTGCCACGAGGTATGAAGAAATTCACCTTCAGTTTCTTAGCGCGCATGTTGTGCATGGGAAGCTTCATTGTCAACATGGGTGATGACGACAACGATGACGAGATACGGCAGAACAAGCCACACGCTGGCGTCTATGAGAATACCTTTCTTACCAACCTGAATGGGGTAGCCATCATGGATGACTCGGAGAAGAAATCGTCAGAGGATTCGTCGGTAGTGTCCAAGAGGTTCGAATCGATGACCCATGATATAATGACCAATCTGAAGTACATCGTCAAGAAGAAGAAGGAAGAGGACGCCGAGGAAGATGTCATGACCGAGTGGAAGTATGTCGCAGTCGTGTTTGATCGTCTTTTTATGTGGGTGTTTACGCTTGCCACCGTTATCTGCACCGTTGCCATCTTATGCCAGCCAAAACCTTTTACAACATCCAACGAAATCTAAAGACCATTTACGGCGCTATCTGCTGCATAATGTTCTAGTAAGGCAGAAATGACAGTGCTCACTGAGATCAGCATGATGGTGTGTGGTGTTGTATTTTCTGAGACCGTCTTGTCAACACGGCTACCTACACTCGTACCACTCTCGACACACGCAGGGAAATCATCCAATTGGTTAAGAACAAGAATGCTAAACGTGCTAAATGGCGCATGCCTTAGTGATCCAAATGGACATTTCTATGATTGAACATGGCTGCATGGGGCAACCATTGACGCAACAACACGTAATAGTGACGGATCCGGATGCATAGTTAATGCATATGTCTTTTGGCTCTTTGTGAGCCAATATTGACACAGTTGTAAAAATCAGTGATGATATTCATTTATTTGCTTCATTTAACGATGACAATTAGCGCATGCGCTAGTGTTCAAAATGGATGTTTCGATGATTGTTCAAAATGAAAAGCGTAAGCTCGTCTGAGCCAAGATTGACCCAGCTGCATAATTACTGCGTCTTTATTTACCTTTTGAGCACTTATCAGTCCGTCGAATTCATTTGAAACATTCTATTGTTACTATAAGACAAAATTTGAATTGTGTATTTTGTTTTCCTTTCTTGTAAAGTGAATTTTCTGAGACAAGACCGTAGATTATTAACACAGACACGCATCAGTAAAAATGTGTTTCATGCGTAATAGCATTAGTTATAAATCGGTCAAAATAAAAAGAATATTCCCTTGTCATGTGTATAATTTGGTAAGTTTGATCAGACTGGAATGTTGTTCTTAAAGTCAACTCGTGTATATAAATATGCTATGTTTGTTTAAGTTACCTATGTTGTTCTTTTTATACACTACAATTTCTTTGCCCTGCAATTGGCATTTAGTTTCACACTTTTCCTGCCAGGGACCCAGGCTTTAATCATATTTTTCGATTTAAATGTTTACATGTTATTTCTTTATTAAGCCTATTTTGATGTATTATTAACGTTATATTTAACGGCAAATGGCAAATAAAGATGAATGATATGTATATATATAAATAGATGTTTGTTTAATGTCTTAAAATTACCTCAGAATAATATTTTAGTAATTCATTTCTTGCACATACAAGATACGAATTATAAAAATTGTCAAGAACATGTGTAGGAAAATTTCTGGTAGCTTATAATATTCTTAGGGAGATTTTATGTCATATTCCAACCGTCTATTTTGCTCTGACATGTCATCAGTACGCAAATGTTTGGAATGAAAATTTTAAGACGCTTTTTTTTGTAAATTAAAAAGAAAATAATTTCAGCAAAATACGGCGAGTCATGAGGAATATTCAGAATGATTTCAAGAAAACTAAAAGGCTTAACTTTTTTTTTCGTTAATTGTATTTCTCAAAGTATCGGTTTTAAATTTGTTGATATAAAAAAATATTTCCTCATTGTGTATTCGTTTACACTGTTGAAATGTACATGAAACAATGATACCAATTATGCATCTCACTGAACTGCGAGTGTCAGTTCATAAAATCAATTTTAGGGTGGTTTCATTCTTATGTCGAAACGTACTGTTATGTTGATAATGGTTAGAGTTACAGTATATTTAAACTTTATATTTCAATCTTTTTGAATGGAATGGCATTTTTGCAAATGTCTTGCCTTATCAATTCGATTTTAGAAAGTCTTTTTACCTTTTTATTTCGCCCCAATTTTTTTGTTCTATGTGAAAAATGAAAGTTGAATTCAGCTGTTCAAGTTCCGATTTCGTTTTGATTTAGTGCATAATCTTACCATAGATTTAACTTCTGTGATTGAATCTGTTGACTTGAACGTTTGATCTAATGGGGCCCGGTTTCATGAAAAACCTCAGATATTTTACCAAGTTTGCAATAACAGATTAAATCTACTGAAATCTATCAATTCAATTGGATGATAGCAAATTTATTATATAAATTACAAATTTAAAATGTTGGGCTGTATACTGTCCACTATGTTGAGTAATGTATGTGGGTAATATATATATATATATATATATATATATATATATTCTCGGCAGTTATTATCCAATTTAGCAAATTCATTACAAAATTATTTGTTTTATTACCAAATTTGGGCAGATTTTAAGCAAAAGTTATATATGTGGACAGTACGTTTCCTAGGGTTGGTAAAAAGCTGGGCATTTTTTGCCCAACTATGTTAACAGTGTATACATTATTTTGCTATCATAACAAGTTTATATGAAAGAGGACCATGTGGGTTTGGCTTATATTAGATTTTAATACGATATATTTGATTTTTTATCTGATAGAGTCTGCTATCGACGAATCAGGACTCCCTTCACTTCATTAAGAACGAATAATCCTAAATTTTAATCACATACTTTCCATTTTCTCTTGCTTATGTTCAGTTGAGTGTAAATATCATAAATGCTTTAAGAAGTTGCAATAATTTGTATTTATTGAGACAGAAATCATGGAAATGGTTCTTCTAATGTGGTAGTATCTGTCAAATGAAGCAATGTAAACAGTACTTATAATTGTATGTTTGTATAGTCTATATGATTAATTTTCGAGTTGCTTGTATATCATCGTTCCATACATGCCATGTGAGCAAAATCAATATCTCGAAAAAAAAAAAAACAGCCATGACGATGGAAAAATAAAGTTTTAATATTCATACCATTATGATATGTAATACAAAATGTCCATTGTGCCGAAAATATTGTAGAATGAAATTATACCATGAACGCCTATATATTTCTATGTGACATTAATCGTCCAAAATTGAGTGAAGAATTAAATGAGTAACCATAAAATAAGGGACTTGTATCGATAATAAGATATATTGTGTCTCAAATGAGTATAAAAAGAAAAGGAAGAGACCCAGTAATCATCCTCAAATTTTAGAATGACCAAAGGATAGAGAAAGAGATAAAGAGAGAGAGAGTGGGGGGAGGGGGGGGGGGGGGTGGGTAGGAATGGAGGGAGGGGAAAGTTATTTGGATTTATTTTACAAAATAGAAAACAGGTTTGGTAGACAAGATAGATCAAATAACTGGTTTCCCTTTCAAAATGGGAAAATCATTTAGAAGTTGTTACTTGTAGCTGGCAAGGCAATCTAGATTCATGACAATACTTTTCATGTTCTGATTCTATGGGAGCTGAAAATGGATAATCACATTGGAAAAAGTTTGGCTAGTGTAACCCCGTCTTTTGGCCCCAACTGCAAATTCGGAAAGAGAAATGGAAAGATATTGGCTGATGTGGAAAAGGGAAGAACGGTGAAAAAGAGGAAGGTACAAAAAGTGAGTTTTGGTCGTTTTAGTGTAGAGTTATCTTTTCTTTAACTGAAAAATTACTTCACCCTCTCAAAACTTCCGGGAGCCCCCTCATATGTACACGCGACAGATAAGCCGTTTTGAATACCCTGAAGCAGGGGGGGGGGGGGGGGGTGTCAGAGGGAAAAGCAAAATCAATGATCCCAACTGGTTCCGTAACGTCTAAAGTCATTAGAACCTCTTATTGATTATGAATATATACATCATTAGAATTTCTCAAACTTTCACACAACTTTAATTCATTAACAGATTGATTAATGAAGATTGATCTGGGTTTTTAATATGGACCTCCCATTCACCATCTGTCGGGCGGATATGGGACATGGTGTTCAATTCTATTTTAAAAGAACGATTGATTTTTTTAAAACAACTGTAATATTGAGTTTTGTGACTCTCATTGTGACTTTAGACTTTACAGAGCCAGTTGGGATCATTGATTTTGTTTTCCCTCTGACACCTCCCTGCTTCAGTGTATTCAAAACGGCTTATCTGACGCGTGTACATACGAGGGGCCCCCGGAAGGTTTGAGGGGGTGGGGGTGTGACGTCATATTTTTCATTTGATAAAGGTAAAGTCCACCTCAGAAAAATGTTGATTTGAATCAATAGAGAAAAATCAGACAAGCACAATGCTGAAAATTTCATCAAAATCGGATGTAAAATAAGAAAGTTATGACATTTCAAAGTTTCGCTTATTTTTCACAAAATAGTTATATGAACGAGCCAGTTACATCCAAATGAGAGAGTCGATGATGTCACTCACTCAATATTTCTTTTGTTTTTTATTGTTTGAATTATAAATTATTTCAAATTTTACGAATTTAAAGATTAGGACCTCCTTGCCTGAAGCACAAAATTTTAAAATAATGGAATTCCACGTGTTCAGGGAGGAATGAATCATCATTTCACATGACAATGACGAGAAAATAAAAATATTTCATATTTCATGTAATGAAATACAAAAGAAATAGTGAGTGATGTCATCAGTTCCTCATTTACATACCGACCGAGATGTGCATATAACTGTTTTGTGAAATGAAGCGAAACTTTAAAATGCCATAACTTTCTTATTTTACATCCGATTTTTGATGAAATTTTTAGTGTTATGCTTGTTGAATTTTTCTCTAAATCAAGTTTTTGTTGGGGTGGACTTGTCCTTTAAATAAAAGGTACCTCTTCTGTAAAACGACCAAAACTCACTTTTTGTACCTTCCTCTTTTTCTCCTTTCTTCCCTTTTCTACTTTTTTCTGCACTATTTGAAGAATCATATATAGGGGCGAAACTATGCTCCCTCATATCTCAGACAATATCTATTAATTTCTCTTTCCCTATTTGCAGTTGCAGTGGCTTACCAAAAATTCCCTCAGCAGATGATTCTTTAATAGAGAAAATCAGATGATTTTGGAATTAGATTATGACATTTTGAGTGTTGAAAAGTAAAAATGGCTAGGTATTCAGAAAATAAATCTTGATATTCAACAACACAATACAAATACACTTTTATCGGGCCATTGAATCCCAACCAGTACGCCAGTATCTGTTTGATTATTGTTCTCATTTGTCCATCATTCAATCTTTCATCTACTTTCTTTCTCCTGATTCAGTCATATCTCCGTATTCCACCTTTTCTCACATGCCCCAATATTCAACTTTCACTCTATATCTCTATCTATCTATCTATATATCTATCTATCTATCTATCGGCTATCTATCTATCTATCTATTTATCTATCTATCACTCTACCTTTCCATAAGTCTCACTTCATCAATGCTTCCAACCTCATTATCCCACTCTCGTCCTTGGTCTCACCGAATCTATTCGTCTACCTCTTTTTCTTCTCTCTCTTCAATTGGTGAGTTAGTGGAGATAAAAAAGAATTTGTATTGGCTCGTCTATCTTCATTTGAACCTTGAACATAATTGATTACTAGGAAAGTTTTTTGAGGACATGAACTTATGATATGATAGGTCTCCTATATTAAAGATATAATGCACTGCGGAAATGTATCTAACTTTCTTTTTGAAACTTATGGTAATAAGAAAAAAGGAGCTATTTTGTATACATCAGAACTCAAGAATATCTTTTCTTTTTAACTATTAGATTAATAGCGTTGGGCCAATCTTAATTAGCCCCACACGTATGATTATATTGTATTATATCCATCTCCATATATCGACCATCATGGATTAACATATAATGATAAAAATTTCAACAAGGCAAGTTTGCTCTGGGAGTTATTTTATTACCAATACCAATCAATTCTACTTACAGTCGCCCAGCACTAAAGGCGTAAGTGTTACAGACACAAATCAATGTCGGCATGTTAATTTCAAGAGGTAATATAGTACATTATGTCTATTTACAAAAAGAATGTATGATCGCACTTTTCACTTAATACTTCAAATCACTTTTATACAAATCATCATTGTCTAATATTTAATAGTAGAAATGTGTTATGATATACAAAAAACACTTGATCGTTTATTCCCGTGCCCTAGACAATTAAAATCATGCAAATCTTTGGTATCAATTTGTCTTTTGCTTCAAATGTGAAAGATTGAATACAGAAAGTTGGTTAGATCAACAAAATATTGTATACAGTATATGCAATATATGCGTATACGCACTCAAATGGAAAGTAAAGTAACGAAAAATGAAACACGATTTCACCGAATCTATATTAACTGACACGACAGAAGCTATCGCATTTGTACGGGACCTTAAAGTACAGTTTTGTTTAAAAAAAACACCCGAAATGAAGCATAATTTGATGCCTTAGTTATGATGATTGAAAATGGAAGATGTGAAATGGAACAAAATAAATATTTGAATGGAATTATATTGATATGGATAAACATATACATACACAGTGACCATGAAAACTATATTATTTGATTCTCATCTTCACCAAATTTGAAATTCTTCTTGGGATGCAGGATTTGACATGATAGAAAGAATACTGATACATCCAAGGATCAGGGCTGTCATCATGAGAATGAGTAAAACCCGATCAAGAATGAGACAAAGATCTATCCATTGCTGCTGGATAGCAGACATTGCTTCTTTCTTCCGAGAAATGTTTACCAGTCTGCGAATGTAGTTGCTAATGCGCATGATCGATGACCCCATGCTGTCGTCATTGGTCTGCAGGAATGAGAAAAAAAAAGTTGACAGAAATTAAAACAAAATAAATAATACAGAAAATACAGAACATGTCCCCCCCCAAAAAAGGGGTCATTTATCTTACATCCACTGCTGGAAGTGCACCACTTATAATGCTAAAACTTTGGTCTAAAATGTTACCCTAACCCTAATTCAATCACGGTCTAAATGAGTTTGTTTTGATTAACATGTAGACACAATTTTCAACATGTTATTTTAATATTCCTACCAATTTTCTTGTTTATTTTTTTTAGTAATGTTTTGTTTCTCTCCAAAATAAATAAAACATATATTATAGTACAATCAACAAAACATTTTCATTTTGCATAAAAAGAAACACACCATTGATAATTGTTTAGATATAATGAACATGCAACATAATTTAACCGAAGGTCTGAGAGAAGTTTAATCTGTCTTTTAAACAAGTGAGAAGATCAGATTCAATCACTGAAAATTGCTCCATTAAGTTCATCTATTCATCCGTCATAAAACCTCCGATTATTGATGGTTATAATGGTAACGAATATCTTTGTATGGCTTTCGGTATCGTGAACATGGTGAAAGGTATCTATGATATGGCCATTATGATACATCTATTCTAAGTTTTATGACAGAGGATGAAGATGCTCAGTCACGTGACCCAACTTGTGACTTACCTCACTACCATAGTCGGAATCCTCACTGGAATGCTTCTCTTTGATTTCTGGCACGGAAACGTCTTCGGGGCTCATATCAAGCTTCTGCAGAAGGCTCTCTCCAATCGCCTTGGTCTCCATCGATGCCTTTCGATTGTCGAACTCGAATGGGTCACTCGTCTTGTAGTCTTGTGCGTCGTGGTCGATGACTTCCACCATGGAACCCTCGTCATCGCTGTACTCGTGACGCCAACCACTGAGCCGAAGGAGTTGAGCGGCTTTGTCGAGGATGAGCCACCGGGCCCATGCAGGCGGAGGATAGGGTAAGTGGAGATGGTAAAGACGGAGAATGATTACGGAGATGGCCGTCTCGATCCCCATTATTGCGATGATGGTTGAAAACAGCTTACCTGCGGGAATAGATGGAAATGAGTGGGAATTAAAGAATAGGTGAAAAACAACAATTGTGGTATATTTATAGACCCATTTTGATGATTTTTAATCTTCAAATGTAAAAGGAAAAAAACGATCCTTGCAAATATAAGTAAACTATTTAGCTTTTTGTCAGAGGAAAAGGTTTATATATGTTCAGTTATCAGGGCATATCAGAACTAAGAAATGTCCTTAAGAAAAAAAATTGTTTTAAGGTGGGATCAAAGACAAAGTTCCTCAATTACTCACCAAGGTAGGAAATCGATTCCGAGGTTGGCGGCAGGAGCTGTGCTCCCAGGAGGAGAAAGAAGACAAGAGACAGCAGGCTGGTGATGTTGAGACCCACTTTCTCTCCCGAGTCTGGAGGGAGGTAGAAACTCAACAACGATACCAGAGACATGAAGACCGATGGGAAGAGAAGGTTGAAGACGTAAAAGAGTGACTTCCGTTTCAGGTTGATATAGTAGGTGACGTCCGAGTATGGGATCGGGCAACAACCGTACTTGATGAGATTCTCTACAACGGGCATCCCCTGAAGTTGCCACTGGCCGTTCGGACTCAGCTGTGAGAAGTCACCAGAGTCTGGAAGTAGTTTGATGCATTAGTACTTAATTATTATTAATGAGTATATTTGTTTTTTGACATAGCATAAATGATCATGAAACAGTCTTGACACACTTAACGAAACCCGTGTTGTTTTAAAAAAGCCTTCTGTGCAGGGGGTGGGGTGTCCTATCAGCATTATGATGAGAACGAAGTCTTAAAACCAAACGTTCTAGGAGCATCAATCGGGTATCAATGGTGAAAATATACCGGTATATGAAGAGAGGTAATAATACGCCTTGATTTAAAGGGATGTTGTGAGTTAGCCCTGAGCTCAGTTTACACGGTACTGCTCAAATTGCATCACATTATTTTGTATACTTATATTCGATAACTTACCTGATTGTTTCTTCATGATAACCTCGTTGCCGAGATAGGCCCAAGGGCCAAATTTGAGTTTACAGCTGTGTTGATCAAAGGGGAAGTATTCGACGCTTAGACTACAGGAGCTCTTGAAGATAGCAGGGGCTTGCCAGAAAACGGTTCCATTGTAGAAGATCTTGGCATTGGTGAGCATGACGTCATTCCCAAGCTCCTTTTCGACGTCCGCACTGGACATAAGAAATGTATGAAAGCAAAAAGAGGGGATTGAATATGTTGCAGAAAGGGAATGAACCTAAAAGGGAAAGATCGCTGGTGTGAGAGAGAAAGGGGGGGGGGTGGAAAAGGAGATGGGGGGATAGAGGAAAGGGCATATTAGAGCAAAAAAGAAGACAAAGAGGACGATAATCTAAATTGATATCTAAAAGTCAAGCATTCATATCAAACAAAAAATGACTGAAGACTAACTAAAATATGTTACCTTTCGTAGAGCACTGTATCCGGTATCCAGATCATTGTGGTAGGAATATGAACGGCGGTTATGTTGTCGTATTCAGCAGGATCCCATGTTAGATATTCATCTATCCAGCTCTATGAAACACATAATAATAAGAGAAGGAATCAGGAAACAAAACAACTCAGACAACAAAGAATAATAGAATACACTATTACCGCGTAACAATTTATTCGATTTTGAAAGGATGCAGGCACACACTATTCCGTATTATATACATCTTCCCCTTTTTTCAATGTCAAGATACAATGTTCATTCAAACATTCCCTCACCCTTAATATTATTTTAAACCCCCCGCATGATAGTGGTTGTGTAATACATGAAAGGGGGGGGGGAGTTCAAATTCTGGGAAACTCCGTGGAGTTCAATACTAAAAGTAAGGAAAAGGTTAGAATGTCACCAACGCAATTAAACTGATCATTCGTGTAACGAAAAGTAAGGAAAAGTCATTCACATTATGAAGCCACTATAGATAACACTGATTATTTGCATACATAATATACTTCCTGACATCATTTTCTCCGTGTACAGAAAGTAAGGACTTCTTTCTATGGCTGGGCTTATGGTTAGAAATTCATGTAGTTTTCACATCTTGTTTTACGAAAAAAAAAATGGTTACCTGTTCGAGCCACATCGCTGTGATCAAAATCTGGTTTCGTTCGTCCTGTTCAATTAAAAGAGAAATGAATTTATAAAGGACAAAAGAGTGAGAGATGAAGAAAGAAAGAAGTGAAAGGGGCATGGATATGGAGTGCAGGAGAACAGAGAGCAAAATAATAAGATAGATATAAGTAAAATCTTACAATCATTCGCCAAGCCACGTTTGGCAGTCGATTAACTACTCGTTCACCAAAGATCCAAGTTAAGAGGAAAATTCTACTGATAATAACCGAAAATAATAAACGATAGTGCCCAACATAATGAAGTATTTATTCGTTTATTAAAACTTAATTATCCAGGGTTACAAGATAACTTTAATAATTCTTAAGCATCACGGTCATGGCATTAATATTACAAATAATCTGTGTCTCTGAATTTATTGTATGCTATTCTTATCTTATGACCTTTATTATGATGTTGTAGATGTCGCACGATTTATCCACATAAACAAATAAACAAACAAACATTAATTACCATTTGAAGAATTCTGGACAATCTCATATGATAATATACATAGATGATAGTGGATTCATTGAAGACTGGTCGCACGTAACGGCTGTATTGTGACAGGAGGTTTCTGACCAGACGGGTTTCCGTGTTGAAAGACGGCCTCGTCGTCCTGGTCGAATTCGACATCGTCATCATCATCTCGGCATCACTAACTATTTGAACAACAGGTATGGATATAAACGGAAAGTTACTATCTCTGCAAATTAGAAGTATAATCACGACTTGACCTTGATTTAACTGAAAATCCTTTCTAAACATATACCGTGTTCACGGCAGAAGTTTGTAATTTTTTTCCCTGTAACATAGACAAAGGAGCATGCTAATAACTTTAATCAATCGTTCCATAACAGCAACCATACGGAAGCTTTAAAATGCCATCTACTGTCTTGATGAGATATGGAGATATTGAGATATACATACAAATTCGATAAGTTATCATGTCGACATGGCTTTTTATAAGAGAACTTGGCAGCATAACCTATCTCACCATCACGTAAAATACAGGGGCCGCGGAACGGGGGGGGGGGGGGGGCTGGAGCCTCCACTTCTTTGATTGTGATTTTTAGCATGGTCAGCCCCCCACACTTTTAAAACCGTTCCGCGGCCCCTGAAATAGATGGCACTTTAAAGACGCAGACCGGGCCAAAAGTGAAATATTGACAAAAATTATTCATATATCAATAGAAAGCTTGAATACTACTAAACACAGAAATGTAAGTTTTACGCAATTTTACTAGCTGAGAATAGTCATTTTCTTTCGAAAATAAGCTTTCTTGTACTAAATGCGTCTATTGCCAGGAGTGAAAAAGAAAAAAAAATCTGCGTTCGAAATGTTACCATCGTACCTCTTCATTCATGTAATTAAAAAGACATTAAATATATATTGTAGCATACAATTTTTTCATAAAGATAAGAACGTCCAACACTGTGACTGATCAAAATTTTAAAGGTGACAGCATCAACAGTAGGTAATTCAAAATGAAACTTACCCTTTAACGTGAAGCCGAATATGATTGCAGATATCAAAAGAACACACCTTGATCTAAAAACATCCATCTTCATATTATTTTGCTTCTATTAAATTCTCATGAATTCAGTGTTAATTTCTTCACTCCCCGTTAGAATGAGTTGCTTACATGTAGTTCATTCCAGAAAAAAAGTAAACACCAAAAAGTTTATTCGTGTCGTGTTGCTGTCGCCAAACAAGCTCAAAGAGACCATGAAGGGAAAACCATAGCACAGATTTTGATTTTCGATCGGTTTGGAATGCATACGAACGGGTGTCATTATAACAATCATTTTTATGACCAATATTGTAGGCTCGATAGTTACGTAACGCCAATCAATGCGATGCTTTTAGCGCATTACATATCTTCGATTGCATTGAACGGATATACTTAGCAATTAATCAACTACTCGAGATTCGTGTTCTCTTTTAAAGCCCTTAAAAGCGCCTTCGTGCGGTGATTCGTTACATTCACCCCGAGCCTTCGACGCAGTTATACCTTTGATGGAAATCTGCATAAACATAAATCTCGATCTCAGTCCTAAACCCAAATCTTCATCTTCATAATTGAATGAAAAACAAATCATGATGTACATTGATTTTTCAAAATGAATTTATCGTGTTCTTGTTAGATCCTTTGAAAAGTTTGTTCTCATTCTGAAATGGAAACTTGTTATAGTAATTGAACATTTTTTTTAAACAAGACCACACATTGGTATTCATAATGCATATATCATTTTCATTTTTTTTAACATACGATAAAACAGCAAAGTGGATAAAATGCCTTGCTCAAGGGCAAAAGTGCCGAACCGGGAATCGAACCACCGATCTTCGGATCTCTAGTACAGCGCCTTAGACCACTTTGCCACGGCCGTTTAAAGTTTAAACCTGCATGTTTAAATGATACACAAATCCAGCTCAAATGTATTTTGATTGTGATTAAAATCTTTATTTGAATGAGGTCTGAAATGCTGACTGATCCGTCAAATTACGTAACATCAGTATGACAATGGAATTTGAAAACTTTGTTTTCACATGAACATGAATTTACTCTTATTACATCAGACAACAATCACAAAGGAGTCGGTTTTGGGGGTTATTTTGGGATTTGATGGGTAACTCCGGTTGGGTGTTTCATAAAGCTGTTCGTAAGATACGAATGACTTTACGTATGACTGGTGATCCTTTCATAAGGCAAGTGATATATCACTATGTATTTGACTTTCGACCCAAGATCATTATCCAATCGTGCGTAAATTTGTGCATACGAACAGCTTTATGAAACACCCACCGGGACGCAGAGAAAAATCGGTGCAAAAATATGTTCATATCATGATGATATTGCATGATGTACTAAATGATAATGACATGGCTTGTATCATTATCAATACCCTTTGGAGGCTTTAATCAAATCTAACATTTAGCACACTTAATACATAAGCATATTGAGAATAACTCGAGGCCTGTGTCTCAGTTGGTTTCGGAAAAGATTTGGATTTGGCTGTTGATATTGGTCTGACCGAGAGATGGCAGCAGATACTTTGGGGAAGTTTGAAATAAATTCATGATACGGATCTATTCATTACGTTTTTACCTTGTTATCAATTAGGGCCCAGAAATAATCATTGAAATCCGATAAAAAAAACAAATTAAAGAATAACACAATCAAGGAAACACAAGAAAATTCATTAAGCATGATCATATCTTTATTGCTTCATAAAAAGTGTGGGTTATTCGGGGAACCATGCACTTTTAACCACCTAAAAAGTTCACTCTACAAGGTACCATTATTATCACGATAGAAGGTATTTGTTACGATAAAATTCTACGTCAACTTTGCGTCAAGGTGCTGAAAGTACGCCAAGATGACATTCTAATGATTACTTGGAAGCTATGCAACTGGTGTGTAAACCTTAAAAATCATACAAATAATGCACAGGTCGGGTTTGCTAATGGTGATGTATTACATTTGAGTGTATTTTTCAATGACAAAAGCTGGAAACTTGCACAACAACGTAGATTCCAGAAATGCCTGCATCGCCACTAACATCACGAACTTTAACCTGTGCATTATTTGTTTTATAAAATGATGTGGTTATACGGCAGAATTGGTTATAAATCAGAAGGAAATGACACAGTAAAAAAATCAATTTCGTGACCTGTGATTATACCATTATTCCCCTCTCAGTAGGCATAATACAGTTAAGTGCATATCCCGTTTTTTGTCCTTTTAACTTTCTTTTCTTTTTTTACCCCTGTCTTACTGTTTCTTTGTTTTATGAATGCACATTCATTTAAAAATGGACATGAATTCATATTTTCATATAACCATGAATGAATATACGAACACTAAAACTCCATTTGTGTGATCATGAACAGGGGTTCTGCATTAATTCGGCAAGTTACCCAAAATGTGCATAAAATGTTGATGTTATTTAGGCCAAGAAGTAAATAATTTACAATCCCCATCAAGATACGATTAATAAAGGATAAATATATATATCAAAACAATTTGAATATATCTTCAATAAGGTGAAACGTAAAAATATGGATACATAACATATCGAATATTATATCAAGTGTATTTACAACAGTTTTACAAATACATGTACATGTATATATTTTTCAAAATCACAATCGGAAATATACTTAATTTTGTCACTGTACTACATAATAGTGGCAAGCTTTTGAATTTTCAATAGTAAAAATGGGGATGAAATAAATCGAGCATGAAAAGGTTGATCAATATTTCGCAGTTTAATGTAATGTTAAGGAATTTGATGGTTCATAGATTTCGGAGTAGACAATCATTTTAATAAGCAGTAATTTTCAGTTTTCTTAATGACTTTAACAAGGGCGAGAATACCTATGGAAAACAAAAATCTTCATCTCCACAGCTTAATCGTATCAGCCTGATTTGATGCTCTTCCTATACCACTTTTTTTCGTCAAGTCATACTCGACAAGTATTAAACTAGCTACACTGATATTTCAAGGTGGATTTGGTTTTATAATTTTCTCTTACACATTCTAGTGTAACTATCATTGGTTTTAAAGTGTAATGAATTATTTCAAAGTTACAAAATTAAGTCACATATACATCGATAAATATTTGATTTTTTTTTCTCTTATTTATAAATTTGTACATCAAACTGATATAAATCACTTTATTAATTTGCCAAGGGATTCATCAAGTTATAGATTTAGTCTTGTATCCGATTCCTCATCACTTAACAATCCCCCTTTTTAAGGAGGGGGAGGGGTAGTATGTTGCATTCTCGCAAACTAAGATCTGAATTATTTTAAGAAGATAAAAATGAACACATTGTTTGACTTGTCAGAGAAAGTTGTATCTTTCAATCACGAATTCAAATTCGCGTCTAGTTATCAGGAAATGAGGTGAATGTATTCATACATAAAAGTTATTGAATTTTACTGCAAGCATTATGGAATACTATAAGCACTTAACATTTTCAGTGTGGAAATAGAGTGTATCCCTTAATGTTGCATGGCCCCCGTATTATCATAATACCCTTCTAAGGTAGTTTCTACAGAGCCTTTAAAGTGCCATCGACTTGACGACGAGATACTTTATCTTGCCATGCCGACATAATAATCTTATTATGTCGACGTGGCGAGATACGTTATCTCGCCACGTTGACTTATAAAACATTATATGTCAACATAGCGAGATATTTCATCTTGCCAAGTCGACTTATAACATATGTCGACATGGCAAGATATGAAGTGTCCAAGGCCCGGCGAGAGTCCAAGAATCTAGCCAAACTGACATATAACCTTTTATAAGTCGACTTGGCGAGATAACGTATCTCGCCATGTCAACATAATAAGGTTATTATGTCGACATGGAAAGATAACCTATCTCGCCAAGTCGTCAAGTCGATGGCACTTTAAAGGCTCCTTAAGTTTCAAGGTAATTTACAATGGAAACAACACCCATTTATATAGCGCGGCTTTGAATCAATGAATTTATAATAGCCTTTGTTGACTTTTCATGAACTCTGAAAATAATACCCGTTTATCAAAGTTTCTTGACCCACTAAGTCAACTTCTTTAACGATCATGAAACGCATGCTAATTGACAACACGCATTTCTATAATTGTCAAAGATATGAGTGTTTTTTATAATTGAAATATCATTCTTTGGTCTGACATGTATATATGTATGTGACGTTTGCTATATCACTGAAATTGCGTTCCAACTCTTCAAGTACTAAGAGTAAGAATTAGGTAAAAATTCAAGGAGGTCCACCAATCAGATGCAATGGTTTCAGTAGCTTATAACAGTCATCAAAATACACCATGAAATACCTCCCTCAGTGATGTTTCATGAAACGTCTTGCCAATTAGTTTTAAAGACAAATTTTCTCCCAGTAAAGCTGGTGTAAGCAATTCAGTAGCTTATCGTACAGTTATCACTGAAACCCAAACGCTCTCCTGCAACTTTGTTTATACCCTTGCATTGGTCTTTTTACCGTGTTTATACTCATCAATATTATTGTTCAACCACAGGACCTCATCAGGTCCTCAGTATCATACCCATACTGGAAATATGGTCACTCGCACGATGATCTTTATCAATTACCATACACTTCACATCATCCTGTTATGTCAGTATCATGACGTAAGTGATGACGTTTTATTAGCCCTGTCTCCACAATCAGAAATTCAAATAGTCACACCGAACGCATATAGTAATTAAGTCCTCTTTGACGTAATACATGCGATATGTCAAACGGATGTCGATTTATCTGGCGATGACGTCACGACGTCGAGATACTGATGTCGAGGAGGCATTGGTGTCGATGTCGGTGTCTTGTAGAAGTTGTAAAGTGGGGTGAATCCCAGTCCGCCGTACACGTACTCATTGTCCTCTTCATCTCTTATTTCATGGGCGCCATGAGCACATTGCTCGTATGTGTGAACTGAAATGACAATAATAACCAAGTTAGAAAAATAAATCTTGTTTTAAAAACATTTTCATCAAAT
Organism: Lytechinus variegatus; assembly: GCF_018143015.1. Classification (NCBI taxonomy): domain Eukaryota; kingdom Metazoa; phylum Echinodermata; class Echinoidea; order Temnopleuroida; family Toxopneustidae; genus Lytechinus; species Lytechinus variegatus. Next base: position 41,575,390 of record NC_054744.1, on the reverse strand, counting down.
TTTCGTGAGTTGTCATTATTTTCAATATTATATTAAAATCTTGCGTCTATTACTCTTCCTGTAATATTCTTTCTAAATTTCTTTATAATATATATATTGCTAAATAGGTACCCGGTAGGATGTGAAAGTCATTGTAGCTTGTCCAGTACTGTGTGCGCCTCACAGGCGACTGACTGGAATACTCCCCATGGAGTGAAGGATGTGTGCGGGAATGACTGATTGAATCCGATGACCGGGGTAATAATATATCTGTAAATCGCTTAGACACGTCGTTCCGATGTATTAAACGCTATATAAAAAGCGGATTATTATATCATTATTATTATCATTATTATTGCAATTTCCCTCTATTATCTATATCCATTTTCTTCCCTCTGCAGCTAACGTTTAAAGGTATAAAGTAATTTAAACGATTGTATGTGTTAACATCAGATTAAAGTCATAACAATACTGTAATTGGTATAATCTGCTTCAATTGAATTGATTTATACAAAGGTTCATCCAACTATAATATTTCATTTATGATAAAACCCCATATAAAGATGCACTTACGGTCTTCAACTGATTTTCCCAAGTCAATATGAATATCTGCGATGGCTGTCTCATTTTGGTTGTCCATTGACCGACCGAAGAAGCTGCCCTCTAGCGGTTCAGTACCCACAGTGATCTCCAACATTAGATCAACATCGAAGGGCGTGGTAGCTACGTCGGCTGTAAACTAAAATTAAGAGAAGTAATTGGGATGCATTTATATTATAGAATAAGTTCATGAAAACGGCAAAACAAAAAATGACATGACTTGCATTCATGGTCGTATGGGCCTTTGCACCTTGAGGCTTCGAAAGTACTTTTGAAGTAATGCTCGCTTTTGTTAATGACATTATTCATTTTATTAAATCCTAGTAACAAATCTATACAAGAAAAGACAGCTTGCTTCATCATTCGGAAACTTCCAGTAATATCTTGAACAATATTTGCCGAAATTATGAGAAATAAAGAAACGGAAATACTCCAATACATTCCCTTAAGAAATAATTCAAATGACAACCGCAAAATTAATTGAAAACAAAAGCATACAAGGACGTCACTGCAATAGATCAAATAAAGCATATACCAATAGATTGCAAATCAAATATTATGCATACGAGTTTATACATTAAATCAATGGTGGTTGGAAACTCGAACCCTGACTTTGACACAAAAGATGGATAAGTGACTTCATATAGATCTGGAATTGGCGTATAGTGACTCCCAACCCCATGGAGTCGATTCATAATTATCTACCACTCGACTACTACGGTAACACCAACGAAACCGACTTTGAATTCATCGACGGTGAAAACATACTAGCATTCGTTGGTCATTGCCACGTTCTTACAAAGAGTTACGATTGATCCAATCAATCTCAGCTGTATGGAAATCCATCCGTACCATATTTTTTTAAACAAGAAATCTTCTTAGTAAACAAAGAGAATCACACTGAATCTTCCAAAGAACGATGAATGTATGAAAATACATTATATCTTGAAAATATTTGACAAACATGCATTTTAGATGTTGGCATTGCTGTTCATCCATAGTTGCGGTTGATCATTTTAAATCATAACTCTTTGTAAGACAGGGGCCCCTGGAGTCCCCTTTGCCCGTGTGGCTGCAACATAAATCATACTTGACAACTTGATTTTCATACCTTAATATAATACTTGATATCGATAAAGCTGCACCCCTCTAAACCCGTGGCTGGTACAGGTGGTATCACGAGTGGTTTCTGCACCCATGTGGCTCTTGAATAGGAACCACACCCCTCAGACCGTATAGCTTTGACTACGTGTGATGTGGTACGGAAACCAGGTGCACCCACTCCTTCTCTCCTTGCACCGTAGTTCACGGACTAAATATAGTAAAATAATGAAAATAAATAGATTTGGAACCATAAATTTAAAAGGAATCAGTACTTACTTTCAAAAATAATTTGGCAACGTTTAGATGGGATACTAGCGTACAGAGGGGGGAGGGCCTGGCCCCCCCCCCCCAAAAAAAAAATCATGACCAATATTATTGAGAAAAAGAAAGAAAATTAAAACAGGGTTGAAATAAAAAAAAAAAGATTATTATTTAAATAAAATGAAATAACGTCAAAACTTTTGGAGCTGTTGTAAAATTTTGCCCATTACGTTTCGTCGGGCGCCCAGATGATTTTACAACAAAAAATAACAGAAGTATTATGTAAATTGTTTTAACAGGAATTTTTCTGCAATTAAAAAGAACGGGTCCGTTAAAAAAGGGGGAAAAGTTTTTTACAATAAATTTGGAAGGTTCCATACATCAAATACACATTTTCAGTGATTTTACGCGATGCGTGTAGGATCGCAGAGTGCAGTAAGATTACAGGTGTTCTCAATACCCTGCTGCAGGAACTTCTGTTCAAATTTCCTAGCAGTGTAGGAACAAGACATGAGCAGAAAGGAATGAACAGAAAGAGATCAAACAAGGATAATCTTGAAAAGGAAGAATCAAACTGAAAGACTACAAGCACATGTTTTCCTTCCGTATTTCCCATGCAGAGAAAATACATCATCAACATTCTCCTCTGAATAATTAGTATCACAGGAAATGTTGAATACAATTTTTCCTTAACGATTACTTAGTATCATTTCTGCATTCAATTCCGTTTTCGTTTATCCAGTCTTTCATTACGTTTCGACAAGCTTTATAAATAAACCCCAGCCTGTGTTTGGATATCTACAGTTCCTAAGATTTTTAGATGTAGTAGTTCTATTCTATAATACTTTCGGAAAAAAAACATAACACTTTAATCACCTGAATTAATTCGGCTTCTAACGTGCATACACTGCGTCGACTTTTGTTTTCCAGGTTCGCCGAAATGTACACAACTTCTCCAGGGACGTAGCATTTCTTATCCGTATGCGCAGAAACGCTGATTGGCCCTGTTGCGCAGCACAAACAACATACTATTTTCTCATCTTCCGCGTATACTGGGCTCTGCAGGAGAGAAAGGTGAAGAAGGATGGTGAGGGAGAAACGGATTGAGAGAGAAAGAAAGAGAGGGGGGGGGGGGGGAGGGGGAGGAAAAAGTGAGAAATAAAATTTAAAATTGAAAGAAAAAAAATAATAATATAGGAAGAAAACCTATCAGGGCTACCAACAGAAGGCGCACAAAAATATAGTGCTATAAGATTAGTTGGTCCGATATGTTTCTCCTTTTATCGCACCTTTTCCTCTTTCCTGTATTAGAATGCGTACAGGTGGAAGGCCCCATTATACATTTTATATCTCTGTGATATTAATTCATATTCTCTAAAATCCGATTAAATTTCTAAGACTCCCAGGTCCCATACATACATGTTGATACTAGTATCAATATTTATTCATGAGGAAAACTTATCCCTATCGGAATTAGATTGAATCTGTAATGATTTTGGATAAGACTTCTAAAGCCAGCAATTACTTTCAGGATAATTTGATATGTCACCGGTTCTAAAGGAAATTATCTCCAGGTGGGTGTTTCATAAAGCTATTCGTATGTTAAGAGCGACTTTAAGAACGACTGGTGATCCTTTCTTGTGGTAAATAATATATTCATTGGCGATGGTTTGGCACATAAGGAAGGATCACTAGTCGTTCTTAAAGTCGCTCTTAACTTACGAACAGCTTTATGAAACGGCCCCAGGTAGAGATTGAAAATGGAACACGAGAAATACTGTTTAAAAAATCCTTTAAATTAGCATTTAAATGTACATAATAAAATGTTTTAAAAAATAATATTTCATCTAAATATTATCTGTAGGCCTAAATTCATACTCGAATTCCTATATAAAATCATTGTATTATAACAAGATAATTTTCGTTGATGATTATTTCTATCCTTCTCCTCCCCCTTCTTGTTCTTCTTCTTTGTTCCCTTTGTTCCCATCATCATCATAATCATCATTATCGTCACAACCTTCTTCTTTTCCTTTTTTCCTCCTTAACGTAATTTTCATTGTAAAATGAGTTGATAATAATTCGTACGATATTTTTTGCAAGTACATGTATTATTGACATTATAAATCCTTTGAATAACATTTAACCCTAAATACATTTTTTTTCTCTTTTTCGTTATTCATTTTCTACTCATGTCCTTTGGACCTGAAGTTTATATAGCATTCTACTTGCATTAATGAAAACATCAATACTAATAATGATAATAATAATAATTAGTATAGTGCACTTTCTTTCTTTATGACATGATAGAGCATTTTAAACTACAAAATAAAAACCTTACCAATGAATGAATAATTGGATGTCTGTCAATATCACTTTTATACAGGTAAGTCTTTAAGAAGCCCAGTTAGCTACCCTGAAGGTGGTAGCTGTTATCAAATTCAATGACAATATGAAAGACAAAAACAAAGATTTGAAGACTATGCCTTCTTCGGTGCCAACTCTCAACTTTTAAATATACGGGTGATGCGACTGCGCTTACTGGACGAAGTAACAATGCGCACATCTGCATTTTGTAGCATCTGTAGTTTCAATGGGAAATCTTCTGTAGGTGCTCTATTAATGAAATGGAAATAAATGGGCCCTCCACCAGACCCCTGGGTACAACGCATACCCATAAAATAGAAAAAAGGAGGTATTTAACACCCGTCAGAACCACTGACTGCTAATGGGAGAAAGGAGAAGATTCAAGTTCAGCCATTGCAGTGCCTTGCCTTGGATACCTAAAACTATATATTATGGTAGGTTTACTATTTATTTGAAAGGAACCATAGTAACATGACTGAGCAGTAAATAACCATTTATTCCATTAATCATGACCAAGTACCAATAATGGTAAGCCTTAACAAAGCAGGGCCATTGATCTTACCATGCCGCTGGGGATCTTATTCAAGTCTACCGTTACGCCAGATATGGTGAACGCCCTCTTCGTAACGTGGTCAAACTTCCAAGGTCTGTCTATGACTGCACGGGCAAAGAACCGCGAGTACCCGAGGGTTCCTTCAAATGAACAAGGTAAGACGCGGGCAGGTAGCTGGAACTGGAAAGGAAAGCGATGTTCACCGGCTTCGAGTGGAATCTGGTGGTCGTCATTGTCTTCACTAGGTTCTGGGTTAAAATCATAGCAAAATATGGAAACTTAAGATGCTATCAATAAAACAGAAAGACAAAAAGATCTAATAATTCAATTTTACAATAGATATTTTAGAAAACAAGTCTTGTTCTTTCCGATGTTTTTGTTTTAAGCATTAGGACGTAATGAACTGGTTATTTAGTCGTTGAGCGACGATCCTGTATAATTATATTCACACTCAATATGTTATTTCAATAATGCACTTCGAAAACGACAGTGCAGATTTAAAAGAAATACAGGCAAAGAAACTCATAATCTACCTTTTCCAAATATTTGAATATTTTGGTCGAAGTAGCATTCTCCCGCCATGTATGGGATGGTGACCTTTGATTTGCCACGTGACTCGATCTCTGTCCAGTTGACCATAGCACGACCAACAAAATGCATGTATATACCTGGACAAAGAGGAAGAATATATATATATGTTTTAATGTGAGCAGCCTTTAAATATAAATTATTACATCAGTTACCAAATAATTGACCATCACTGAGACAAAAAAAAATGATCAGGTAACTAAATTTGTGCAGATTGGAAAAGAGTCCGAGTAATGGCGTATTTGACTTCAACTGATGACATTCAAATTCGATAACATCTTCAGCTGTTCAACCTATATACTTTCCGAGAAGGAAATGCATTAGAATCGAATGTGTGTGAGTTCATGCAAAGATTAACTCGGATGATATCAGAGTACATGGAGCGTGTTCCCAGGGTCTCACTGTGACATGTATATATTGATGGGTAAATGCTACGGTGACATCGACGAAACTTGTTCCAGACCGATCAAACCTAGTACGTTATTTCCGATGATGGCATATCGGTCAATTTGGCGTTGATTAAGTCGGTGGTACGGCATCGTGATCCTCCACGCGACTGTTGCCAAATGAGAGAGTCACGATCACTTCACACCATAAATTAACCATGTTCACACTGCCGGTTGATAGACGCGTTGACAGGGATCGTGCACCTCACAACCAAACTCACTTTTATCTTTTTAAAGATGTATAATAGATATCATAGATCATCAATTTGTCTTCTTTGCCACAAAGAAGGCAAAGATTGATATTTCTTCGAAACTTGTCTAGCGTGTGATATGTAACAATGGAATAGATGGATTTCTAGTTAGTTTCATCACGTTCAACCTTTCTCCAAGATGTCAAATGCAATCAAGATTAGGCAAAATTCATATTGCATATCACATTGCATATTCATTGCTTTAACTCCATCAGAGAGGATAAAATAATGAATCATTTTACAGCTTTTTCTAATTTCGTAAATCTGGCGGCTAGCAATGTTGTATAATCGCATAAGCTTGAACGAATACCGACATTTTTGTTTAATTTTGGCACAGTTGGAATTCCAAATGCTTTAAGAAAGGCCCCGGACTCAGGGCTGGACGCGTTGGATCCCGGGGAGTTAAGAATCTACGCGCGTGGCCATCTCTGTCTTAGATCCCCTGCCCAGTATGATAAGTATTAGGTCACCACGAGGTACGAGTAACAGGAGTTATCTATTTCAAGCGTGCCATGCATAACAGAGGCTTTTGAGGATTTCAGAAAAGGTGAACATCTTGTCATTCAGTGAATTTAAAGGAGCTGTATACATCGTTTAAAAATCGTGTCATTCGTTATTTGGTTATAATTTTCACGCGTTAGGTGAACTGTAATGCAACCACCTTCTTACAGCATTTTTTAAAGCATAGTTTGATGATAAAAAGAATTTGGAGCAACTTTTTAAACATTTGGAATGTATGCTTCCACAGAAGATTTCCAGATTTAATATTAAACCTAACGTTAGTCATCTTGATATTTGTTGAGGATTCTCTGAATATATGAAAAAAGTTGCTAAATACGTAGTGCGATAGAAGAGGGAATGAAGTATTTGTTCATTACTCTCCATTTTGATGTGAACTTCGCCACCAAGGGGATATAGTTCAATTCATAGTCGAAACCCAATAATTTTAAAACCCCTTCTTACTTTGTCTTTGTAATACACAGTACATATACAAGATACCAACATATTTTTCTAACTATCTAGAGTAGATGTAGAACTAGTTTATTACAAAAGCGCATCTCTTATATATCACAGTTTCAACATATTATGGCATGATTCTTTTTTAAAATGTTATGTTGACGCTCATCAACGGATATAAACTTGCAATCATGGCGGACTAGAAAAGTTTCCTAAATCTATGGTAGATGTACAATGACCGTTTCATGTTCGATACTCATATTATATCCCATTACAATTAAATTGTTACTAAATAGGATAGATAGACTTTCCCCAATAAACATTTCATAAAGTAAGTAAAAATAATTGAGCTGAAGGGTCTATTTCAAGATGGCGCCAGAATCCACACATAATAGTTCCATCGCTGTCACATCGGTCAAATATATCTATTCATAGATATATGACTACATTAGACTTCAAACTGCCACTTTTCTACGCAGGTGTATGCAGGCATTGTCAGTTTCCCTCCCCGGGCTATATTTTTCAAAAGGCATCCATTAGCATTTCCTGCTTGTGGTGGCGTCTACACTAGCAACGATAGCAACGATATGATGGTTATCAGCACACGATTATAGTCTTTCTCGGACAAGTGCAGTGATTTGACGTTGGGTTTGGAATGTGGAAGACTATTTTAAACAAAGGGTTCCGGGGGGGGGGAGTCAAAAGAAATACAAAAAGGTAACACAGAAAATGGTAGGAGAGAGAGGGAGGGAAGGAGGAAAGAGAGTAGGAGGTTGACACAAAATTCGTATGGTGCCATATTTTTATTTTTTAGTAACATTCATATCCAATGATTTCTGAAAAAAAGGATCTGGCTGCTGAAGTTGATTACGGAAAAACAGAGAGGAGGACAGAGAGAGAGAGAGAGGGGGAGGGAGGGGGGCGTGTGTATTTGTGTGTATAGGGGATGGAGGATCGGTGGGATGAGAAAGGAATAAGAAGATAAGCATGAGTCTGGACCTTGAGGGAGTTTATAAAACTCTTACTGTCCAGATAAGCTTTGTCTCTTTAGTCATGGACGAATACCATCAATCCTTCAACTGAATGGGCTTGTCTGGTAGACCTCTAACGAAAATACTAGCTTAAGCAGCCAGCTGGAAAAAAATTAACTTGCAGTTCATATTTATCTTAATATTTGACCTGAAATTGTGAGTTTGGTCTTGAAACGGAGAAAAACCTTTGTTCCCCCGCTCATATTGCATTTATTGGTAAGTGTATAGAGCTACTGTTCACCTGCGTATTCAAATATTGCGAATCATAACAAGAAGAGATGTCTTATCGATTTATTAAGGTCTGTCTTTTAACAGAATATGAAAAAATTGATTTAAACGAACGATTTTGTTTTCTGATTCGAAAAATATTTTATTCTTCACGTTGAGCAGAGTGATAAGAAGGAGACAAGCTTGACAGAACATACCAGTCACCTACTCTAAGCAAGATGTAAAAACAATACACACTGAAAAGAGATGAAATAGTATATTCATGCATTTTAGCCATAACATGCAATCGTCAAGGCAAAGACAATATTTTCAATTCCATTTCTCAAGCGAAAGTTTGGAGATATTGATCAGGAAAGGGGGCGCAGGCAAGGGTGCATTTTTTAGCCGGACTCTAGATTGGATTGAGATACTACATCTGGTGAGCAAACATACTCGCAATCACGTCGAGAATGAACTAATCTCAGTTAGACAAACATCTCGATGAGGAAAGAGCTGATGCAGTGTTGAGAACTGTGTCCTCCGAGTCGAGACCTAACTACTGATATCAACGTTATCATCACGTTGTATACACGTCCTTCCTGTTTTCGACTGAATGGATTAGCCCAGGCCATTCGTCTTGTTACACGGATGTTTAGAAATTACTCGAGAGAATGACCGACTTAAAATTCCATAAAATAACGACAATTAAAGCAACAACAGTAACAAAAATAATGCCACTGTTTTGCTCCAGCTCCATAGAACGAACATATAGACCTAATATTTACCTTTAAAGGCCTATGTAGTTCGATCACCGATTTTACGAAACACGATCCGTTTATTCTTAAATATTGATAAAAGCCTAAGTGATTACGTGTAAAGTGTAAACGAAGGTCCGGCGCCTTTTCCGATGATTCAGGAGAGATGGCGGAGAGAGTAGTGGTCTGTCTGCACTCTCATCCCTCGTACATTATCTTTTTTGCTTGTTGATATTGTTCAAGATAATCAAATTACTGTAGGGTCTTTATGATCAATGATATACCAATATCATTAGATGTATATATTAGCAGAGTGTTTTCATATCTACCGCCGATAGCATACATTTTTTGATTGTGGGAGAGCGGAAATACTCTCATTTATATCTTTCAATATTATATAAAAGTAAAACATACAGATATCATACATTATTTTGAACATAAATATACAAATATAATCATGAAACATTGAGATTTTAAAAAAATAATGAAAGAAAAAGCTATCCCAAAAAGCCTCAAAGGCTTGAAAAAAGGGAAACCAAGAATAAAACATAAGAAAGATTATAGAAAATAGCTAACAAATAGAACACCGGAATGTGTCGCCCAAACAGTATAGTTTGATTGCGATGATCGGCGGGCACGTCGTCAGTACTTTCTTTCAAACCAAAACACTGACGACATGCCAGCCGGTCGCTAAGTGAACCATGAAAAAAAAAACACAAACAAGAAAATAGGGCTGCATTTGATAAATGCAAGCAACCAGCCTGAGAGGGATAAAGAACAAAATACTGTTGCGACGCCACACTCCGGCCCTTTAAAATGCCGAGTAGAAAATTGTTTAACGGTTATTTAGGTTGGAGAGGGAGAATTTTTTCAATCGTTTTTTTAAAAAGTGAATTGAATTGTGTGCGTTGAATTTCAGGAGGAATTCCAAATAATAGGGCCAAGATGACGGACTGACTTTGAGAGATTATTGGTTTTTGTTTTCCAGAGGTGAAAGTTGGTTGACTGCCGGGTAGAATAAGAATGAACATTCACATTTAAACAAAACATTTGCACGCATGCGTGCCAAGATTGAGTGAACTGGAATGCATATACATATAAGTGTCATAAAATTTGAATTGAAAAATGTTCCCTCTCCATTTTTCTGTTTCATAATCAAGATCGTCTCTATAAAGGAGCACGGTAACATATCTTGTATCTTCTCATATTTGTGTATTGATGTTTTTCTGTTTTATTAAATTTTGGTTAAAACATTTCCAATGTCATTTTTACATTACTTTTTATACGAGCGAATAATTATTATTGATAAAAGAAATGTCATTTTTGTTTACTAGCTCGCTTCGTCCGTTTGACAGTTAACTTCCCTCCTCAAACCTTTATTTTCTCATTATGCCACTGCATGCCATTGTCATTGCCCCTCATCATGAGGCCAGGGACACATACACTCTCTTTAGATTTCAACCGCAAGACACTCGACTGAATGACGTCACAAAGAGTTCATATCTATCTCTGTCTCTCTTTCTTATGATGTCACACGGCGACCTCACCATCGCACACCTCAATAACAGCGGGCTTCATCTGAATTTTATCAAGATTATGCCCAAGAAAGAGATAAATAATAAATGCACAATAATTTTCGTTGCCTTCTGGGCACATCTCAAAATATCTTATTCATTATTCTCCCCTGCTCGTCCTGAACTATCTTACTTTTTAATATATATATTTTGCAAAGAGGACGATAATCAGAAATATTATTATAAATTCCTGTATATCGGATGCTGCAAGTTTAAAAATTAAGTATCAAGATCAACTTTTATATGGGTGAAGAAGATAGAATGTATGTTTGAAATGCATAAAAGGGGAAATTTGAAGAACACTGCCTTTTGATCATACCCTAAAACGAGATTTGAAATTGTTTCATTTTACATGAGTTGTGCGATGATAACAGTGATAAAATGGCCCTTATTCAAGTGATTGACCAAGAGCGCACACGTGACTCGGTAGTTATTTTTTTTATAATTTACAATTTTGTACCGTGTTAGTAAATTATTTTCCTCTCTTGATGTATAATGTTTATTAAGTGACAGTGTAGATGTAAGCTGTGTCTTGTATGTTTTAGGGGTGGGTGAGATCAGAAGAAGATTCATATTATAACCTTTTTTGCCGGTGTTGGGTGTGAAATACTAACCCCCTTTACATAGCTCTTTCACCGACACCCATCATTAGCATAGATGAAAACAGGTGCACTGTGTATGCCGACGCTAATGAAACATGCAGGGTCTGTCACAGGATACTCCCAAGAGATAGGAGAGGAAGATTTAGGAGAGTTACACAATGAAAGAGAGAGAAAAAATGAGTGAGTGAGAGGGAGGGAGAGAAAGGATAAAGCTAAAGAAAGAAAGGGGAGAGAGGGAGATAGAGGGGGAGGGGGTGGGAGAGAGAGAAAGGAGGGGATGGAGAGAAATTGTGTGTGTGAGTGTGTGATGGTGGGTGTGTGTGAGGTGAATGATAGAAAGATAGTGTAAGTGAGAAGGAGGGGGAGAGAGGTGCATGGATTGCATTTACCCCCCCCAAAAAAAAAAAAAATAAATAAATAATAATAATAAAATAAAAAATAAAGGGATCAAGACAGGTGAGGAACAAGGAAATTTGGGAGTTAAAATAAGGAAGATGGAGAAACGGGGCAAGAGAAAGGAATGGAATAATTAGAAATTTGCGTTTGTGCACAAGATATTCATATAGCTCTTGGTGACGCTTAACAAGAGAATGAACAGAAGCGGGATAGCATTGATACCAATAGCAGTCGGACATTCATTGAATGTATGCAATGCATATCCACTGCATTTATGGAAGTATAATCGTAAAAAAAACAATTCAATCATGTATCGTAATTATATACACAGCATAAAGGAAAATATCGAGCATGTGCTATAATAGGATGAAAGTTCTTCACCTTAGCTATCAATCAAGAATAACAAAACAGAAACTCCTGCATGCTAATGTTATAACAAAATGTGAGATACGTTTTCCAGGCATACCAGCATGTACATCCATGTGCTAATGTCATGGAAGTTTGAGATGAATTTAAGTACAATAACACTCACTCCTCACTGAACATGATTGTGACATATATCCATGCACCGAGTTTGCTGGTGGCTGGAGTTTAGTCAGTCAGATGAAACATTTTATTCTTCTTCTTCCTCTTTTTTCTTTTAGTATTGTATTTCTTGAAGGATACCATAATGCATTGCACCATGGAAATGATAAAGTGCAGTATAAGAAATATGCGAGTACTCGGGTATTCGGGTAAGATATAGTGCATGCATGGAGAGACAAAAGCGAGAAGAAAAAGTCAAAATGAAAGATAGTGAGAGAATGAGACGGTTGGATGAAAAGTTAAAACGGGGAGATGGGGGTGGGGCGAGGGAGAATCTGAACAGCCAATGTTCTATACAATGGTATGAGAAAAGGCAGAAAATGTATTGCTAGACATGACCAATTTATGACTACATTGTTGTAAAATTTATCCTTAAAATAACAAAGTTCCTGCAGCAGAGTCTCGAAAACATCTGTAATCTTACCAGATTGCGTAATCTTACATTATATCATGTAAAATTACAGGAAATTGGTATTTGGTGTATGGAACCGTACAAATTTCCTTTAATAAAACACCCTTTCCCCCCTTTTTAAACATACATGTTCTGTTAAAATGCAGAAAAAATCCTGTTTTATGAATTTACAGAATGATTCTGTTATTGCTTTCTGCAAAATCTTTTTTTTCCTGTAAAGTCGGGAGTTGGGACTTTAAAAAGAAAGTGTAAATTGGTGTCAATCGATTAATCAAATTTGATCAAGATACATTTTCGGAAGTACAGACTTGTTTCATATGAAAACAAATTGAAAAGGGACCAAAAGGACGAGATCTGTGTAATTTTGTTTGTGTTTGACTATGTGAGATGACGAGGGTGTATGTGTGTGTGCTTAATTTGAGCACGTACACATGAAATATAAAGCTATTTTTATGATCAACATGGGACGTGACATTTCAACAAATGGAGGAAATACAAAGAGGTACGCCGGCAGCAGTCGTACTCTGTCTCAATCATTCTAATATTAAAAATATTAATATTTCGATTTCCTTTTTTCGACCAAAATGAGATCTGTGTATAGAGGAATATCATATCGTTATAATCATTTTACGATATTAGTCGCTTGTAGCATTAGTAGAAGTCGTCGTAGTGGAAGTAGTCGTAGTATAAGTAGTCAATAGTGGTAGTAGAAGTAGTATAGTACAGCAGTGGTGGTGGTGGTAGTAACAGTAGTTGTAGTAGTGGAAGTAGTAGTAGTAGTAAGTAGTATAAACAATAGTAGTAGTAGTAGTAGTAATAGTAGTAGTAGTAGTAGAAGTGGTGGTAGTAGTAGTAGAAGTAACAACAGTGGTAGTAGTAGCAGTTATAGTAGTAGTAGTAGTAGTAGTAGTAGTAGTAGTAGTAGTAGTAGTAGTATAGTAGTAGTAGTAGTAGTAGTAGTAGTAGTAGTAGTAGTAGTTGTTGTTGTTGTTGTTGTTGTAGCAGTAGCACCAGCGGAGCGCCGCAACAGCAGTAAAAGTACACAGTTAGAAAAAACAAGATTTTACATGAGAAAAATACCCCTTCCCCCAAATTTTATAGAAATAAATAACCAAATCATTCTGTAATTTTTTTATAACAGGAAAGATTTTCTACAATTTTACAGAACAGATCTGATTTCAAAAAAGAGGAATCAGTTTTATTACAATAAATTTGTGAGGTTACATACACCAAAATCATTTTTTTTACACAAATTCATATAAAATTTACACTGTGTAATAAAATTACAGGTGTTCTCGAGACTCTGCTGCAGGATTTTGTCTTTTTTATGTAAAATTATTCTAACAGTGATAGTGTACTTTTTTAAATTCGAAACTCTAACTTTTGAACTCATGGTTAATCAATAAACAAGATAACCCACAAAATGAACTCGAAAGGAGCCCCCAAAGCAGCCATCCATAGTATTCAGACAGCAGTAAACAACTTCCATGATAATAATCCTTCTCGGATGATGTTAAAAACCTAACTTGCCTGCAGCAGAACAAGATTCGTTAGACTATCGAGATTTTGCTTGCAATATCATCCTTCTCTTCACTATCCATTTTGCCTCCTTCGTCTACCTTTCCAAGCTCTTTGATTCATTGGCTGTCAGGGTATGATTACTGAAAGCTTTTCACCCTGATTAATCCGACATCGGCAACTATTAATCCTCTCTTGAGTCGGCATGAATATGAAGGCATTGGATGACGCCAACAGATTAATTAAATCCCTGCGATGTCTGAATCTCGGGTCTATTCTCCTGTCTTAAGAAAAATCATTCTCCATTTCTTTATTCATACATTTTAAAGGTACAATGGTATATCATTCAAAGAAATTCATATAAAAAAATCAGCGTTATAAGATAATGCCATTTTAAAATCAAAATCGCTCATCCAACAGAAAAAACACATTTTCTTAGTTTCTTCATAATTAATTTGCATGCGACGTGTAATAACAGTTTCGGCATTAGGTGAAATACTTCAGTGTATTTAATGAAAACAAATTCTCATAAAATTGTGATGCATGGAAAACAATCGTTGTTTTCAAATCTATACAATAATCAAGATAATAGTAAAAATTCCATTAAGTGCAACTAAATACCATATGTTTCAAACCCTAAATATATAATTAATTAATTGAATATCCTTTATGATATTATTGAATGCATTTAAAAGGGGATTAAAAGATTTTCTTCTTTTCCCGTTACACTACTTCTGATGATCTAGCATTTAGTAATCCGTTTATATCTAATCACGCATACCATTACCTCGTTCATGGCCGTTTTCTTTTTTTCGAGGCCGTCATGGGTTTTGAATAATTCTCTTAACCTTTTAAATGAACCTTGCACGAGAGACACCCTACCTATCCCAAACGTACCTAATCATCAAATGGCCGAATTCATTTTATGCGTGGTCACAATTTCCTTCCTTCTATCTTAATCTTCCTTCATTTTGTTATCTCTTTCTCTCCTTGTTTATCATTAGGGCCTATGTCATCTAATCACTCTTCATTATGACTTCTCCTTTCTCCCTGCATGTATTTTGCATCATCCTCTCCCATTGTTCATGATTTACAAGCCCTTTACTAAGGCCTATTGCTATTCTCCTTTCTATACATTCATAATTTTTTTTTCGTATTTTAAAGGCTCTTTTATTACTAATGAAAATGAGGCCTATTCATCAACACTTCTATACATGAACAAAGAAATATAAATAATGCAAACTTTCCACCTAGACTGGTTCACTAGTTTTATTCATCGATGTCATCCCAACAAAACTTCCATTAACTCTGTAATATTCTTCCATTTTTTGTTTCTGCAATCCACTTTCCGTCTCTCATAGCAACGAAGCAGTCGATTTATTTTCAGAACTATGAGAGCAGCGGTAGGTCATTCTCTTTCAGCCTGAAGCTCTGGGGTCATTACATTTGCATTTTCTGTCTGTCCATATTTTCACACCGGATGAGCCTAAGGGGGGTCATAAGACTAAGATAAGTTAATCGTCTGCATTAACTCACCTTTTGCCGTATAACGGATATTACTTCGGAGTGGTCTTTCCACTTTTCTTTGCATTGTCGTTGAATGAATAATAATGAATGTGAATAATCAACTATTAATCTATATAATAAATTGAAGTTCTATAGCATTTGACTATCAATCCAATACTCATGACTAAATACAGGATATAAATTGAACATAATATATATCTATATCTATACCTATATCTATAAAAGAATAAAGAATAAAAACTATATTGGCATTGAAAGCATTACCATTTATCTTCAGCATATTTTGTTACTATTAGAGAAGCCAATACGTGAAACCATAATATCTATCTACATATATATATATATATATATATATATATATATATTTATACATATTTACATATATAGTGATGGGTTTTCTAACATAATGAAATGTAAGTAAAACATATAATAATAAAAACATCAACCTAACACCTAAAAATGAAAAGAAAGCATAACCATCATTACGTAACATGTATCTTTTCTAATACAACAGGCATTATGTCAAATAAACTATAACTGGCCACTTCACTTACTGATAATCATGCATTGGATAGATACTAGCAATCAGAAAAAAATCAATTAAAAACTTCGATGATTTAAATCCTAATAGAAAATTTGACTAGAATAGTATATCACAATTACATGTATCTGAAATTATGATTTCATCTTATTTTTCCACGACGCATTATAGTAGGTCTCGTCTTGGCACATCATCCCCTCTCTCTAAAGACTAGGCAAAAAGGGAGAAAAGCAAAAAAAAACTTTGAAGAGAAGTCGACCTGTTCGGGGGAGATTGACTTGTTTACATCGGATCGAAGAGAACGTGACGTCATGCATAGCTCAAAGGGACACTTCAACTATAGCATTGAGTTTTCCTGAATTCTTCCGTGTAATATGCAGGGCATCCCAAAACGATTTCCTGATAATGAATAGTGAAATAAATGTCAGTCTCTCCAACCAATCGATTCCTCTTCAAAGTTTAATTTAAAAAACGATGATATAAGATGTTCAATTCAGGCTTTTTTTATCCAATACAAATATGTTTTTAACATTAATATAATTCAGACAATTCGTTTTCACTGAATATTAAAATGTATAATGAATATATCAAAATTAGATTTAAACGCCAGACTCCTCAGGAGATTAATAAGCACTTACATCAGAAAGCATTATTACATGTTTGCATAATTATTTCAGATTTTTTTTTTTCAAAACCACATCCTCACTTGTACCATGTAACGACATAAAACTGATATCTTGGAGCATTTCGTTTAATGCCATTGATCGATGAACAGACATACTCATGCATGCATCGTTTGGATTAAGCAGGTGAGTAAGTAAGTAAGCAGATTAGTAAGTAAAAAAGTGTAAGGGCGAGATAAATCGTCAATGATCTAAGGACATCGGAAATTTTCAAAGTGAAAACGACGAGGCGATTCTTATCATGTCTATTTTACCATTATGTTCGTTTTGGGAAAATGCAATACAATGCAATACACTATCAGTGTGTGGGGGCGGGTGAGGGTGTGTTAGAATGTGAGAGTGAGTGGTGAGAGGAGGGGTATAGTGGTGGTTTATATATTTAAATTAGGATGTAGGCATGTATGAGGAGATTGTATCATTTTCTGATTTCAAGGTAGGAGAGAACATTATTCCTTTCCTTCCTGTTTATAACCATGATAACACCATCGTATTAATTAAGCAAAAAGAAAGAAAGAGGTACGATGGGATGAAAAAAAAAATAATAAAGAGTTCTCTTGCTACTTATAATTCTCGACATACTTTGTCCTTGCAAAGTAATATTACCCGATAGTAGACTCTACATCTTTATTCGCAAAATCCGTTTTAATTCCTTTCTCCACTGCTTTCCATCAATCTACCCATTTATTGTCATAGTAACCAAGATGTATAGCTCATTGGTGGACACGCATCATGTCTGTTGAGTTGAAAGATTAAATGCCTTCAGCTAGCTTACCTGGGTTAGTGATATTCCACAAATCTAAATCAGGAATAGATAGTATCCCATAAAATGTGGGGGATATGGGAAGGAAATGCTTTATTATCTTTGCATTGTGATGATTAAGCCTCAGATGATTTTTTTGAAATTATCTCTATTTTTGTCATCATTTGTATCATCATCATCACCACCATCATGATGATGATCATCATCATTATTACCAATGTTATTATTGCTATTGTTTTTATTTTCACCATCATTATCTTTGATAATGATAAAACGGAAAAAATGATAGCGTTATTATGATTTCTACTATTAATATTGTGAACATCTGTTTTTTTTATTATAATGGTAATCACCATCATTATTATTGTAATTATTCTAATAAATTTCAATTTCTTTTGCTGATTGTTTTTCTTGTCATTTGGTTTCCTATCAATGCCATAATTTGTTTTTTTAATTGTCATCGTTGGTATGATTGCATCTTGAAAGGGCAGGGCAAGTGCAACTAGTTTGGAACTAGGCTGAAGATAGTGGTTTGTTTTGGTGAGATGTTTGTAATGCCAATTTAGACAATAATTATCACAACTAACCTAATTTTGAAATTGTATTCTTTTTCACATTGAAATGATGCAAAGGATAAAAGAAAAAGATGAAAATATATTGGTAATAGTATCATTATGTGAGGAGAAGGGAGAACTCTTTAAATGAAGTCAATGGCGACAATAGTTAAATATGACAAATCGCCACTCAAACCAATAGAAGAAGAAGTTAATATCATCGTTATTGCAGTTGTAATGTGCTTATTAGTACTTTTTTTCTTGTCTTTTGGTTTTATTATCTATATCAGTTTTAACTGGCGAATAAAGAAGTTTACCAACGTAGTTAAATTGTTTTACATGTAATTTCTTTTTTTTTGTTCTTTGTTCGTTTAACAGTTTTTCAATTTTAATTATTTTTTGTCCTGATGGCCGCCCCCCCCCAAAAAAAAACATATACAACTTTTGGCATCAGACGGTATGGTAAGCGCTGATATTGCAGTTTCTTAAAATTTTTGACGCTTTTAACTCGTATTCGCCAAAAACCTGACTTTTCTTCCTGTTTTTTTCTTACAATGAAAGAAGTGCCCTATAGGCATGCGCCCCTTTGGCCATAGAAACTCAACTGATCATCGTCTTCTGCTCTGATCTTGTGTTGTGTATTGAAACGTTTTAAGGAACGAGATCGCCTTATTTTTTTTTCATTGATTGCTCATCACAGAATATGGGGTATGGATGTCATCACGCAAAAAGCAGCTACACTGAATTATTTTGACAAGGAACTGCATATGATATTATCAAATATGCAAGGGATTTTGCGATTGGCGAGGGTGCCCGATGCACTCATGAATTCAGAACCATGATACTTGCCGTTAAGACCCGCTGAATTGCAAATATGACATTTAAACGGGTCCGAAAGCAAGATCCTTTGACGCCCCGGGAATACATGCCAAAACCGCGCGCTTCTCTGTTCATAATTTATCGTCTGCATTGTTTGAAATGAAATAAAAGAGACAAGTGAAATATAATTCATATTTCAGAATTTCTAGAGGCTCTTTGGTGTTTCCAGTGAACATCTGAAGCAATTTAATTGTTTTTGTTTTTGTTTTTAGAAATATTATCAGTTCCGACGGTAGGGTGGAGAGGGTGAAATGAATAGAGCTATCATACATGGTATTCCTACCGACAGATATACAAATGAGAAAGAATAAAAGTATAAAGTAATTATGAAATGAAATAATCCAACACAAGAAGAAAAATTGCGGTAACAGAGCATCGCATACACCTCTCAATATACATGAACTGTGAACTGCTAAAATTCTCCCGGACCAACATTATAATTACGACAAAAACAATACTGATAATTAATGATTTTAATACTATCAATTCTACTTCTAATATTACTCCTACAAATCCTGCTACTTCTACTATTGCTATAGCTATACTACTACAACTACTAGGCCCTATTACTTCTACTACTTCTACTACTACTACTACTACTACTACTACTACTACTACTACTACTACTACTACTACTACTACTACTGCTACTACTACTACTACTACTACTACTACTACTACTACTACTTCTACTGCTGCTACTACTACTACTACCACTACTACTACTACCACTACTATACTACTACTAATTCTACCACCACTACTACCACTACTACTACTACTACTACTACTACTAGTGCTGCTGCTGCTGCTACTACTACTACTACCACTACTTCTACTACCACTGCTATACTACTACTAATTCTACCACTACTTGGAGACATCCTTTTGGACGATACTGCTCTAAATAGGGTCTCTTCTACTAAATTTTTAGGTCTCATGATTGACGATAAATTGAAATGGAACATTCATATTCAAAATATATCCAAAAGTATATCAAGGAACATTGGTATAATGAATAAAATAAGACACTTTTTTCCAAAATCAACACTTTTTACACTATATTCCTCCCTAATACTTCCCTATCTGAATTATGGAATAATGACATGGGGTAACGCCAACAAATATCTTACAGACAAAATTCTCATCTTACAAAAGAACATTATAAGAATTATACATAATGCTCCTCCTCGTTCTCATACTAACAATTTATTTTACAAGTCCAATATTTTAAAACTTCCAGATCTATTTCTTTTTCAAACAGGGCAATTTATGTACAAATTGAATTCAAACGAACTCCCAAACATATTAATTAACATGTTTACAAAAAATAACGCCATTCACAATTACCCAACAAGACAATCACTCCGTTTTCACCTTCCCCGTACCCGCACTCAACTCGCACAAAAAACAATTTCCTTTTACGGTCCTAAATACTGGAATACACTCAGTCACGACATCATTAACTCCGTTAGTCTGAACTGTTTTAAAATCAAGCTAAAAAAGCACATTCTCGAATCTTATAGAGTAAGTCCAAATTGAGCGCTCAGGACCCAACTTCTCTCTTTCTCTCTCTCTTCTTTCCTCTATGTCCTTCCCTTTCATCTGCCATCACCCTTATTCCCCCCCCCTTCATTCTCTTTCATCCACACAGGTGCACCAGTCTTTCTTCTCGGTTATCTATCTTTTCACTTTCATCCATCATTTCCGTACTCCATCCATCACAATAGCTTTCTTACGATTTTTTTTCTCGTTCTTGCATTTATACTTATACCTACAAACCTGTCTTTTAACTTATTCTTTGAGGAATCCACACTCAACAAGCCCTGCTTTTTAGTGGATCCCTCCATTTCCTCAACATTTATTTAAATAGTAAAGATGAATAAAATAAATCATATGCAAAACTCTTTAACATGAATAGTCTGCAGCTATTATGATTATCTAGTGCATCGTAAATATCATTATTATTATGATTATATTGTTTTGTGTCTATTGTATATATTTACTTATATATGCCACATTGTCATACTGTATATACTTGCATATTCATTTATATCTTTGTAATGATTTCTTTTGCTGTTAAAATTGATTTGAGTTGAAATGAAATAAACCAAACTGAAACTGAAACTGAAACTACTATACTAATTCTACCACTACTACCACTACTACTACTACTACTACTACTACCACTACTATACTATATTACTTCGGCTCTATATACACCAAAATACCAAAATGGCTCAGATAAAAACAAAATCGTAAAGGTAGTCTTTATATGGCAGTGAATATAGTAGTCTGTCATTTAAAAACAATACCAGTCGTTCTAACAAATCGCATTCATTCAACATCCTTAAATTGTAATATTCCATACGGCAACCCCCATGTAATGAATACTACTTCTGTGTTAGCGTGAATGGAGTCGTTTTTAGAAATAAGCAATGCTCGTACTCTTCGTATGTCTAACAGTTCTACCATCAATTTTAATCATGTTAATGAGCGCAATGAAAATACTGTTTTGAATCAATCATGCTGAGGTTGATAAAACTTTGTTTGCTTATTTCAAATCTGAGGGGATAAAATGAAATATGTATATCAAGAGTTGCCCTTTCCAAATCCAATTCTTTTTCTCAAAAGTGATGTTCTACTCCACGGGATATCATATGATTCTTACTATTGATCATAAACACTGATCGATGCAATCAATCGTTAAAAATAAGTCTCTAAGCTCTATAAGGGACCTAGAACACTATTGTCACCTTCCGAGGGTTGTGTCACGCGAGGATTGATACAATTTAGTAATAAAAATTGTCGGGATGAAATGTACTTTGATAAAGCACAATACAGTATAGCGAAAGGTTGAAATAGCGAAAGGTTGAAATAGACAGCTAAATAAAACCCCATTTCGCCCACGTTTTTCATATCATAATAGTTTAATGAAACAGCGAAAGATCACATTGTTCAATGCTGATCTTGGACCAATCATATAACGAGTCGCTACTAAACCCAACATCGTAAATATTGCAACACGTTGAATCAGACCAATTTTGGATATGACTTTTTTAAGTTGCCTTTTATTATTTTCATTATATTCTTGAACGGGATGATACAGTTCATAAACATGCCATAGACTTCTTAAAAAAAGACAAAACAGGGACCTAGCTTTGCCCCCTTCCTCTCCTTCACATCGTCATTAACTATTCTATCATCGCCACTATTCAATAACATTTAATAATGATAAAAACGAGATAAAGCAGTCGATGAGGGATCTTAATTAAATTCTTGCTAATCCCTCAAATTAACTGGGGACCATCCGTTTTAGACGCACCTTATGATAATAACTCGGTCTTACAATAATATTGTTTCTGTCACCTTCCATCATTAACTGATGAAAAGTAAACGATGAAGCCGTGATAGGATAATTAAAGCGGCAGTGAGAGGCCCCCTCTTTCTGTTCTGTAATTCCGATGTATTAGGATTGAATGGACGACGAATAATTCATGCTCTATTAAGCGGGTATGTTGTAAAGTAATACTGATATGGGGGAGAGATAGAAATGGTAGAAAACAGTTGCATCTGGCTGGAGTTTAGCACTGTCTAAATTTCTTAATCAAAATAATGACAATTATTTTTTTGTCATTTACATTCAATCAAAATCAGTTCACAAAAGGGAACATCAGACAAAATCTATGACAAAACTGACTCGATGGAGACTGGATAGGTTCGCACTTACCTCGTAGAAATTTGGTATCTTGTAAATCGACTTGAACGTATCCTGTAATGAGATCCCCGGCTGAGTACACGGCATGTTGCCGATCAAAATGTATCTGAAATGCAACTAGTTTCCCCATGGTGCAGTTCTCTTACGTCCCTGTATGCTATATCACAATGTGTATTGGAGGGAAACGTGACGAAAGATAAAATGATGTTGACTTCTGTGTCGTCTGGAAGTTATCTACTAAAGATATCGAAGTTGTGTTTCGCTTAATGGGATGGGTACGCTTATACTGGTGTGTGCGAAGAATACAATCTCTCTGTCGTAAATGGCATCGGGTGATCTCGTAACATATTCATGTAGAAATTCTTGTATGTCTCTGATGGTTGCCTTTAATAGAGTACACTCTACCAAAACACCTTCACGTCTCTCTTTAGGGTCGACTTATTCTCAATGTTTGTACTTTTCCTGCGTCAGTGTATGTATCCCCGCAGCTCTATCTCATTTTCTACCCCCGATACCCCTTACTCTGGTTTTGTATTCCTTGTTTGTCTCGGTTTAGATACACTGCGATGGCGACCTAGTTTTCGTGCAGATCGGAATTCATTTAATGATTGATATTTCCAAAGTTTGTTGAGCTAGCAAGCTGTGAGTGGGTAGCCCGTTGACGAGAATCGGCTAGAGATTTCTCCCACTCTGACATTAGATTTATCTAACAGATTTCCGAGGTCAGCAAGTTACACACCATAAGCAGAATTCCCTGTAAAACATTAACAATAGAAGAGTGTTAGAGATGTACATGAAACAAAAACAGTTTACACGACAATAATTGAAGTGGAAAGTATAGGGTGTATCAAAAAAGCACTCATTTACGTTTTGTGAAAGCCATTATGAATTACAGTGTAAACGCTTTTATTTTAAGCGTTTAACAAATTTGCTGGACGGGTCCTCATAAAGAAAAGGACACCATAAAGAGGCTTCTCACTTCAAAACTAAAAATCACTCTTTTATTATGTTTATTTGAAAAGCAAAAAAAAAGGAAAAAAATTACATACAGTAATATTCAATTACATATATTCATGGAATCGCTTTTTCTTACACGGCCTATATGGATACACGTAACATACAAATGAAAAGGGTCTACAGAAAGTGCATTAGTCTCGCCTATTTCACCATGACTTCACCTGCATACATTAACGGCAGTTTAATGAACCGAGATCATTGCCAAATAATCAAGTCTAAGCGAATTAATTAAAGGGAATTGGATATACAGTGACGATGAAGGTGAGCCATTGATACATATGCATGCGTATATGAATTACCCTTTCAAACTGCCTGGATATAACCATGGACTGTGCACGTTTCAATAGTAAAAATCACTGTCGTTATCAGTATAAAGACGTTTGATATTATTTTGGTACTTAGATTTGTTAAATTCCTTTAAATTTTCTGTTCGCGTCAAAGTCGCGATGTTATAAAATGCAATAAAATTATGTTTAACAATATGTTCCGTACAAAAAACCCTGTCATGCCAAAAAGATTACCGTCTTACTAGCTTAACTGTAAATCCCCTCTACAGGTACTTGTGCAGGTTCCACGAAATTTGCTCCGGTGGAAATGCCACAATACTGAAATGACCAACTTCAATCCTGGATCTAACTCCATAACCTATTGTAAACCCAACCCTTAAGCTACTAAAATAAAACCATATCGCATCCCTAAGACTCTCTTTATCTTAGACCAAATAGAGCCAGGAGCATTTGTCGCCGGAGTAAACGTCGTGTCGAAACTTGTACATAATATATATTCAACAATTTCCCCTAAGAATGTACAGGAAATATATTAGTGTTTGTTTATCTTTGGGTATTTATATCTTTTTGCCAAAATATTTTAACATCTTTGGCACACATAATTATAAAATAATAATAATAACAACAATAATAATTATGATGCTATATACTAGTAATAAAGAGAGTAGCAGTATCCTAATTTCAGTCTAATGGTCACAAAGAGGAAGAAGATGTGACAGCTAAGGCGGACAGAAAAAAAAATCAGAAACAGACCCAATTAAAAAAATTAAAAAAAGGAAAGCAATGTACATCCACTTTGGCCTACATTTTGTAAGTAGCCATGCAAATGATAATGACGTTATCAGATGGAACGAGTTATTCATTGAGCTTTAACATCTGTGATATGAGACTGGAGGGAGCAGAAAATCTCTAGATGGAACGAAACCATCAATCAGAATGATAATGGACGAAGTCTTTAATACTCCTTAATGGCCTGGAATTGGGTGAGATCTTTGACCCCCTTCTCACCAATTAGAAACATTTATCATCTTCCATTATTTGGTGAACTGCACTGAGAAATCTAGGTTGCCTGTGGTTAATGGTAGGCGATATATCTTTAAATAAGTATTATCGCATAAGATGTAATGAGTTGTTGATTGCCTATAAATTTGTTATGCTTAAAAGAGACATTCGAACGAAGGAGGGGTTATTTACTTCACGTAAATCCGTTAAATATCTGATCTCGGACTACACAGATGCCCTTTATGGGTTTGTTATATTGTGATCAAGAAATATGCAAAGTAATACAAACGCAAACTTTACATAGTATATGTGTATAAATTTATAGAAAGTTTCTCTTTTAATCGCCAAAATCATGTGACAGTAAAAAAATGCTTCCAATACACGTTTAACGTAAATACTAGATTCAACGTCTAA
The DNA here is from genome assembly GCF_018143015.1 of Lytechinus variegatus. Classification (NCBI taxonomy): domain Eukaryota; kingdom Metazoa; phylum Echinodermata; class Echinoidea; order Temnopleuroida; family Toxopneustidae; genus Lytechinus; species Lytechinus variegatus. Next base: position 41,549,822 of record NC_054744.1, on the reverse strand, counting down.
TACTGATCGATAATACTTCAACAGTTGTATTAGTTTTGTAACCAATGGAAATATCTTTTCAGTGCGTATTTATTTGCTTTAAAAGTGACATTTCCCTCTCATTTCCTACCACCTCGTTTGACGTGGTAATACATTATTCATTCTTCCTTGGCCCTAGTCAAACTAAAATAGTGTGGTTGGTTGTATAGAGCATTTTCAACACCTGCTAAGTATTTGACATGAATAGGTAAATCGTATCTTTCATATTTTCATCATTCTTTATTATGACGGGTGATCAATAGTTTTGCGATATAAATATACTTCTCGCAGTTACAAACATGATCACAGTCATATTTAAAAAAAAAAGGAAATAAAAAGCCATCAATATCTGTCAAAATATGTGTTTCCAAATATCTTAAATATCTGTTTGATACTTTTTCTTTCATCATACCATTATGTTATGAATGCTATATGAAGATCTGGATGATGTACTTTAAATGAATGATTTATAAATATGGTCTCCGACATTTATTTCAAAGTTCACCCCTTGAATGTACTTTTTGACCATTTCCATTCATCATATCCACGAAACTAACTGTCAAGGCTCACATCAGAGAGAAAGAGAGAGAGAAATTGGGTGAGCCACTCCTTTTAACTAATATCAGCCTATATATACAGAAAAACTCTTTACTTTTTAATATGCTACATTTTGATATTTTCAAATATGTTTTTAAAATGAAAAGGTTATAGCCCAGATACCACTCGTCCCCTAGTAGGTAATCATTTTCGTGGCAATGATTGAGAATGAAATAGAAGTCTGGTTATCAAACAGCGCTAATTCTTCTTTTTCTCTTTCAATGATTTTTTTTATTATTCATAACTTCATATACATATAACAAACATAACCATTATACATTATACATATTATAAACATCGTTAATTCTGCAATAAGAAAGGCGTTGATCCACAAATGATAATAAATACATGTACATCAATCGAATAATAATCACCATAAAAAGCAAGCTAAGAAATAGTAAACCTTTTGCGGATTTATGAAATTCCATCAGATATTGGCTGAATGATACACCATTGACTTGCTACTATGCATCAATGCACTTCAAACCATTCACCCCCTGGGAAAGCATTAGAACGCTGAAGCTGAAATATCCCCCACTCAAATATACATTACGAACAGTCTGATACAACCTGAACTATCTTATACTTACCCTACTCTCCAATACTCCTACTCTCCGTCCCGTTCAGGAACAACGCAGAAAACCTTTAAGGTCTATTGCCCTTCCTTCACTTTCAGCGTGTTATAAGCGGTGTGTATATTTTCACTCTCCGTACATATGTGGGTGTGTGTTTATGCGTGCGTGATGATGAAGTGTAAGCGTTCGTGTAAAGATGCATTATCAAAAGAGCGGGAATTCGTATTGATGTGCATGAGCGCACGTACTCAAGGCACTGGAGATATGTAGTACGTGTGTTTATAAGTTGTTTGGCTACGGGCGCGGCGCCAGCGGTTTTAACATGTCATTTGCGTCTCCATAAGATATGAACTCATTATATATCACTAGTCTTGCTCGAGACAAGGGTTAAGCCATATGAAATTGGTGTAGAGTTTATGAAAAAGGATACTGGGGCATGAAGGGTAATCTTTTTATGATTCTCTTTTTTGGGGGTTATCATAATGAATATCCATCCTTCTCTTATTACAATTACTGATAGGCCTACTATTATGATCAATCTTGAAACTTTGAAACTTGTTTTGATGTAACCATGATAACGCTGCGGCAGCACAGAATGTTGAATATGACAAATAATACGACCAATTAGAACAAAAAAGACCCCCACCTGCCTTATAGGAGTCCATAAAGTCCATTTGATATTTCTAGGAAAGTGCATCTCCATGTCAAACATAGTTCTATGTAAGAACCCATTCAATAAACTAGTAAGAACCCATTCAATCAATCCTTTGTGACATGTATGAGTTTTCAGAATTACACATCTTTCCTCGGCAATAAATTGATTTGCAAGCCAGTTTTCTCGATGGTTTGTCTGTTCAATTTAACATAAGTTGAGCTCTGGACATCGTAGCTCGATTCATTTCGTCATATAAATATCCGAGTAAATTTCCATTAAGGGAAAGTCTACCCTAATGTTGAGTTGGCTTTTGATAAAAGGATTGAACGGGGAAGTGATTTTCCAAAAGCTGAATTGAAGGTACATATACTGGATTTTATTTTTATGAATTATTCTTGGAAAAATGTTGCCGCACATAGAAGTCCAGTTAGAACTAGCATCTTACTCACATTTTTCCTTTTTAAACCAAATCATATTAATATGTAAGGTTTGAGTGTGGATTGCAAAACATTACATTGTTTTGCTTTTTGAGTAACACTAATTCATTTTCTAAATACACACCTACTCTAATATTTCACACATGGTTACAGTGAAGTTAAGTGATTATAAATGAAATTAAAAATCGTTATTGGTAGGCCTATGTTCTTTTTAATCCTTGTAAATACCAGGGATGGCCAAATTCAGATACTAGTAAACTTTGACAAGTTAATTTGTTCTTCCAGTGAGAGATGTGTGGAGCATGCATTTTCTAAATTAAATTGTCTTTTGCAGATTCATGTATATGTCGCCTGTAGGAGCATTTAAAATAATCATCACCAAACGATGCAAACGATTTTTATACATAGCAATAATGGTATGAAAAAAATGTAAGGTGTTCTTTAAGGTATTTGTGACTATAGCATTATGAAAGGAGACAAAACGAGAGGGTAAACTAACGGAAGATATGGATATAATACGGATAGAAAAGGATCAATAGAGAGTAGAAGTAAAAGAACTGTGAGACACATTCAGAGAGCGGATTTGACGATTATGACTCATCATTGGGTAAAAACTGGCTACAGCAATGCGATTCAACATGTTCAGGTAATAGTATGCCCTTCAATAGGAAACAAGATAAATCGGCGCCTCATAAATATTAAGATAAACTTTGTTTAACATTATAATGAGGACCAAATTGGAATACTCCTGGAATATCTCATTAAATTATTAAAAAAGAAATACATGTATTTTTTGTGAAAATAAACGAAACTATAAAATGAAAGGACTTTTTACATTTTTTTACATCCGATTTTTATGAAATTTTCAGCAATGTACTTTTTAAGCATTTGTAGCGGGAAGGGGAGGTATGAATTTATTCTTTTTTGATTTATGCTATATGAAATATGATTTGTATTATTTGTTCGTATACAAAGACTTTTTTGGTCTCTGGTCTGTCTATCTTTGAAGAAAAAGACGAAGGAGGAGGAGAAGACGGTGAGGAAAAAGAAGAACAAAATGTAAACGATAATTACATGTCCTTTTTAATGAAACAAATTGGGCGTTGGTATTTCTGTGTTCATTTTATTTTTCCGCACGTTGCATTAGCACATTAAGAACACAAGGTGGCGCATTCACATTGATGTATACAAAACTATTGATTATTTTCAAGAATTTCTGTCAGCCCTGGGCTCCGCAGCTTAAGATTATTTGTGCGACGTAATCTGCAAAGCAGTTGTTTGGCCAAAAAAATCACACTTATTACCGCACATGCGCTTGATTGTATTTTTGACCGGATATACATTTCTCGAATACCACATTAAAGCAGTAAAAATATAAAATATGTGAATCCTTATGTGAATGGCGAATGGGGTATGCACTTTTGAAGTACATGTACCTTTTTTTTTACTCTTGTAGTTTTGTCACCATGGGTGGTGCCAAAAAGAGGGGCAGGGGCAGCCAACCCTACGATTTCATTTAGTATAATATAATACCCCTAACATATGGCATCACCTTTAGATCGTCTTGCACCCAAAATCTAGGCGCCCATGTGTGTTACATATCCATGCACATACACTCATACATAGACTCAATTATGTAGAGCTCTATTCAAATTCGCAACCCCACCCTCAAAGTTTCCTACACATAAGTCCCACACGATATTTTATTTACACTGTCACGGATATTTAAGTAGCAGCAGCAATTTAAGACTCCATTTTTCAAGTTCAAGTTCAAGTTTATTTATTCAAAACCAAAAACATCACATCATAATCAAAATAGATGTACATACAACGTAAATGAGTACATGAACATACATCAATCAGACTATAGCATATACGAATTAGTTTTAGGACCCCTTTAAAAGCAAAGCTTGTGAGTAGGGCCCAGTAATACTTAAGATTATTAACATAAAACATAGGATATACTAATCTACAAGATACAAAGGAGAGAGAGAAAAAAAGTGTATAATAAGGTTAAGATGCTAAAAATAGAATGGAAAAAAAAACTATTACAAACACACATATATACACAAACCCACACACACAACCACATCCACCCACGCATAGGGCCTATACATGCTAAACATAGATTCTGAGTAGGTCATCAACCTAAATGCAAATACATTAACTTAAACACATATTGAAGGAAAATAATCAAAATCTGTCAAGAAAATAATTTTTGGATAATCTTTTGAACATGAAAAGAGTTTTACTATTTTTTATATCAACAGGTAAATTGTTCCACTCTTTAATACATGATATATGAAAGGAGGTCAGAGTGACATTTGTTCTCGCAAATGGCTGACGAATAAGATCCTTTTGACGTGTATTATAATTATGTATTTTTGAATACATAATCATAATTATATTTTGGAAGCCATATTGGATTTTTTAACATACCGGACCACTGACTTGTCCCAATGTATTATTATTTTGACCATTGAAACCTAAGTCTTGACACCAAAATCATATTTCCCAGGTGAATACAAAATAAGCTATATTCAAATCCCATTTTTGGAAGCCATCTTGGAATTTTTGACCCACCAGACCACTGGCTGTCATTGTAACTTGTTCCAATGTACTACTTCACCCTTTAACCATTGAATAGAAACCAAATTAGATCTACTTTAGTAAGTAATAAATGTATTGAGGATTTTTAGCCAACGACAGCCATTTTGGGCGCCATCTTGGATTTTCCAGGTATCCTTGAGTGCTTATATTCACTCTAACTTGTATCAAGAAAATTCTTTTACCACCTGGACCATGGAATTTGAATCGAGATAGGATTCTAGAGTGGATAATGAGTGAGTTATATCCATTTTCAGTGAACGGCCGCAATCTTGGACGCCCTCCTGAAAATAACTACTTTCCCGGGTGCGGATTTCGGCAGATTTTTAGTATGTAATTCTTGTGGTCAAATCCTGCCAGAAACAGTTGAAAACCATTTGCTGCAACTTTGTAAGGGTCGAGCCATTATATTAACCCGTGGATGGGATGATTTTGAAGTAATTGAAAATAACCTTTCGAAAAGAAATGTGACAGAATCAGTGTGGAAAAAAAAGGATTAATCTAGTACTGGTATACTCTTGATAAACATTGTCGCCAATCTTTGGTCCAGTGATCAAGAAACACGGAGGTATAGACCATCGGCGGATCCAGGGGGGGTGCGCAGGGTGCGCGCGCCCCCCCTAATATTTGAGCGGCGCCGAAGGCTCCGCTCAAAATAAAAAAAGTAAAAAAAAGTAAAAGAAAGAAAAGGCGCCGCTTGAAAAATTAAAAATAAAGGAAAGAAAGGGAAAAGGCGCTGCTTAAAAAAATTATACACTGATATAACATTAGCAACAGTAAAGGAAAGACTATCCCCAGCAAAGTGTAATATCATCTTCCTTATTGTTTCTTTTAACTACCCTTTTCCCTACAACTTCGCCGGTAGCTGTGCGCTGCCTGCATATAACTGGCGCCAATCAAGAATAATCAGCGCCACCTTAATCTAAATCGGCGCCGGACAAGAATAATCAGCGCTATTTAGTTATATATCGGCGCCAGTCAAGAAAAATCGGCACTGCCAGAGTCTTAACCGGCGCCGATCAAGGATAATTAGCGCCACCTAAATCTAAATCGACGCTGGACAAGAACAATCGGCGTCATCTGGTTATAAATCGGCGCCGGTAAAGAAAAATCGGCGCTGCCTGAATTCTTAACCGGCGCTTATCAAGGATAATCAGCGCCACCTATATCTAAATCGGGGCTGCATGGTCAAGAATAATCAGCACCACCTGGTTAAAATCGGCGCCAGTCAAGAATAATCGGCGCCTCCTGGTTCTAGATCTGCGCCAGTCGATTATGGATTGCCGCTGCCTGAATATTTCGTAACGTCGTTAAAAATAATCAGTACTACTTGTTTAAATCGGCGTCGGTCAAGACAAATCGGCGCTGCCTTTGTCTTAACCGGCGCCACCTAAATTTAAATCGGCGCCGGTCAAGAATGATCAGCGTCCCCTGATTTCAATAAATAAGCGCCGGTAGAATAATGAAGAAGGGCCTATTGCTAACCAAATCTAGATCGGCGCCGCGGTCAAGAATGATCGTTTTGCCCTCCCCCAATAATTCCGCATGTGCAAAAACAATAAGATGGTAATGTTACACAGAAATCAGCAAACGAGATTGAGCTACACAACTCGTTCTTTATTAAAAATCGTGCTCAAATTATCCGCTCTCCAGATTGGAACATAAAACCTTTCAGCTCGCGCTTCGCGCTCGCATCATTTCTGTAGCAAAACCCCATACTTTTCATGCTTCGCGCTCGCATTTTTTTTAGATACCCATCTTAATCATTGGTATCAAGAATGCTTAGAATATCAAGCTTTCTGGTCAGAATATAAGTAAATTTCAGCTCTCCCTCGGCACTCGCATTATCTGTGTAGTGAGATATGTATCCTCCTCATGAGTTACTACAAACAGTCCTAAACAGGCACCTTTTTCCTGTTTTCAGGTCAGTATACTTTAAAAATTTCAGCTCGCGCTTCGCGCTCGCATTAATTTGTCGGTGAAATATGTGTCTCTATCTCATGAGTCATATATATATGCGTGTGCGTGTGCGTGTTTTGACAGGGTCAGGCATTACCCCTTTTCTTTTTCAACATTTTCTTTTATGGCGCCGGTGAAATGCAAAAATATGTGCGCCGCTCGGCAGTGCGCCCCCCCTTTCGCCAAAAGCTGGATCCGCCTATGTAGACCACATGCTGAAAACGTTGTGACTTATCATTTGGCTTGAGAAAGTCCACAGGAATGGACGAAAACTCATCCCAAATAATAATTAAGGTTGGGTGAAGCTTAAAAATAGTTAACAATTTACTCATGAAAATATATCTTTAAAGGTACATCACTCGAAAATTCAAGATTCTATACAAATAAGCAAAAACTCTTGCCAGTTTACATTATCATCTTATGTAAACTTATGATAAAGTACAGACATAGATGACCCTTTTTTTAGCAATATCTCGATATCTATACTCTTTGTAACTATGAGTAAACATGTTATTATGAATTATGTGCATCATACTCTTTATTTGCTCAGCAATTCATGTCTGCTTTCTCGCTCTCTCCTTCTCTTGGTTCCCTTCTTCTCACATCCGTCTCTAACACTTCTTCCTTTCTTGGTATATTATGTGTTTACAGGCGTGTCCCGCCAAAAGACTTTCCTTCTAGGCACTTTCGCCTTCTTCAGTATAAAACATAACTTGTATACAGTAACAGTCTCTAAGACAAATTGAATCTGTATTCAAAATAATTTTTGTGAAATGAAAGAAAATAGATATTTATTTGAATGGAAAAAAAATCTATACATGATTAAAATGCCTTGCTGAAGACTGCATGACCATTGCATTCGAAAACACCCAATTGCACTTTATATATTCATTCTCGTACACAAATCATTAAGATGTACTGTATTTGACTTGACAGACATTCACTCGCGCTCGCACACCCTTCCTCACGCACAAACATGTAAGTCCTTAAAATCCATGCATACTATAACTTTTCACACACAGAACTCCACTACAATGCATATCAAGACAGCTAGTAATCTATAAAATGTGGGATAAATTTCTGGGTATGGAAGCTTAAAAGTGTCACCCAGATGATCATATAATCATCTCGTCGTTTCTACATCCTGTGGGAGAGATGATCAGATGACAAGATCTTGGATCTCGACATGTCTAATCGGAAAACAAATAAAAAAGTTATTGAATTTTAAAGTTTATCAATATTTTGTGAATACAGTTGTATGCACATTGTCATGAATTTTCATGAGGTGGGCTGATGATGTCACATCTCCACTTTCCTTTTTCTTAAGTTATTACATGAAATCTTAAGTGTTTCATTTTTTCATACATGTGTTTAATGTGTCTCCATTATGATGAAATAAGTTGAGGCAATGAATTACTAATGCACTTAATCAGTTCTCAATTCAAGTGTTTTAGTTCTTGGTAGAAAGAGTTGGAATAAACCTAATTTCATATAATGAAATACAAAAGAACATGGGGGGATATAACATCATCAGCCCACCTAATGAATATTCATAAAGACATGCCTTGAGCTGTTTCACCGGAATCATGCAAATTTTTAAAATTCAATAACTCGGTTATTTGTCATCCGATTTTGATCATTTTTTTAGCATTTTGCTTTGTGAATTTTACTCTATTTATATAAATATGAATATCTTGAGCCTGGGCCATCCTTTTAAGGAATTTCCATAGTTAAAATAAAGTTCATGTCATTTTGACCAAATTTTCCACACTTGGTTTACTTTGGCACTTAAATATTCCAAATATACAAAAATTAATATAGGTTCATGTGCTTAATGTATTTCCGAGCATTAAATTTCATCCAGAAGTCTCGAGAAATACGCAATAAAAATGAGTTTGCTTTTTAGACTCCTCGAGATCACATCCATGAGTTCATATTACTATTACCCTGTCAAAATCCATCTAAATTTCACAAAATTTTACATTATAGTTCAGACTTATACACTTAATATAAGAAACCCGCTCATACTGCTATTTGTATGCTCTTTAAAGAGTAGCAGCACCTTCAATTTTGAAAATTGATAATAATTGGATTTATATAGCGCTTTTTCCAGAGGATACAAAGCGCTGTTAATTGCATAAGACAAGTTAAGGTTTATGGTATATAAGTGTGTTTTGAGATGTTTTTTGAAGAGGTTAAGAGAAGAGAGGTTTCGAAGAGATGGAGGGAGTTTGTTCCAAAGACGGGGGGCAACAGATTGAAAGGAGTTGAAAGAATTAGGTGTGAAAATGGACAAAAACAAATTTAAAAATTCTAAATTTATGTAACAAATTTAAGAAGTAAAATAAATGTACTTTATTCAAAACCCATGTCATCAGGGGTTCATATGTTTGTTTCCAAACTATCAGCATTTTTACACAGTAAATGTGCTTTAAAAAAAAATCTATATAAGGGAAATTTCTACACTACTCTCCCATTTAATCAAAATGAAGGTCATATTCGTCATACTTCGCGATCTGCAGAGTAAAGTTTTCTAGAGGTAGAGGTGTTTCAAAATTTGGTCCATATATTATTTTCAACTAATAGCTTCGTAAAATAACACATTAAAATTTGCTGTTTCATTGCCAATGACTGGAAAAATAAGTTAAAACCTGTAGCCGGTCTATTAATCAAGTAAATTAACGGGAAACTATCAATTAGAAAGAAAAAACGATCAGCGTTTATGGGCATGATGCATCATAATTCATCACTTCAAAATAAATATGCAAAGATTTAGAACACAAATTATTGCAGCTTAAAATTATCAACTTTTCCTAAGATTCAATAGAAACACCGCCATCTATTGTTTTGGGGAGCAGCAGATGGGAGGCTCATCATAGTCATCGATCATGTCCAACCATGCCAACAATGTGCTATTTCTATTTCGGAAATACTTAAGGACACCGCACACCTTACGATTGCTCTGCGACCCGATTTTGGAAGAAAACGTAGTAGAATTTAATAATATTGAGACATGGAGTATCTTACTGTGTAATGTTCTAAGTCATCATACGAATACTTATGCTCAAATCTGTGACTACGCTATCATCCTTATTAGAATAAAATAATGTAATATCTAGTCGTAATGACGCGATAGCAATCGCACGACTGGCTACGATTTAATACCAATTTAACCTTTAGTCCAAAATAATGGCTGGTAATCACCCAAAATTGTTATATAAGCATTCTTTTAGTTAATTCTAACCTCAAATAAAAGGAACTTTTCATTCAAATATTTAGAAAATTAGCAAAATGCGATTTGTTCCAAAATCCGATCGTGGTCGTAAGGTGTGCGGTGGACTATAGAAGTTCTCCAAAAGGACAAGCGCGTACAAAAAGTTCCATAATGAGCGTTTTGTTTCTTCATATAGAACTGTTATTTGAATCATGGAGTACTTTTCATGTAGCGGCAGCATGCAGCGAGCTCTATCCTGTGGGTATTACATCGATGATCATAGTAATTAGAACGATAATTTCTTAAAAGATATTAGGTATTTGATAGATAAATTACTATGGCTTCAAGTTCAATCATTCCACATTTCTAACATGAAAAGCGCCATCTTTGTTCTCTCGAAATTGACTTTTGCAGCTCTTCTTAGCATTGCCAGGAAACTTTGGGGATAAAATGCACCAGATAGATATTCTTAACCAAGTCCTCATTTTAGAATAGATATAGTTAATGAAGCGTCTTGGATGCAATGGAAGTGTAAGATTATCAAAAGATACTTCCATCATTTCCTTGCAGTCTTAGCTTGGCACCACTACGGATCTCAGTCCACAAGGCACGTGTAACAAAAGTGTAGTTTCAAATTCGTCAGTCTTTCATTTATGATATCGATAACCATTGTTCTATGCTTGTCACTCTCGATGTTAAACTTTCTTTCGTAAGGAAACGTAAGAACTTCACCACATTTCGTAGATTTTACATCTTTCTCGTGAGAAAGTAGCGACATCAAAAGAAGGACAAAAAAATGATACACTGAAAGACAAGCAAGTTCTTCGCCAAAGAAAACGTTCACAATGTCCCAACTGCATCTGCAGTTATGGTCAAAACTTTGTCAGACTTCATCACGCATCGTAGCTTGAGCATTTTTCTTATGAGTGGGTGGTAGGTCGAGGACAGTTTCGACAAAGACACCATTGGTCCTTGGCTTCGGTACTACTTTCGAAGGCAATCTCCGATGGCTATGTCCCTGATGTATCTCTTCGTCTAGTGTCCTCGCTACATCTTCAGGAATGATTTGTATAGGATCTATCTTTTTCTTTTTTATACCCGTCTGTGGCAATGGATCAGTGTTGACCTGAGGTACTAAGATTGCTCTGGGTGTGTCAGCCTTCATGCCATAATACGCCTTGAGCTGTAAAAGAGATAGGCACACTATTTAACTAAAAATATGACAATTATAATTTCTACCTCAACTTCAGATAGTTTTTTTGTTTACCCAGTTCGTGTTTTCTGTAAATTACAAACTACAAATATATCCTTACCAAAATTGATTGTATTCAGTACAATGACCCAGATGTATATTTCTATGGAGCAGCAGCTCTGTATTTCGAGCCGCCAATAAACATGATAAACGTGGGGAAGATTTCGAGGTCATTTCATCTCAAATCTTACCTTAAAAGGTTTTGCGTTGATTAAAATAAGAATATAAAACGAAAGTATCTTAAATCATCCACGATCAAGCCTTATGACAAGGCCTCGCGACTTGGCTCTATTCCTCGTCAAACGGTGACTGAGACGAGACTAGCAGCCGACGAAGAGAACTGGCGACAAAAGAGTGAGCGCGAGAGGGAGCGACTCGAAATCCTCGCACTCACCATGCTCACTCGGCTTTTTGTTGAGAGTCTTTTTTCCATTCGGTGATATAATATGTGATATAAATATCACAACAGACACAGGGCCTTGTTTAATGGCTATCCGCGACCGTGCTCGAGGAGGTCCCGCCATATTACCTGCAGCACATACACCATTGTATTTACTTTGAAAAGGGTAATTATTCATTATAAGTATAAAAGAAACATACACTTGCTGTACATTATGAATTAAAAAACCCGAGTAGGATATGTCGCATCATGTGACCCGTCGGATTAAACAACGGCATGTTTAAAGTTTTATGTAATTTAAGAATGTGAGCCTATTTAAACGAGATAAGGATATTTTTTATGATAAGAACATTGATTTATTTCTTTCAGGTTCTCAATTTCATATCAAACAAGAATGGCATGTTTACGCGTTCCAGTATCATATTTATGCACTGGAAGGATTAGCTATAGGCTGCTATGTAGGTGCGTCACCCGGATATGATAAACGGATGTATGAAAATGGGACATTGATCTGCCCGGCGGTAGAGAAGAAGGTGCAAGAAAATGCATGTTAAACATAAAGAAAAGCAAATGCAGGTGATGATGGAAATAACTATTGGTGTGACTTAGTATAAGTGTAACAGGAATAACGGACAAAGAACAGAGAAAATCAATAAGTGAATCTTTGAGATGAGGTGATCACGGGTGATAAACTTACAGGTTGAAATCTACGTCTGTCTCGAGATCTTCCCCCCCCCCCTCCTTCCCTCCCCGAAAAAAATGAAAGAATTATTCTTCACTCCTGCCTACTATTCTGAATCTTAGGGAAATGGGTCCCAATTCTTCCAGAAAATTTACCTTGTTAATCTCATCTTCAGCAGCCTCGCCCTTTTCAATCGCTCTTCCAAGCTTAACTGCCAGAGCTTCGTTCTCCGTTTGAACGAGTCTTCTCTCCGCTCTTACCTCTCGTAGAATCTCTTCTAATTCATCTGCCCTCGCCTTGGTGTTTTGGTAGCTTGTCTTGTTTTGGCATTAAAGGAAATAAAAGAATGACACGATGAAATTATGAAAATGAATATACGTTCCTGGCCCTGGTAAAAAAAATAATGCAGCGTCGCTTTAGTGATTCGCATTGATAAAATGACTGAATCTAATATTTTAACAATAATTGTTGAAATTGCTCGAATGCTCTGATTATAACGGGCCGCGGAAAGGGTGGTACCGATATCGTACAGACCCTTCGGAACGTCCAATGTTGATGAACATGGATAGATAATGAGAGAAAGCGAAAAAAAATGTTTCCTTTTAGACATTTCAAGAAAATAATGGGTAATAATCATTTTGGAATCAGTATATTTCCTTCAACCCTGGATAATCCCGTAAAAGGTGTTATTTGAACAGCAAGTGCGTCAAAGGAGGCAACATTATACTGCTTAACCTATTTCTGTACTTGGATACGTTTTACAGAGCCGTTGTGGGTTATTATGAACAGGCAAACGACTGATTTCGGCCCATCAATTTCTCGTCGAAAGCTGTCCAGGGGCACTTGAGAATGTTGTGTTGAATTACGAAGTCGTGTCAGAAATCCCTCGGATCAGTATGCTCTCTCGGATTTCTCCCCGACGAGAGAGAAAGAAGTAGAAGACATGAGTAGGATCGTTAAGTTATAGCCATGTTTGTGTCGCCGAGTTAGATGCATTTTCACATAATCACATTCCCTGCATGTAATTTAATTCTAAGGACTCATTTATATCGACCAGTGGTGGACTCCATTTCCTATGCAACATACGGGCTAGTACGAAGGGCTATGTGCCAAAAGCATATAGTAAAAGCAGGAAGGGGGATAAAAGGAAAGAAAGAGAGAGAGAGAAAGAGAGATCACTAGAGCACAAAAAAGAAGGAAAGAAAAAGGAGATTTGCTTATAGAGAGATGGGAGTATAAACATGGATGAGAGAGCGAAAGAGCGGGATAAATGAAAACGAGCGATGGTTTCCAAAAAGCAAAAATAAAATCGTAAAAACCATAGTAGTCACTGTAAGAAAAAAAACAATCATCGCTATCTGTTACCATATCATCGAAAATCTAGATCTTGTAAGTACTGGCGTTTCCTATAAAAGGTTCGGTCCCACAGCACTTACGGGTGCAGAGAGGATGCAGAACGGAAAAGAATCTTGCCATCCGTTGGAAAACGTTATATATCCGTTGTGAACTCCTTGCATACGTGTTTCATATTGTAACGCAGTTACAGTCTCTGATTCTTGTAAAATCGAACCCTTTCAACGTATTTCGGAAAGTAGTGTGAAAAAAAAAAAAAGAGGAATGGAAGTGAGAGCGCGATAGAAAAACAGGCAAGTGACATTATTAATAGATGGTGAGGTAATTAATCTAATACTTATTACATCACCCTCTATTAATAATGTAATTCGGTTATAGATATACAAGGGCCTCTAATCAAACCAATACAATATTTGCATGAGTCAATTACTCTACAATTAGCAATAGCAATTCCCAAATCAAAGCGAACGAATAATCCCCTCGAATACGGTTTAATCCCATACGCAGATCGTATTTTTTGGAATACTTCACTCAAGCGGAAGTGTCCTATCACTTTTCCTTCCCCCAAACCCCCATCTATACCAAATATGATAGGTTGAAAATGACACGGGATATGCCCAATAAATCCATTTATCTCTCACAGAAATCTATAATGCCAAACCACGCGCCCCTTGTTGCTAGTATAACTTGTCTATATTACACTGACATTCGCTTGTGGTAATGTCATGTTGGATTTGAGGAATGAGGTGGAGATCAGAGGAAAGAGATCTAGATAGCCCCTCGATGGACAATATAAAACATAAAGATGTGGCTTACACATTCTGTATTTTCTACTTTTTGATGCTGTAGGATGATTTTACATCAACATCTTTGTATTTTAATGTTGCTTTGTCATGTATATATTGACCAAATATTTCAAATGCAGGAAGTTGTGCAGTAGGAGCATTTTATATGTCAAACAACTGCAAACCTTTAGATATCGGGCAGATTTTCCTATATAATTTCATTTCATTATCGATAATATTCATAACGCTTGGAATAGATTGACTTACATACTCAAACGTCAAGCAACTTTCATTTTTGATGCGTAAAAATGGGGGCAATATCCAACAAACTGCCCCGGTGCATGCATTTTATGCAATTATGTGTAGGTCAGCTTGATCTGGGATCTCTGGAGTTATTGGTAATTATAATGGGAACCTTAAGATTGGCTGTTGATCCGTGTTCCCCTTGTAGTTTCTTCTTTGCTATTCCCATAAATAGTAAGTTCTCATGAATACGGGTTCAGGTGTAATCATAATTAATTTTTCAGGAAATATCCATTAACAGGTCCATACTTGAACCTGACCACTGTATTCGACCGGTCTTTTTGGCTCATTTCCTTCTAAAAAATAAGACTACGCCTCTGATTCGAAAAGTCAGATTTCCGTTTATGCCATGGCTGTATTACACCTTGCGGCGAAGGATTCCGTCGAATTTCAGTTATCATTTTTATTTAAGGCATCCCATTTCAAGGCCAAAAAGATACTTTCAAAGATACAATCGGATACACACAGAAATGCATTCGGGACGTTGGACATGAACGAGAAAATAAAAAAGGTGAAACGAGTATGAAATGTTAATACCAAGATCTCTGATTCGTGGGAGGCTTAATGCTCCTATTCTTTAACCATACCCCCCCCCCCCCTTGATTCAATGTAATCATCTACATCGTATCATCCGCTAAAGTTTTGTATTATTGAAAAACAGCCTTGGTTTTGAGTGATGTTGTTAAGTAAGTAGTGTTGTTCAGGTCCTCTGAAGGGGGTCCAGAAACTCTGGTAGTCAGGATCGAGGTGCTAGTGTACGTATGCGTAGGGATATGACTCTAAAAACTGAAGTGCTAATTTTGCACTTATTGTCCTTGTATAGTGACTGCACTTTGAGTGCTGATTTTCTAGTTCAAATTTGAATGACTAAATCAGCCCTCAAAGAGCAGACATTATACAAGGATATTGCTAAATTTGCACTTAATTTTTTTTAAGAGTGTATGGGTCATATTAAAGTATGCGGAGTGTGTGTGTGCTTTTTGAAGAGTTATAATTATGATTAATTGTTTTATATGACCAAATATATTCTTCAGTGAAATGTTCGATAATTAACCAAAAGATTTGCACTTTCTTGAGGAACTAATGGTGGGAATGGTTACTGCATTGATCGGCCGCACTCACGTCAAACCTCATTATGTTTAAAATCTCAACTTTATAATTTTAGCATACCTTCGCGAATCGTGCAAAATCATGTGGATGTTATTGATGCAAAGCAATAACGTAGGAACATGGATTAAATTTGATTACTCTATGGCATGTAGGTTGTCTCCTTAAAATCACGCTTTGAGCCACGCGTGAACATCCAATCCTCTAACAATAGTGAAAGTTTTTATGATCTCGATTGCACATTATGATGCTTTTGGTTTCAAGTTCTTTTCTTTCTCATCATGCTCATGATATACCTGTCCTTTCTAAATATCAACATCTCTGTTTGTTTCTTGAAAAGTCAGTGCTGACGCATTGCCCTTACATTTCCAATGATTACGTATATCAAGTATCCAATTCGACATTTTACAAAAATGGAGACAACCATTTTTGAAATAGCTAAGATATAAAAGATTGAAATACTTTTCTTTCGGAGACCCTGCTGTCTTTTCGTGTTATGTACAGCTTCTTACAAGATTCCCCACCGTCAATTCCAGAAACATTGCAATTTGAAGAGGATATCGGTGACATTTGGATATCGGCTAACCCGAAGCTATGGAAAAGAGGATGCGCCACAAACATGCAAATGGCAAAGCTAGAACATCGCTAATTAAGAGCAACAGACATTAAAAACGATAGAAAGCAAGGGATTAGAAGAAAAGGGAGCCTTACGCCGCGGGGTCCATGTATGTAACATATCTGATTTCCGCTTGGTAAAGGTTTAGGCTTCTTACTGCTTGGTGTCTTCCTTTGATGAGCTTGTGACGGGTATAATGTAAAGTCTGTAGAATAGACGACGAGACGAGTCGAAAAGAACGACAATGGTAGTTACCGGAGAAGTAACACGACATAGAGTTGAGGTAAAGATTGTAAATTAATTTTTGGTGTGTGTATTTGAGTTTTGTCAGACATGTGTCAATCAGATATGGTTATTTCCATCTGGGACCGACCTTTAACGTCACCATCCAAAAGATGTGACCAGGGTTCGAACCTCTGCATCAATTTGTAACTTCCCCACTTAGCTTGGATTATAGGCACACGCCACAACGCCCAGTGTTGGTTTAGAATAATTCAAATATAAGGATTTGAGTTTATTTACTGCTGGGGGTTAGATATTTATGTTTGGCTAAGTGTGCAGATTTTCCATCGGAGCAAATGTCGCCGGAGAAAATGTAATAGAGCCTGTTACATTAAAAAAATAATCACTGAGGCTTCTTGGAATAGAAAAAAAATATGGTTGGACTGGGGATGAAATGAATTCTTTGGAACGTTTCATGAAAGGACTTTTTTGTTTCATTCGACAGTTACCATAGCAACATCCCATCAATATCAAGGGAAAATGTAAGCTCGGACAACTTGTCGGACGAAAAATGTTAGTAAAGGCTTACCCGTGGGAGTATTTTATGGAAAAATTAAGCTGTAATTTTCATAGACACGTTGCTCTGTCCCAATCAGAAGCAAGATTTCTGTAGCTTATAAAAATAGTTATATCTGGTGTGATGCCCCCTGGTCCCTTCAATGCACTGTATGAACCTGAACGAGTTGTGAATCGACACACTCAAAGTTATTGACTTAGGTGATCGACTTACCTATGTGTTTGGTCTCATTGAATATAAACAAAATATAAAAAAGTCGATGGAACGATGAAGAAAATAACGTAGCGCCATTCTTGAGGCGAAGTTCATAACCCTTTGTACCTTTTATCTACAAGTATACGAACCATTCTCAGGTTTTCAGGTATGCCAAGTGCTATAGTTTTGAAATTATAGGGCTATAATAGCACCCACATGTACGCATATTCCTTTTTTATGGTTGCTATGCCGACGTATGTTTCATCATCACTCATATATCTGCCAACATGACTGTTCTCTATGAATTTTAGTCCCTTATAACACAATTTCTATGAACTGTAAGCTGATGGTAAATTGAATCACTTTTTTTTTCTAAATAATAGAAAAGTGTTGAGATATAAACATTTAACTTTCATAATATCCAAAAGACTTTTGCGAATGGTTTATCATGAAAATAACAAATTCCTAGCACTCTCAGAAAAAAATATATATTTAAGAGATTTTCCACTTCAAAAATTTCCCGATTGAACAGAAAATGTACAAAAAGCAAGTTTTATACCTATCATTTAATTATACGTAACCAAACTTACATTAGGCGTATGAATAAAGATCAAACTTCTTCAATGTCTTTTCAGGCGTATACATACCTGTGCCTAACATAAACGAATAAAAAACCACTCGTACCACAACTTGATTAGGGGGCGTTTGCTTCAAATTTCCAATTCACCGCAAGCAAGCATGGCAAGATATGCAAGTTAAGTCTTAATGACTACCACAACACCCACAACATGACCCTGTCTAATCCAACCTTGCGAATATAATAAATCGATTGCATATCATTTGTTTTCGGGTTGGGGAAATTATTTCACAGGTACTTATTTGCCTATTATGAATGAAACGATTAAAAAGGGAATTCGCTTTTATTTTCAAGCTATCAACAAACTCCAAGAAAAGCTAAGATTTGTATTTCCATTATCTTCATTGCTCAGGAGCAACATGTTTAGTTTTCAACGTTATTATCACAGAATGAACATGATGATGGTGATGGAAATAGTAGTGATGATGACAGAAATAATGACGGTGAGTCTCTCGAAAATTTGTCAAAATACTGTACTTGCTTCTAAAATTGCATTTTTTTATGACCAATGTACTTACGAGCGCTTTGGATCCTTCTGTCAGGGCTTGATGCAGTCGATCGTCCATCTCTGTCTTGGTACGTTTTGCATTCTTGTTCGCTTTATCAAACTCGATCCTCGTGTCAAGGAACTTCTTGGAGACTAGCTCAAGCTTGTTCGAGAGACTCTTCTTTTCATCTTCTAACTTCTTTACCTTTTTCTCACTAGCTTCAAGTGAAAGACGTAAATTCTCGATCTGAAAGTCACAAGTTTGTACAAATACCACACAGTATTAAGCAATTAAGCATGAAATAAAGCTTAGACCCTTCATACTAGGAGAAAAGTGAAGAGAGAAATGAAGAAGAATACTAATAGAGTTATTGGTTGAGGGAATTTGTAGTAGACCATTATTCAACAAGGAAGAAAAAAAATAGGTCGTATCCCCTCCTCCCTATAAAAAATACTTCGGCTCAGCCCACGCTTTTGCATTCGGTGTCATTATGAGGACTCGGGTTAGCAGTTCATCACTGTTCATTACGTTTTCATCGTAATCCAAAATTAAATATTGAGTATGCCTATACATTATCAATCATTAAGCGAATCTCCTAAGCACGTGAACTATTAGGCTCGAAGTGATTTAATAGTGTGTCAAACTCTGAAATGTCGGTCAAAGTTAAGGTGACACAGGTGCTTTTTGTTGACTTGCTATGCTGACTCACGCCCTCATTTCCTGAGCGGGCAACCCACCCGCGTGAACATTCACGATAAACTGGGGACCTGACCTTATAGGAAACACGTGTGAAAAAGTACCGACTAGTACTAGGAATGATGATTTTGTCGTCTGCTATGAGGCATGTTGACGGCAAATCATGTACTTGTTCAGGTCCATTACTATAATTATGACAAGAATGATTAAAATTTAAGGTGGATTTAGAGTGAACAACATTTCTGAGTTACCCCAGAGATCGTAAGTGTTAAGTTCAAGATCTTAATGTTCTCATTTCAGTGTTTTCGAAAAATGGCTCCGTCTTATCTGTCTGAGCTACTTGTAAATATGAACCTGTTTGGAATCTTCATAAGGATTTATATATTGTACCTGTTGTTAAGGTACTGTTTTATGGTTAAAGTGATTGGTTAACATTGGTTTGACTTTTAAAAAATCTGAGCTAGAAGGTCACACTTGTCACCTGTGTCTGTGATATGTTACAAAAATGAAGCCCTGAAAAAATTGCGTTCGAAAATCATTATTTAGTGCTTCAAAAATTGAAATATAAAGTGACCGGAAACACCATCTTAATTTCATCCCATACAGTTATGTGTACTATTTAGGCGTCTATAAGACGCCTATTTACAAAATCGGGGTTTGCCTTGTAGTTTTAGCTTTTCATTCTCAATAATGGTTGTTTTCAGGGTTTATTAGTTCTAATACATGCATTTGTACACATGTTTCATCTTGGTTTGAGATTTTTTTTAAATCGGCTGCTCACAAAGTTAAACAATACCTTTAACGGGCGTTTGCGCACGCAGCGCCAGAATACTGGAATAGTACCCCACACAACATGCACAATTGAAGTCAAGTCTATACAATAATTGGGCAATTCAAATCTGCATTTAACACCTTATTTATGTTTCTTATAATGATATCATAATAGCATTACCAGCAGCTTTCCTTCATTTGTCATTATTTTTCCGAACGCGCATTGAGACTTTTGTAAGGTGAAATGTGCTATACAAAAACTGTTCTTATTATCATTATTATTATCTTATAAAATGATCCATGAGCTGGTGATATTTTAAACGATCATTTCATCTCTCCCCAAGAGTTAGCTTCCACTCCCTGGAAAGAGAGTTAAAATTACAATGATTTTAGTTTACAGTGAATTGGTAGTCAAACACTTTAACCACGTTGGAGCAATCTAAGACACACCATTATTACAGATTAACGACTGAACATGCATATTTTAAAAAATAATAATAAAAATGAAAACTACAATTCTCTCTTTCTAAAGACATGTCTATATGATTTGTTCATATTTTGAAGAACCCTATCTCATTTAGTTTTCATCAAGAAAAATCAGCTCAGCTCATTCGGCAACACGCAACGAATGTTCCAATTCCCTGAAAAATACAAACAGTGAATGGAAATTGTGTTCCAAGTTACTAATAGAAAATACCATGTACATGATGATCATGCGAGAGGAATCAGCACATCCCGATAACAACAAGTGATTAATATGAAAATGATAGATATTGAACGATTTAGACCTTTGATAATAATAATAACAAATGAACGAAGTCAAGGGCAGTTTTCAGAAAATTGCTGTGCACCCCGAAAACAAATGTATACGACATTCTCAATGCCGATGGCTGTGGGAGAGATTATAATCTTCTCATTTTCGTATAATTAAGATTGCCATATTAATTTACCTTCAACATGCGATGCTCATATGAACTCTGCACCTGGAAGTCTGCTGCTGTCCATCCAGAATTCGACATCATGAGGAGAATAAGAAACAACCCCAGGATAGCGATGATCGTGAAGAGGACGACGACCACGCTGTTATACTGGAGTTTGGTTAATGCCCCGGTGATCGACTTAACCTCAGGTCCCCTCATCGAGTACGAATCCCATATTAAATCGGAAATCGGTCCTCCACGACGCGTCATTATAACGTATTTTAAAGAGACAGTCCACCTTGATAATGGGGTATAATGTATACACTGTAAAAACGCTGTTTAAAATTTCAAGCACGTTGTTTAAGCCAGTCACTCTAAAAACTACTGTTTAAATTTTTAAAACAATTGTTTAAACTTTTTAAACAAGTTGTTCAAAAAGTTTTTTTTACTGTGTAACAAGTACGAATAGAAAACAGAACATGACGAACATTTGAACTACAACTTTCAACTTTAAAGAAAGGTTCATTTCAATCTTATTCTTTATACAGGAATTAATCCATAATCGAGATTTCTAGAATTCTTTCTAGTTTTCTTCCTCACAGAAACTTTTTAAACGGAGATCAATGACATAAGTAATTACAATGATCGCACTTATACAATAAAACTATGCAAACTGTAGTACTTAGGCCTGTATCGTTTGAAACAATTTGAATTGTATAACCCATTTACCTGTACGTTATTAACCATACAATGTAATAAGCAGAAATTAAAATAAATTGAAAATGTACTTTGATGGTTTTTAATTGCCAAAAATTGATATGAAATAATTATACTAAAAGTTTACTTTCCTGTTGCATGCAGCGTGTAAGCAAGTAAATGTTAAAAAACATCATAATTCCCCATCCTTATCAACGACTATGTATAATGCAAAATAATGCAAAATCGATGTTTCAATGAAGGTATCACTCTCGGTTCAAAATAAGTAACTGTGACAGGCTACATGTATGGATAAAATACAAAAAAAGGAATGAATATACGACATGCGTGCCTGCTGCGCAGTCCCATAAAACCCATATCTGTCTGCATGTCTTGGCACTCAATTCAACCGAAACATTTAGAATCTCTCATATAGGGTTTAGTGAGTAAACTCTTGAATGATCACGAATTGTCTTTATACATGTATAGTTTACATAACTTTTGCAAAGAAAACTAAATTTCCATCACATGAATTTACACGATCCCTGTTCGATGTATTTTTCAGTTCTTTAATTACCTCTAATAAGTATCCAGCAGCAAACTGGATGCTATAGCTGATGCGATGCGGAAATGTGATGACCGATTTCATTAGAAACATGGACGCACATGAAGGTCTTTGCTATCCCCCTTACATCTCTAGCTCCGATGTATTACGCGTGGGCAGATTCAATTTGCTCTGACCTGGTAATGTAAGGTCGTATCCAAAACAGGAGCAGGAAATAAAGAAGCCTCCTTGCTTAATTTCATTCAATGCACAGACAAAATCCTTCTTTTAATGTAATCAACGATACCAACCTATATCTACAGACACCGGCACCAACAAGTGACCGAAGAGATGAATTTATTCATACTCGAAACTGTATTTTTCATTCATGATCTCGAGGTTGAATAACTGTCGAACGAAGAACTTATCGTAATGAGAAACTAGGGTAAACACTTAACCGTCGTAAATCGTTGTGTGTTTCCATATAGGTTGCGATGGCATGAACAAACGCCTCAAGATAGTTAAAGAATACCATGGAAAATGACAATTAACCGCTCCCCGTAATCAGGTCATTCTTCTGAGGTGAAGTTTGCCAGAGAGTGAGTAATTTCCTATTGATTGTATCAATTGAGCACATGCGATTATGTTCCAAAAAAAAAACGACGCATGTAAATTGTGTTTGGATTCCCTAAACGCCGGACTCAGATGTGAGGCCTCCCAAATCCTTGGATATAATATTGAACAAACACATAACCTCAATATAACACTCACGCCAGATCCATTGTTTAAACGAGCTGCCAATAAAGTAGAGGATCTCATTTAAAGGAAAGTCTTAAAGGACAACATGCTTCTTTGAGTGGCCAATCTGACAGGATCTTGTCGAGTGGAGAAGCCTTGAAAATGAACTCGTCGAAAGTTTGGGAACGAACTGAAAGTCGGTGCATCTACGGTAATGTTATCTCCCCCATCACAACGATCGCTTTGTAATTTAACCGGGTCTGAGTGATTTTGGGTAATGATAATGACAGTCCGTTTGAAAATGAGCCAAGTTCGGGTTCACTAGTTTATAACAGAGATGTCCATACCATTTCTCGTCATTGATGGTTGTTAATGTCTATCGACATTGTTAAATTTATTAATTGAACTTGGATTGGTCACAGGGCTTGCAGGGCAGCTTTACTTGGTTAATGGTTGGAATACGTACACTCTAAAAAGGGTTTACCCAATATTGGGTAAAATTAGAACATGCATGTTGGTTGGGTAAAAGATACCAAATATTTGCTAAATTGTACGCAATGTTGCGTTGAAATTTACCCTTTAAACATTCATTTTGACCAATATAGGGTAAAGAAAAAATACCTAGCAAGCATGCATGTTTCTTTTCTACCAAATATTGGGTATAATCTTACTCAGAGTTTTTAGAGTGTAATGACAAGCTGAAATAGGGTGGTTTTCTTAACCGTATGTTTCACTCAAATTAACCATGGAAAATTGACGAATATGATGTATTTCCTACTTCAGTGAGGACAAATCTCAGAGAAAAATGACAACGGTCTTTACTTTCAAACATAAAAAAACGAAGAAATATGTATTATGACCCATCGCATTTTTTAATTTCCCAACTAGAAGGACCCACGCAGGGACGAGGTGTATATAGTAATAATATAGGGTATTTATATTGCGCACATATCCACCTTGTTAGGTGCTCAAGGTGCTCCTATATTACCCAGCTAAGTTAGGCGTTCACAGCGCACACAGCTTCTTGAGGAATTTCTTCCTACCGGGACCCATTTACCTCACCTGGGTTGAGTGCAGCACATTGTGGATCAGTTTCTTGATGAAGGAAATTACGCCATGGCTGGGATTCGAACCCACGACCCTCTGTTTCAAAATCCGGAGACTAATCCACTGGGCCACAACGCTCCATCTGATAATGTCGGGTGTATATTATCTACTCCAAAACATCCTCAAACCCATCCCACTCCGTTCTTCCTGACGCCAAGGCTCTAACACGGACCGACTCCCTTTTCATAAACTTATCCTCCAGTTAGCCGCCTAAGAGTAATGCGGATAATTCAATAAAAATTGCGTTCACAAACTCCGAAAATAAGCCGCATTATTTTTACGAGCGCCCGTCCTGAAAAAGGCGGATAATCGTCATGACAACTGGACACGCCCCCTCCGATGCGGTTGTGTTGGAAAAGGGTGACCTTGTGACCGCACCATGGCAATTATCCGCATTATTTGGAAATGCGTTCATAAACTCAAAATCTTGTCCCGATGCTGCTATTATGCGTATAATAGCAGCATCAAAATTATGCGGATAACTCTGGTCCTCCTCCAATTTTACGACCAAATTATGCTGCTATTAGCCGCATAATTGGGTTTATGAAAGGGGTATAAAGATACGAACAAAATATTAGCGTAGATTAGAATTAAAGAAGCTCAGTATGGACGCACTCTATCTAGGCTAGGTACTTGTTCTATCATTTCTATGGGAAGGCATGTAAGGGGAAGCCAAGAGAGCCTCGTGGCATTGAGACATGCCGAAGTATTTCCTTTCAGCTTAAATGTACATCCTACATGTAGGTTTGGTGATACTTAGGTGATATTAAGAAAATCGAATCTAGGCAAAAAAAAAATTGTAGAAGTTTGAGAGTTTTCTTTTTTCGCAATTGGGGGCATCAAATTGCAATGAATCGTTTTGAGTCAGGAGTGTCAGGAACTACCATGATGAAGACCACTGGGCTAATACATGTATTTCATCTTATATATGCAAGAAAACATTCGACGACCGCACAAATGTGCCAAGGAAAGGACGGGAAGCTCAAACAAAAATGATGAGTATTTTAAGTTTCATGACCCTCCCAAGGCCTAAATCAATAATCAAAACGCTCCTAAAATGAATGAAAATACCAATCTCTAATCAGTCTTCAGTCTGACCTTTAATCCGAAATCAACATTTCCGTTATTTAAAAAAAGGAAACTAATTCGATATCAACAGGTTAGTTAAGGTCAAATGAAGCGGAATATAAACGGTTTAGTGTTAATGTCAACATTACAATAGTAACACTAAGCGAATAATTATCACTATATGGTAGGACAAAACAATCACACCGATTTGGATGTCAACGGCAATTTGGGGGCTACACATTCCAGTTCAGTATCAAATTTCACATCGAACTAATCGATGTATGTAAAGAAAGTTTTGGGAGCACATATAAAGTTGTTTAATAACACCTTAAATGAAGAAATAAGGCATTTTCAAGCAAATATAATTTCTTCTACTACGCGTGCGCACCCATGTTTGTTTTTCGTGCGTCCAAGTGTTTGCTTGGAGTCTGGCGTTCACACACAAGGAAAGGGTTGAATTTTGATTTTTTTTTTCATCGCGATGCAGGTAAAAAAACAAAATGATCGCGACCCTATTTGCATTACTTGCGATTTTTTGTCAGAATTTCTCAAGCGATGTGAATCCTTTCGCGAATCGAAAATCGGGTTGGTCTATCCCACAACAAACAAAATGTCGGCATTGAATTATTATGAAGGCCTACATTCCTAAGATATAATTTTTTTTCTTTCGAAATTTGGATCGCGATCTAAATTTCAAGTTAACATGTGAATATTTAAACTTATCTAAGGTCGGTTTTGAGTAGGATAGTCCACAGTGAATGAACTTTTACCAAAGATAGTACGCAGTGCTACAAACGTTCGTTTTGCGCGTATTCAAGATAGCGTTAGCTTACACCGCTGGGGGAATGTTTAAGGGTTCTTTGAAAGAAAAGCAAGCATTGTGCAAGAATGCGTTTCCGTCAAAAATATCCCTTGCGATTCGAATTTCACATCAAGGTACCATCTCATCAAGCTTGCATCGGTCGCTGAAGTACCTCTCCGACCGTAGGGGAAGGCGGGGTAAGTTGTGACAGTTTTTGCTTTTTGTATGTTGTAATTGGTATGATTAATAATCTTGTAGAAATAAGTCCCTTGCCTTAAAATTTAATTCTTCTGGAATGTTTTTCACCTATACATAACTTTCTACCCCCACATGAAAGTCATCGTCACCTTTGAAAAAAGAGATGTCAAATGGCTCAACTTAACCCACAGATGGGGCAAGTTGAGCCACAAAAACTATGTACAAAATGTATGGGGGAAGAACCAGCATGTCAATTTTTTATTTAAAGTCTTTTCACTTGCTAATTCTCTATAAATACTAACATCCTTTTAAAGAAAAAAAAGTCATGTAAATCTGCTGCTTTCTACCTGCATATTGATGGCTTTTTAAAGATTTTTTTTTTTTTTTAATATACATTACCATAAGAATTACCATGGCTCAACTTGCCCCATGCTGGCCTGCTCAACTTACCCCAGTCCGAACTTCATGCGATCATTTCGAATCCACGCATTTCTTATGCATCCATCATGTAAAAGACTATGACAAGAATGAGAATCCATACCTGGACTAACAATATTGTTCTTATGTCTTTATTATATTTAAAGACGCGTGTGTGTGTAAAAAGCACTCATCTTTTTCACTCCCTTTCTTTACTTTTTAGCCTGAAATTTGTTTTTTTCCCTGTAAAAAATAATTTTTGTTTCAAAGTTGAAAACAATGTGGTGGGGTTAAGGGTTATGCAATGGGTCGTCAATACATGACACCACCACAATGTCTGACTCAATCATTATTGGCCTGGGGTGGGGGCTCAACTTTCCCTTATGCTCAACTTACCCCGCCTTCCCCTACTCAGTGACCGATCGTTTTTGACAAAAACGATCGGTCGCTGAGTACGATGAAATGCTTTCACATATTGATTTCATCGGTCGCTGGCTCTGTCGCTGCGACCCTACCCAGCGACCATACTTTGATGTGAAAGCAACATTATTTTCTCGTATCATAAAGAATTGTATTTCGTGAATCATTATATCAGACTATAGTATTTGTTTTCTCAGCCTAGCTACATAGCCCTGATGGAAGTAAAACGCGCATTTCTTAAAGGTCAAGTCCACCTCAGAAAATGTTGATTTGAATCAATAGAGAAAAATCAGACAAGCACAATGCTGCAAATTTCATCAAAATCGGATTTAAAATAAGAAAGTTAGGACATTTCAAAGTTTCGCTTATTTTTAACAAAATAGGAATATGAACGAGCCAGTTACGTACAAATGAGAGAGTCGATGATGTCACTCACTCACTATTTCTTTTGTTTTTTATTGTTTGAATTATACAATATTTCATTTTTTACGAATTTGACGATTAGGACCTCCTTCCCTGAAGCACAAAACGTTAAAATAATGGAATTCCACGTGTTCAGGGAGGAATGAAACTTCATTTCACATGACAATGACGAGAAAATAGAAATATTTCATATAATAAAATAAAAAAGAAATAGTGAGTGAGTGATGTAATCAGTTCCTCATTTGCATACCGACCTGGATGTACATATAACTGTTTTGTGAAATTGAGCGAAACTTTAAAATGCCATAACTTTCTTATTTTACATCCGATTTTGATGAAATTTTCAGTGTTATGCGTGTTGTATTTTTCTCTTTTTATTCAAATCAAGTCTTTGTTGGGGTGGACTTGTCCTTTAAGTTACTGTATTATCGCGGCGATCAGCTTTATTTTGCATTTACGTCAGTGGTATGGTGTTTCCCGAAGCTACTATCATCGATTAGAACATCGTTGGCTGGATCACGTGATTTGTGTTTTCCATGAAGAATAAGGAAAGAGATCGAAAAAAGGTGGAGAAGAAAGTCAAGAAGAAGTAGAAGAAAGAAAAGGAAGAAGGAGAAGAAGAAGGAGAAGAAGGAGGAGGAGGAGAAGAAGAAGAAGGAGGAGGAGGAGGCGAAGAAGAAGGAGAAGAAGAGGAAGAGAAAGTAGAAGAATATGATGATGATAATGATGAAGAGGAGAGAGCATTAGGGAGAGGAGGAGGAGAAGGGGAGGAGGAAAGGAAGCTAAGAATAGGACATGTTGCATGTAAGGATAGGATAATGGAGAAAGCTCGGAATTCTTTATGCAAAAAGTTTTGTCTATAAAAACAATTGTCGATTTAAAAAAAACACTGAGAGAGGGTACCAAGAACATGGAGAAGACGTAAATGGTTTCAAACATACTTCCATAACGTTATATTTCTGTAACAAAAATGAAAACTGACCAATACAAGTCTCGTGAGATGGAGAGACGATAGTCAGAACCAGACACATCAATGGATACAAATTAGTACAACGTATTCAAAGCGAAAATTAGAAGTGACACGAACTAGCAGGTATGTATACTTTTTAGTCATCGCCTTTCCATTAACTCACATACGTGTCTAAGTTGTATTCTTTTTACTCACCAGTAATTGGGTTTATCCATATTAATTCCCCACCAGAAAATATCAATTTAAATCCCACTAAGTAGCATCACTTCAAAACCGTACTATTACATACAAATGCACTCTCAAATGCACTTCTTCCATAGTCAACATATCATTTTTTTTAAATCTTCATTCTGTTTTGAATGTGCTAAAATTTATGGATATTGGTAATCATAGTTTTGATGTCATCATTTCTTTAGATTTTATACCTTTGCCATATTTATAGGTCTAATTCAGACTCGGGGCGGCCATGTGGCTTTGATAGGTGCCTCAGGGGCAGTAACAGATAATGAAACAGCAATCATGGCATTGTCTTTAAAGGCAACATACTTTGAGAGCACCAGATAAGGTCGTGTTGGACTAATCGACTCCCTTTGAAAAATATGGCAAATGCTTTAACTGTGAAAGTGTAATGAATTTTGATACGAAGAAAATCCAGACTTAAATGAGCCTGCAAAAGAAACATTTCAACAAAATCGATTTATGGAAGCATCAAGACTTTCCGCCCTTTCACACGGTAAAAAAACGTAATATGAATGATGACTGCAGTGAACAATAAGGCTCATGACGAAGTTTTAGCACGTGTGAACTAAAGGCCCTATCTCACCAACGGAGACGTCGCCGCGACAGTCTCCAACTTATCAGTCGCTGCAGTCGCGGAGACGTCTCGGAGACAAAAATGGCTTGCGCTCTCACCAAGGAGACGTCTCGATGGAACGTTTGAAAGATCATACACCTGACTTGGAGCAGGAGGAGGGATATCAGCACGCGTTCAGTCACGTGGTTTCTGAAGTGGGTCAAACAGTGTGAAGAAGTTTTTTTGGTCTCCAGCAGGTCTTCGCGATGTCTCTGAGACGTCGAGACATCGCGGCGACGTCTCAGCAGTCGCGGATATCATTAGTCTCCGAGACGTCGCAGCAACTGATGGAGACTTCTCGGAGACGTCGCGGAGACTAGAAACAGTCTCCAAAATATTAAACATGTTTAATCTTCTTGCGACTCCTCGGAGACTCTGTAATTTTCATGAGACGTCTCAGAGATGTCGCGGAGACGTCTCTGCAACTAGCAAAATTTGTAGTCGCGAACTAGTCGCGAACTAGTTTCAAGCCCAGTGAGATACCCCCTTAAACATGTTAAAGGCCCTATCTCACCAACGGAGACGTCGCCGCGACAGTCTCCAACTTATCAGTCGCTGCAGTCGCGGAGACGTCTCGGAGACAAAAATGGCTTGCGCTCTCACCAAGGAGACGTCTCGATGGAACGTTTGAAAGATCATACACCTGACTTGGAGCAGGAGGAGGGATATCAGCACGCGTTCAGTCACGTGGTTTCTGAAGTGGGTCAAACAGTGTGAAGAAGTGTCGCGGAGACGTCTCCGCAATGTATTATAATTTTTTTTTTGGTCTCCAGCAGGTCTTCGCGATGTCTCTGAGACATCGCGGCGACGTCTCAGCAGTCGCGGATATCATTAGTCTCCGAGACGTCGCAGCAACTGATGGAGACTTCTCGGAGACGTCGCGGAGACTAGAAACAGTCTCCAAAAATATTAAACATGTTTAATCTTCTTGCGACTCCTCGGAGACTCTGTAATTTTCATGAGACGTCTCAGAGATGTCGCGGAGACGTCTCTGCAACTAGCAAAATTTGTAGTCGCGAACTAGTTTCAAGCCCAGTGAGATACCCCCTTAAACAAGACTCACGAACGCTAATCACAATCACGAATTCAAATTCTTCCAAGGATGTGTATTATAGTTAAGGTTCACTCAAATTACCGAACAAATTTTCCGTGTGAAATTTCCGATGAATCTAAAAACGAATTACAATCATCATTACAATGATGATTCAAGATTCACGTGTGAAAAGGCCCTAAACAAACTATTACATCAGCAGTATCAATCGAAAAATATCAAGTTTACTCTGGTGTAAAACAATATGGTGGTGACAAAGCCTGTCGATATAATGACGATTATGACGAATACATAATTCTCTCTTTAATCCATATTCACATGCATTACAGATCGACGCCGGTGAAACATTTCGCATTATACTAAACCGTATTACGTTTCCTAGGCTAAGCTGTTGTGATCTGAATGTACTTTTGATGGTGCAAACGTGTTTTGTATTCTGTATTCTGTAAGTATGGAATTAATCAACTTTTTCAAAGTCTATACGGGCTTTCATAGTTGTGTTAAAACATTGTGCATGCTAGGGCTTAGTATGAAATCATGAGGTGGTTGTTCGTAACATGATGCCATCATCTAGTTTAACCCAACCAGCATAATGCAAAACAACTTGTCCCAAAATGTTCAGATAATTATTGTCATTCGATTTCACCAACGCAATTTGGCCGATTGCGTACTCGACTTATTTCCCTATTGTTTACTGTGTTCTCGACTTTCGGACGTGCAGGACGAGCATGATGAAAATAGAAAGTGCATTTTAGTTCAGATTAGTCGAGAGGAATTGGCTTTATGACTATTCTCCAAGCCCCATTCGGTGTAATTCCCCCAGACGAGATTGGTCGACATTTAATTTTAGGGAATGGTATAGGGTTCTTCCGCGCCTTCCCCGGGGTGGGCTCAGCTTGTATTTCACATTTCACCGGCATTTCGGTAAACAGGTTAGCAAAGACAAAACATGAATGAAAAAGGGCTATGAAATTCGAGGTGCATTGCACTGGACAAAATTGCTCTTTAAATGAGATTAACTTTATTAATGCGTTGGGATAGCATGGGTAACTCAACTCTTTGAACACAACACATGCTAGAAAAACAATACTTGTAATTTTCTGGCTGTGAAAATAGGTTTTGTGTTATTTATTTTCTTCCCTTCAAAATTGCATACATATAGGGAATGAAACCATGTTCCATTTTGTTCTCATTTTCATTCATCCACCCATTCCATTCTCTTTTTTAAGTCAAGTATTCAGTGTTCAATGTTTTTGCCATTGACAGTCAGCTTCGCATATATTTTCGATCTTGCTCTGTTAGAATGTTGAGTTCTCCGAATTAAATTAAATTTAAAACAAAATTTACAAATTTGATTCCAAGGAAGTGTTCATCGATAACGAATTTTCCAAATGAAGGTTATAAATTTGAAAATTGGGGTATTTTTTTCTAGATCCTGGCGCCACGTTGTCAAATTTTAGAACAAGACGCAAGAAAATGAAGAGATTAACATTAGAATATAATGTAATCTAGTATGCTCCGATCTTCTTGGAGCCGAAAAGAGAGCGGGATGCGGGTAATGCGCTTCCAAGAATGTGAAAAATTACCGAATGGTGCAAGCAAAAAGAGAAAAGGGCTGAAAGCTCAGCCCTAAGGTACCAGAAAAGAAATGGATACTGAAGTAAAGGGGAGATGGAGAGAGAGGGGAAAGGGAAGAGAGAAGGATAAAGAGATATTATAAACACATGATATAAGGTGCCAATGTTAAGCCGGTTTCGATTAGATGAAATTGAAACGAGGTGAAATAGTGCAACACTTCCAGGGTCCCTACAACCCACATTCAAGTTGCTTCCCATCGATGCACGGTGCTAAAGTCGCGATTTAAAATATCAAACTATATTTTATAGATTTTTCGATAATCTTTGGAAAAAAAATGATCAACTTGCTGAGCTATACCGCTTAAAATGAGATTTAGACCTCATCATCAGTCAACTATTAAGGAGGTGGCAAAGGAACAGTATAGTATACGGTTTACGCTTTAATATTAAGCGCTGAGAAGTAAGATAAAATGATTTTTGCGATAAGCACTAAATATCATAATTTCAATATGTTATTAGGCCTTTAATGTTGAAATTACCATAAGCATCGAATGATTCATCATCATTATTATATTCTTGACAATTTCATTATTACAAAAATCAATATCATTTGTTTGACTCTATCATTATAGTCTTTCCAGTGCCATAAGTCCTACTTTACAGGAGTGCCCTGTATACACACAGAATTATATAGAAAATAAATGAAATACAATAACATGAAGGGAATAGAGTAAACACACACAAAGTTAAGGCCCGAATTCACAAAGGAATATAATCCTCTTTGGGTTTAAACCCCCTCCTGGGTTTTTAATTCACGATTTAAACCCCCTCGCCACGGTTTAAACCAGGAGGGAATTTAAACCACCAAAAACCAGAAGCGAGGTCTTTTTGTGAATTCTGCCGATGTGTTCCACATTACATGTATTACATTTATTCGAGTCTTGGTCTAGTGGTTCTGACTCCTTATTAACTGGCAGCTTTAACGACAATCTTTATTGTGACATGCATGTATTTTTCCTTTAAGTTGATATTTCTAGATTTCCATTTAAAAATGTTGTCCTTTAATCATGCAAGCACGAACCACAAAAAAAGACAATCACAAATGATTTGCGATGAAACTTTTTATTGCATGTAAATAAATTATTTTTTTCACATATGAACTCTCATTTCCGACCTACCTGGAATATTGCTATGTCAGACAAGCAATAGCGTTCCCATATGCAAAGATAAAACCGGACATATACCATCCAGAGGTATCACAATGATGAATGGATTTTGATAATAAATTTGGAGTGAATTTGAAAAAAATCGTAAATACTGTATTTTTGAAGACCACTTGCAAGGATTACAAGAATCATAACCTAAGAGTGATAAATAACTCTTTCACTCCAGCAATGAATGCAAAACGCAAGTAACGTTTCGCGCACTTTACGCAAGGATTGCTATTTTACTTAATTTATCATACAAGGTATACACAACACAATGGAAAACACTTAGGAACTTCGAATGAATTGTATATAGTGAATTTATGTACTTATGCATGGAATTATTATCTGATAATATATCTCTACGAGATGTGTTTTAAGAACGAAAAAAATCTCACACATTATTTCAACCTTCTTGATAAAGGCACTGATTCAGGAGACAGAGAAAGACCGAAGGGACAAGTCATCCACTCCACTCCAACCCAAACCAAATCATTTTGTTCACAAGTAGTAGTGCCTTCCCGTTCCATTCTTCAATCATTAAACTTATGTAATGGAGGAATAGATGAAAATACGACCAATTGGAAGTGATATTTTTTTCATTTGCTTTCGATATATTTGGAATGGGAACGCTATGGGTTTTGTGTGATTACAAATATGTTGATGTTTCTCATTTTAATTGAAATTTCACTCAATTTGTACTCAAAGATACTAGTAGTGAACAATCATTATCTGCCTTGATTTCATGACGTTTTCAGCATCTAAACTCATTCGACCTACAATGTCAGAACAAGTTTGCATTACGTGTATCAACATTGGATATATACTATATAAGATCATGGACCTAACCATGCACATTAATATATCTGAAAGAAAATAACGAAGTAATAAATAAATACATGATTTTTATAATGCATATATTATCATTGAGTGTCGTGTCTCACTAAATCCTAACTTAGTTTTCCAGCTTCAACTTTTTAATTAGCTTCGGTTCTTTTGACAAATAATTTCTTAACATGCTTAAGTTAGAAGAAACGAGATCAATGTACATGAAAACGTGAAATGAAACGAACCAAACTCTCTCTCCAATCTCGTCTTCGAGAAATTCGTTGGAAATAATATAATATTTCAGGCCAAATATTTCAAGTTGGAATAACAATACTGCTTGTGGCATTTGTGTGTAGGTTAAGAAGTTGTTAACCTTCCTACGAAAGGTATTATCGTAAATACTCAGTGATATCAGCTCGCCAACTGAAGAGGCGACCCCGTTAAAGGAAACCTGATGAAACATGCAGTAACGGTTCTCCGTCACAAAAGGTAGACCTACATTAAATAATACAATTAACAGTGAATGAGAAACATCAAAGGAACTGTAAGGCGAGGGAGTCGAATACAAAAGCTCGATATAAAAGTGACTGCCATAACGGACAACTATCCGGGAACACGACATAACGATCCTGTGACATTTGCTCCAGTCTTAACCCTAGCTTACCAACATTTTCGCGACTGCAAGAAATCTGCGGCCGAGATCTAAATGGCCCCCTCCGGACTTTAACCTCACAAAATAGCCCAGTTAAGTTAGGGTTAATATATCAGAGGGTAAAGGGATAGGGTTAGGATTGTAATAGAGTATTGGTTTAGAATGTTATGATTATAATGAAGGTTTATTTAGTTTTGGAGGTTAGGTTTTATGCTTGGCAGTTGGCACAATGTGCAGATTTTTAATCGGAGCAATTGTCGCCGGATCATATATTATGGAACCAACTGTCCAATTGCAAGTAACAGAATAACTTCCCTCATCAAATGTGGCCCGTTGTAATAAAAGTTGCAGTTAAATGCAACAAACAACCAAATAATCCACAAGATCCAAAATACGTGTATGACTTTTTAAAAGTTGCGTTTTAATAATCGTAACTATACAACAGGCCCCAGAACTCGTAATTCATAACGCATAATTATCAGTAATGGCGATCAGGTTTTACATTCGCAATAGTTTCTTTATGATTGCGAGAGAATAATTTTTCATTGTCCATTAGTAATGACCAATTACCACCAACGTCAGACAGTTGCAGGGGTCGCGAAAATGGCGGGGGGGGGGGGGCTGTGTGGGCTTCAGCCCCCACTTTTTTTTTACAAAACCGTGAACAAAAACGTAAAAGTGACCATCTGATTGTGATTCTTAGCATGGTCAGCCCCCCCCCCCCACTTTCAAAACCGTTCCGCGATCCCTGACTTGTTGCGAGCCAACCTCTCCCTAGACTCTTGCTATGAGTAACGCGGTATTGCACACACACTGAACGGCATTGGGTTGCGTGTGGCACCAACTTTTCCTGCAGTACTGGGTGGAAGGGCGCCCTCAGGGATACGGAATTCGAAGCGGTGGAGAAGATGGGTGAAGAAGAAGTACAATTCCATCTTGGCGAGTTGCTCTCCGAGACACTTTCTCCTGCCTTCAAAAAGAATGAAGGAATAAACGATAGTGATCATAACGCTTCAACACTAGACTCTGGCAGTATACATGTACCTTTCAGTAAGGTCTACAGATTGTAATTCTCTGCCAAATAAAATACTCAATAGACAATGTTGCCACCATTTACCAATTTAAGTCATCCCTAGAAAGGTATTGAAAAAAAAAGTTTGACCTATACTTCAGATGGGATAGACCAGTAAAGAACGACAAAGTTGTGCTACCAGTCTATACATCCAAGTATACTCAAGAAAGTAAGTTGCAAAAACGAATGAAAAGAGAGACTTATGGACCTACATTATTGCTTACCAGCAAAATATTCTGAAAGGAAAACAAACTGTTCTTATTCTTTATCATGTTTAGATTTCGTCTGGATTGCTTGATTAAAGAGTATATTAAAAGCGGTAATTGCTTTCAAGTCAAAATTGTCAAATAAATTTTTTAAATTAAGAACAGGCCTCAGAGATTCAATAACCCTTCTTTGTATAAAGATAGGGTCGAATCTTTTAAGCTTTCAAATTGTATTTACCTATGCAAAATGGGAGGAGCTCTTCTCGCTGAAGAACAGTCGTTCCCGTGTCATCTAAAAACCTTTCCGGCCGAAACTCATCAGGGTTCTTCCAGACCTTTGGATCATGGTGGACAGCCCAGATGTTGGGTAAGATCAGGGTATTTGCTGGGACATGGTGTCCATTAAGCGTGGTGTCCCAACTCGCTGAATGTGGCACACCAAGGGGAACAACCGATGCCGTCCTTTGGACTTCCAGAAGCACCGCTTCAGTGTAAGGGATTTGCTTACGATCCTCCAAGCTTGGCTTTCGAGTGCGTCCAAACACACTGTCCAATTCTTCATGGAGTTTACTTTGAACGTCTGGATGCAGTATGAGAAAGAGAATGGCCCATTTCAGTGTTGTGGCAGTTGTATCCGTTCCGGCTGCAAACAAATCCCCAAGAGTCTGACGCATATCTTCTTCATTAAAAATCACACCACCGTCAGAGTCGCTGGTGCCATTCGTACCACTGAGCACGTCTGAACCTACTCCGCCTGCGCTGACTCGTTGTTGCATACGCTTCATTTCCTCATGGTACATCTGAACGAAACATGGCTCTTCAGAGGAAGGCCTCTGCAGGGCATCTTTGATCATGGCACTGTCGAATTTCCTCCATTCTGCCTCGTTGTCAGCCAGTTTCTTCCAGACAGGCAATGGTAAGTACTGCAGCATGGGGATAAATCCTGTAGCGCCTGTCGACTCACAAATCTCGATTCCTTCGTGAATTATTTCCAGGAAACGCTTGAAGGCAGTATCATCGTGCTTGAATCGCTTCCCAAAGACAATCCACGATACGATGTTGGAAACGGACACAGTAATATCGTGGGCAGGATTAAAAGGTTTGCCTTCGTAGCCAACAAAGACTTCGGACAATGTTTCAATTTCGTCCGTTATGTTCTCGACGAGACGAGATTTACCCATGCCGAGTTCTCGAAGGGCGGCAAGGCCAAAACGACGTTTCTCTCGC
The DNA here is from genome assembly GCF_018143015.1 of Lytechinus variegatus. Classification (NCBI taxonomy): domain Eukaryota; kingdom Metazoa; phylum Echinodermata; class Echinoidea; order Temnopleuroida; family Toxopneustidae; genus Lytechinus; species Lytechinus variegatus. The sequence goes on along the minus strand of NC_054744.1, from coordinate 41,512,702 downwards.
TGACTGTCACCTACGTGAGCTGAAATAATGCCTGCATAGAAAAAGAAGAAGAAATGGCTAATGAAACGTAAAAGAAGACGTAATAATTGAATAAAGAGGCATTCGTATTTTCGGGATCAGATGTTTCGAAAACGGGAGAAGCAAAAGTTGCCATAAAAAATCGACAGGCACCTCCTACGTCCTTAACTTTCTAAGAACCACGCATGGGAAGATATTTTGTTAGTAGATCTATACCTGATACAATTTCATAGACAAGATATGTTATTCAAAAAGTTCCAGAGAATGCTAAAACCTACAATAGAATTGAATGAAAAAATAAGATCAACCGAATCGACTTCCTTCCATTTCTTCTCCATTTTCATGTCGCTGTTCAGTATAAAAAAAGCATAAGAAAAAGTAACCAGTCCCTGAACTCCAAGGTAAGGGGGCATTGTGTTTTCTATTGCCTACATGATATTGCACTACTTAGCGTTCTCCAGAACTTTTCCCATCATGGTGAAGTAATATGCCAATAGGGCTGAGATGGGCCTATGTAATTTTATCATGAAAACATTGGATTTTACAACTTTGCTTCATCAGATTTTGCCGAGTTCACTCTTATATATTGATTGATGACATCATGGACGTAATAGGTCCATGATGACATGTAACAAGTTGTTTCTTTTTTCTGAGCGCTCTTTTCTTATCATGGACCTATTGATAGGTCCATGTTCATATGAATTATATTGGTAAATAGTCTCGTGCGTCACGTCAGCCAGGATGAACGAAATGCCCCCATGTCACGGGAATATACCTCCACTAAACAAAATTGATTGATAAATAATGACACAGTCTACGGAATTTTTTGAATGAATGCTGAGAAATATTCTTTAAAAAGCGCTCTTGATTCTCTAAGCGCAACTCGATCCAGAACCAGAGTAACGTCCAGACCGTACTCGTAAAAGATGGAAAACCGAAAATAATACGTATAGCTCATCACGTTTATCCTGTCTCTATACAAAATTCCTTCGCTTTTAATTCTTGCCTTTTTTTCTTATCACGAGGATGCGATCTAGAGCTGGGTGAGGGGGCGGGGGGTTGACAGCCCCGTCCCCAGCTCTATATCGCAGGGGCTCAAGGCTTCCATGATAAATAAATTACTGCTCGGCACCTAGCATGTCTGGGGAATAGCACAACAGCTCCAAAAAGTTTTTTCAAAAACTTGTTATTAGAGTGACAGGCTTAAACAACGTGCTATTTTTTTTTAATGTGTATGAACAGAATGAAATAAAATACATAAATAGTACACAGGGAAAAATAGATAGGCATACATGCAAGAAATGTACAGGTATAATAACAATATATACATATATCAGTGTTCATGGTGTGAAATAAAAAGCAATGATAATATGTTCGCGTATTTCTTGAAATATTGTTATCTTTGTTTATGTAAACAATTTAAATTAATTTAAAATATGTCATTTTTTTCCAATATTGAATTTCGTTCATGCTATTGTTTATTTAAATTGAATCAATCTATCATGTTCTTATTTGTATCATTTTGAAGAATGAAAATAAATTTGAATTGAAAAAAATTGAATTGAATACATGAAAATCATCGGCAGTCACTTTGAACATCTTGAGCTCGACCTTTGAACCTCCCAAACCTTATCAACCGATAATGCAGAATTTAGGATAATACTAATGGGTGTTCATATACACCTGCCACGTTCAACGTTCAATTATTAATGTCATCTTTGTGCAAACAATTACAGATATGAACTCAATAGACCAACGTCACATCGTTAACTCAAACCTTGAACATCTCAAACTTTGTTGAACCCTGAAAGCAACATTTTGAATAACAAAAGGTCGTTCTACAGTAGGAGTTTTGACAGAATGTTACACTTGAATGAGCATTGTCCATTTTTGGTAAGCTCGCAGAAATCTGTTTGCGCAGAAATGCTCGTTTTCACGCTGTGTCAAGGGGAAAGGGCGTAATTAGACTTACCCTGCGAAACATTACTCATAAATTTCCCTCGGATTTTTGGTCAATTGAAATAAAAGGGATACATTCAAGCATTTTGTAATAATTTTGCCTCCTTTACCCCTTTTGTGCCAGCTGGATCTGAGGACATAACTAACTCTGAATAAAAGTTTATCTCAAACATTTTCACCTTTTTTCATTAAGTTTTTATCATTTAAAGTGGGTTTACATGTCATTTTTCATTTAATATTTGTTTCTCCACACTTTTCCCAAGCTTGACAATGATTAACAAAATGAAAATCAAGCCTAAGCCATTTCATGTAAATCGCAGCTCAGTGTAAAGCAAATATCGTCACGATGGCCTCGGTGTGTGGGGAGTGGGGTGGGGCGCAATGCACTCTTCGAAGTGTTTTGGGCAAGGAAACAAGTTAAAAAGGTAAAAGATATATTCAAATCAATTTTACTAGCTCAATTGCACACGTTCTTCATGATTTAGGTCTAATTTTATTCGCATAACTATTTCAAAGTTCTGCGCAAATCATTTTTCACTAACTTTTCAAAAGTAAGTGGTGCTCACTCAAGCGGAAATATTTTTCGACAGTTATATCGTCATTTGCTTAAATGGATCTGTACCAATGTTAAAATGTTGAAAAATTATCAGGATATTGCAAATGTATAATTTTACAGGATTTTTTCTAAGTGTAAACTTTTTTTTGATACGCACTGTATATATTCCCTTTCATGTTGAGAAGACCGTGACGTATTACATTTAGGCAACCGTCACGCTTAATATGAGCAAAAAAAGAACCTCATACAATATGTACAGTCACAAAGCAGAAGGGCGTGTATAGCATGTAGACGTCTAATTAGTTTGAAATGTGTATTAAGTTATTGCAGGAAGTTATCAATTTTTTAATTGATGTTATTTGTATACTTTTCTACCAATGGATTTCTAATTTGACATATTGTATATTCTATTCTTGAGAAGGAATTTGATACTGTAAGCAATTGAAAGCTAAAAATCTTTGTATGTCTACATTCACGGAATGCACACAATCTTGAATTTTGTAAGCCTACGTGTGATGGCAATAATCATGCTTAATTATGAATTCATATTGCGCCATTCGATACACATGCGCGGTGACTTTTTTTCGGGGGGGGGTCCCCTCTAGGATGGCGAACCCATTGGCTAATGTACAAGATTCAAAATTCGAATGGGAGGCCCCCCCCGCGACAAAACATTGTAATAAACATGATGAAATAGTCATAGCCAAAGAAGAATCAGGGAAGCATTTTACCGCTATAAAGCGCACATCATATTTATATATTACAAATATCTTATGCATTGAAGTATCTTGGAAAAAGAGGTATTCGGTCATGTCGGTATGGCTTATATAATCAATATAACTAACCATGTCCATCCACTGTCTTTTTTGGTTTACCTCTTTGGTTTTCAGTCAGATCGTTTTCCTGTAAGTTTTTATCACAATGAGGAAACAATATGAACCTGAAGTGAGGCTGAACTACCAGATCGGAATTTCCTGCCATGTCTCTCTACGTCAGTCGCGTAATGGCCGCAAAAAAATATGAGGGGTGGGTGCAGGATTTATGAACGAGAGGGACATCAATATTTATATATTTGAGACATTTTCATTTAAACTAACAACTCATCCATCCCCGTAATCGATAAGCCTATTTATTCAAAGGAGGGGCAAAGTGGGGACATGATTAGGCCTACAAGTTGGACCAAAAGAAGAATAATTTCAATCTAAAAACACAAAAGGTGAAAGGGTGGCAAAAGGTCGAGGAGTGACAGCGTTTTCCATCCCTATAGTATCAGGTCACTCATCGGCTCTCGGTTTAAAAGGTTGATTTACCCCTTTCCATCCTTTCATCTTTTAGAGTGTACCCACATTGATTCACGGCTTGTTGCACCCTTCACAATGTTCAAATATTCCTAGACAACAGTGTCGTTATATTGTGAATATGAATTTGACATTGATTCAATGTCGAATAAAATGGGACAATGCGGAAGTGCGTTGACATTCATTATCTCACTTTGTAAACTATTGCAAGAGCAATGTTTGAATCTCTCTGATAATGGTGAGTCAATGTCCCAGCGACCCATGTCTCAAGTGCCGCACCAGAATATTATCATTATAGAGCTCACATCCCTTTTAAAAATGTTCTGGCGCGGCTCTTGAAATTAGCTGGGGAGGGTAGCAGGATGAATTTCAGGCGTTATTTCTTTCACATTTTACATCAGCATTATCTTTTAGCCCTAATTATAGCAATATCTTGAGGGACAATGATGTTCTAACCCCCCAAAAAAGTTTTTAAAATTCAGTTAAGTTCTGCTCACTTAGGCAAAACAATATAAAACATCATCAAAATACAACTTCACAGTAATAACTAGACGTAGGATGATCCAACACAAAGGACTCTGGTGGAGACTTTAGTAGTGAACTTATATACAGGTCTATTATACAGGCCAGCTAGGCAGGTCAATCAACAGGCATGGTATCCATGTTGCGGGAGGTGTACTGATATCGTAACATCCCCCTTCTTCTGATAAGATTGAGAATTTCAAATTTCAATGATATTGTTTTCAAACAATACTTTTGGTAGTCTGCAAATTTTGGTAATTTGGCTTAATTATGATTTATCAGATATAATATAGAAGACACAAAAATAAATAGACATCAGTGTCAATTTTCTACCAATAGTATACAAAAAATATATCATAGAGTAGAACTCACTGAGCAAGGTGCCGAAAATTTTGTCAAAATCGGACAACAAATAACAAAGTTATTGAATTTTAAAGTTTAGTAATATTTTGTAAAAACAGTCGTCATGAATATTCATTAGGTGGGCCAATGATGTCACGTCTCCACTTGTTCTTTCGTATTTTATTATATGAAATTAGGTTTATTCAATTTTTTTCCTCCAAGAACTCGAAAAATTGGATTGACAACTGATTTAGTGCATTGATTAGATATTTATTGTTGCAACTCATTTCATTATAAGGGAGACATATTATTCACACAAGTATGAAATAATGAAAAAAATATGATTTTATGTAATAACATAAGAAAACGGAAAGTGGAGATCTTTTTTATTTTGAATTAAAACCATAACAACATTGAATATTTTTAATCCATTAATAAATGAAAATGTTTTAATGGTGTGATATATCGAAAACAAGGTTTCGTCTTGATGTAAGCATAATATCTAAATAACATGTTAACGAAACGTTATCTTCGTAAAATTATTCATGTGGCCACTAAGGGAAACGAAAAGAGACAATAACAGACAATATCTACGTGTTACGTAATACCTCACGGGAAGAAAGACGGTGGTGTTTATAACACTACTATTGATCATGTCAATTATTCCAATTTCATTTACTTACCCTTCCCTTTCGTAATGTACTCCATCATCCCAAATCTAGGTCGATCTGCGAAATCGTCCCCAGACTTTGCGAAAGCCTCTTTCATTGCGTTGAAATCGTTGATTACGAGTGTGGGAATCATTCCGATTCGACTCAAGAACACCGGGCCGTACTTGGAGGACAGACCAGCGAGAAGCTTGTAGGGTTCGTCGCCGACGAGACTGGGGATGATTCCAATGATCGGCCACTCTCGCGGGCCCCGCGGAAGAAGCGATTTTATTTTTTCATCTCTGCCTTGGTAGAAACGATGGGTGAAGAAGAGACTGAGCAGAAAAACAAGAAGAGCTACTAAGGAAGTTGTTGTATCCATAAAGCTAAGAAGAGTCTCCATTTTTTACTGGTCAAAGTAGTCAGACCCGGGAGTCTACGAACTTCGTGTGGACCCTGAGCTGTACCATGGAACTACATCACATACATGTATGGCTATACCATGGACTATACATAATGCACTACAATGCTATTATGTAAGGACCCATATCACCACACAGGTTTCGTAATCAATTCTGACATGATATAAACTAGTCTCAAGATCCAGACTGTATCAGTGCCAATTGTGCGCATTTCGCATAGGCCTGTACATACATGTTACGCGTAGTGACCCCCTAATGAATGTGCATTTTTTTTCGACCTGCCAATCAGCCGGGTCAAGATGTTCTAAACCTTGATCCATGATTTGAACTCGGTACTTGATTGACGAGTCGATGTAATAATACCAGGCGCGCGTCCACAGAAACGCGTGAAATAAAAAGGATCTCTTCAAGATAATTAGGGTGTCAAAACTCTAAAATACTGAATAGGGTAATTTCGCTAAGAAATTAGCTACGTGTTTACGGTCAAAATGGCCAAGGTTTGAAAAAAAGACTAAAATACTTTTTAGAGGATATACTTTAGTTTTGCCCCAACACTGTTTAATAGGGTCCGATTTGAGCGAAATGTGGGAGATGAGGCGGTACTAAGGGATGCTCCAGGCTGAAGATATTTATGCTTCAATAAATAAAATAAAATTTACAGAGCAAATTGCTGATAATTTGATCAAAATTTAATAACAAATAACAAACTGCATTTTTTATTTGCATTATTCCGGTGAAACAATTATCGGCATGTTTTTATGAATATTCATTATGGGGGCTGATAATGTCATATCGCTACTTGTTCTTTTGTATTTTATTAAGCTAGTGAACACTTTTTGCGAGAGTGATCACGAATTTCCTAGAAAGCCAGTGAACACTTTTTGCGAGAGTGATGACGAATTTCCTTGTTGACCATAGTAGATTGCGAGACAAATGAATACCCTCTAGCGATTATTTCAATCCGCAATAATGAACCTATTTAGTAAAATAATTTTTATTCAAAAAATTTATCCCAAGAACTTAAATGATTGGATTGATAACTATTAAGTGCAATAGTTATTTATTGTGCAACTTCTTCATCATAATGGACACACATCATGAAACAATTATAATTTCATGTAATAACATATGAAAAGGGAATATGGGGCGCATACATTCGTAATTCCGAAGCTTCGTAATTCCGAAGGTTCGGTTATTCCGAAGGTTCGTATTTCCGAAGGTTCGTAATTCCGAAGGTTCGTAATTCCGAAGGTTCGTAATTCCGAAGGTTCGTCAATCCGAAAACGAAATAAGGTTCGTAATTCCGAAGGTTCGTCAATCCGAAAACGAAATAAGGTTCGTAATTCCGAAGGTTCGTTAATCCGAAAACGAAATAAGGTTCGTAATTCCGAAGGTTCGTTAATCCGAAAACAAAATAAGGTTCGTAATTCCGAAGGTTCGTTAATCCGAAAACGAAATAAGGTTCGTAATTCCGAAGGTTCGTTAATCCGAAAACGGAATAAGGTTCGTTAATCCGAAAACGAAATAAGGTTCGTTAATCCGAAAATTAAATAAGGTTCGTATTTCCGAAAATGAAAATAATTCATTTTGGTAACACAAACGATGTTGTCATTACAAGATTACACGATATTATGCAATGATAGTAATAATGATCGATGATACATGCGTGTGTTTGGGCCAAAGCATGTATTTCATTAAGAATGGCGCCCTGATCAAGCATAGGCTAATTTCGATTTTATCTGAGCAATTGCTGCCTATAAGCAAATGGTTTAATTAAAGATGCAGGGGATCAAGTGTGTTGGAAGCGCGCGAGCAACCTCTAGATAATAGGATTTGTATTGGAGGGGATGTCATTTTTAATAACAGCTTCTGCTGGTAATAAAAATAATGCTAATAATGATCCTTGTGAGATGTTGAAAGCGCGAATCGCAAGCTGAAACTAGTAGACATTTCATGTAACAAGACGTGAAGTGAGCATTCGGAGCATTTTTTTTTGTAATCGTGAGAAAGATGTGTATCTTTCTAAAGAATTAATGCGAGGGCGAGCTGTAATTTGTTGAAATACTGACCTGGGGCCCGTTGCATGAAACTTTTCCCTGAGAAAACTCAGGTTGTTTTTACAGAAGTTTTTGCCCTGTGCTAAAGTCAATGGCGGAAATCAGACTAACCTTATAGTTTTTAGTTTTTACCAGAGTTTTCTCAGGTAAAAAGTTTTATGCAACAGGCTTCAGAAAGTAATCTTTTAAGGACTGCATTTAGTGACTCATGAATAGAATATAGATATCTCACGAACTAAATAATGAGAGCGCGAACCGCAAGCTTAAAATTTGTGATATTCCAACCTGAAAACTGGACATTTCGTACTTCTTTTTGTTTGTAACCAGGAATAGAATGAGTTCCTCAATAAACAATACTTGATGCGAGCGAGAAACGTGAGCCAAATTTTTCCGATTTTCAAACCTGAAAACTGGACATTCTACGTGTTCTAAGAATTCTTGTAAAAAAATAATAATAGCTGGGAGAATAGTTTTCAGAACTGAAGTGGCTTCCCTGGGCAAATGATATCTATATCAATATTATCATTCTAGGCCCACATGAAATTTCCAAAAGTTTGAGCACGTGATTCGCTCGCAACATCTCACAAGGATGCCCTTTTAACAGTAATTGACCAAAAGGCGAATTTTACATCTTCAGATTTGACTTTTCCCCCAAACCGCTTGCTCTCTACGCTCGCAGAAATGAAACGTAAATATATAACTTTAGTGATCACTTAAAAAATTGTGCTCAATTTAGTTACTACAAAACACACAACCTCTTTACACAGATGATAATCTAATGGTGAAAATATCCGTTTGCACCAAATTGCCCCTATTGGCCCCCTTTTTTTTGCTTTGCCCCCCCCCAAAAAAAAAAAATAATACGTTCCGCCGCCATTGGTTAAAACACGCATCGTCTTCATGGCTAACTGCAAAAAGTTCTTAAAATGTCCCCTTTAGATCAGGTCAGAGCTTATATATTTAAAAATTCTGTTCGCGCTTCTTGCTAGCAGTTATTATCTAAATTTAGTTACATAGGCATCTCGCTTTGAAGATCACAAATGTATAGTGACTGCACTTCGGAGTGCTGATTTGTCTAGTTCAATTTGAACTAGACAAATCAGCACTTCGAAGTGCGGTCACTATACACGCTCTTTAAGAGCTAAATTAGCACTTCATTTTTTAGAGTGTAGGACTACCCTTTCAAAGAAACAAAAAAAATCAACTTTAAACTGCCGATCAAGGAAAATATGGCTAAAAAAATTGCCCCCCCCCCCTCTATTTGACGAAAGTTGGATCCGCCGGGAGGGAGGCAGGGGGCATCAAAATGAAATAAAAAAAAAACTGGGGAATTAATATTTTCCAAAATGGGAAAGTACCTTTTTCAAAAATAAATATGCCGTTTTTCATGTTTTTTTCGAAATAAAATACTCTTTTTAAAGTATACAAGTTAAGTTAAGTTTTCAGGCTGGAATTTTGAAAAATTTCAGCTTGCGCTTCGCACTCTCATTCGATTGGTGAAATATGCTTCCTAAAGAGGTCACTAAATGCTTTCTTTAACAGGTTCCTTTTCTGGTCAGTATGTTTAAGCTCGCGTTTTGCGCTCGTGTTAATTCTTTAGTTAGATGCACATCTTTTTAATGACAGCAGAAATCTGCTCGGATTTTAAAAAACTAATTTTCATTTTTTATTGAAATAACCTAAAGTTTTAGCTTGTGATTCACGCTAGCAACACCTCGCAATAATGCCATTTAAAGAATAATTGACCACAAAAAACGTTATACAACTTCACCTTTGAATTTGTTTTACCAAGCCGCTCGCTCATTATAATCTCTCCCGAAAAATAAAGCCTAAATATACATTTTGCCATAATAAGAAGTCACTTCGAAAAAGTTTTTCTCTACTTAATCACTATCAAACACACAATGACTTCAAGCAGATGATAGTCTTAAGGTGAAAATATGACCAAAGTGCCCATTTTGACGTATGAGTTTCATTTGTTCAGTGGCTTTACCCCTAACGAAAATTCGTTCGGCCGCCCTTGCCTTCCCATCCTCATATGATAATTAAACGGCAACAGTGTCCCCCGCCCCCCTCCCCTTGCCTCTGCCTCTGCTTTCCCGGTTTTCATTTTTTCGGATTAACGAACCTTATTTTGTTTTCGGATTAACGAACCTTATGTTGTTTTCGGATTAACGAACCTTATTTTGTTTTCGGATTAACGAACCTTATGTTGTTTTCGGATTAACGAACCTTATTTCGTTTTCGGATTAACGAACCTTCGGAAAAACGAACCTTATTTCGTTTTCGGATTAACGAACCTTCGGAAAAACGAACCTTATTTCGTTTTCGGATCAACGAACCTTCGGAATAACGAACCTTTTTTCGTTTTCGGATTAACGAACCTTCGGAACAACGAACCTCATTTCGTTTTCGGATAAACGAACCTTCGGAACAACAAACCTTATTTCGTTTTCGGATTATCGAACCTTCGGAATAACGAATCGTCGGAATTACGCCACAAATGTTCGGATTAACGAACCCTTTTTCGTTTTCGGATTAACGAACATCGAGGTATAGGCAATTTACGTGTTTCGGAATTACGAACCTTCGGAATAAAGAACCTTCGGAATTACGAAGTGTAACCGAATATGGGGATGTGTCATCATCAGCCCACCTTAAGGATATACATGACGTCGCGCATATAACTGTTTTTACAAAATATTGCAAAACTTTAAAATTCAATAACTTCGTTATTTGTCATCCGATTTTGATGAAATTTCCAGCATTTTGCTCTGTGAATTTTTCTCTATTTATTCAGATATGATATTCTCAGCTCGAAGCATCCTTTAAACCCAATGTTAGTAAAAGTAAAGTCGACACAGGGCCGATCCAGCTTTCGCTAATGGGAAGAGGGGGGTTATTTTTCACCCATATTTTTTTCATATATTCTTATGAGTAAGTAACATGAATGTGTAAAAATGTCAAACACATTATTTATATAGTGCGAGCGTAAAGCTCAAGCTATCTTTTTTTTTGGGGGGGGGGGGGATTTCATGTATTTTGTCCTGAAATATAAACATTCTGGGCAATGTTTGACTGTTTGTGAACTTGAACCTGATGCGTTTGTAACTACAGGTAATTATTGCGCGTGAACAGAAATTATTGATGTACGTCATGGCCTGATCGAAAAGGGATCTGTTAAGGACTGTTTACATTTAGCCATGATGACGATACATATTTTGACAATTGAAGAATGCGAGCTCCATATTAAGCAAGATCGAGCAGGCATTGCGAGCGCGAGCGAAATTTTTGTCGAGTGACATGAAATATTTTTTTTTCATTTTCCAAGTCTCCCCCCTCACCTTTTATGTTATTTATTTGCTTCCTCCTATTTTCCCCCTTTTTGCCTTTCCTCTTCTTTTCCCCATTTTATTTCTTTATTTGTCTTTGTCGATAAATGTAAAATTACGTAGTTATTGCTAAATTGTATTTTGTTTGTATCAAACTTTGTCAGCTTCTCTACAGAGGTGTCGATCCAGGGGGCAGGGGGCTATCGCCCCACTAATCAAATATTGGTGGGGCAAGAATGTGTAAACCAAAAAATAATTGTATTGTTACACAGAAAACGGCAATTGAACCACACACAATAAAAATGTTGGTTTTTACATCTATAGTACAGTAAAAAAAAAATTGATCAAAAGTTCAAATGATTCCATTTTTTGGTAAAGGTACATTTATGCAGGAGTCTCAATATATATGCACACAAAAATGTTCTGCCAATGAGTAAGCACAAAAAATGGCAAATCTTTTTTCATTAGCGGATCCAGGTGAGTTATGTATACCTCTAGATGGATTTTAACAAACTACATACTTAGAAATCGCCTTTTATATCAAATATTTCGACTTGCGATTTGCGCTCGCATTAATAAATTGTTAAAAAAAAACATATTAACCCTCGCATCCTATTCGTGATTACACAAGTACTCACAGTGTCCACTTTTAGGCCTTAATATCAACATATATCGCGCTCTTATTAGGTTTATTGATTAATAAGATAATGACATATCGATTGACTCCAAATAATTAAATTGTCCTCTTTCCAGAATGGAAAATATCTACAAGTTTTATCTCGCGCCAAGGGAAAGAGAGTCATTATTTCCATATGACAAAATATCTTTAAAATGACCCGGTATAGGGTCAAAATAATGATTAAAAAATCAACTCATGCTTCGCGCTCACACCATTTATTAAGTGCAATCCAAATCCACTTCACAATATCCCTACACCATGTACACAGTGTTTTAAATGGTGCTTAAATTGACCCCTTTTCAGATCGGAATATATATTTTTTCATCTCGCGCTTCGCGCTCCCATTATTGATTTTCATGATAAAATAAAAGTATTTATAATACCCAGATTCCAGGTGTAAATTGAGATGCGTAGCTCCCATTATTAATGTAGGAAGATACTCAATTATACCCATTCTAATCATGATAATTATACAAAACATGAATAGAGTGTACCATTTTTAGCTCTAAATATAAATTCATTTTCGAGCTCGCATCAATTATATAGTTAAATATCTATCCTGTTCATAATTACAAAAAATGCCGATAAATAAACCAAATAAGAGCGCGATATTCATTTTTTTTAGAGGTCGGAATGACAAAAAAAAAATCGGCTCATTTGATTGTTGAAATATGAATTGACTTCATAGGCAACTTTAAACAGTCCTTAAAAGATCCCTTTCCAGACCAGGACGTATTAACGTAATGTATATTAATAAAAAATCAAAAACTTCTTGCTCGCACTTCGCGCTCGAAGCATATATTTGGTTATGCATCTTGTTCAGGATCATAAACATAATTTTACATACACCGAGGAAATTCAAACAAAGTTGACAATTGCCAAACATCATAAAATTTACTATATCTTGTGAAATATTTGTTCTATCATGACAAATTTGATACCAAACAGAGTATGTTATGCTCCTTCATCACATTTCCTTGTCAGGAGCTGAAATATATTTAGGTGTCATTTTTTCCCCAAGAATCTTATAATAGACAAATTAAAAAATAAAAACTTGACAAAAACTTTTCACATAATTGTGTTAGTTACTTCTCAACACAGACATTTCAGATTATATTTTTTGTCCAGTGGTGACGTATCATGATAGAAGATGTAATATGAATCATAGATTTGAATTTATATATTTCTATGAAACGATGTTTGAAAATGTAATAAAAAACAATAGAATACATTTGGCATGAATATTATTTTTTCCTTCAAAGAAAATTTCTCCTGAAATATACTTTAATCCCAACGGCATTCCAATCATGTGAAAGAGCTTAAATATTCTCTTTCATTTGATTCCAAATTCATCCTAATGTTATTTTTATTTCAGAAGATATAGTAAATTGTTGTGCGATGATGTTTGGCACGCGAACAAATTTCACTGAATTCCATGGGTGTATGTAAACTTTTGGCTTCAACTCTCTCTATATATATATTGGTTGGATTGCTTAACTAAGCTATAGTCGTACAGACTGTTTCACCCTTGAAATATTCTATTTTTTTCCAGATTGTCAAGTGAAGCATTCCCCCTGAACATGTGGAATAAACATTGTTTAATACTATATGGTTCCGTCAAGTCGGTCCTTATGGTCAAATCTGTAAAAAATGAAATATTATATTATTCACACAATAAAAAAAAGAAATATGAGTGAGGGACATCATCACTGTATCATTTGTATGTCACCGAGTTGTGCATATCAATTTTTTTTGGAAAAATAAACAAAACTTTAAAATATCATAACTTTCTTATTTTACATCTGATTTTGATGATATTTTCATTGTTAAGCTAGTTTGATTTTCCTCTATTTATTCAAATCAACATTTTTCTGGGGTGGACATGACCTTTACGGTCAAAACATTAAAAAAAAATCAGTTCGCGCTTCGTGCTCGGTTCATATGAGATCCATATCCTCTCCACAATTTTCCTTCATGTTGGACAGTGCTCAATATAACAGCTACTGTTCCTGAAAACAACGACTTTTGTTTGTCAATAATGCCTCAGGATCTCTGATTTCAACCATTTAGATATGAATGGCTCAAAGAAAGAAATATAATACAAAATAAACTCAACTTTAGATGATTACTCTCATATCACATTGCAAACCTGAAATCATACTTTTACAAACACTTTTCCAAAAGCAATTTAGGTAATTCCATTCAATTAGAAACCAGATATGCGGGGTTTATGTTTCACGTGTTGAAAGGCTATATGATTCGGGGGGTTATTTTTGAGGGCGCGCATCAACAGAATACAATACCCAAGGTTGCAGTCATGGTTCCGCAAATAAATGAAACTGTTTCTATTGTCATCATCATATTAAGATTGTAAAAATACAGAAACCGAAAAAGCAGTTTTGTAGAAAAAAATACAATTAACGAGAGAACTAAGAAGATTAGTTTTATTTGTGTTTGTAAATTCACAGTTTGCTGCGGTGACGACAAACGAAAAACACACTCAAAATGTATTTGTAGCTAAAAAAAAGTCAAAATCAGAAATATAGTCTCTGGATAGGAAAAAAAAATGAATTCTCAAGCCCCACTCACCCATTAAAATGATAGTGTATTTAGATAATTAGATTCGTTTATAATTGTTTGAAACGTACATACTTGGTATCACTACAACGACGTAACCACACATGAGATAGCTCATTTACAGGTGGATTAAAGTCGATCTAAATAGATAAAGCAAAACGAGAATTAAAGTATATATTAACTTTAAAATTAGATGTTAAGTAGTAATATTATTATTTTTGTGAAGTGAGGTATACATATCAAATGGCAGTCATGATGACTACGCTAATGGTATGTAAATGGAGAGCCCTTACTGTCCCATGCTATCTTATTTATATGAAACACACAAGCTTTTCCATGATGCTCTTGATTGAATCATATTGATTATATTAAATAATGACGATTCTTTATATCCAAGGTAAAAATTTACCTGCTTGTTTCGCTCGCTTAAATTTAAATGTGAACAAGAGACCCAACTGTAAAGTGTGCTTCTATTCATTAGTCTATGCCACATCAAATTATCTATCACGAAAGACGTTTCAGATCTAAAATATCCTCACAAAAATAAATAGAAAGGATATTAGAATTAACATCTCCACGTTTTTGATATCCCATTAAAAATCATCACCGACATGGTGTAAGAGTTCCCCGCAAATTTAGAAATTTTAGCTCGATATATTGTTATTTTCCATCCAACTCTGCTCAGAAAGATTTTAGGCTTTTGACAATGTTACCGGTCACCTTTATGCCATTGATATCATTAATAAACAAAAAATAATAACATTGTCAGGCACTGTATTTTCGAAAGTATCTTCTTTCGAATATGATGAATGTACATCAAAGAACTATCTTCGATAAAACAACAATACTAGACAATGTATATAGCGGTGGCATCTCTACATTTGTATTCTAGTCCTCAGCATGCATCTTTGTAGAACATGCTGATCACATCTTCTCTTAATCTCTCATCTCGACACGTCCTAATAGATCTAAAAGCCATGGCGATTATGAAATCAATCGGCGATCGCGTGACAGCTTATCCTACCTGTACCAAGCAGACGATGTGATGATGGCATTGCTACAAAGGTGGGTGATGATATGTTTTGCATACAACGTGTATAATTTGTGATTACTAATGAATTTCCAGGAATTCTTGTTATTTCGTCCATATCAGTCAGAACGATTCATCATTGATAATTTAAATATAAAGCCTTTATGAACATGGATGCTCTTAATAAATAGATAACAATGGTCATGATACGAAATGTTTCTAAATCATAGAAACGTTCCACGTTTTTCAATCGATGTTTCACCTAATAAATGGAGGTGCCGTGGCCGAGTGGTCTAAGGCGCCTGGCTAAAAGTCAGGGGTTCGATCCCCGGCCGCGGCACCAATAACCGCAGGGGCGGATCCAGCTTTCGCCAATAGGGGGGGCCGAAAAATATTTTGATCAACATATTTCTCGATTGGCCGCAACAATCTGGCTTTTTTTGTTGGTTTTTCAGGGGGTAGCCCTAACTAAAGACTGAAGTTTTAATTATATGTTAATTTTTATTGCTATAAACAATATACGGTATTTCATGTGGTCTTAATATATAATGCGAGCGCGAAGCGCGAGCTAAAAAATCTTTGATATTTTATGTCCTTAGAACTGAATATTCAGAGCAGTTTTTATAATCATGAACAAAGATAAGTATCCAACTAAACAATGCGAGCGCGAAGCGCGAGCCGAAATTTTATCATATAGTAATGCCATGGTCACATTTGTTCTACGGCGGCCGTACGGCGAGTCGAAAACAGCCGTTTTAACATTTTTTGTCCAACTACATAATAGGTGGTTTGAATCAAAATTGATAAAACGGCCGTTTTCGAGTCGCCGTACGGCCGCCGTAGAACAAATGTGATCATGGTATAACGTGAAAAGTGACTCAATTAGGACTGTTTTTAGTGATTAATGAAGAGGATACAAGTATCACCAATTAAATAATGAGAGTGCGAAGCGCGAGTTCAAAATTTCTGATATTCCGACCTGAAAAAAAATGAACAGTCTAAGCGCGTTTTTATTTAAATAAACAAGCTGTGTGTCTCAAACAATTAAATGCGAGATAAAGGAGCATTTTGACAAATTTTGGTAAGAATTTCCAAAGAGCATAGGTTTTTCACAAATCAAACAATACGAGCGCGCAGCGCGAGCTGAACATTTTGATACACATCAACAATTTGTGTAAATCAAACAAAATAATGAAAGCTTGATGTGCAAGCTAAAAAAAAATGTGTGCAAATTGATATCAGAACTGGATATATTGTATATTGTACATGTATATATATATTGGTTATATATTAGTGTCATTTAACCCTCTTGAATGGGATTCATTACACAGGCAATGCGAGCGCGAAGCGCGAGCGAAAAATTTTATATAAAGTCTATTTTCCAATTCTTCCCCTCACCTTTTTTTTTTGGTTTCCTTTCGGGGTCGGGCCGGCCCTTACGAGGCTGTAAATTACACATCATCAGATCATGGGTAAAATACCTCTTTCTTACTTTTCTTTCTGTTTTTCGTAGTTTCTATCAAGGTAAAGAGTACACTTTTTCTGCAGGTTGTCAAAAAATAGGGGGGGCCGGGGCCGGCTCGGCCCCCTCCTGGATCCGCCCCTGAATCGTGAGCAAGGAATTTAATGTACAATACTCTTCTATCCTTCTTTCAAATAAATGGAAATGCTATATGCATTATCGGTAACTTGAGGTGCACTTGTTAAAAACAATATCATTGGTATGCATAATATAGCATTCAAATATGATAGTATGTCAAACAAAAAAAATATGTTACAACATCCACTGTATTTTTCTTTTAGAGTAAATGAATGAATTTGTAATCTGACATGCATTTAAACCAAGACAGCAAAACGAAAAATTACAATGTTCATCATTTACATGAAATTAGAATGTGCTCCATGATGTCCATATTATCATCATTATTAGTATTATTTAAAAAAATAAAAGATCACACCTAGTAACCAATAATGCATAGAACATTTCCATTTATTTGAAAGCAGGATAAAAGAGCATTGTAAATTAAATGCCTTGCTTACGGACATAGGTGCCGCGGCCGGGGAACTTTAAAGTTTTTTGGTCATTATTTTGTGCTAACAATTTGAGAATGTTGAGTTCAGGAGGAAATCGACAGCATGAAACCACTGTCATCGAGGTGTTGGTATCAGTAGCGTACCTTGGGCCACGGTATTGGGGGGGGCGCCAGCAAAAAATTAGAGTCATTTAGGGAGCGCGCGAAGCGCGCTCAGTTTTTAGGTGTACTGAACTTATAGAAACATTTTAAGGACATGCAGTGCTATTAAACGGATATGTATGTCACTGATTAAATAATGCGAGCGCGAAGCGCGAGCTGAAAATTTTTTATATTCAGACCTAAAAAGGGACATTATAAGCAATTGTTTTTGTAATCATGATATGTACCTGCCTCGCTAAACAAATGATGCGAAGCGCGAGCTAAATTTGTTGTATATATTGACCCAAAACGGGGAATATATTTTAGGAATCCATTAAGAGTATACATGTCATCTAATGCTAGTACCATCCTTTGCTGATTTTGTTAGAATTACATATAAACAAATTTAGCATTTTTGTAGACATGGTAGTCATGATTATCATACGCATCTCACTAATCAAATACTGCTAGCGAGAAGCGCGAGCTGAAAATTTAGGAAATTCAGATTTAAAGAGGGGCATTCCAAGACTTGTTTGTTTGCAGGAATTCACTAAGACCGTATACGTATTTCATTAAACAAATGATGCGAGCCCGAAGCGCGAGCTGAAAATTTTTGATATCAAGATCAGAAAACTTGACATTTTAAGGACTGATTTTAGGAATTCATTGAAGAGTAGACATCTCACCAATCAACTAATGCGAACGTTAGCACGGACAGGAAATGTTTTATATTAGACCTTAAATCGTGTAAATAGGGCAATCAGTTTAAGTAGTCATGAAAAAAAGGAAATATCACTACATGAAAATATTATGACTCGAATTGCGAGGTAATGTATTTGGTGTACAGTATATTGATTTGAAAACGGGAGGTTTTAGTACATCAGGATTTATTTATCTCTTTAAACGGTCTATGCGAGCACCGGGAACAAAAAAGTCATAGGCCCTGTGAGCAAATAATGTTTCATAAAGTTATGAAAAATGCTTCTTATGTAATATAACATAATTATAATATAATACAACATCTATAATGATCATAATTTCTTCTTTCCCCACTACGTTTCTCTTCCTTTCTCCCGCTTTTTCTCCCTTTCCCCATTTTTTTTGGCCAGCCGATTAAGGGGGGGGGGCACATGCCCCCATGACACTGGTTGGTATGATTGAAATTTGATAAGAAAGTGAAAAGCTGAGATTAATAATTTTTAGGATATTAGTCTACAAATTAGGTTAATCGTGTTAGCTTTGGCTGAATGAATTAGAAAAAAATCATGTAAAAACATCAACATTAGGAAATAAATGATATATATATTTTTTTCTATTTCAAGGATGAAAGTGCCCATCCCCCGGTCAGTACCAAAGTGTTGACATTTAAAAGTGCGTATACCGCAGACGAATATTAAACGCTTGTTTATGTGTGATTTGTTGGTTTTGCGTCAATGATTTGTATTCCCCATTCCCCTCCTCTGAAAGTCTATTCTTTAGGGAAGTTTAGTAAATATTGGCGGCGAACTAGCATTGGAAGTCAAAGATGAGACGAATTGGCTGTGCTAATATATCCCCAGGCTATTTAATAGTGACCTATCATATTAAGTGGTCGCATCATCCGCATAAATCATCTCTAAATGAAATTGAATTTGGACGATCTCAACGATTTTTTCAAACTTTGCACTCTAATGATTTTTTTTAGATTCCTGTAGCAGATACACTATATTTTGACGTTTTATTGCCCATACGTCTTCATTTTATGTTTGTCTTTGTTTCATCCAATGGTTGTAGTTCAGCAATCCTCGTTGCAGTTTAAAAAATGTAAATCAGAATTCAAGACTAACTTAAAGGTTATTACTAATTACGTTGGGTTAACATGTTTATAGCTTTCTATATCGTAAATCAGGTCTGCGTCCATATCAATAAAGAATATATCGAATGTTTGTTTTCACACAATCATGAAGGAATACATTTCAAGAACGAATGAAATAGGGAAATGTCGGATTGGAAAGGCATCCAAAAATCCAATATATAGAATATAGAGAAACCGGATAGATTGTCAGTTCTCATTCTGCATCTGTTTCGCAACTGGGATTTATGAGTTTGAACTTGTCATTGTAGGTTAGGATTCTTCACCTCTTAATGGCTGTTCCAAGATGGAAACCACATTAAAAACGAAAACAACACCACTGATAAAGCGCAATCCGATCGCGTCATCTAATTTTACAATTTGCATGTCACTGAGTTGTGCATATCACTGTTTTTTGAAAAATGAGCGAAACTTTAAAATGCTATAACTTTCTTATTTTACATCCGATTTTGATTAAATTTTCAGCGTTATGCTAGTTTGATTTTTCTCTATTTTTTCAAATCAACACTTGTCCTTTAAAGAAATATTTTCATGAACCGAAACTTCGTTACCAACGTTAACTTTATCACTCCTTATCCGATATCTTTCAATCTAACAAAATTTCAATTTCATGATTTTTATTTTCACACAGATCATAAGATTTGATGACCGTTCAAATAAATAATTAAACCAAAAATGGGTAACCAGAAATATCTTTTGATGAAAATTTTCAAGCAAAGGCTCAAATACTTGATGAAGACTATACGGGCAAGGAATGTACAACGAACTGTTAAGTCGATGTTACCTCTAGCGTTCTCCCCTAAAATTCAATCAAGCAAAGTGTATTTTCAGAAACTGGTGATAATATCCATGGGGCTTTAGAGTGCCTTCATGGTTTAAAATTCAAACCCGCAACGATTTCAAAGTGTGTGTGTGGGGTGGGGGTGGGTGTGTTTGGTTAGGTGAGGGTGTGTGTGTCCGTGGTTCGATCCCCGGCCGCGGCACCTATGCCCGAGAACAAGGCATTTAATATTCAATGCTCTTTTATCCTGCTTTCAAATAAACGGAAATGCTATATGCATATTGGTAACTAGGTGTGCACTTGTTTAAAAAAAGTGTGTATCGCAGTTTTAAATGTCATTTAGGAATTCTAGCTTTTTCCCAATTAAGTAAACATAAAATATCATCTTTTTTAACTTTTATACTGTGCATATCATTGAAATTATTATCTACTTAACCCAGGACGTGCTAGGAACCAACGTCCGAGTCCTTCACTTCAAATTGCCAGCAATCGTGATAATACCAGGACAACTATGCCAGGGCCTCTTGACAGCGAGTCGAAATCATTTCGAAGGTTACGTTTGTGATGCAGACATGCGCATGCTCGCATCGCTGGAAACAGGATGTTCTTCTCTTCTTCAAAACTGAATTCCCACTCTGCTCTCAAGCACTCCTCCAGCAATATCCAGCTCCATTCTACCACACATCATCGAGTTCCGGAGGATGGTTTTTTCTGTCGCAATTCAAAACAAAAGCAAGTGCAAATCTGGGCGTTTCTTAACTTCCACTACATCGCACCGATTTGTTTCGATTTTTATTATCGTGATTAGATCGTCGTTATAAGCTTAAGTTGGCGTCTCGAGCGAAGTTAGGCGAAAAATGCGATTAGGGCTCCTGTCTCGTGACATTTCGCTAATTACAGTCTTCGTCTTTTCTTTCTTTTTCTTTTAGCTATCAAATCTAAAAGTTGTGGAATCCCAGAGGTATGTAACGGTAGTTCTTTTATAGATCTACACTATTCTGTTACGGAGATTGGTTTGGTGTTGGTCTTTGGGAAGTCGTGGATGCTTTTTTAACCAGAATAGCAAGAGATCACCAAGATTCCAAAAGGAAGAGCAACAAGAACATTACAAATTGGAGACATTAGAATGGCTTGCTACTGACTCATCTAATTGGTAAGTAGCTTTATATTTCAAAAATCAATTTGATACAAAAAGGTCAATCTTAACAATCCTCTTATTTTAAGTGTCAATGAGTTTTTCATTTTTCGAAAATGGTAGACTTACTAATTTGCCTTGTTAATCTGTTCTCTGTTTTGACATGAAGCAAATGTATGATTTTACGCCAATATATTAGAAAAAATACAGTCAAATTGTAGATTTCAATGAATTGACTTGCAAATGGTTTGACATTTTTAAATAATATTTTACTCAGTTCTTTAAAAGTGTGATGCTTCTTTAAACTTATTTTGTTACCCTTGGATTTTGTTATCCTGTGTTGAAATTCTAAACTGAAAAAGATGCCTCCCTTAATTTTCTATCTTTGCTGGGATTGGATTTTATCGTTGATATTCATAGACATATGTTTCAAGGGGAAAATCATTAATTTGGCAGTTCATTTCGTGGCAACTTACCAGGCCTTGTAAAACGTAAGGCTCTACATTTATGAAGTGTGCTGTGTGCATGTGACTTCTCAGTATTGAGAGTTAGGGCCGAAACTCTAATCGATTTTCATTACAACGCTTTGAGAGTAAGATACGTGGTAAGGATACAAATATAATTAAGTGATTGGCAAATACTGTAAAGTTTTTCTTTCAAAAAACAACAACTTTAGATTGCTATTGTATTATTCTCTAGTTGTTGGCCATGGTTGTGGTGATATTATCACAAAACGAACAAATCGTGAAACGAGTGTATTCCCATTTAACGAAACACAATAGAGTATATTGAATTACGTAGCTTTAATGGAAATGATCAGGAGTGAGAGAGGGAAAGAGAGGGGAATGAGAGAGGGAAGGAGTAAGAGCGGTAATAATAGCATTATCATGTTAAGAAGGGCCCACTGGGCATGCTGGGGGAACCGTTTTCGGAACTGAAGTGGCTACCCTAGGTAAAATATGACGTCATTATCATTATAGAGAAGATGAGGAGGGATAAGTGGGATGGAGAGGAGGAAGAAAAGCGAGAAACCAGAGATATGGGGGGGGGCGCAGATGGACATACAGATCTGCAGACAGAGAGAGAATATAAATGCAATCACTTGTATATGGAACATTAATTCCTTTCTTTGCATGGGAAAATGAATAGATAATATAGAATTAAACAATTTCATAACGGTGAGTTTGTACACCTTTTGCACTGACTGGGATGTTACCGGCTGTAAATGTAAGCGTGCCAAGCTATAACTTATTACAAACAGGTGTGATTTCACAGAACTTTTTTTTACCAAGTTAATCCTTTCACACCCTTTTACCTTTACACGAGGGCATGCAGGTGCAATCAATAAAATGCTTTCGGCATCGTGGAATGTTTGCACGGAATGGTGACATTACTGGTCTTCAAACAGCATTTTGTAAAAGGCATGGATTATTCTGACGGCCATATCGATAATGATAAATGAAATAAATAATCTAAATATTCAAGATATAACTGAAGCTGTAACAACAAACTTTGAATTATAAATCTGAAAACAATGTTAAATGACTTCTCATAAGGTTTATACGTTTTGGGGGTATTGAAATGAATTTTCGCAGCCAAACTAGGACCGCCCAAACAAACATTAACCGAAATCAAGCTTGCTGACAAGATACACAATTGGAAATGTCATAGAAATAATTTCTTTCACGAAATCAAATTTCTCTCTTTGGTGATGTAATGGATTGAAGTTATCAAGTACTTGTTTAGTTACTCGAATGCGTCATTGATTAATGAGGGATATAAACAATATTAATGTCCACTCAAAATAGCTTGATTTAACAATTCTACGTCACATTTTGTTAATATTAGATACCATTATCTGCTTGGTTCGTCTACCATGTCTATTATTGTTAATGTGTAGCCCCCTGTTAAAATGAATCAAAATTAATTTACTTCAGAATGAAAAGGAAGAAAACATAATGCATAAGTAACTGAGTAGAAACGCTTTGTGTTGGCATAGCCACGACTGAATTATTTGTATGGAGTAGCCCAGAATAATTTTATTATTCAGACGTCATGAATTTTCAATCCCGTTCATTACTTGCGACAGGAATAATTCTCAACTTCTTTTCAAAGAACAATGCACCTCTTCCGCCAACACTGTATAACTAACTTTCGTGCTTAGATGTGAAACAACTTTGACGTCAACATGATAAAAGATGTGTTACAACCTTTTCTTTTAAACGTATTTATGATTTCCAGTCTGCTCTAGAAAGAAAAAATATATACATGCAATGATGTTGATGTAATGTATTGCATTGCTTTCCCATGGCAATTTACGTATTTGTAAAACTCCTTTGGAGTGGAGAAGGTGCTTGTATTATGTGTTATTAAAGCTATAACGAACACGATGGATTGGTAACATGTATCAAGATTAAACATTTTCATCTTGTTAATTTTCTTCTTACTCCTCATTCTTCCCTTGTCTTTTCTTTTCTAGTTTCTCCTTCCTTTCTCTCTTTTCTTTTCCCTTCTTCTTCTTCTTTTTTTCTTCTTCTTCTTTACTTTATCTGTTTTCTTTTTCGTCATCTATTTTCCCTTTTTATTTGTCTCATATTTCTTCATCTTCCCAACCTTCGTCTTCTTTGTTTTTCTTTCTTCTTCATTTACTTGTTCTTTTCTCTCCTTTATTCCACTTTCTGCTATTGCCCATCTAGCATTTTCGTTTTCCCTTTTCTCCCATTGTCCTCTTTAATCATTTTATTTTGTTTATCACTTTAGTATTGTCGTGGGATAAGGGACGAACATGAATTCCTTTTGTCAATATTGGAAGAAGCACGTGTACCGAGGTAACCAAATACGAACCTCATATAAACAACTAATGTAAGACCAATGAAACACTGCTGAAAAATAAAATGAAAGAAAATACGATATATTCGCCTCATGATCGGGAATACTATTTTTTTTCAAAAAACAAGAAATGTCTAATGTGGTGGCTTCTTTTATACATTATAATGAATATGTTTTTAGAGATGAATTCGAAAGTTGTTTATACAATGTGTATCTTTCTCCATAATTATTTTTCAAATCTTCCTTCATAACGTTCGTCAACAACTTCCCTTGAGGTTTTAAAATACTCCTCTGAAGTACATGGCTCGTTATATTTTTATTAGACATGACCTTGAAGGTTTCACGCTTTAGGAATCTGGCTTCTTTGGCGAAAAAATCAAATCTTCTTGCAGAGTCACGCGCTTTACAATTTATAGTTTTACTTCTGTCATGTTTTGTCAGAGATACAGCGCCACCGGATACCTAGCTATCTTGGGTCATTTCAACCCCCAGGGGGCACTTTCATTGACGAGTGGATGCCATGCGTGACAAAAAACACGTAAAAGGTGTCGCTTTTTTAAGATAGGGCACGCTACGTACGTAACGTAATGAGGGTGTCAAAAACAATAAATAATGAAATAAAGGGTATATATTTCGCTAGGAAATCTACGTGTTTACTGTTCAATTTGCGAGGGTATAAGACTAAACTTTTTTTTTGCCCCAACAGTACGTGTATAGGGTCCGATTTGAGTGTGTGGGGTGGTACTAAGCCCTATGAAAGTAAAGGTAAAGCCGACGTCCGTGATCACATCCGTGACATAATAATTCAGATATATCGTTGTACTTGTTTAGGGGATCAATTCAGGGAATACTTTTCAAGGGTACCGTTTTGTTTCCTATACTAGTACTTATTAAGGGTAAGCTTTCATTGGTCAATACTTGTTAACGGGTGCATTTTCAGAACATGGAAAATACTTGTTTAGGGTGCTTTTCGAAACCCCATGGTCACGCATGATATCCACTCGTCAATCGAAGTCCCCCCCCCCCCCCGGTTTCAACCCTGGTTATGCATTTGGGTTACTGTTTGTCAAGAAGAATTAGTTCAGGATATGAAGCGTACAAACACTTCACTCTGTAGACAATCTCTACTAGACATCATTAGTTGCCTTTGGGTCGGTGATTTTGTGGGTCAATGAATGTGAGAGAACGGTGGCAGGATTGTGTTCATGGATTAAATGACATATCAGTTCAGGGGGACAATTTCTTCTCACATTTTGTCTTATTCTTGATGAGACAAAAACTATTAAAAAAATAGAATGAACGGAAAGAGCAATGTCTCGCCAAGAGCTGGGACCTATCCACGGAGGATTAATCTATTGTTACTGGAGGTGCTGAGCATTGTCACAGCATCCCCAGTAACAACAGATAATCCTTCGAGGCCAGGTCCATGGCCAAGAGGTGTCGTAAGTCTTTTATTAGAATGACACGAGGGTTTATTTCGAGAATAATTCGGAAATTCAGCATCTTAAATACTTGTAATTATAATGTTGAGTGGCATTCCAGTGCATGGTATACGCATGTACACATTTAAGACGTAATCCATTCAGCAGCTTTTCAAAACTAGACTGGGATATAAACCCCGAAGAAGATGCGGAAGACATCTGGAAAGAAGGAATACTGTAGGAGTTTATTGATGACGTTGTCACAGCAACTTTCAGTGTGTAGTCATTCCATTTCTCAATTGGTACAACTGGCACATGCTTCTTGACTTGTCAATATTGGATTAAATAGAGAACATTGGTCCAGATGTCGCTTATGATGTATCCCGCTGGTGTGTAGTTAAAATGTTTAGGGTTGGCGTAGTCTTCAAATCATCTAATAGCTACCCTTTAAACTTGACCATGCAGGGCGTGGTATTGATATGAGTCAAGAGCAGGAATTTCATGCCTCCGATATATGGGAGGTATATTTAGGTTTGGCTGAACCAGTTGTGTGCTGACTTCAATTTATTGAACGTAAAAAAAAACAGAATACGCCAGGTGAGTGTGTGTGAGGGGGACAGGGAGTGTGTATGTGGGTGGGTGTGAGTGTATAATTGAGTTGTGTCAAACGTGTATCAATCAGATATGATTATTTACGTCTGGGCCGACCTATGACGTCACCATCTGAAAGACGTGACCAGGGCTCGAACCTCAGCATCAATCTTCTTCTCCTGCCAGTGGTTTTCAGAAATAGGTTACTCTTAAAGAGAATGGAATGGATGATTTCAAAAGCTCTAATCATTTCATAGCTCTTGAATAAGATTTCATAGGTGAATAGCAGGGAAGCCGGTGAGTAAATTAAAATTATGCAAATAAAGTATGAACAGGTTGTTCATTCAATCATATACGTGGGAAAAAATGATCACATAAAACTTCACTTAACTAAATAAGTACAGTCAGTGAGTAACAGCTACTCACTCGTGTTTTAAACTGTAAAAAAATCCTACATAAATAACTAAATTTCCATGTTATAACCATATGGCTCCCCAAAGCTCAACTATGCAAATATAGAAATTAATCACAAGCTTTATAATTCTACGAGTAATACATCCTTCACACAAAATTGTCTGTGCCCACCCCATTATAATGATATTAATGCACCCTGTGGCTAATATTGCTGTTGATATCTTGCTGTCAGGTCCAATACTAGATTACGGTCGATGACATCGTTTGCAATATCCTGTAGATATTTGTACGCCAGGAACATTATCACATTGACTTCTGCAGATCACGAAGATCTATCAAAGCAATGCTCTGTCGAAATGCTCAGTCCGCTGGTCAAAGCACTCTTGGGAATCGTAGGATCCAGTCCTACTTTGTCCGGTAGCATGATACGGATCTATAAAGGTATTTCATCCATATACTTCTCTTTATCATGCATTCATGGAGTTTGAAAGAAGAATACATTACTTCGTAAGTATTCAAAAGCCCGCAAAATCTACTCCAATCACGCTTTAAACTGAAGAACTGAAGGGATTGTGTCAGAAGGGTGTATTATAAACCCCTCAAAAAAGTTTGGAAAACTGATTTTGGTTATTAATTTCTCAAAACTCCAACTGTAAAACTATGCATATTTGATATCATTCAAAAGATCATTTAATTCTCTTTAAAATGATACCACGCTTGTTATGATCATGTCATCACGAAAAGAGCAGGATTCAAAAGTGTTGGATGAGGTCTGAATTGAAAAGCTGGAAAATGAGCAGAAATACTCATAAAGTGTCAATACAGATCATGATTCATTTGTCTATGTCAATAGAGATGAAAATCCATTCAAATCCAGCCCCTGCTTCTTCATTTTTGATATTTTGTTGTGGTTTATGTAGTGATGGTTCTGTGAGATAACAAGGTTTGAAATACCCATGCATGCATGTTTGTTTGTAATGTGTTTGCTTGTGCAGAGGTGTGTTTGATTCCATGTTAATGTTGATTTTAAGGTGCATGAAAGCAAAAGAAACCGCTGAGAAACTCTCTCATCATCACAAAAAAGGAACAGTGACCTTTTTCAATATTGTGTCATTTTTCAACTTTTGAACTTTTGACCTTGCCCCACATTTCAAGGCACCTCCATGTGAACCATGTTCATATCATGTAGGGTAGGTATCATTTTAGAGAGAATTAAATGATCTAGTCATTGGTATCAATTAAAGGTCTTGTTTAACTTTGTGAGCAGCCGATTTAAAAAATTCTCAAACCAAGATGAAACATGTGTATTAGTGCATGTATTAGAACTAATAAACCCTGAAAACAACCATTATTGAGAATGAAAAGCTAAAACTACAAGGCAAACCTTGATTTTGTAAATAGGTGTCTTATAGACGCCTAAATGGTACAGATAAGTGTATGGGATAAAATTAAGATGGTGTTTCCGGTCACTTTATATTTCAATTTTTGAAGCTCTAAATAATTATTTTCGAACACAATTTTTTCTGGGCTTCATTTTTGTAACATATCACAGACACAAGTGACAAGTGTGACCTTCTAGCTCGGATTTTTAAAACTCAAACCAATGTTAACCAATCACTTTAAACATTAATATTCATTATATACCCTTCATGCCCTACCTCAAAATTCGTGAAATGCCACCCTTTTGTACCGTTTTCTGTAATTACTGATTATTCAGTTGTTTCTATCATTATCATGATTGTGATTTAGGAACTCTTGTCCGTTCTATAATAATTCATGATCACAGCAATAACAATTTTTTCTAACTCAAATTGTTTTGTGGAGAAATACTTAAAAAGAGCCTTTAGGATCTAGTACATGTATATATTTCATCTTATTCTACACCCAGGGGTAGAATATAACAAACATCATGAGTCATGTTAAAATTTCTTAATTTTGAAACTTCATAAGTCATGGTTGTTGTGTCAAGAATGTACTGTACATACACCGATGAGCAAGATAAATTGAGAGACAAAATAGACATAAATACAGACATTAGAGACGGAGAGGGCAGTGAGGAGAAAAACAAATAGAGATGGGAGATAAGTAAGCGATATGATTACAAGTCCACATTTCACATATTCGTGCAGATCCTCTCGATGATGTAAATAATCGAATGTAATACTGAAGAAACGTGTTAGAACATTCGCCTTTACAGGTGCTGTTATAATCCTCTCAGACTTTAGAACTATATGAAGAGGCGATTCTGTAAGGATGATACGTGTGACATGGCGTCGTCAATATGTCGTGATAAACAGCAATGTAATCTTGATTTAAGAGAACTAAACTGAATCAACTTCAACATGTTTACACTTCCGCTATATCTGACATTGGGCTACAGAAGAGCAATGAGTTTTTTTTCACACAGTTAGAAAAACAATAATATACACATTATAGGTAGGTTCTCGATCGCAGGCATTACTAGAAAGGTCATGCTGAATATACAATGAGTAAGACATGTAAAATGATATTTTAAAGAATGGTCAAGTGCCCATTTACTCAATCTGAATGTATTACATAGCAAAGACAGCCCCTCATATTGAATTAATTCATATATATGTTTCGCTTCGCAGATAAATGTGTGCATAAAAAAGCCTCTTATATTTAATTAATTCATATATATGTTTCGCTTCGCAGATAAACGTATGCATATATCATTTTTATATAAAGTACATGTACATATTTTTCACATCAGAAGAGGGGCGCCTTTTTATGAAAGGACTTGTCGAATGGAACATCCGACAAGTCCTGTTTAATCCGATAGTTACCATAGAAACAACGCTTCTCAGTCAAAGTTCTCAGATCTGCAAACCTGTCAGATAGAAAATGTTGATAAACCGTTCTACAGGAGACAAGAGGCATCAAAATAATCCATCGGTTGGTGAAGCAAGATACAAACATAATCCTGAAGAAACATTTGTTTTGACAGAGGGCTTTTATTTCCTAATTAATGGAAACAATACTTTAGATAGTCTTCAAAGCAAACAAATCTCAATGAAATGACGACCGTTGTCTATTCTTCTACGGAATAGCGCCTTTGGAACGAGCGATCTTGAATCATCGCCAAGTGGGTATATTAATTTTAAGCTCCTATGTCATATGACTCACATTGATAATATATATTTTAATGATTTAAATCTCCCAATAGAATGATTTTTGTTGGAGCAGACGACATTTGTTTTGCGATTATACCGTGACTGAAGAGTAGATATCGATCACCATTCTGAAATATGAGTTCATTTGCTCCGCGGGCCGCGTGAACATGATGAATACTCGTTTACAGATGTGGAAGAGTCACATTGTTCGTATACTTGGATGTTTTTTTTTTCAAACATGCGTTAGCAAGGAAGTTATCATATATCAGAGTTCTCCATCTAATAATGATATGCCGATGTAAAGTTTTAGAAACGAAGTATAGTTTGGAATTGGTCACATACAAATAAGCCAGTTCGTAGATCCTTTCTGCGCATGATCAAAAGATTCTACACATGATCAGAAGAAGGTCATTTGTACTAAAGTGACATGGTGGTTTAAAATCTAATGAGATAAGCACCAACTTTGATGTCTTGATTATTCATATATTCTTTTGAATTGTCGTTTTAGTTTACATCCACAAAAAACAACAATGCGTCCACGAACGACTGGTATTTCAAAGTTTGTCAAGTACATTTTGCAACATGCTAAGATATGCATTAAAAGTAGGAATGCAACAAATACCTTCATTAAGTGTTCATCGGTGTGCTATTCTATTTACCTGGTCTATTCAATTTTTTCATCGTGCTATGTAAGGCAAGCTTATGTAATATCTTGCTTTGAAATCTGCCTATCATGGTGAAAGAAATGAAAGGTCATTTAACCAAAATTGTCCATGAAGTAACTACGAACTGGTCTATTGTGATGGTTTCTCAAAGCTCAAAGGAGTTTCGGCTATTTGCTCTTGTGACTTTGGTATCCGTTCTAACCTGACTTTTTAATCTGACGTACGTTTGCTTGATGATACAGATTTATTTAATGTTATAAATAACGTTAACAAATTAATGCAAATCCAATTTAAATCATTGGTTGTTTGCGAAAAATTTCCTTAATCAATAAGTCAACAAATAATCACATGAATTCTAGAATATCGTACTTGGATGTTCATTTTTTCAGTCATGTAGACATGCGTCGGCATGGAAGTTATGATATATCAGAGTTCTCGATCTAATAAATAATGATATGCCAAAGCATAGTTTTAGAAACGAAGTATAGTTTGGAAATGGTCATATCTAAACTGTCTAAAATATCTTTTAGACAGTATCCAGTATAGATGTAGCTTGTAAGTGTTGTCAATTGATCTACTGTGTAAACGCTGTGACAGTGTACTATGTATAACGTTCCTAAATTCCTTATTCATTAATAACACAAGAGAACCTCCATTAGATTTTTTACGAATTGTTTTATTTTTAACACTGTCACGAGCGAAACTGCTCTAATTAACTTATTAATCTACAGGCTACTTAACCACCCTGAATAAAAGACCAAAGGATATTCAAGATATAAGTGAAGTGATCAATTTAATGTCACAAAATATAATAAGTCGTTTACATTGAATCGTTGAGAACATAAGTATAATTGCAAACAGATATTCAATAAATCATTTCACATAGAGAAGGAGTATAATCATCATTGACTGTCCCAAGTTTATGGGAAGAGATTGATCTGGAAATAGGCCTTTAAATTATGTTACCGAAAATCTTGGAAAGTTTATCGATTGCTTGATCAAACCTTCAATCGGGTAAATGCGGAGTTCGAAACAGAAGAGATCGACAAACCACGACGACTACGAAGATTGGACGATTATGACGAGGAACAAGTATGCCGATGATCGACGACGACGACGAAGAACACGACTGACGTTATCAGCGAAGACACGTGTCCTTGAAGAATGAAGAACAAGAGTTGAGTTGAAGCTCTAACTTGGAAGAATTACGGTCGAGTCCGACGAACAATAGCTTCGGTTGACTGAAGTGAGTCATTCCCCCGAATGACATTGTGACTCATGACCTGGACATAGAGGGTAGGTGCTACCCTGACCTACATTGACTCCACATTGACTCTGGGCTGACCCTAGGTTGACAGCCGTCTAAAATAGGAATAGACCAAATACTTAACAGCAAAGGCCCTAACAATATTCTATTCACAAAGATATCAGCTTATCAAAATTAGCTTTCATATTTATTATCAAAGTAAATGAATAACAAGCTTCTATTAGCCAGCTCACTCTCACTTTTGATTTCGGAGAAGAAGGTCCAATTTGGGGTGTTTCCTAACCAAGGAAAAGGGCGTGTGCCACCCTACCCAGTGCAGGGAGGTTCCTTTCTACTCGATGCCGAATTGTAAGTAATGTTTGGTTCATACGTTTTAATATTAATACAATTCTTATGCTTAATATGGCATGTCTGTTTTCAGAAAGAAAGACAGATTTACATATATATATATTCTGCTCATTTTGTCACCAAATGACATCTTACTCCAGTCTTCAATGTGAATATAATTATCCTTACTAAAATGAACAAAGTTGTATTTTTGAAGTTTGTTAAAGTCAATTATATAATTGATCTACGATTCAGAGAGAGAAATAATTATATTAGATTTCTCAACTGTTATGTATTTTCTTGACTATCAGAAAGCTTATGCTAATAGAAGCTTGTTATTCATTTACTTTGATAATAAATATGAAAGCTAATTTTGATAAGCTGATATCTTTGTGAATAGAATATTGTTAGGGCCTTTGCTGTTAAGTATTTGGTCTATTCCTATTTTAGACGGCTGTCAACCTAGGGTCAGCCCAGAGTCAATGTGGAGTCAATGTAGGTCAGGGTAGCACCTACCCTCTATGTCCAGGTCATGAGTCACAATGTCATTCGAGGGGAATGACTCACTTCAGTCAACCGAAGCTATTGTTCGTCGGACTCGACCGTAATTCTTCCAAGTTAGAGCTTCAACTCAACTCTTGTTCTTCATTCTTCAAGGACACGTGTCTTCGCTGATGACGTCAGTCGTGTTCTTCGTCGTCGTCGTCGATCATCGGCATACTTGTTCCTCGTCATAATCGTCCAATCTTCGTAGTCGTCGTGGTTTGTCGATCTCTTCTGTTTCGAACTCCGCATTTACCCGATTGAAGGTTTGATCAAGCAATCGATAAACTTTCCAAGATTTTCGGTAACATAATTTAAAGGCCTATTTCCAGATCAATCTCTTCCCATAAACTTGGGACAGTCAATGATGATTATACTCCTTCTCTATATGAAATGATTTATTGAATATCTGTTTGCAATTATACTTATGTTCTCAACGATTCAATGTAAACGACTTATTATATTTTGGGACATTAAATTGATCACTTCATTTATATCTTGAATATCCTTTGGTCTTTTATTCAGGGTGGTTAAGTAGCCTGTAGATTAATAAGTTAATTAGAGCAGTTTCGCTCGTGACAAACACATTTTATGTAGATGAGTTCTAAAAAGTGACTAAACTAATATTTTATTAAACTTGCCTGAATGTACCACAATTGAATTTCTGCGCAGTGTTGGCCTGAATACATCAAAGTATATATTCGAAACAAGCATGGTGTGTGATATTATATTCGATGGTGCTTAGAAGGTGTTAGTTTCCAAGGCTGCTAATAGGAACAACGTATGAACATAAACATGTTCGTTGCCTTTGGGGAAATCTATGGATTACAGTTTTGTGAAACTAACCCAAATAAAAGTGGTTGCTGCTGGCGAAAATCTTTCTGTTTTAGAATGTTAAGTTTGGAATTCAAGATATTTAAAATGCCCTTAGTTGAAAATCATTTCGCCTGTTTGGTCTCGTTTGTTGAAAACAAAGTATAAGCAGATATATATATATATAGAGAGAGAGAGAGAGATAGAGAAAGTAAGGAAGAGGGTGGAATTCATGATGAAAGAGGAGTTATTGAGGAGAAAAAATGAAGGGCACTTAATTTTTCGAACGGTATTATTTCCCTTTTTGGCGATCTTACGTTCACCGAATAAGAATGTAATATGTGACAGAACTTGACTTATTCTTTACCTGAAGTCTATCCAAAAATAGAAGGTTTAGAAAAACAATAGATAAGTGATAATAGATCTAGGTGTAATAAGTGCTAAAATGAAGAATGAACAGTCATAAAGGAAATGAGTATTCTTACGTAGACATCGGTAAGTATTTACGTACATACAGCTACTTGTCAAAGGAATTAAGTGCGTAAATGGTGTCATGAGCTGTAATATTAGTCCTCTTGATTCCATAAGCGATTGTTTGAGTTTTGAATGACACTACACTCTAAAAAAGAACGTGTATAGTGACTGCACTTCGGAGTGCTAGTTCAATTTTGAACGAGAAAAATCAGCTCTCCGAAGTGCAGTCACGATACACGCTCTTTAAGAGCTAAATTAGCTCTACGTAGCTCTTCGTTACAGTTGCAAAACAAAAATAGAGAGATAAAATGTACTTGTATTTTTTTAATTATCAGAAGATACAGAATATATAACTCTATAATCATGACAAGCATTTTATAATTCTGTCAAATCCAGATTACTTTCATAAATGATGAACTTTGAAGGAAAAAAATCTTACGAAACAAAACCAGACCATACCTGACAACGATAGCATGATTAGTGTACGATTATTAGCAGATAATATACATGTTTTCCTCTTTACTTGCCAACAATAATTTTTCTTCTCATTTTATAGTGCCATACTGATAGCTTGGGTAACACTCAAAACCACTATTCTTGGATGATCTCTCTCTCTCTCTCTCATTTATCCCCTTTCGTTCCATTCTCTCGTGACAATACGCTTTATGATTTTTAAGACATCTCATTAGGCAATGTTATTTTTTTAAATTTTATTCCAATCTGTCATACTTTGAGAAGCCCACAATATACAAGCTTTGCTTTCCAGTTGGACTCTCCATTTTCCCAAATTATACATCATTTGTATGTATTTTTTATAAATTAAGTTGCTTTAGTATATTGTTTATGGCATTGACTTTGTAAGGTTGTATTTACTTTGTTTGTACTTTGTTGAAAATGAGACAAATGTAAAGAAATGAAGGCCAACACCACCACCCCGGGTAACTCTCAAAATCAATATACTTGGAAAATGGAGGCCAACGCCCCTCCCCCCACCCCCCTCCCAGGAGCATCGCACCCGTGTGCTACCCCATGATGTCACTGGTTTGCAGTGTCGCAGGGACGGCATGCACTCTTTCTATGATGTACATGTTTATTAGATCTAGGACTGGGAGAAGGGGAATAAGAGTAAATAATATACTGTCGTTATGTCAAGTCGGGTTTTTTTTACGTTCGTCTGTAACCACCGAAGAAAGGTTATTTCACTCTCGATGATGTACCTACTGCATCAAGTAGCGTAGCATGATTGTGCTCTCCTCGTTTTGCTGAAAACAACAATTGAGGAAAGAGAGGAAAGGCGGATATAAAACATACAATTTACAAGTTAGGCTAATATATTTACTTCAAATTGTGTCATCTTAAGTTGTACTTCTTTAAAATTCGTTTTCGCTAAGTAACACAAATGTATTTTTCACTTTCCTCATTACACACTCAACAAAAAAATGAAGTGCTAATTTAGCTCTTAAAGAGCGTGTATAGTGACTGCACTTTGGAGTGCTCATTTGTCTAGTTCAAATTTGAACGAGAACAATCAGCACTCCGAAGTGAAGTCACTACAGTGTGTATAAAAAAACGGGACAGTTTTTAATAGTCTATAACAAAATTGATTCAAATCATTATATCTATTTTTTGATGTTAATAGATGCTCTGAGATCTTATCTTTGAAATGCCATTTAAAAAAATAAATATTCTTCCTGCTTGAGCGAACACGCGACGTTTTTGTCGGGGGTTCAAAAAAGGGCTTGGGCCAAAATTGCAGAAATGAGAAATGTGATGATTAGATTTTTGACTAATCAGCAGACTTCCTCTTATTTTTTTCTTATCTTTGCCATACTTTTCGACTTATCCTGTCATTTAAAAATTTATTTATGTACCTGAATTATTTTGTTTTTCATTTACACTTCTTGACCTTTGAATTTGAAGTAAGAAAAGAAGACTTTTTGTCAACCCAAGTAAGAAGATTTGCATTATTAATTGGGAGAATTTGTAATTATTCAAATCCTTTTATTACTGGTATGTGAAACAAATTATGTGATGGTACCTATAAAAGACATGAATCCTATTTCCAAGGGGTTATTGAATCCTTCACCAAGTTTAATTATGTGCTTGACAGGACAAACAGGTCGTAATGGCAATGGTGTATTGAGTCAATTTCGAAGGGGCAAGATATGGCAGATCAGGTAAAATGTATTAAAAGGTTGTGAAGCGAGCAAGCAAAAATTTCCACTATTTTATTAAAATATCAAATTTGTGATTTTGACATAATATTCAGTAAATAATATCATATTTCAATTTCTATGTTTTCTGTTATTTTCCTTTCCACTTTTTTATTTCTTGGTCATGATTTTTTTTTAATTGGGGGGATCACCCCGAGCCCCCACCCATCAGTATGCCACTGGACATAGGCACTATAACCTTTGTAGCACACAGTGAAAGGAATATTTAAAAAAAAATCTCTTCCATACTTCGGTTAAAAAAAAATTGTTCTTGCCTAAAGAATGAATATTCAAAGCTAAAAGAGCATATTAAAACAGATCTATTCAAGCAAATAAGAAGATATGAAAATGAATTTTGACCACATAATTCGAAAATTGTGGCACAGATAATAAAAAAGTTAAGAGGAAGTCTACTGATTAGCAAGAAGTTCGACCATCATATTTATCATTTTACCCCATTTCGGCGCAAGTCTCTTTTTTAATCCCAGACAAAAACATTCCGTGTTCGCTCAAGCATGAACGAAACTATATTATTTTAATGGCATTTGAAGGATAAGACTTCAGAGCACCTATTGACCCCAAAATATAGAGATCACAATTTGAAAAAAAAATTATAGACTTTTCAAATCTGCCCCGTTTTTTATACGCACTGTATACACGCTCTTTAAGAGCTAAATTAGCGCTTCGTTTTTAGAGTGCATGCATATTGCTGTCTTCCTTTCATCATGGTTTCTCTCTTCATTTTTTCTTTCCTTTATTCTTTCGTTCGTTTTTACCATGTTTTTTATTTTCTTGTGTGATTCATTTTTTTTTGTTCATGCTTTGGCCTTGTCAGAATGAAAATGGTGCGATGTGAATTGTAAAATTATTGAGAACACTCTTTTGGCATTTCTTGAATATTGTAATGTGTTTTTTTATTCAATATCAATTACGAAAAAAGGTTTGCAGGAATAATAATAATATATTGCGCACATATTCACCTTGTTAGGTGCTCAAGGCGCTCTTATATTACCCGGCTAAGCTAGGCGTTCACAGCGCACACAGCTTCTTGAGGAATTACTTCCCACCGGTACCCATTTACCTCACCTGGGTTGAGTGCAGCAAATTTTGGATCAGTTTCTTGCTGAAGGAATTTACGCCATGGCTGGGACTCGAACCCACGACCCTCTGTTTCAAAGTCCGGAGACTAATCCACTGGGCCACAACGCTCCACATATCTATGAAATATCTATGAAACAATGTTCCCACTCTCTTTGCCTCGTCAATACCCACTTCACATTTTATGCAATGCCATTTCATTTTGTTAATTCAGTTATCATCAATGGCCAATTAGCCCGTAATTGTTCCGTGTAATTATTGTTCCTATGGCACCACATTTATGATGGAATAAGGATCTGTAAGTAAGGATACCCCCAATATATAAATATATATATATGTATATATATGTATATATATATATATATATATGTATATATATATATGTATATATACATATATATATATATATTTATATATATATATATATATATTCATTTATTTATATATATATATATACATATATATTATTTTTCTTTAGACAAAAAAAAACATTCAAGCACGAGAAAGAAATAAGAACAAATCAATTCATTCACTTATGAAATCTTTTTGACATTATTCTAAAATAGATTCATTATGTATACACTAGACATGCGAGAGGTTCACTGGGTACAAATCATCGCTTCGAGAAAGAATTTAATCTTAAATCTCTACGATTTCTTTTTAGTGTTGATTGGCTGATTTGTTTATTTATAAATTATCATCCACATTAACATATTTTGACAAGGGAATTTTGGAGGGATCGGGAACTCCCCATTATATTTATATTTTGATTTTCTAATAATCTTCTATTATTTTCAAAGGCATATTTTTGTGAAATCATTCTATTTCAAATTCTATAAATTGTTTGACCTATTCTTTTTTCATTCCTAAAAAATCTCCACATAATCTATAGATTTGAATAAAGGCGGATCTGGGCACTAGTACTTGCGCACCTATAGATTAAAGATTGAGCATGCGCAGACCAGCTTCAGTTTCCCTGGTTGTAAATCACATGACGGAGAGACAGGAAAGGCGCATCGCATAGGCATAGGCCTATCAGAAAGGCAGAATCAAAATCAAAATCCTGAAAAGGTGGTAGATGAGGAGCTAGATCACTGAATGTTGTATATTGCAGCCTGTACTAAGGTTCTGCCAGGGCCTTCTAAGTCGTTAAATGTCAAAATGAGCGATTGGTTTAGGTGTGAAAAGAGGAAGTCATTGCCATTGGCATCCTATTGCATATAGTTGCAGAGGAATTTTCATAAAATTGAACTTATTTGATCATTATGAAATTGCAATTCGTTCTAATATGTATTTTGCATAATATTTGAGGTAACATTGGTGACTTAATCCTTCACAGTATATAACGCTATGAAATGAATATGAAATACTGTATATGCCTAAGGATTTTTTTTTTTTGGGGGGGGTGCTTGTGGAATCGTAAAAAAGTTTTAAATTTGCAAAAAGAATATGTTACCAATATTTTATGTTTGTATGGTCATTTCGTCTTGTGGACATAGTTGATAAGGTAGAAATTCCGGCTGGGCTTTAGAGTAACGTCCGACCTGCCTTTATGTTGGTTTTGACTAAAGCAGAACAAAAATAAAAACAATCGTCATGTTGATAAAGGCTTTACATCGTTATGCCATGGATTGTAAGGATTTTTCATATATCTAGCGTGTATATACGTCAAATACAGGTGAATTTGTATACAACCAGGAAAGATGAATTACAATTTTGTCAATATCGCCATAACATCAATCACTGGCGGTAACAGTGGTAATAGGGCTAAGCAGCCAATTATAAAAATTAAAATCTCCATAGTTACTATAATGCCGAAGTAACCGAGCCCAAGTTGTTAAGAAACGAGCCCCAGTTCTACCTTCACTTTCGTTTTCTCCAAAACTCTGGACCTGCATTTTTTTGTACACATTTTTTTTCGCACTGGCCCACAAAATCGTATCCTTGTTCTCATCGTCTACGTGTGTATAGCTTATGGGTGGGTCACATGATCACGTGACCCTCAGGCATTACAGGTCATATTACCTAAATTCAAGTAATTATCCCCAAACATCTGCATCCCGTTTAATAACAAAAGTGAAATTAATATTTCCCTTAAGGCCGAAGGAGCAGTTTATACATCGTGATCAGCGTCATACCTCACGCCAGTTTTATTTCCATCTCCATGTAGAGTGATGTCATTTTAGGCAAATTCATTCTCCTCCCTGGGGTGTTGCTATAAAGTAATCCTCTCTCATTTGATTAAAATGTAAAATTTTCACTCCAACGTTTTTTCTTTGAATATTCTAACGATTTATCGGCATGATAAATGATGTATAATGAAAGGCTTTATGTATTTCAATGAGCATATATTGTTCCATCCTGCAAGCACCGCAAAATACACAGAAAGGCAGAATGGCATGTAAACATTTGCATGTTATAAAAGAAATTACAAAAATATGCAAGTGGAAAAAAATTATACAGATAAAAATGAAAATATATCGTAATGATATGTTAGATCATCTATGTGTATAGGCCTACCGTTGTGTTTTCCAAAAACGATTTTATGTCAAGAATAAAACGCTTTAAAGTTTACCATACGTAAGTCTCAACTAGTATTGCCATTTTCCGAAATTCTGTTGCTCGCACAAAATCTAACATGATAAAAAAAGTGTTTCATTTGATATGTGTATTGGGTAACGAATTATTTCTAACGGGTTAAAAAGAAACAAAATAAAGAAGGATATATCTCCTTATGAATTCAGCATGAATCTAGCAGATGTTCATGAGAAACACGATGTCTCAACATTTCTGTTTTAAATTTCAATTTTACGGTGATCAAAATAAGACGGTTAATGGGCATGATTATTTTCAACTCAAGACCAACGAGATTTGGTGATTCTTCATTTTCCACACATCTCGCGGTATCTTTGATGAATTATTACCATGCCGGATAGGACGTATTTTATTGGCCTTGGGGGTCATTGTCTTTGTCGCCATATTAACATTGATTTGGAATCTGACTTTCAGTAATGTCTTCCCCAAAGGTAACATTCATTTTACATTAAAAGCCATAAAGCTGTCGAATGGGCTCGTTAAGATACTTACAAAGACCTTCAGAATCATTTTTGTTTTTGTTGTTAGATCGGTTGTAAGTCAGTGAGAGTACTGCATTAACTATAAAGGGAATGGGTTGATGGGGTCAAAAGATGAAAATCCATAATTCATTGTTCGAACCAGACATGAATGAAATACTCCGAAAATTTGCCTTGCCCAATTGATCGTGGGCCCGGCAGCACTCTGTGCAGCGCCAGATCGACGAGTCTCTATCGTTAGAATCGTTGGACGCCAAAACAGGGTAGCAGCATGGACCTATAGGTCCATGGTATATAGCAGCAACTTCCTTCTTTTAACGTCTTTTGGTCTGACGCGGCTGGGGTTTGAACTCCCGACCTCCCGGTTGTGAGACGGACGCTGTACCAACTGACCCAACTCACCGGTTTATCTTATGATAAAAGAGAAAATAAATCCATAGACATACTTTTGAAAAAAAAATAACAAACAAACAGAATGGGCGTCAGTGAAAAATCAAGAAGAGTTGTTTATTACTTGAATATATATTTCGCAGAAATTAAGAAATGAAGGTCATGATTGTAACCTTCTCATTCATCTCACCCTTCTAATAATCAACATTCTGGCTATGTATCATTGCTTCTTTAAGCCAGTGATCTTCGTACATAACTCCTAAACGATTAAATGGGGGCCTCAATCAAAAATGTCAATGCAATGAAATTAATTTTCTGACGTTTGAAATGATTTTCCCATTATTTTAAAAGCCACCCCGTCCCCTCCTCCTCCCGCTGCTCATGTAAGTTTTGAGAAAATATTTGTAAGAAATATGTATTATGTGTGTTACGGGATAATGCTACTGGTAAATGATAATGAGAGAGCTCGAATGCATTAATTATATTGTGCTATATTGAGATTGTAAATGTGCACAAAAACATTATATAACGTTTCCTTTGCTTTAGAATGATATTACCCATACTATAATATTCTAATTTAAAGTCAAAGTAAGTTATATTTCGCACAAGCGGGTAGCTTCTTTACTGGACTTCAAGATTATATTCAATGTGTAAGTATTGCATGGATTCTTCGGGTTTGCAGACCTGGAATAAATGGTCCTCAGATAAAGCTCATCCATATTCTAAAACAGGAAGAAGAATTATGATAGCGTGAAATAATTTCTTGTAACATATGTAACATAATAGACTTGAATCATGTTGGGAGTTTACAGAGTATAACAGTTTTAAAAATTGAAATGGTTTATTAATGCCTCGATTGGATTCGGGAGTCTACATTTTACACTCTGTTGATGGCGAGTTCAAAGATGCAAACTTAAAACTGCCTACAAAAGTTCAGAATATGCTAGACCATTAAAAAAATATTTCCGTCGATCCATTAGTATTGTTGTTGCCAAATATTCATGTCCTTAAATTAATGGGAAGTAGAAATATCGGTCACCAGTATTGATAATGGGGACATCTTCAATCTTTTTTTTATATCGAGAAAGAAATCAAAATAACGATTGGTGTACAGATGATCCTGGATTAAAGTCCCATTAATATGAATATACGTTTTTCAGTTTCACAATTTCAAATATTTTCTGCAGCGAGGAACGTTCTCATAATCTTGAAAGATGCATTTCAATGATCCCCCTTTCGCCTTAAAAAAGAAAATATAGACTCTAAATGATTTTTTTAGAATAGTAAGAAAGAGATGCGAGAGGAAAATGTGAGTTTGGAACAATCATGTAATTCTGTAAGAGAGTTGGTAAGAGATTTGATGTTATTTTTACTCTATTCCGAGACAAAAAGTGTATTTAAATGAATGGTCCGGGCTGAAAATATTTATATCTACATTGTAAATAAATAGAGTAAAATTTACAGAGCAAAACGCTGAAAATTTCATCAAAATCGGATAACAAATAACGAAATTATTGTATTTTAAATTTTATCAATAATTTGTGAAAACAGTTATTATGCACATCGTCATTAATATTCATTAGGTGGGTTGATGATGTCAGATCCCACTTTTCGTGTTCTTATGTTATTACATGAAATCATAAATGTTTCATTTTTTCATACAATGTCATGTGTAAATGATGTGTCTCCATTATGATGAAATAAGTTGCGGCAATAAATAACTAATGCACTTAATCAGTTGTCAATCCACTTGTCTTAGTTCTTGGTAGAATTTTTTTAATAAACCTAAATTCATGTAATAAAATACAACCGAACCAGTGGGGATATGACATCATCAACCCACCTAATGAATATTTATGAAGACATGCCTAGAAGTGTTTCACCAGAATAATGCACCTCTTTAAAACTCAATAATTTTTTTTATTTGCTATACTAAATTTTGATGAAAAATTTCAGAAATTTGCTCTGTGAATTTTAATATATTCATTGAGATATAAATATTTCCACCCTGGACTATCCCTTTAAACGAAGTCCTTATGACCGGTCACAATAAATCAGGTCAAATGGACTATTTTCGTCATTTGGTGTTTTTTGTTGTTTTTTTTTTTTGGAGGAGGTAGTTGAACGGTGGTACTGGACAAACTGTCAGTGAGGGGTGTAACAATGTCTTTTAGTTGACTCACCAGACAAACAAATCTGGTAAACTGAAGTTACATGACATAGTTTGAAATAAGCGAGTTAATAAAATAATGAGAAAATAGAGAAGTGTAATGGTTATGTTATTTTTTTCTGCAAGGCATTTTGGGATGTGACCCCAACCCTCGAATTTCCAAATTTGTAAAACAGCCTATGTGAAAGAGTCGTCTCGTCCTCCATACACTGTAAAAAAGTGTTAATTTAGTCCTTACAGTGCTTTTATAGTTACTACACTACGAGTGCTGATTGTCTAGTTTAAATTTAAACTAGAAAATCAACACTCGTGGTGCAGTCACTATACAAGCACTGTAAGGGCTAAATTAGCACTTCATTTTTTTTACAGTGTAGAGAGACCATGGATGGAGAGACAAACAAAACCTCACGAAACTGCAGAACCAATCCATGCCGTCATTATCAAGGGAAATGCTTTCACTTCAGCGGAAGTAGCCCACCTTTAATTACCCGAAACACGACACCGGAGCATCTTCAAATGTTTGTAAGATCTGATGGCCGATTGTCATGACGTGTGTCGCATTACTTCAGTTTATTTATTTTGATGTGCGTAATACGAAAGGCGCCAATATCTTCTGCAGATTTTGGGATACCTTGCTATTTGCTTTGATGAGTTTTCGCTCCGTAACGCACGGAGGGTTTAAGGACACAGTAAATGTGTTGAAAATGCCAGTCTCAAGACAAAGAACAGCTGGGAGATCTTTGCCGAAAATTGATGTACCTGGGGGCCGTTTCATAAAGCTGTTCGTAAGTTAAGAGCGACTTTAAGAACGACTGGTGATCCTTTCTTTTGGTAAATGGTATACATGGTACACATAGGCGATGATGGTTTAGCGCGTAAGAAAAGATCACCAGTCGTTCTTAAAGTCACTCTTAACTTAC
The DNA here is from genome assembly GCF_018143015.1 of Lytechinus variegatus. Classification (NCBI taxonomy): domain Eukaryota; kingdom Metazoa; phylum Echinodermata; class Echinoidea; order Temnopleuroida; family Toxopneustidae; genus Lytechinus; species Lytechinus variegatus. The sequence goes on along the minus strand of NC_054744.1, from coordinate 41,468,975 downwards.
GAACAGCTTTATTAAACATCCAACGGGACAGCAATTTCTTCCTAACTTTCGGAGCTGACAAGAAAGTTAAATTTTAAACATGCAATGAACTGCTGAAAACCTACACGGCTGTTTAATCTCACCACATGTTTTTCATGCACTCTTCCTTTTTAAATTGGACTAATTTTAACTAATCGCAAATCAATTAAACATTTTTAATGTGTAATAAATAGGATAATGAGTTCAGGTACGTTGTTTTAATCATGTTTCTATTTCAAACATTGTGTAATTCGAAAACATGTCTTCATCACTTCCCCAGATTTACTTAAAAATTAAACGCGCCTTAAAAAAAACACACACAGGCACGAGCACACCATTACACTTTCGTTTGAAGATATAGCTATTTGTCCCCTGATAAGGTTACACTGACCTACAAAACAAATAAACACTGAAACACGTGTGAAATAATATAATGATAACGGTATGTGACCATCGTATGTCATTAATCTTCATTAAAAACTCTTTCCCTCCAAGGTTAATGTGTAAGACGATAAGAAAGCAACGGACGTCGCTTGAAATTAAATAATTAATTCAAAATTCTAGGGTTGAATCCCTTGAGCGAAACATCATTCCTTTCTCATTACAGAAGCGACAGTTCTCTTTCTGATGACACTACCATCATTGCCATTCGATGATGCACTGAGAGGAGAGGGCCATCACTATCATCATTAATGCAAAGGGGGCCTATATACTCTTTATTTACCCGTGTTGGTGGCCCTCCTATAGCAATATGAAATAGGGGGCCGCTTTACCAAACTGCCATTCACAACGTATTAAAAAGAATTATTCGCCTACAAACGACTGTTTGCAAGGGGAGGGGCGAGAATAATTATGTAAAGTATTTGAAAATAATTACGTAAGTGAGCGAGCGAGGCCGGGGAACGGGGCTAAAACTGGCTATCAAAAGAATACACACAATGTTTATTTTAACACGGTCTCCACCTGATAAATGAAACAGTGGAAGATCCTCAATAACTTTACAAGTTATTATGAAAATGTATATATGTTTTGTACGAATTGAGCAAGTTTAATTCAAATAGCAAATGTATCGCTACGACCAATACAAATTCTGGCAAATAGATTTCCAGCAAGTGTGTAATTACTTCGAACAATGGTATATAAAGATGAGGCACATGTTGCCTTAAAGTAAGAAATTGATGATTTCCAATCTACGTGTTGGGATATTTTCGAGGCAGGTTGATGATAAGTCTTTTTTTATTTGTATGATATTAATGTAACAACAGGGCAATGAATAGGTAGGCCTACATACCGTTCAACCCGCGTATCTCTGGGAACAGCTTTTGACATGACTGTTTACATTTTTATCGTCTTGGAGCAGAAGAGCGTAAAAAAAACAAGTTCGTTGATGTTGTGCTATATACTGTAGATATACAGCATTATAATGACTAGCGATTTATAAATGCGATCAGATGATGTGATAGTATACTGGAGTCCCCCCCCCCCACAAAAATGAAATAATTAAAGAGATGTAAAAAATAATACAGAATGGACAAATCAATAAGTACATATGAACAAATTGAATAAATAAATATGGATTAGATAAATGAATGAAAATGAATTCATACACTAAAAATAAATTTAAAAAAATAAGTAAAGGAATAAAAAGAATAGATGAAACAATGGATCAAAAGATATAGCAAACAGGGCATCTTTACAAAAGGAAGTTTTAATCAGAACGCAAGACCTACACGGGGTTGCTTATATATCTTTTTGAACAAGATCATCGGAGAAGGAAATGCAAAAACTCGAAGTGGGCTCAATCGATATCCGGTGAATAGGAAGAGAAGAAAATAATAACGGGACAAAATCAACCCCTGAGTGACTGCCGCCCACCACCCTCTCATTCAATTTGATGGGAAAAATGCTCAAAAACAAAGATAATCGATAAGCATAATGGCACTTGTAGTCGATTGGCTTGGATCCGTTACATGCTGCTACCCTTTCTGCGACGACACGAAACTGTGAAGTAGGCTAGAGAAGTAGATAAGCCCATAAAGGAAATATAATAGAAAACCTGCGAGAAAGATAACATAAATATTAGATAAGGAAAGCTGAATAGACAAAGGTAATGCTACTCTGGTGCCGATTATTCCTTTGAGGTCTCGTCATGTTTTTAATAGATAGATAGATAAATAGATAGATAGATAAATAGATAGATAGATAGATAAATAAATAAACTTATAAATGGATGGATGGGCGGACGAAAGGAAATATGGGTAAGTTGATGGAAACTGAAATAACAATGGGAGGAAGAAAGAAAAGAGAAAGAAAAATGACATGAAACACAGTACTGCAGATATTCTTTTCAAAAAAGCTGTCAGGTACCAAAATCATCAAATTCCTGTGGAAAATTCCGATAGAAACTTGTTTTTCCCCATAGCACTTACATGACTAATATGTTTGTATTTGAATTTTTGAACAGTGTCGCCTCACGTTTGTCTAGACAGTAGGTCTTTAAAGTAATTTAAGGAGTTTACGAGAAAATGTCTTCAAATTTATCAAAATTGTTGACTCCTTTGCTTGAAGCCCAAAACTGTTAAAAATCCCGACACACGACCCCGTCCTTCCCCAAGAAATCAATGAAGATGACTTGCGCAGGAACATTATTGAAAGACGGAAAAAGAGACGGTTAAATAAAAAAATAAATGAAACCTCCCCTCCATTTAAGGTCTGCTGAGTAATATCCTTTGCTGACAGGGGTAAATGTCGCAGCAAAACTACCTTTCGAATATGCTTTTCAGAGATGAAAGTTAGATAAATGTTAAAGGAAATATCAGACCAGTAAATCAATTTAACTAAAAAATACCTATTTCGAATATGCTTTTCAGAGATGAAAGTTAGATAAATCATGTAAATGTTAAAGTAGGTTTATTTGGTAATGCTACAGTAAATTATTATAATAAATTTGTCGTAAGACACCAGAATCATGATCAGCAAACTAACAATATATATTCTTCCTACATTACGTTTCTAATAAAAATGAAATAAAACTTACATATTTAAAAACAACATGTAAGAAATATTCCTACCGCACCTTTAATTTCTTCGTTAAAGTAATCTTGTAATACAACGAAAATATATTGAATATACATCACTAATGCTGTTATTATTTTATTTATTTTTATCATTAATTCTAGGGGTTGTTGCCTACTTATAAATGTAATAACATGTGATTCACAATCTTCATTACTGCATGAATACATGTATACATCGAAATTTATCTGAGGTGCATGAAAAAAATATTTCGGTAAAACATGTGTGGAGTTCTGCAGCACAATAACTTTAACCGACGAACATGATCAGATGGACAGGGACTGTGGATAATGTTTGACTCGTATGTTGTCGGTGAAGAAAGTGCATCGATTTTTATTTCATCTGAGTTTTGGAGAGACCCTCGAAATGTCCCGTCAGAATTACAAGGACTGAATGAGAGTTAATGACATACTGTCTATCAAAGTAAAAACTATCGCAGGTTAAAGCAATCATGATTCTTCTAAAAAAAACGGTGAAAATTGTGATTAAAAAGGAATGTCACCTCCTTAAAACAGTCATACTTTTCGATGCCCATGAATTAAAAAGCCTACTATGATATTTCTCTTAAAAACAGCGATTTGATGAAAAAGGAATGAATACATGACTTAAAGCAATCATATTTTTCGATGCCCATGTATTAAAAACCGGCTTTTCTTAAAAGATCCAGACTGTTTGGCATTCCATATGCCTGATAAAATATATCTGGCAGAATTTGCACTCCTTGCGCTCCAAAACATTCCTGACACTGTTACTCATTTTGTACAAGAATGGCCAACTTGGACTTTGCATGACATAACTTGACATTTTGGTTGAATTTACGTGAAAAATACATTAGGTATATTTCATCAGTAAAATTGAGGCAAGCACTTTTATCGAAAAACGTTGTATTGCAATCATCGGGTCAACTAAAACCTGCATTTTAAAATGTCAAATTAAAAGAAAAATCAATAAATGAAAGCCAATTCACTCAAAGCTGGTTGAACATAAATATCGTGTAAACGTGCTATATACCTTAAACATCTCATGTGACCTCTAACAACCCTCTGCAAAGTATATCAGAGTTATCAACAGAGGTAATCGATAAATTTGAAACTCTGGACTTTATATTTTAAGTTCTAGTAGATGACTGTTAGTGTACAGATCATTTAAAGGGGTGGTCCAGGCTGAAAGTATTTATAGCTTAATAAATAGAGTAGAATTCACTAAGCAAAATGCCGAAAATTTCGTAAAAATCTGACAACAAATAGAAAAGTTATTGAATTTTAAAGTTTATCAATATTTTGTAAAAACGGTCTGTATGAATATTCATTAGGTGGAATGATGATGTCACGTCTCTACTTGTTCTTTTGTATTTTGTTATATGAGATTAGGTTTATTCAATTTTTTTCCTCCAAGAACTTGAAAAATTTGATTGACAACTGATTTAGTGCATTAGATATTTATTGCTGCAACTTGTTTCATTACAAGGGAGACATATTATTCACACAAGTATGAAACAATGGAAAAAATGTGATTTTATGTAATAACATAAGAAAACGGAAAGTGGAGATGTGACATCATAAGCTCGCCTAATGAATATTCATGACGACTGTTTTCACAAAATATTGCTAAACTTTAAACTTCAATAACTTTATTATTTGTTATCCGATTTTGATGAAATTTTCGGCGTTTTGCTCAGTGAATTCTACTCTGTGTATTAAAATAAGAATATTTTCAGCCCGGACCACCCCTTTAATATTGCTGGAGTTTGCCCCGTGTTCAATGTTGAGAGCCATATGAGGGACTAGTAATGAAGGATCGTGACTGCACTTTCAATATTCCACAGGGGAAAGAATGGTTGATTGTTCTTCGAGGTTCTTCAAGTGATTGAATTAATGAAACTAGCTGAAATTGATAAGTTGAAATTAGAATATAATGAGGAATCTAATTCCATGTGGCGTTATCGAATGTTGTTTTATTTATCAATCTTAAACCTCTAATTTCAAGCGCCAATGATTATTCATGGTGAATCGTTTCGCTTAAAGGGGAAGTTCACCTGAAGAAAACTTTGTTGTAAAAATAGCAGAAAAAATAGTAAAAAATATTGGTGAAGGTTTGAGGAAAATCCGTTAAAGAGTAAGAAAGTTATTAGAGTTCAAATTTTTGGATTTGTGACGTCATAAACGAGCAGCTGCCCCATGTGTTATGTAATATAAAATGCATGAATTTCAATTTTTTTATGGTTCCTGATAACTTAATTTTGTTTTCTATTCATGATCGGGTGTGAAAATGATTTGATATACAAAAGGTACAGTGAAAACCATTCTCAATTTTCTGAAAAAATGACATCTCATCGATTTTTTACCATTCGCTATGTAGGAATGCTGCTCGCATATGACGTCACAAATCAAATAATTGAAATTCTAATAACTTTTTAATTATTTGATGAATTTATCTCAAACCTTCGGCAATGTTTTTTATTATTTTTTCTGCTATTTTTACAATAAACTTTTTCTCAGGGTGAACTTCCCCTTTAATTTGGAAGACTTACGGATCATAAGGAATTACAATTTGAGAAAGACTATTGTGATGCTTGAAGTAATAAGACGTCGTATACATGTGGTTCGGTGTATTAATAAAAGAATTACACCATGATTATGATTTAGATATAAGACTATCATTGATTTAACCGTCATCCATGATTATGCAAAATTTTCATATTTTGCTAAGTACACTGTAAAACTGACACCAATTGGTGTTAATAGATGACCACACCCTGAGGTGTTAAAATAACTCCCTAGAGATTGAACATAACACCAAAGAGTGTAAATGTAACAACATAGGTGTTGTAATAATACCTAAAGGTGTAAAACTTACACCACCAATTTAACACCGGTGTAAAATGACTGGTGTGGTCCTCTATGTGCACCGGTTAACTCCACAAATTTTTGCTGTTATGTTTATCAAACTACAATGTACCAACAGAGTTCGGGCAGCAACAACAACAATCACCCTGAATGAGACAAGATAGCAGTCGGGCATTGATCTCTGAAATTTACTGAAATATACCCACTTCTCCGGTTAGCTTGGCAAAAATAGCCAATAATTGCCGGGAAATACTAGACTATAAAGTAAAGTTTAAGGTAGGGAGATAACTGTCATGGAAATGGGATTGACAGGGCTTAAATTGGATTACACGAGCGGTATACAGATTCAAGGATAAGGAATAAAACAAGAACATAATGATGATGAGAGAATACCTGAACATTATTGAATCGTTGTACTCTGTGTAAAGGTTACTTTGGGGCCTTGCCACCAGGTCCTGAAGAGATTAATGCCGAGTAGCCATATTGTGGAAGAGGCGTGTATTCGGAAGACATTTGCCTTTAACATTTAGAATAATAACACAGTCACGCCAACATGGCCAATGTATCTCAGCTTGGGCAATGTTCGAGGTAAAATACTTTCCATTAAAGCATGATTTTCTGAGTTACCTAAAAGGTTATACATCGCAACGTGTTTTGTAGAAGTGGGCTCATATTATTTGACTAGTCGTATCAGTATCCAATGAGCAATAATGTATACTGTGATTTATGCTTCATGGATAGAATTATAGAATAATAAGCGCTTTGTAACTTATGAAAAAGCGCTTTGTTACTTAAAAAAAGCGCTTTATAAGAAGAAGAAGAATTATTTTAATAATATGATTTTTTTATTTAAATCTATCACCTATTCGGAGACTATTCAAGATTTCTTTGCGGTATATTTGACCAATGAAGGAATAAAATAAAACCAAAACTACTAGACACTATAGTAGACAGTCGATGAATACAAAAATGGCAGATTTGTCCCTATAAAGTTTGAAAGAGACTTTATTATTATTCCCGTCTTGATAAATGTTTATTTCTAAAAAGTTGAAATGAAATAAGTCAAAATATGAAATAAGAATAGCATTTCGTTAATCTCCTAAACGTTACTTGTTATTATTCGTTCATAATTTCCAAATGTTAAAATGGTTTACTACATGTTTATAAAAAAACAAGCAAATCAAATACCTGAAATAGCAAAGGTGTATAAGGTATATAAACCAAGAACTGTGAAATTGAAAGTATTTATAGCTATTTCATATCGACTTTTGTATATTTGAGGATATATTTTATATTAAAATAAATCTAAATATAAACTTTAAAGTATATATTAATGAATTAAACATGAATCTTATCTTGTGCTCTTCATGTCAAAATTATATAATAAAATCAATATTACCCCCTACAGAAGTGCCGCGACATTGTTGATTTCTAATCACATTTGATAGGCCCTTGAGAAATATTGAAAGGTGTTGTTATTATCAACTAGAAAAGAAAACTTATCAGAATATGATTATTTACATCGCACGTGATCAAGGTCTTTGATGTTCATCTTAATCAGTACGAAACACTCTGCATAAAGCATTCTTAAAGTTCTTCGAAAGTTAAGCACATATGCATTTATCACTTAGATTAAAGTGATAATAGTCGTAATTTATGATTCACATAAATCAAGTAGGATAACAGAACGATGTCATAAATTATTTACTTTTGAATACTGTAAGACAAATTATCTTGATCAGAAAGTTATCAATTATCTTCATTTTGTCTCTCTCGAGAAACCTCTCACCAGCTCTATTAATCAGACGCGTTTCATTTCTGTTTTTATCATCCAATATAAATCGGTTTCTTCTATTTCTGAATCAAATAAACATCAAATACATTGGTATCGCGAGAGCAAATTCAGAGAATTTTAAATGGGAAAAAATTGGTATATAGCTCTGTACGAAATAATAGAAAACGTAAATTATATTAGAGTAAAGGCGATTGTGTTAAACTGCATAAATATGCTGCCTATTGATGAAATAGTTACATTATCAATAATTTATACAAAAAAAAAATATTTTTCTTCCGTGGTATTTGCTTATCCGATTTGTATGACATTATTTGTATGCTTGGCGCCAAACTGATTACCGGGGTAGATTACAAAACAAGGTACACAGCAAAAACTGTGGTGTTAACCGGTGTACATAGATGACATAAGTTTTTTTTACACCGATGTTAAATTGGTGGTGTTAGTTTTATACCTATATATGTTATTACAACACCTTTTGTTAAATTTACACTCTTTAGTCTTATATTTAATCTCTAGGGTGTAATTTTAACACCTCAGGGTGTGGTCCTCTATTAACACCAATTGGTGTCAGTTTTAACACCGCAGTTTTTTACAGTGTATAAAGATGGCATCTTTGTACACGTATCACGGGCTCAAATGTAGCAAGAATGCCTTCTAGGTTTCACAACTTAGGTTCATCAATCAAATGAAGAAAACTAATTGTAATTCAACTTTAGCAGTTGGTCTTTCTGATAAACAAACACAGTAATCTAGAAATAAGGACTTTTCGCACCCATACTACACTGTTAGAAAGTTGATCCTTAAAATAAAAGATGCAGATTCTCGAGAACACTTACCAGATTGCGCAATCTTACAGGAAATTGGTATTTGGTGTACATGTATGGGATCTTACAAATTTCCTTCAATGAAATAACCTTTCCCCTTTTAAACAAACCTGTTCGGTTACATTGCAGAAAAATTCCTGTTTTATGAATTTACCAAATGATTCTGTTATTGCTTTCTGCAAAATCTTATTTTTTCTGTCAAATCACAGAACAGTGTACGTAGACGCTTTCTGGAACGTAGAAAATATATAATCGAAATTCCTTCATGACAAAGTAGTCTTTTTCAAAAATCGATGAATTGAAACAGCAATTTTTGGAGAAAAAAAACAACCTATGCAACTTTTCGTCAGCTCCGAATATTAGGACGATCTACTGTCCCGGTTTATCGATTTCTGTTGGAGACCTCTTAGCTGCTCATTGTAACTTGAAGGGCATTTCCAATGCATTTAATATGTTTTAGAATCCGTCACTGTTGCAATTTCGAAAACTCACTCTCATCTTTTCCATCACTCTGTACTTTGAATGCATTACAGTTGGCAGGTCCTCAAAAAGTAGCAACCTTTATCCAAGTGATATTCATGACAAGAGGGTTTTTGCATTTTTAGCGAGCTTGGTGCGTACGAAAATACCTCTGTTTATTCGGCCATTACTGCTCTAAAATTGATGGAAACATGTCCGCCCCCAAAATAGTACTATTAGACGGAGAATAAATTGAATCACAATCGTTTAGAACTAGACTACACTGGGCCTCTGCAAGGTCACATTCACCATTTGGTAACATTTTCAAATTACCCGCGCCTGTAGTTTTGAAAACACTATTTAACCAATCAGAACTCTGGATTTTATGCTGCTCAGAAATTTTAGAAACCTCGTATTGCATCTTGATGGAAAAGCGACTGTTGACCCATCTAAACGGTGTCACATATCAAGAGTGATATTGTATGAAAGTATATGGTTTGAGCTTTCTGATGATGTAAATATAGTATTTGGGCCCAAAACAAAAGGTTTTGCACAATTTTCAAGAGAAAACAGAGAAAGAAAATTCCATTTGAGACATCATTTCAGGTCTGAAATTCAGCTATATTCAAAAGAAATGACCAATATAAAACGTAACATTTACTCTTTCCTATGGTACAAAAACAATAATAATAATCAATTTTACTTGTGAAAAAAAATGGTTAAATTCTTTGAGAAAGAAAGTCTTACAATTTACGATATTGTGCAGGGATGTGATTCAACCACAAGAGGACTTGGATAAATCGTGCTCATTTGTTCATTAGCATAGAGACCTGCAGACTGACTGCATTAGGTGCCATGCAGGTCGACGCCAAGAACGAATGTTCAATCGAGAAAAAAGGTAGAATAGTTGTTTCCTCGGGCTTTTAATGAATAACCTCATATTCTTAATCTTTTAGAAGACGAGGTGCGATGGCCTAATTGTATCTTTCGATACGTTCCCATTGGTGCTTTATTGACTGAACGCTAGAAGGCGAATGGAGAATGCAACCATACGGTACATGATAAATATAATAGCGAAGAGATACTCCAAGAAGGAGAGTACATGGTATTGCCATCAAAGGAAACGAGTTCACTTTATGAGAGGTTGTAAGAATTAAGGTGACCTGTAATGCATCGCCTTAGAGCACGTAACTCTAAGAAGATGCCAGACTTCTGATATAAAATGAGCGAAATGGTTTCGATGAATAGGAAACAGGACCGTGAATCTCCAGGAAATCGGAACGTTTTTACCCAAATCATACCTTGTCAAGTATGCATAATGACACTCACTACGATTGAATTCTTTTCTCTCTTTCTCGTTTGGGAAATCAGAATGTTATTTTTTTCTCTTCACAATGATAGGCATATCGATTATGGATTGGGATTTTTTTCCTTTAAAATCAAATTATGATTAGGAATAGATTGAAAGATGCAGATTCATCATCCAGATCCTTCTATACTTGCATAGGTTTTTATCCAGGGACCTAGAAGTAGATTCGCAAAGGTATGGTTGGTTTCATACATATTTACTCAAAAGGAATAGGAGAAAAGCAGGTTTCAAGAACAAAATGTTTTCGACTTTTCCTTTCTTGTCCTAGTACACTATCAGGCATCAAACAAAAGATAAAGATGACAAAGGCAAAAAGAAAGAGAGAAAGATTTACAACAAGCTTGTCATGATGGATTAGACGAGACAGTAACTACCAAAACACAGCAATAAAACTACGCAGAGCAGGTATTATGACCTTCAGCATTGAGAAATACATATCATGTTTTCGATATTGCTTTTAATATGAAAATATTATTGGCGAAATGATTTTGAATTACGTCAATCGAAGGATGCCTTCAGAAAAAAGGGTAATAAAAAGTATATACTTTTGAAGGTTATGATCCTTTTGCAAACCAAAGTTTCGAAAGCTATATATGATCACTATTATACCGGTATAAAAATACTTTCATCTAGAAGTCATTGATATCATGTAAGATGTGACCCCCATGTCCTTAACTAAAAAACTTATTCTAAGCACTTCATTATATTTTCAAGTATTAAGAATTCTCGTTCTGTCAATATCACGTCTATAATGTATAGTAGGGGTGACGTCAGTGTGCTTTGTTAGGGTTGACGTAATTCCCCTAATCAAATAACAGGAGCAATACATAGCTATAGGCGACCAAGACATTTATTTTGATGCATTTTATTAATATTTCTTCATTTTTTATTATTTTTTTCATACATACTTTTCTCTTCTTTTTCACTACTTAAGAACAGCCCGTGATCATGCTGATGTACAGTATAATGAATGTTTTACTCGGGTATGAACTTTATCTGTTTTAAATGACCACACAATGATTTAATTTCGGATTTAATCATAAAATACTACCAAGTATTGATTCTATTAAATGAATAATTGAAATGATATACGTTTACTCTATTTGGTACCTTTAATATAAAAAAAGTTGTTTGTCATCTTACTTTTACTCGTCAAAATGTAACTCTTTATTTTTTATCAATAACGATTTAGTCGATGATAAAGCGATTTTTATGATTATTGCGAAAGATGAAATTCTTTTGAAAAGTCATAAAAACCCATCACATTTATTGTTTTCATTATTTTCAACTTATAATAATACAAATATTTCCCATGTGTACATTTTTAGGTGCTTCAATGTATTATTACGCCAGGTAAGACAAGCCTCCAATTCCAGTGTTCACAGATTACAAAGAAATTACTTCCACTTGATACCTATTTACCTTACCTAGGTTGAGTGCCGTACGATGTGGATGAATATTTTGCTATGTGAAATCAACACCATTCCTGGAATCGATTGAATAGGCAAGGCCACCAACCCACTAACTCATTTGAAGGGCAGGCTATTCACCTGCAATTTATCCAAGAAAATTAAAGTTTATAAAAATCATAAATTTCATTTGGTTGGAACAGCAGAATTCCATAGTCATACTATCCTCGATGTGAATTGATTTATCGAAAAACATGTTTTTGTTCGAGTTATTTCTCTTAATATAATCATAGGAGCGAAATATATCTGTATACAAGGCGAGTATGTGCTTGGGTCCCCCATATTATAATTAAAGACGATTTTTAATTAATAGGCCATGGTTTTGACTATGTTTTGAGGATTCAATAATGATAATGTAGATATTCCTGCGAAATTTACGATACTTTTTATAAATTAATTTTCCATTAATTATTTTGATTTATTCAACAAGTTATCAACAAGGTAATAATGATAATGATAGCTGGATTTATAAAGCGCTTTTTTTGTCACACGTACAATGCGCTACTACTATATTACCCTACATGGCTTTAGAAACGCTGCTCATATAGGCGCTCAAGCATTTCTTTCATATTGATTACCCATTCACCTTACCTGGATTGAGTGCAGCACAAGGTGGGTAAATATCTTGATGAGGGAAAACACGCCATGGCTGGGCTCGAACCCACGTCCCTAATATTGAAAGGCGAGAGTCATAACCACTAAACCGCGGCGTCTCTACGAGAGGTAGCCTAATCACTATAACTAAAAACTATAACTAACTATTACATTACTATTCATCGCCCCCTTATGGTTATCTGACTGATTTCATATATCTTTTAAATCGAATTATTGTTAATTGAATAGGCTTGAAATTTGTTTCATATTTACCAATATTTGTCACGCTCCCTTGTGTTTTTGATGTCAACTTTCAGTTCTGGTCTTCGGATTAATAATTAAGCCAAGAACAATTTGCTTGAATAGGATCATTTTGATCTGTAGGATAATACATTATATCACCTTGTATCCTTCCTGATTAGATTCGTTTTGTGTTTTTTTTAAATATGAGGGGAATAGACAAGGATATCAAGTGTTTTGCGAGTGAGTTTGGACGCTCCCAGGGGAGGGTTTCATCAATATTTTTGTCCGACAAGATGTCAGATCCGACAACTTTCCTTCATGTTGATTGGCTAAGAAGCAGTGTTACTATGATAACTGTCAGATAAAATAGGACTTGTCTTATAAAACGTCCGACAACTCCTTTCATGAAACGCACCCCTGATCAAATAAGGAATAGGGGCATGGATGTAGTAATCAGCAAAACGATTCATATTAGCTAAGAAGTCGACAGCGACCCTCCGAACTAAGGTACGATCAATTATGGGGGGGGGGTATCTCCACTGAGATGCCCAGAAAGCTTTTGCTTCGAATTTATTTCGAACTAAGTACTGCAGACACGCTAAGCTTAAGGAGCCACCATCGATATAGTCGACCCTTATAACAATGCTCTTTCCGTCTTAAATTTGCTTATTGTTGTCATTGTCGGTGTATTTCCCTCCTTTCTCCCCCCCCCACCCTCTCCCTCTCTCTCTCTCTTCTTCTCTCCCTCACCGACTCGTTCTCTTTTAAGTCAAGAAGGAGAGAGAGTTTGTATGAGTGTGTGCGTGAGAATATCATTGAAGGAGGGCTGTGTGTGCGTGTGTGAGAGTAAGGGGGTGTATGCAAGTGTGTGTATTATGTTTGATGATGGGATAATAGAGTGTGTGAGTAGAGGATAAAGGTGTGTGGAGGAGCGGGGGGGATGGATATGTAAGAATCCTAATTTCTAAATATTCAAACATGGCTTAATCCCGCGAACTTTTATCACGTATTTAAAGACAGTTTTTGTGTTTTAACTCATAATTTTAATATCCCAATTCATTCTCTGCATCTTATAAAACACACTCACAAACTAGCATAAAATTCATGGCATGTCTATCACAAAATTATGTACACGTTGTTTTGTCAGTTACATCACCGATTCACATCTGTTTCCCCGGTCAACAGTCTCATCTTAGTCTATTTCTGACATTTGTTTTCCTCATTGACTGTCGAGCTCAGCTCTCATCCAAAACGCTGACACATGTCCAAACACATCTCCCTCACCTGCACTTAATCACTACATAGGCCTATCCATTAGGGGCGGTACCAACCTCGTCTAAACACACATCATATACCACCTCAGGCAGGTGTCTAAACGCGTACACCTGCCTCCGGTGTGTTCACCGTTAAATGGTCGCCAAAGGCAATGCAAAAGGTGCGCGATTAAGTCATCTCTAATAGAATACCATCTCCGCTTGGATTTGCTAACTTGCGCCAACTACGGGTTGGAGTACAGCTCCTAATTGATTAGATTGAGCTAATGCGTCAAGTCTCAACAATTTGGAGAGCCACTTAGCCCTGACTTTAATCATAAGAAGATGTTGACCTACTGCTGCCGGCTCCATATACCATTATGCACACTACACGTAAAGTATGCCAGGAAAAGAAGATGAAGAAAGTTATTATATCCATCTTCCCGAGCTACTATTTTGTGTAAAAAGTTTATAGTTTATACAGAAAAATATATACTTCTTTTAAATAATAGACATATTTGAAAGTGATTTTGAAACATCTCCTTTCTAAAAAAGGAAGATCTAATTAAGCTCTTCAAGAGCGTGTATATAGTGACTGCACTTCGGAGTGCTGATTTTTCTCGTTCAAATTTAAACTAGACAAATCAGCACTCCGAAGTGCAGTCACTAAGCACGCTCTTTAAGAGCTAAATTAGCTCTTCGTAGCTCTTTGTGTTTTAGAGTGTACACATATAAAAATGAGGATCATGTGGCTTCTATACCAATATCTGATATTCAAGTGGCTATTGTTGGGGGCGTTGCTACAGGAGTGACCTCTTTCTCTATTTATCAATGTAGTTAAATAAAATGGAAAGAAGTAAAGGCAATAATGGTGAAAGAATTGGTGGAATGAGTGATTAAATCCGATGACCGGGTTAATGTCTGTAAAGCGCTTAGACACGTCGTCCCGAAAAGCGGATTATTATTGTTATTATTATCATTATTAAGAAAAAAATAAAAAGTATCACCAACACGAGGTTTGGATGGTGTTGATCTTTATTAACCTGTTATTCAATTGAAAAACAAAAACGTCGCCTAAAAATCCTAAATACATATAAGACTATTTATGTTTTGCTTGTTTAAGCCAAAGCTATTGCCTTTAGATTTGTCCTTTTCTCATATTTTAAAAATTTAGTATCATTTAGATGTAGCCCTCAAAAAGAGAGAGAGAGGGGGAGGTATACAGACAAAGCCAGAGTGAAAAAAAATGCCATGTACAGTATGCACAATTGAGATTTTCAAAAAATATGATAATATTCAGGAAGTCGGTCACCCTTGCCAGTTAACATGCTAACGAAAAAAAAATATTTCTGTCTGAGATGGCAATTATCAAGATTGCACAAAGAACCTAACTTAAATGCCTGTGGTCCCTTGCATTATCCCCCCTTCCTTCATATGTCGGCAATTTCAATTTATTAAAGGTAACCGATGAGAAGAAAATGAGCGAAGCTGGTATATGCTCTAGCAATTTTGAATCAATAAACATACTTTTGTCTGCTATCATGTAGTTCCGATATAAATTTGATTTCAATATTGTCCTTGGTATTCAATCTTTACTATATAGATTCATATTCTCCTTCCATACAACTAAAGGTCACTCTCTCAGAATGTGAGCTAAACTCAGCTAATGCGTATCGTGACCATCTTTATTTATGATATTCAAAACGTTTAACGTCATTATCATTATCTTACTTTTAAAATGCACTTCGTTATCATAATGTTTATTTGCGCAACAAATGGGGGGGGGGTCAAATTTTAGGAGACGTATCAAAATTCTCTTTCGAACTTTTAAAAAAAAAATCGTTACTGTTTTCAGTACATTTCCACTCTAATCAGAATCCATAAACATTTTTATTGTAAGTGCAAATGCATCATGATTTCGGAAACGGCCTAAAATATTCCGGTCAATATCCTGATGACTGTTCTCGGAAGAAACTCGTCCCATTTGACAAATAATCTCTGGAATAATAATTATATTGTGATCGAGATTAACGATGTTCGTTTTAATGGATTTGGAGTATGAAATGGGGTTTATGTGTGCATGACAAGAATAAGTCAACATTTGAATCTCTAAAGGGGAAGATGCCTTACTTTTAATTGAGGACAAAAGAGATGGGAAAAAATATAAAGCACAGAACGTAGAAGCACTTGCATTTCATCATCAGTCTAAATATATCATTCATATTATATTTCACAAAATGATAACATCCTATTTATGATGCATTATTTAAAGTTGGGAAAGCTAAGTATCTATTCATCTCAAGGAAAGTTGCACGTGGGGAAAACGATTCTGTGAAATCTGTTATCGCCTGGGCTGTCGTGCATAAAGTTCATGTTTGTCCTCTACAGAGCGCCCGCCTCGTGAACGTGAGGTCGTGGGTTCAATCCCCGGCCGAGTCATACCAAAGATTTGAAAAATGGAACCTTCTGCCTTCTTGTCAGGCGCTCGACGTAATAATAACATGTTATGCAGTGCCTGCTGGAAGAACAGTTTACAGCTGAAAGTATACCCTGGATAAATAAGAGTAATTGCTATTGTTATCCGTAAATTAAGTGGATAATCTATATAGATAGAGAATCCAAATTAAATGCTATAAACAACGTTGATCCCATCTGAAAAGAATGAAAAGAATGAAAAAATCATGAAAGATTCGACACTGAATGACGACATGGACGAGACAGGGATTTTCATTTTCACAACTGGTAGTATACATGTATAATTATAATTGTAACTTCTGAAGGTTTCCATGGCGAAGAAGAATAGTGTAGTAGGTTTCACGGTACACCATGTATCTTTCTTGGGCAAGTGTTGGTACTCAAAAGGACCACCCAATCTCGACGTTTCGACAAGGGTGTTCTTGCCGTCTTCTTTTAAGATAAATCTGGAAAACACACACATTCTATACATATTTACAAATCTTAAAAAACAGCCCTATATAGTATTCATTCCATGAATAAACAGTTAACCAACTCTCTTAGATTGTTTGATGCCAATGACATAAGTTCCTAGTTAACATATTTGCAAGTGAGCATGTCGTGGGGATGGTGTCTTCCGAAGATTAGAATCCATTGACCAGAATATCAAAAGCTATCGCAACTACTATTACAGCTAATCTCAAGATTGCCAAGGAAACTTGAACCTCAGATTATTGGAGCATTATCAATTGAAATTCAGATGTACATGTTTTGCCCATCAGAAATCCCAATCGTGTTTCTTCTGTTACGGGGATTTACTTTACCAACCTACTGAAAAGTTATGGTGTAGAATAATAATGCGTAATGGTTGTCATGTCTCTGTGTTTGTGTCATCGAAATACCAGTATAGCAATCTAACCAGCAAATCTGTTTAGGAACTTTAGTAATTTCATTGGTTTTACTCCGATGAACGCTTATTGGAAAATTTGTAAAGTTTATTCTAACAGGTGGGTTATCGAGCCTCATAGAATCTTGATTCAATAACTAAATGCATTCAAATACTTTGAAACATGAAAATGCCCCCATGCACCCCCCCCCCCCTGACAAGGTTTTCCCAGAATCTGGGACCTGGACGTACAACTTCGTATAACTTGGTTCCCATTATATTGTGCCAACTGATACCTTGGTAAAGAGTGTGAAATGTATTTAAATGTCTATCAAATTTTCAAGCTTCAAACTATCATTACCCCATCCCCCTTCTCTTTCTCTCTCTCTTTCTCTCTCTCTTCCGGATCTGTCTACTGCACTTGTTCCCTCTATCAAAATACGAAAACAACAGAAGTGATAGATACAGGAGACTTCACACGGTTTTATACTTTATCTGAACACGGATACCAGTAGATCACTTACTCATCGATGATGTTGTGGTTGTTTTCTTTAAAGAAAAAAAGAACACCCTATGCTCACGTCTTCCTTTATCCACGTATTACACTCCTCTGTCATTCTGTTCTGAGGCGACTATGTTGACTTCTTAAAACAGATCACGTGATAATGAATTATACATATGTGCAATAGAAATATACGTAGGCATAGTTGGAACGGTGGGAGTCTTATTAAAGTCAATAATTTGATGCTTGTTTAAGAGGGTTGTTTACAGCCAATAGCTTCCTTCGTTTTCAATACAAGTATTCGTTTCAACTAGATCCATACCGGATACTGGGAACGTTACTTTATAAAAACAAAGGTTGCTGGAATAATTAAGTTCGACAAGCAAAAAAGGGGTTTCACTGAAACAAGAAGTTCATTTTGGTCACGAGGAGTTTGCCAAGCAAAAAAAAACGACAAACGAAAACAAAATTGCCAATACAATACGTAGGTCGTTTCTGTGACATTTCGACTATCTAGCCCTGGTATTCAGCATCTAAGTTTTTCAGCGGATGCTGCCAATGGAGAATAACTGACGCAGCACTCTTGTTCTGTCTTGGGAGTACTTCAGCATCCCCAGCTGGCAGCAGCACCCCCCGTTTCCCAGGATCATGAATCCATGGCCCTGGGAAACGGGGGTGCTTCCCTTCCTACAAATCGCTGGCTTTGAGAAACCATATATATATATATGTCATGTATATAATATGTTTCTGCTGTTTCTGGGGGTATTAAGCTGTTTCATTTGATTGATTCACTAATTGTGCTACTTCAATATCAAAATTGTAAACAAATCATGTAGCTTTATAGGCACTCTTTGTAAGTCCTCCGGTCATCATTGTCATCTTGGTTCAAATATTGATGATGTTCTTCTCTTTCACGCAAATTTCATTAGAAAATATCGCATGTTGAATGAAGACTTTCATCATTTACATGGTAAACATCAATTATTTGAAAAAAAAATATCAATAGCATGTAATTTTAATTAATATATGCTGTTATATCTATCAATTCAATATAAGACGGGACCAGAATTTAGTGTAGAGTTATGACATATTTGCCATTTTAGTTTATAAAGAAATCTTTCTGTGAAAACGCAACATTCGGGGAGAGGCCGTTGTTATTTCAAACATTCTCGTTTTCACAGGAAATGTTTGACACTTCTAGTTCTCCTGAAAAAGCAGAAACATGCTATGTTTTCATGACTTTTCACAAACACCTGGTATCCAAATCCCATGATCGACATTGCTTGTTATGTATAATTCAGGCCTGTTGGATATATCAGGATATTTGTCTCCGATCGTCTTAGGGGATAAGAATGATATTAAGGGATAAACAATAATGGAAATAAATTGGTACTCGAAAGTTATGCCATTGCATTGATCAATCATCTACACCTTTCCCCAAAATACAGAAACAATATCAAAACCTGGGTAAATATAGCTGGTCAGTATAATACTACAGAGTACAGACAATAACACTAACGAGCATTTGAAACATCTGCACTTATATTATACGAGCTGAACCGTGGGTCATCTGCTTTAGCAATGCATATCAGTTCGAATTTTATACCTTATCTTATCTTTCTTACCTTTTTTTATATTTCTTTTGGGGAATTGTTAAATAATATCCAAATTTTGAAATTAATAGGTGATAGAAGAGCCCCCATCGTTTTATCTTCCTAGACCACTAACTACTCTTGTACTTTCAAAGGGGTCGTGAATGGTGTTGTTTTAAATTGGTGAAATGTATTCCGTCCAAAAAACTCACAAGAAAAGTGCTTTTACTAATTCCCCGATTGTCGTCAAACAGATTTGCTTTCTTCCCAAGCCAGCTGTTTTCCGTCTAAATCACGAACATCCAACATCCTCCTAGAAAGCTGCCGAAATGTCTCATGCTTTTATCCTCCTTCACGAGAGACCAAGGGACATAATAGGGGAAACAGGCGCCACTTTGGAAAGGATTCGTATAGGGCGTCCATTGGCAAACAAAGCTTCTTTCCTCAATTCCTACTTTCTTTTTATGATATAATCAGATCATGTCTTTTATGTTGCCGAACGTCGCGAATATAGCAATAGGAATCTATTAGTGATCCCTGACTTTTGTTGGCACTCGAGACAAGTTCACGTAAATGGATAAACCTCTCAAAATAAATTGACGATACTCACCTTGAAAAGAATTTCTGGGACCCTCGACAAAAACTAAAAGAGCGTCGGTGAAAGAATGTTACACGGTAAAAAAGGATAATGAAAGAAAGAAAGAAACAAGGAAAGAAAGGAAGGATAAAAATGAAGGAAGGAAGGAAGAAGGAAATCGATATTTAAAAAAAGATAGAATGAACAAAAGAAAAGATAAATAATACAAAAAGAAGAAGCTCTATGTTCGGCATCCAATCAATAAAAAGAGAGCAAGAAAACATAAGGTAGGATGTCTCGACCTGCGTGTGAGACGGTCCCAGATGAACTTACACACTCATGTGTGTGTCTTTTAGTTAACGATAAAAGATGAAGAGACAGAGACGGAAAGTGGGAGAACGAAAAGATGATGGATTCTTAATGTGATATAGGACGAAAACAGATAAATCTATTCAGTGTTAATAGCTATGAAAACCAAAATTCTTCTTAGTTGGTCATTATAATTTCATATCTACCGTAGATAACCCCTTTCTCGCCAATAGGTGGCGCTTTCTTTGGAATACGTCACAGTGAATGCAGCTCTGTAACGCTTTCATCGAATCAATTGAAGTGAGAATGTATAAGTTTGAAGGGGAAAACACCTGAGGAAGAAAGATATTTTATTGCAAGTTTCTAACGACATTCAACGAAGTTTCTAAAAACGTCTTTCGTAGACGCAAATGATTGATATACATCATCGGCCATGTTGTTCCCCAGAATTTGAGAGTAAAGGTCGGAATATTAATTCGTAATGAGTATCATAATAACCATAATAACATCTAATCAACGAATTTTATCGAATTATGTGAAATTAGAAACGTAATTGTAACTAGACTGTTAAAAAAAACCTGATTTTACAGGGGAAAAAAGAAGATTTTGCAGAAAGCAATTACAGAATCATTCTGTAAATTCATAAAACATGAGTTTTTCTGCAATTTAACAGAACAGGTCTGTTTAAAAAGGGGGAAAGATTGTTTTCTTTAAAGAAATCTGTAAGGTTCCATACACCAAATACCAATTTCCTGTAAGATTACGCAATCTGGTAAGAATACAGGTGTTCTCGAGACTCTGCTGCAGGAACTTGTTTTATTTCAAGGATAAATTTTCTTACAGTGTATGCCACGTGTGTTTTAGTGAAATTAATGACCAAATGTGAGAAAGATCTAATAGAAACTAGAAAATATGGGGTTGGTGTGAGTATGTGTCTTTATTTAAGATAAAAAGGATCTAATGATTAAAGAAAAAAAGCATTCTAAACAGAATGTGAGGCTAAAAATGAGAGAGGGGTGAGAGACAGAATAGAGAGATGGAGAGGGCAAGGTAAAGCGAACGGAGGATTCTTCGTTTTACACTGTTAAAAATACCCTGATTTTACAGAAAAAAGAAAGACTATTTTGCAAAGAGCAATCACAGAATCATTCTGTAAATTCATATAACAGGAATTTTTCTGCAATTTAACAGATCAGGTCTGTTTAAAAAGGGGAAAATGGTGTTTTATTAAAGGAAATTTGTAAGGTTCCATACACCCAATACCAATTTCCTGTAAGATTACGCTATTTGGTAAGATTACAGGTGTTCTCGAGACTCTGCTGCAGGAACTTCTTTTATTTTAAGGACAAATTTTCTAACAGTGTAGTTGAGAGTGAGTCTGTTTATTGCCTGCAAATCATCTCTATATGATCATAATGATTGCTTGACCGGTTGAACCTGAGCGGTCTGTAAGCATGGGTCAATGTCTGCCATGTCTCCATCGTATGCTAATGAGAGGAATGAATAATTGGAAACGGTGCCAAATCGATTTAAGCTAACGAAGGAAACGATTAGGATCGGCAAAAAAAAAACTCCTGCATCTGAAAAAAAAAATCATTTGTCTAGCTATCATTTTGCAGTGTTTACTTTACATTAGGTTTAAATTTTCCGTTCATGCATTAATGAAAGTGTGCAGTATCGTTATAAGGGAACACTGGCAAGCAACTCAGTTTAAGACAGTGACTACAATATAAGGTGCCGCGCAAGGAAAATTTATTTATCATGAATGACTATATTCACTTGCATAGCGAAGAGCTCTACAATAGCGCAACATAATAATTATTTTAAAAATAATAATTCCTACGGGCCTCTATGCGTGAGGAGGCTATAAACATTAAATAAAATATAAACATCAAACAATATCAAACATGAATTGAACCTTTGTGAACCTGGCTTAATGGTTGATATTACACTGGCCTCTCCTATTTTTCTCCTCTCATTACTGCATTTATTCATCCAGGAGTGAATGGAGGAATTGAGTGCCGAAGTACAGTTACAATCATATGCTTGTTAAGGTCAAAGGGGATAATTGATGTTATGAGTGAGCGAAATGAGTGAGCTTAACATCCCAAAAAAGCAAAACAAAAATTATTGGATGAGCTTAATTTTCTCATTAGACTCTTGGAATATGGCATATAAGTTATTGATCTAAATTTGGCATCTGGGTTTATTGAAAAAAAAAATTGAATATATAAAGCTTTAAAGTTTGAGAAAAAAATATGCCCCCAATGCTCCAATATTGCCGTCCATGCTTTAATCTATCATCTTCCCTTTTTTTAATTTGAAATCGCCCTATCGCCCAGATTTCATTCGCAAGTGCTTGAATTACCCAGAGGAGATTTCTTTATTGCGCCATCTACGTTAAATATAATTGTACACGCGTCATTCCAGGGGACCTCACAATTCAAGTCGATGTGACCTGCACAGATCAGTCAGCTCTTTCGAAGACCAATTGCTTTGGCTAGAAACTCACTTAAAAGCAAATCGTTATTTTTTTCAAAGTGACGATTTCAGTCCTAGACCTTGATAACATGATCATAAATCGACTAATTTTCCAGTTACTTGCTCCAAACAGAAAACCCTGCTTGACATGAAATACAATCATGTATCGTTCTGGGTGGGGGCAGATTTACATAATTATTCAGGGAACTGGAAAAACTGGGCGAGGCATGAGGGTCCCAAATATGAATGTTATTTGTTGCAAAGTCATTAGGTTTCATATATTTATATGGATATCAACGGGCATGACGTCATGACCACTGAGTTTTGATTGATGGCGATATTTATGTGGGACGGTCAAATAAATTGCACGCCAATCGGTTTTAATTCAACAAAATGCAATTTATGGCATCCCACTTTTCGAAGTGTATAGGAATTAGAAAGTCTATTCGCTAATTGACCAAGCGGCCTGCAAACATTCATCAAAACTTCGCTTTCTAAAAAGATTAAAGGACAATTAGTACCAAACTAAGTGACTCACAGTACGAATGCAGATGCACAGAATACGATGTAATTAGATTTTCTAGTAATATCTTTCCTGGTGAGTATTCTCTGCAAGTGTCCATGACGTGTTGTTTCCGTCCCTCTCTACATCTGACTCTCAGTAGGGTGGTGTGGATGATTTTCTAAAGATGCAGGAACACCTTAGGTACAAAATTCTCAGATCGAATACCCCCCCCCCCTCCGTGGAGCTGTAAATTCGAGTCTTTCTTGCGCTATACCTCCCCTTCTGACACCCCTAGGGAGTCTTTAAGGGATTTCCCCGTTCCTATCCTAGTCTATCCTAGACCTCGACCTGCTTTTGATGGCAAAGATTTCTTCTTTTCTTTCATTTCTTTATTTTTGATTTCCTTGTACTGATATGTATCTTGCCATTACACAGGAACTCACGGGTACGCTGCTGTGAAGGATCATGGACATTGTAATATAGTCATAATTTCCTTGGGGTAGGAGGGGGTGGTGATTGGATTTTAACCAGTAACAATTTCGTTAGCAGCATACAGCTTGGACGATATCATTTGAGAATTCGAATAAAAAATGTATAGGACAAAGAATGTAGCCAGCGGGCACTTTTCGCAATGAAAACAAAAACACCATTACGGTTACTTTAGAAAATGAACAACTGCAATGATACTGTCGATCATTGATTATAAACAAGTTCATAATATAATATAAACTTATATTGCCCGCATGTATTAAACTTTTAATGATAATCGATTGTTGTATTATCATTCATGAACACACAATCATTGCAACGGATTTAATAAAGTCAAATCATAAGAATACACGAAAGGTCCATCATAATGTTTTTGCCCAATGTTTTTTACTTAATTTACATCGAGTTGGTTTATATGTGCGCAATTGTCAGCTTCCTTTGCTTGTGTCTAAAATTACCTCAAGGCTATTTCATTGTTTAGAAGTTGTCACGATGCATGTTTTCAGGATGATTGCGGTAACTTAACCCAGTCGGTCTGGGATAGAACTTATGCTAAAGTTCGGGAATATGTCTAAGTTAAAAACAAAAAAAGCAAGAGAGAGGGGGAGCTGAGGTAGACAGAAATAAAGACAGACGGAAAGATGGAAACTGATACAGAAATACATGTCATTTAAAGAGAGACAGCGAGAGTCATATGAAGACAGTTGGAGAGATAGAGACAGGGGGATAGAGATGTAGATGGACCCGTGAGACTTATTTATTTCATACTCATTACGTTCACAATCGAACAAATAAGAACAACATTGATAAATATGTCTCAATACATTGTAAAATAATCAAGTATCTGCCAGACAGCCCCTTTTAAGTGACAAAATGAAATAAAACTGATAAGTGCAATGTGAATGACTTTGCATACAGAGTGTTCGTTAAAGAGCAATCTCCCATAAATGGAAAAACTAAGAATATAAAAATATCATAATACATCACATATTTATATATTCAGTGCAACTTAAGGGGGACACTAAAATACTTTGCAAGTTTACATTACCTTGGCTTTGTAGGGAAGAGAAGAAGAGGATTGGAAAATAAGGATAGTTAAGGAACTGTATTACCTTTTCTTCAGAAATTAATTCATGAAAGAACACCTATTGATTTTCCATTGATCTGCATGAAATTGAATATTTCTTTGATTATAATCTTAAAAAGATATACAAAATATACTAATTCTAATTTTGGAAAGGTGTCATGAAAGAAAAGTAACAGTGCGAAATATCACGCATGCTTACAAATTGTTGCCCCCCCCCCCTCCCCCTCGCCAGATTATGACAATACATTAAGATGAGCGATAGAGCTTTGGATGTTTTGAATTGATAGAGAACTGGGGAGAAAATAAGAGAAGAGGAGAGGATTTAGTGAGTAAAAATTGTGTTATATTCCTGGAAATCTTGGCTGCTGTTCTCATATTTACGTGATTTGAGGTTTGAATCAATATTTTGTATTGGCGCATATAATGTTTATCAAATGCCTACCCAACGTGTATTTTTTTCTTCGCTCAGATTATATAATGCTTATTTTTTGATCGATATTACAAAAATTAAATCAGATGACCACGATTTCTATCTACAATTTCATTTCGAAAATGTCTAGGAACCCATTCTCCAGACTGAATTTAGATTAAATATGTTGTAATCAGAACGAGCTACTGATTGTTGGCACTACTACCATTGACCTTAAACACATTCAACTGTTATGCATTTTGTTGGAATGCAGAATTAAACAAATTCAAACATCCAAACAAGCAAATAAATCAATCAATGATGCCAGTTATAAAGAATAAAGATATTATCCATGTTATCGTAGATATCTCATGCAGTCGATCATTATTACAAGGCTCCAATTCAATTCAATGTTCATGTATCTGAAAATGAGGCAGGGTTGATAACAATTACTCCTGTAAATGATGTAAAAAAAATCTGTGCAAATTTGATGTACATGGGTTTTGTTAACATTTTTTTTCTCTCTCTCTTTCTCTCCCCTCCCGCACCTCCTTCCTATCTCTCTTCTAGATTTTTCATTCTTTTCATTCTTATCTCATCCTTCTATTCCTCTTCCTCTTTCTATCTCTCCCATCCTGCAGGTATTAAAACGGCGAGGAGAGAAAGACGTTACGCTTCACTTGTCGTACATGCGTCACGTCACGTACATTCATCGAACGCATATCGCAATTAAGACTTCATTTTCCACGTTGTCAGCTGAAATATAAGACCATTCGGGAAAGCCCTTGTCGCATACTTTTTATGAAACTGGCTTGATAAATCACGAAAGGGAACAAAAGTAAAACAAATTTTATGACTCTTGTCCATGTATTGAACGTTTTGCTTCATTTATCAGTAATATAGAACCCGGATCTTAGGCATCTCATGAACACGATTCTTAGAATTTATTTCTTTTGGGAAATGAGAATTATATCAACATACTTCGATAGAAGCATTTAACTTAGAGAAAAAGACGTTAAGATGATCAATGATTCAGTGAACGAACACATATCATAATTTCTAAAGAGTTGTCGAGAATTGTAAATACCTTCCATCTGGATATACAAGTATATCTGCATCGTTCTGTGTTTTTCTATTATTTTATTCGAAGAGGAGAAACTTATCTGAAGGAGTAATTAGCTCTCTCTCTCTCTCTCAAATTGACACCTACTACCAGGAGGAATTGTTATTTTATGATTATCCACCACACTCAAAGCTAACATAGTTTGCTCGATTAATTCAACTGAATTAGAGAAACCCTTTGTGGCGTGGCTGGACAGAACATTTGTTATTCTTCTCATGGAGTCATTTTGATGAATATTTACCATTTAAACATATATATGTTTGACCGCAAGCCAGACGTATTATTAGACAGAGAGAAAGGCTTTGGTAACAAACACCCTTCATACTTATTCCCACTTCACATCCTCGCTCGAGGTGGATTAGTGCACTTCAGAAGGAAGACGTCCATTCTACCGTCACCAATAACAGGCATCTTATGTTAGACATTTCAGAGACGGCACTTGATTGGTCGGCCGTGCTGTATACTTGGTGCGCGAGCCACATCTGACTTTGACGGAGTTCGATCTCAACTTTTTTTTACGCGGGGTCGTTTAAGAAGACGGACTTAGCGATGTGTCGCAACATACTACAGCCCGCCATGGCGCAGTTAGGAGAGCCGAGCGCCGGAGCAGATACTTCATTTCCAAATTACTCCTATGATATGAGCGGCAATTATACTGAAGCTGGAAACCTACCCTTCTCCCTGGCGGCTCCGATTTTCATGATATGCACCGTCATAGTGGGGACTCTCGGAAACGGAGGATTAATTTACATACTCTTGCGGAACCGCGACATGAGAAACATACCTAACCTCCTGATTTTGAACTTGTCACTTGGAGATTTCCTCTATCTAACTTTCAATGTGCCGTTTTACATCGCCACTTATTTGTCCGGTTCTGTCAAATGGAACCTTGATCTGTGTCGATTTGTAAATGCTGTGCAATTTATTTCACAGGGCGTGTCCGTCTTGACTTTGACTGCATTGAGCACGGACCGGTATTACGCAATCGCTCGACCTCTGGAGCAACGACAGAGCAACTCGACTCGGCGAACTCTCGGACTAGCTGCAGGGATCTGGCTGCTATCCACCATCTTCGCCGTACCATCCATGGCACTGGCTACCACAGAAACAGGAGGTTGTTCGTTAGCCTACCAAACCCCAGGAACTAGGGGTTACTACGCTTCACTCTTTATATTCTTGTACGTCATCCCACTTGTCGTTATATCGGTGTTTTATTCACTCACAGCAATCGCTCTTCTGAAAGGAACCTTCAAACTCGAATCTCGAGTTCGTCAAGGTGGTAACGAGAAGCGTATTCGATCACGGACTCGTCTGGCCATCATCATCCTCATCGCAGCCGTCTGCTTTGCCATCTGTTGGTTTCCTTTCTACTTGTTCACTCTCTGGTTCGAGTTCGGTTTCGACCCCAGTCTCTTCATCAAACCCGCCATGTTTTGTCTATTTGATATGCACTATCTGCTACCTATACTGGGATCATGCCTCAACCCCATCATCCTCTTTGTCATGAGCTCCAACTATCGGCGCCACCTTCGTGACATCTTCAGGTGCAACTCGACAGCGGCAAAGCGCCACTTCTCTTCAGCGAAGTCTTGGACGATGATGTCCCTTCGCACCAATTCCTACTCATTATCCCCGAGCAGTGTGACTGAAATGCCGACCCGGTGTTCAACCCACCTGTCGTAGCCACGTCAGAGGACAGTTTACACAGTGAACCAGCTTCGAATTGTGAGGAATCTAAGATCAGGCCATTAACAATGGAAACACAAAGAGGTATAACTTTGAATGATAAACAAATTACTGACATGTTTATAAATTGTCCATTTACAGCACTATAAACACTGATTTCTACGAAAGTTTTCTTTTCTTGTTGTAACGACTGGTACTAGGGCATTACCTACTTAAAATTTGTTTGTATAAAAGAATAATCGCTATATATACGGATAAAACAGAACTTTAAAAACAAAGAAGAAACCGCTGGATGGTCATCTATATATTTTTCTATTTCATGAGTTCAGAAAGAAAGTCTTTTAATATCAGTCAGCCCATATATACGCTTGTAAATATTGCATTCCTAAGAGATTTAAGGAAGATAGGAAGTTTTTTCTTCCTACTAATAGCGAAGCCCTGCAACAGAAAGAAATGCTCTTGTTTCATCAAAATAGAACCAATCTCTCTGCGAACATTTTGAACGATTCCTTTAAAAGAATTTTCCACTAGGAAAATGAATTGATTTTCTTATCCATCTGTATTATTTTATCTTGTACACTCACGTTGTAAAATATATGGTTTGGTCAACATGATTAAGATGTAGATGGAAAATTCCAGCTGTATCAGATTAAGACTAAAATTTTCCCATTCTGTCTTCTTTTAATCAATGGTAATAAGCTGATAACGGTCATAATGTGTCCCCCAGTTCTCACTTTCAAACTTCAAAAAAGCTCCTAAGACGAGCGTCTTTGTCTATTTTGAAGGAATTGCCGATTACTTTGACATAATTGTATTTCATAACTCAAGATAAATTTATCTACAGACTATATGCGTGAACCATTTACAGTCAGACAAAACAAATTCATTTATTATTTAACATTTAAACCTTTCGAATTGTTTTAAAATAATCTTTAATCTAATAATTTTAGAGTAAAAACATTGCAGTGTTTGAAATTTCCATTTTGTTGACAAATTAACATTCAGGTTCTCAAATGACAAATATGAAACATAACAAAATATTCTCGTCCAAACCTTGGTATAGGTACAAGGTTGATAGTAATTTGATACACAATCTTTTCACTACTTAAATGTCACAAAGTAGAATTGCTGGTACTCTCATGGACCTATTATAAGTTCATGGTATAGCTTGAATAGATACATCACATTGACCACAATAACCGAGTAAATATACTCCTCAACATACATACAGTTTTTGAGTTTGTTTATGTAGAATTAAGTAAATATGTAATCATTCATAATGTAATAACTACTACACTCGATTATATGAACACATCATCTGCAGTTTCTTTATCTTCATTATCATCATCGTCGTCGTCATCGTTATTTACAACATCATCCCATCACTGTGAACATGATAAACGTCCCGGGTGAACGTCATCTTAAAATGTAGTTTTGAAAACAAAAGTACATTCAACCTTGTTTCTCTTTCGAGTTCGCATTTTATAGGTTACCATACGGCCCTACTTCAATCCTTTTTAAAAAAAGGATGACAAATGATTTCTTTGCAGGGCCTGTGCAAGAGCAGCGGTCTCTATATAGCGCAATAATCTAAGTTCTTAAGCAATTTGTGATTTGATGGATGATTTAGTTATTATTTATTCTGTCAATAACCCCTTTATAATCTTCTTCATACTTGTATCCGCTTATGTAAAAATGAATTCCCATTATGCTATGTTTGAATGTCTGATTGTCAGAGTTCGTTAGCATGCAGAGAATTTAATACCATGTTTGTCAAAATGTCCTTTACAAACCCATTGTAAATTTTAAGGTGTACATGTATACTTATAAATTATTCATCAATCTCCATTGTGTTAAAGATGTATTAACCCCTTTTGAAATAGTTTGCAAGTCGATGCTATATTTCCGCGTTATTACTAATAGTTGAAAAAGGATCGAGCCGGTAATTGTTCTTGACTATACGTACACAATGTCATCACTTGGAATTCATAAGGTGTGATGCAGACCCACAAAAATAATGTGAAAAATTGCACTTACATTTTAAAGAAGAGTTACAGCAAAAAGTATTTGATAAGACTGGATGGATCAAGTCCTTTCTTACCTAGAAGGTACACAGTGATTAAAAGAACATTCCCGTCAAGTAATTAGTTAAAGCTGTTTCGCAAAATATATTGTCTGCGAGTTTCTATCAATTATTTCATGAATGAACGATATGATTAAAAAGCCGAAAACATTCGTAAACGTGCAAGTTTTTTGGACTGATGCAGTCATGCAAAATGAAGTACGTCATACTGACCAGACGGATCAAGTACAAGAGATGCTCAGCTGTAAAAGAAAATATAATTAAAAAAAGGCAATACAATTTTCCCTGTGGGAATCTTTTCCGCAATCAGATAATTACTGTGACCTCAGGAGGTGAAGATTAATTTAAAGAATAGTACGTGGATCCATAAATGGATTCATCTTCAATTAGAAATGCTTATTGCCTTCTAGCAAACAATCACACTACTGCAATTATTGTAACTCCGCCAAAAAAAACGAGAGGTTAGCGAATCGTAAGAGTTATGATATCTATTGTATTATCCATATTCCCCGAGGGAATTAAATAGAATAGTAGTTCCGTAAGTTCGTCCAATCTGTCTTTAAACTCTTTGCCCGGCTTCTCTTATATGTATGTTTAAAACAAAATTACATTTTACATGATTACCCAAACTCTATGCTAATATTTGTCCCATCTAATGCATGTGATTGTACCTATGCTAAAAATTGATTTCAAAGATTGTATGTTAATGCCCATTGAATTCTAGTGACGGACAGTTGCCAACGTATTTTAGAATGGACACAGACTTAGTTATATGTTTTCTAATGCATTTTATGAAATTAAAGAATGCAAACTTACAAATGCCAAAAGAGAATCTTGTATCGAAATATGTATCAATGGCAACATTTCAATTAGGAAAGTACGATTTAGACATTTTTTTTTAAAGATAATTTTTCACTATTATTCCAGACAATGAAGATCATTATGCCATGGCAAATTGAAAATTTTAAAACAAATTCAATTTTTTTAACATTGAAATTATCTGTGCATACAGAATGTATCTTTAAATCATATATTTCGAAATATTTTCAGTTTATTTCATGATTAAGATTGCAATCACGATGAAATTTTTCTTTGCACTGTTAGAAAATCAATATTCAACTTTTATGCAATGTACAATAGGGACCTGCAATTGATCGTTAACGAAATGACGTGAATATTAGACAACAGGCATTAAAATTAATACTGATCCTTCTTATCATTCAGCTTCCCTGTGCAATGATGCACGCTTTACCCGATTCAAGGAGGTGTAGAATTTGTATATACAGGGATTCGTTTTACGAAAGTAGCCATTTGTTGAAAAAAAATGCTATTACATAAGCATTCCACTATCCACTTTCAATAAGGATTGCTTTTTAAAGTTTGAAAACAATTGTACATATTTACATTATGGACACTGGATGCACGGTTTGTAATTGGTTATTTTTAGTTGCTATTAATATCAACAGACAGTGTACCCAGTTTACGAGGTTACTTGTTTATTCTGTATGTTATACCTGAATATGTTACTAGGCATATTATGTGATTGTGATGACGTAAACAAAAATAAGGGGAAGGGAGGTTGATGATCGGACACAGAGCTCTATGTTTTAGGTAGCAAATGGAGCGAACATGGAAAATTGAATTCATATTTTTTCATAGATTGGATCAATTACTAATCCTGTCACTGATTACGCAGTTTGATAGAATAAAACTTGGTTCACGAAAAAACGTGTTGAAAAAGAAAATACAATGAATTCAAAGAAAGTATCAAGAACCCCAAAGAAAATACTGTTAAAATGGTACTTAACAATTATCAACTTCTTGCTTTATCAATTGACACTCGTTATATGAATTCGCTGAGCGCTTTACGTTGATTGAAGAAAAAAGGGAAAAATTAACGGAATGCGAGATTGAAATGACTTTCAATCTAATTTACGATAGAATTTCACTATGCAGGACTTGAATTTAAGTATTTTTTAACAAAATTCTCCCACTAGTGTTACCATAAGATATCAGTCCCAGAAACCAGTACAACTTTTTAGATCATAAGATCAATAATCTGAATTTTCCATATCTGCTGTGCACTTTCAGCAATTCTGTTGCAATGTTTCAATAAAATCAACAACCTTAAAAACATTCTCATTCTCCCGCCTGGTGATATCATACAGGCGTGTATCATTGAAACGTGGAGGCATAATTTTCACAGTAAATTTGGGTGATGGATCAAAAAATTGTCATCACTTCAAATAAGATCGAATGAAAAAAAAAACTTCCATAACTTAATATAGGTTGTACTTTGCAATCTAACGCAAAACATAAGATTTTTCAATAAATTACTGTTTTTCATTTATTTATTTATTCATTTTTTGGGGGAGGTGTGATTTGCTTATCTCATAACGTTAGCAGAAATCATATTTAGGCTTCTGTGGAAAAGAAAGATCAGAAATTTCATCTCCAAGTCCGGGGATATACCGGTAAACACTGACAGAACTGTATTTAGCATTACCTTTTACTGTAGGGGGAAGGAACCATTGCATAATGTATTTCTTCTCTCTTATGAAATTATCTTTCTATAATATTTTTTTTCTCATCAACTTTTTTCTTGGGGTGTGGCGAAGTTGTTCATCTCAAAAGTAGACTTAAAAGCTAATAGCTCTGATTTTCTTTTCACTCAGAATGGTCAATTGAGATTCAATTTTCTCACACGCCCCTGTAGTTAATATCATTTTAATCCGAATAATTAACAATCAAATTGAAATCCCATGAAAAGAATAAAGGTTTTTTTAAGGGAGACGCCTTTCTCAAGTGTAGGCGTGGGTGCAATAGAAAACTTTTCAAGAAGTTTGAAGCATACTTGGAATATGATTAAAAGAATGTGTGCTTTTATCTTCGGTTCACAAAGTGGCAAAGACAATCAATTTATCGTTTCGCTACTAAGTGATAATTACATTTTGAGGGTTTTTAAATCAACTACAAGAAGTGTTTGAGAGAATCCCCGCTGACGTATTTCCTCTCGAAAGATGTTACCACATATATTTATAGAATCTCATGACACGATTTCAATCACGATACTTTCTTGTGCTTTAAAACAAATGTTCTTTTCGATGACAAAGTACTTGATGTGTAGGCATGAAAGGAATGTAACTGGGTTACTTAAGCATACTACCTGACTACTTGGACTACCTGACCAATTGACGTTGTACTGTAACAAAAAAAGTGTTAAGAACTAGTCTTCTTTCTTTACTTAGCACACCACACCTCCAGGTGTTAAAGTGCACCAACGAGTTGCTAGAGTTAAAATAACAATCCAAAGGCGTTTAGACTATATTATAATCACGAACACCGTTTCATGGGTGTTAAAAGCATCACGAATTTAATATTTGGTATAGAATGCATCTCAGTTAACACCGACTGGTTCAGTTTTAACACCATCGCTTTTTTGTAGTGCAGGGAGCTTACAAAAACACGGGCGAAAGACAAATGGTGTAATAAATTCAGATAAAAATCGATTTAGGCATGTGCCCTGTCCTTATTTCTTAATAACTGAGTTTGCGCAAATAAATTTTGATTTGAATCTTCAGCCCTATTTCCTTCTGCTTTCTGCTGGATAAGCTCCTTATAACTGACAGAAAACATAGACATGTTCATAACGGACTCAAGTAGATTAATCACGACAGAGAATACAGAGAAGAAACCGCGAAAAGTGAGGATTAGATCTGTTAAATATAACTCTCTAGCCTATACAACAGACCATAAGTCTACAAAACGTTTGAAAGTCATACACAATCGCGCTGAGTTTGATACTGATCTAACCACACCCGTAATGGACAATTGTTTACTAAGCGTCTGTTAACTCTTCTATCAAATTTTTATTTTCTTTTTAGAATACGGAATTCTGAGGGTATTCACATAAACTATATGTAGGCCTGAGTATAAACACATGCTAAGAGGCAAATTTGATTTCTTTATTTTCTTCAAAGTATTCATTTCATATGCAATTAAGACATTTTTTAATCATTTCAAAGTACAAGGGGATGACGTATTTAAGCCACTTATGGTGTCATATTGCATTGAAAATGTAGTTAACAAGAAGAGGACAAGTTTTACCAGACCAAGACAGACAGAGCCACAGAAACATCCTTTAGCAACCCCTCTCGGCAAACTTTTAACCTGCTTGTACGTATGTCCTGAGCATGCTAATTGCAAAGCCCGCCCTCACTACATGATCCGACTTCGATGCGATTTCTTGACGAATCGCATTTTGCATTAAATGAAAAAGTTCCAAAAGGTAACATTATTTTATTTGAAGTTTGTAATAATCCTATAAGAATGTGAAAGTCAGAATTCTGCTTTGCTGCAAGCCTTTAATTATTAGTCTGGTAAGTTTCACATCGGTTTTACGCCGATGATGAGTTCATAACGATTTTCAATATAGATTTTGTTTTACTCACCTAGTATTCAGGATCATTTAGTATTTAGATCACTATTCGGCGCTTTGATTGCTTAGATTTTATAGGTCAGAAAGTTAACATCAAATCCTATTACGATACCTTTAACAATAGGATCGAAGCGGACCAATGGTGTTGTGCGCGGGGTTAAGACCTATCCAAAAACTATGATATGCTGCTAGGCGCCCAGGATCATCCCCCCCACATAATAATGATAATATCTTTTCCATTTTCTCCTTCACTTATTCTCGGAAATTGTACATATTACTTAATAAACATTTATGGCACGATTGCATATCCCCAGAGCTAAATGATAGACAATTTTCGATGATTGGCGTCCCATAACGGCTTCTTAATTCTTTCATGCATGTTAATAGGTCACGGATGCATTTTGATGAAGCAACCACTTTTAACGTTTCCTTCGGAGGCTTCTTATATTTCCAAGTCAACCTCATGAAACTCTTTCCAAATTTTAATATTCAGCGTCAGAACTAGTATGGATTTAGGGCCCCTCCCTCGAGTACCAATAGTGGGTCAATTGTTCTTATACATCCCTCGTAGATCGATGAGTTTAGGATGGATGTACTATCTCTGACCGTTCGGTATGGGTCAGTAGGGTATTTGACATAAACTGACCAGACTGAAAAATACCACCTTAGGATCTGTAAGTGGGCTAATCTGTCTACGATGTTAATGTTATTTTCAAGGATCTGTCATGAAAGCATATATAAAATTCTGGACATCCACAAAATATTCACACCACTGAACCTCTGCAGGGGCCCGTTGCAGAAAGAGTTGCAATCATTCGCAACTCTAAAAATCATGCGCAACTCTGATTTTCAACCAATCAACAGCGCGCATTTGGGACTTGCTATTGATTTGTAGGCTTGCGTTTAAACGCAACTCTTTCTGCAACGGGCCCCTGATCGATCAAATGACATGTCACCGGTCGGTTTGGATTTGGTTTCATTGGTGTGACTGTGGCCTGACGGACGATGAAAGGATGTATATCATTTCATTACACATACAGTTTTAATTAGAATTAATACTCGGCTCTAGAAATACGGTAAGACTTGGACTTTTATTCATTTATCTTTTTTATGGGGGTCCGAGAAACTATCAAAAGCGGCCCGATATGCATGATAGTCCAGGATTGTTACACTCTTGAAAAGGTGGGCAAAAAGGCATAACATTTAATCATCACTCGGCAACATTTTTACTGTACACACAACTACTGGTTAAAATCCGTCCGAATTGAGTAAAAGAAATAATTGGGTAATAGATTTGTTCAAATTGATAATAATTGACCATAATATACATATTTTATTTATACCAACATCCGTTACCCAACACAGTGGACAGTATGTTGTCCAATATTTTAAGTGTGTAAGAGACTCTGACGACCGCTTTGAAAAACTACCGATAGAAGACTCTTTGACCGACTTAAAAGACAATCTGTAGGCTCCACATGTCTTTTTATTCCTTTCCTGCCGTTCTAATATTTTAGAAAGACTACAATGATACTGAGAAACTGAATCCATTCAATTAAACAACTTATTACTGTATCATATTCGTCAATGTGCAGCATCCGTGATAAATTGCTCAGATATTTGTCTAAACGTTAAAATATGATTAAATCGTTAACTAATTTGATGTTGAGTAAAGCCCTTTTATCCTGAAACTAACAATGATCGTCCCATATGCTACATGTCCATATGGAACGAAAAAATAAATGAATTCATTTGTTAATGCATGGAAGGTGGATGCTGCTAAAACACAGTACCAAGAAAAACCTTGTAAGTGATAAAACAAAATAATATTATCAATTTTCTGTACATACACTTACCCTAGTGCAATGATGACATATAATGTATAAGACACATGTAAATATTGCGAAAAAAAGTGTGTTGTGTGCACGTAGCTTACTTGTCGTCGACACACGTTAACTCGATATGCTTGCGTAAAACAAAATCTTAATATCATTGTGTAATCATATAGTACGTTATTTATGCACTTTTGCCAACACATGTGTACAGTGTATATATAAATATTATCAAATATATTATACATATAATGAACAAATAAATATATATATTGAAAGTGCAATTTGATGAATATTTGGAAAGTGAGTTTATTTAAAATAATGCTGGGCATATTTCACTCGTTAGAGTTCGCAGATTTGTATGCTTTACTGTAAATATTATATGGAATACTATTGTATTTTTAGTCTTGTATTGTATATGTTGAATAAACCAGTGCCTAGTTAAGAAACACAATTTGATTTCCGACTGTCTTTTTTGTATTGGAGTAGAGTTTAGATCAATCCACCAGATGTTCAATTTATAACGGACAGGGATCATTCAGTTCATTCATTTCTATATATGAAAGAGAACAAAACACAAATGATATTTTAATTTATCCATTATGTTCAATTTTCTTGAATGGGTATGCTTTGAAGACATGAGCGACAAGATCATGAGACTGATTAAAGAGAAAAATGCAAGAAGCGGTATATGATTAAAGTCTTCAAATGGCATTTAATTTATATTGGAGAAAAAGACAGAATATATTCTCAAGGAAGGAAATATATATCACATTTTAAAAAAAAATGTGTCCAATAGGCCTAATATTTTTTTCAGATTGCTGCACGAATAGAGAGAATGAAAAAAAGTTTCCATCATGAGCCGGAAACCTAAAGAAGTATGCACACGGCCCAAGATATTTGTTGATTAAATCAATAAAAATAATAGATGAGAGAAGATGAGGTTCTCCCTTGACGATGAAGTATATTAGAAATATTCTAATACTACAGAGTATATGCATAGAGCTTTGTTTTTCTGAAACAGTGGGCAAAGCATTAGACGGTAAGTATTGATGATGATTAGGCAATGTCTATAGCATGCACCTAAAGTCACAAATTGTTCCATGCCATATTCTCCAGTGACAATTGCTCCGACGGAAAATCTGCACGTTAAGCCAAACATAAAATATAACCTTCGAAACTAAGTAAGCCCTAATCCTTATATTTTTACATCATTCAGTTCCAATAACTCTAACCCTATGCCCTCTGAGATAATAAGACCGGAGCAATCACCGTCGCAGATACGCAACAGAACCGCATCTCTTTGAACGTTTACATGCAGCTCGGCCACCCCACCCCACTCCTATGCACATGCTACGAACATGTACTTGATTGAGATTCCAACCATGTTTAAACAACGCGAGGGATGCAATCTCTGGCCTAAATTGACCCTTGAGGACCCGGATTAACAAGTGCATTGTACTTGACAACTATCTATGGCTGACCGCATTAAAGGGTAACCGAATCCCTGGCTTTAACAAACAAAAACATGGAGCTGGTGCTAATTGGACATGATGTATGTTAGAGGTGCAGATGACTAAATCATGGAAGTAGTTGTGAAATTTAAATGACATTGAGAGGACGAAACTGTCATTTCTGACAGATAACCTATCATATTATTAAAAATATATAATCATATTTATATACATGTATATATAGAGGGAGAGAGAGCGCGCGAGAGAGAAGGGAAAAGAGAGAGAAGGGGGAGGGGTATTTCCAAAGACCATTAATACATAAAACGGATCTAGAATACTAGAATACTTGCTCGAAGTGTGATATGAAAAGCAAGTTGCTATTGACGCAAAAATTGAAATGAAATCGCAAGTTTTGAGAAGAAATGTTATTCGTCATGATGTGTCATGTACATTTTCCCAAATTTGATTCTTTGCCATGAAAAATACCTAATGGCGATGTCACATTCCCCTACGGCGAGTCGAAAACGGCAGTTTTTGTATATTTTTGAAACAGTTACATAATTATAAATGGTTTGAATGAAAATTAATGAAAAGGCCGTTTTCGACTCTCCGTACGGCCGCTATATATAGAGAAAATTTGACTGCAGGGTGTACATGTAAGAATGTCGTCGATAGGGCTACTGGAACGATATGTTTGTGTATTTGTTGGAGTAAGTCATTGTGCGTGTTTCAGATGCGAGGGACAGAGTGTGCGTAAGATGTGGGTGCCTTCGGATATTATGTGCGTGGATGTTTCAATGTGTTAGTATTTTTAAATATACGAATGCGCGTGTGTTCATTTTTAAAACGTAGGGAAAGGAGCGTACGTGGGTGGATGGGTGTGTGTGTGTGGGTGGTTGAATGGTGCGCACGTGGGTGTGTGCGTCTGTAATCACCCTTTTCACACTCGGGGACGAAATGGTGACACTTCTGTATCACACCAAAAGGGACGGATCCTAACAATGGGACGACCTCCGTTTTAGCCTTTCGAATGGTTGCAAAATTATTATTATAGTACTGAAGGGACGATATCAGCACACACAAAACGAATCCTTTTCGCATTTATTGGGTTAATACCATGAATACCATATGCCGGCAAAACATGATGGCATCCATAACCACAGTTTGTTGAGAACCTTCTCTTAATTGGGGACACAAGACGTGGTCGTATGGATACCTACTTTCTAGGTTATAATTTGGCCATACCTTGACCCTCCACGAACCAAATAATGTCAAATAATGTCAAATAATGTGTGTGAGAATTTTTCATCATTTTTTTTGTACCTCTAAACGAGGGATTTATTCATAATTCATCACACATGTCATAATAAAATGAACATCACAATATATTTAACATTTTCTCCGGCAATCTCTTATCTGGCTTCCTCAATTCTTTGTTTGTAATTATTCTATTTTCCATTTCTCTTACAAAAAGGTATTTCAAACTTGAATCTCTTCTGTCTATACCATATCTATTTCTATTATGCAACATTTTATGTATACACCAAAAGGCGACTGTCGTTGTTATATCTGTGTTTATATCAGTATTGATTTTTAGTAAACAAAAAAGTATTCACATGAATTTCGACTTTAAAAGTATACATAACAACACTCTTAACATAAGAAAAGAACTGTTTGTTCAAATCACATTCAATAAAAGCGTGTATTAAGTCTTCTTTTACATGACAGTGTGGACAATAGTTATCGTCAGAAAGACCCCATTTAAAAAGATTACTTCTAACGGGTAATAAATTGTATAAAAGTTTAAAATTAAATTCTCGTAAACGAAGCTCACCTATACATGTCAAGTTTCTTTTAAACACAGACGACCAGTAAATATCAGTCTGCAGTATATTTTCCCAAAAGATACAACATCTATTCGTATAATTCGGTGTTAAACAAATCAGATTATTAAAACGTTTACTACTTATGTCACTCGCTGCGACGAGCCTTTCTCCAATTAAAAAAGTAGGGGTTTCAAGAAAGTAATTTAAATCATTCGCTGTCTGTATATTTGTATAAAACTCTTTTGACCACACTTTTGGAATAGCTTTCTTTAACTTTGCATAATCAAATAAAATATTCTGCTTGCCTTTCTTTGTTGTAAGGCGAACTATAATTTTTTCCATAGAAACAAACTGTCCTTCCTCAAAAAGATCCTGTACATAAATAATCCCATTCTTGAACCAATCTTCATAAAACAAAGACTTATTATTCCAAACAATGTTCTTATTATGCCATAATACTTGTTTGTGAATATACATGTTTCTAACAGAACCAGTTTCACATGTAGTATTATTGTTTACATAACTCCATGCTTTCCAGATTTCCAGATAAAAATCAGGTATATGAACACTTCGAAAGTCTAATAAATTACAATCATAATTACAGTGCAACAAAAGATTTAAGCCACCGATACAATTATAAACGTAATGAGACATATCTTTCCATGGACCATCACTATCATCTAACAGTCTTCCAAGTCATCTTAAACGAAAACTGAGTATTTGTTTTGTGATATCAATCATTCGTAATCCACCTTGGCTATAGTCTTGTGAGAGTGTACATCTTTTTACTTTTTCAACCTTAGAATTCCAAATGAAATTAAAAATTGATCTATTCAGTTTCTTGATATATATTTGCGGAGTCACATCTACTGTCATAAGATGAATTACTTGACTCAAAGCAAGCGATTTTACAACGGTAATTCTTCCGAAAAAAAGTTAAACATCTGCTCCTCCAGTTATCTAGGAGTTTCTGTAATTTCGACAATTTGTTTTTCCCAACTTATTTTGATTGAGTAGTAGAGGTCCGTGGATATAAAATACCCTAAATATTTAACAGGCTCTGTTGTCCAACTAAGATCCAAATCAGAAAGATGCCATCTTTTACTGGTACCCCCAATCCAAAAAAACAACAGTCTTGTCTTTATTTAATTTTGGACCTGCAATGTTTCCAAATAAATCTAATTCACTTAATATATTAAGTAACGACGGTTTATCTTTAACGAAGAAAAGAGTGTCATCGGCGTACTGTAAAAGCTTTAAGACGGAAGTGCATCCTTTAAATTCGATACTTTTAATTCCATCATTTTGCCTTATTCTATTTGCCATAAATTCAGCTGCTAATATAAACAAGAATGCCGATAGGGGGCAGCCTTGACGTATCCCTCTTTTGACAGAGAATGTTTCCGAGATCCAACCATTTACAACAACCGAACTTGTGATATTAGCATAAAGAACCCTTACCCACTTCTGGAAGTAAGGTCCAAATTTCATTTTTTCTAGACAACTGTTTACAAACTGCATATTAATAACATCAAACGCTTTACTGAAGTC
Source organism: Lytechinus variegatus (assembly GCF_018143015.1). Lineage (NCBI taxonomy): Eukaryota > Metazoa > Echinodermata > Echinoidea > Temnopleuroida > Toxopneustidae > Lytechinus > Lytechinus variegatus. The sequence goes on along the minus strand of NC_054744.1, from coordinate 41,427,746 downwards.
TACCAACATGATCGCTCCAGTTTTCTTATTCTTTATTGTATGGTGAATCACATCTTTTACGAGTCGTACATTATGGGCCGCCAGTCGACCTTTAACATAACCAGTTTGATTTGGGTTAACAATCCGAGATATAATTTTTTGTAATCTGCGGGCTAACACAGCTGCTATGACTTTGTAATCACAATTTAAAAGTGTTATGGGTGTCCAATTCTTTAAATTCAGTCTGTCTCCTTTTTTTTATATAAAAGTGTAATGAGACCTTTCCTCTGAGTGTTTGACATAGTTCCATTACTATAACATTCATTCAGTGCTTCGACAAGCATATGACTAATGTCGGACCAAAACACCTGATAAAATTCGACGGGAATTCCGTCACAACCGGGAGCTTTATTCTTTTGCATGGAGAAAATCGCACGCATACATTCCGTAATTGTCAGCAAACCTTCACAGGAATTTTTATCATTATCATTCAGATACGGTATATTTTTTGATTGCACATATTCTTCAAAACTATCGTCATTTGTATTTTCATCAGTATATAAAATACTATAAAATTTCATTGTTTCTTTTAAAATATCATTTTCTTTATTGAGTATTCTTTTCCCCATCTACTGATCTTATTTGGTTTATACCTTTTCGAGAAACGTTTCTTTTTTCCAAACTTAAGAAATACTTTGAGCTTCTTTCTCCTTCCATCCATTTTACTCTTGCTCGAATACCTGCACCTTTTGATTCAAATTTATTAATATTTTCGAGTTCTTCTTTTACTGATTTATAATTCATTTCTGTTTCAATATCATTCTTTTTTTCATCAATCTGTTTTCCAAGAAAATCCTTTCTTTCCTGTAAAAAATATTTTCTCTCCTTTTTCCTTTCCGTATTCTTACTGCAAAATTTTTGTGTGAATTCACGAACCTTTATTTTTAATAGTTCCCACTTTTCGGAAGAAGTAAAATCTTTAGTTTGAATCTTACACATAATATTACGAACGTTGTCTTGAAAGTTTTCATTTTTCAAAATACTAGTGTTCATTTTCCAATAACCAGGACCTTTATTGTTGTTTTTAATTTTAATCTTAAGCGATATTGCATTATGGTCGGCTCTTATTGCCGGTCTAATATCTGATTTTATTACTCTGGGCTGTACATTTTTGTTTACAAGCCAATAATCTAGTCTTGATGCGATTCGTAGAGATTGGTTTCTCCATGTAAATTGCCTGCATAATGGGTTCATTCTTCTCCAGATATCACAAAGGGAATATTGTTTTAACAGTTTACAAAAATTTCGAGGTTTTTTGTAAAATTTACTGTAGGTACCTTGAACATCACGAGCATTTGATACACAATTCCAGTCTCCACCTAACAATGCCTAAGATGAGATAAGAATCTGAATAATTCACACCATTCCTAGTAAGAAAAAGTTGTAAATTTCTAAAAAAAATCTCTCCTTATTCTTTTTTGATGTAGGTCCATATATATTAACAAGAGAATAGTGCATAGTATCAATAACAATTTTTCATAAGCAACATTCTCCCACAATTATTCTGTTTTACAGAAATAACATCAACATAAAATTTTTGATCAAAAAGAACTGCAATTCCTGATGAATGATTCGATCCATGTGAAAAGTAACATGGTCCATGCCATTCATTTCTGATTAAATTCTCTATATCAGTTGTCCAATATGTTTCTTGTATAAAGATTATATCAGCTTTTTGTCGTTGGAACCATCGAAATATCTGTCTTCTCTTTTCTTTATTTCTAAGTCCGCGGACATTAAGACTGATCAAATGACAGACTGACATCGGAAAAATGGATGTAGATGTGTTGAATCGTATTCAAATATGCTCATTTCTTTTTTGATTGTCTTTTGATTCCTTTCTGCTTCCTTTTTTGACTGTTGACGCTTCCAGATCTTAAACGAGGTCGAACAAACTCTGGTGACTCAGCTGAGACATCAGAGAAACGAGAATCAACATGACCATTAGCGTGATGTTGACTTTGCACTGGTGTATCGCTGTAGGAAACTCCAGACGCTTGGTCTTGTAGAGGAGGCGAGTTGTTGCTGAAAAGATCTTGTTGCGGGTTGCGTGTAGCGGAGACGAAACGTGTTATCTTCGATTGTGATGTATCGCTTGACGCTCGATCGCGATTACGGGTGGGTCTTGACGGTTCGCTCTCGTCATCCCCGTCGTTGCTAGAATCGTCGTTCGAAGATTGCGACTCGAAGATGGGAACCACATTTTCCGTGACCTTGCTAACTGCCTCTCGTTCTTTCTGCAAGAATGTCGTGATCATGCTTTGTTGTGCTACATTTGGCGGTTGATTTCGTTTGGTAGATGGTGATGAGGCATCCTGTATTCCGGGTTGAGCGGTGTCGTCACGAGGAGCGGGGGAATGGTCTGGGTCCGTAGTCGTGCAGTCTCTCTGATAGTGGCCAGGTTTGTGACAAAAGCGGCAGATCACTTCATTCTTGCACTTGGAACGGTGATGGCCCCTTTCCAGACAATTCGAACAAACCGTGGTCGTATTGTCGTCGGTGATTTGATTTGGATGGAACACCCTCGCTTTGAAGGCGCCAAAATTGACAAACCTTGGCAGGGATTGGGAGGGGTTTTCGATGTGTAACACTCTGTCCCCGGTTAGACATTCTGTCAGTTTACCATCGACACGAAGTCTTTGCAGTATGATCTTTCCCACTATTTTCAATTTCTTAGCTTGGAATTCATTCAAGATAACATCATCATGAACAGATAATGGCAAATCTTTGATCAGTACTCTGGTTAGATTGCCCTGGCTAGCAGGTAGGTATGGGTTTAGCTCAAAGACAGTGACACATGAGTTTCGTAAGTCTAGACCTTTTGATATGAGGTCAATTCTACTTTTCTGATCCGACAAGTATAACCTCCAAAGTCCTCCTATCTTCTGAATGCCACGTAATTTCGTGAAGGGAAGTGTTTTAATTAAGGGCTTTATACATTTCCTGGCTTGTTACGGCATTGTCCTTGGACAAAGGTATATTACTGTGCTTGATAAAAACAGGATTACCTTCCGTGTTCATAGCGTGACGTTCATGTTCGTGTGCGCCTGCTTTCGTGGCGCTAGCGTAGGATGAACCTCGGGAAAGCCCACTAGCCGCCATCTTACTACCCAGTTGGTTGTAGAAAAGTTCAAAAATATAGGCAATGTAAAGTCCAAATCCTCCAAAACGATAAGATCACAGGTCGACAAAGTGTTTCTGAAAATTATGTAGTCCTTATAAAGATTGATGAGATATCGAGGGATTTTTTCTCCGGTTTTTGAAGTCGTGACTATCAATATACCGTGAAAGGGCGCCCTCGAGAATTTTTCATCATGCTCTACCGTAATATGGCAATAAAAGTGCTGAAATGCAAAAAAATCGATGACGTGATTCTTTAGTGCTCATTTAGCCTATAGTTTACATCTTCTCAATGAAATAGTATTTAGTAAAGGCGATCGTGACTTAAGAGGATGTTTCATTGAAATTGATCATAGTGCAAAGGCAGGGCGGTGATAGCAAAGCCCACCATTGACATGGTCATTATGTGTAGATTATCCGAACGACAGGAATCGGGTTTCTATCTTTCATCGGCTACTAAACACATGCCAACGGACATATTGCGGACAAGTCAGTATGGTACGTGAGCATAGAATATAGATGCAATTACCAATGACTACATGCATTCTTAGTTACCCCAATTCCCCTCCCATACTTTTGCAAATTTAATCAGACATGGTGTGTAACATATCCTTCAATATCCACTTTGAAACGTCCTTACACTCTAAAAAGTTAACCCAATATTGGGGAAAATGGGAGCATGCATGCTTGGATAAATTTTTTTTTTTTTTTAATATTTTGTAAATTTTACGCAATGTTGCGTTGTAATTTACCCTTCAAACGCGCATTTGTCCAATAGTGGGGAAAGAATTTCCCAGCAAACATGCATGTTCCCTTTCTACCCAATATTGGGTAATTTCTTACTCTCTTTTTTAAAGTAGTGTATCATTGGTCACTTGCCGTATCCCTCTTATCGTATCTTAAATCATAAGCAGACATTTTTCGCGTGACAGGTCATTTACTGTAGCTATCAGTGAAGTTTGCTAATGACTGATACTTATGACTAGATAGGACATACATTTGAGATCAGGATGGTTTACTAAAATATCAAGGATTAAGATTCAAATCGCTTTCTTAACGTCACTTTGCTCGAACAGTAATCAAACACTTCTTACATTCGAAACGGACCAAACGCATCCGGCCATGCGTTGGGCGTCTTATTTCGGCAACAAAGGTACATCGCGCGTATTGATAATGGCGTCGGTGTATTTTCTTTATATTATTGAACATTCTTTCCCTTCTCCCTGTAGATGTTGGGAAAAAAAATCAAGTTTAAGCGCCGAATTCCATGTTAGACAATCTGCTAATAAACATCCCCTATGACAGAATTGTGTCACCTTACTTTTGCTGCCAATCGTCAAACCACATTTAGACTGCATCTTACAAGGAACCCGATTTCAAAATACCGATCAATGTATCCCAAAACAAAGCCCACATCATGACATACCAGCTTGGTATAATTATTTCAAATGTATTGTTTATTAGAGCTAGGGTGTGAAGCACAACTTACTGTCATGACCAAAGGCGAAATACGGCGTTAGTTTCTGATAAAAATGACCAGAACTTTGTCTTGAGAGGAGTGAAGGCAAGAATAAATTGTAGGCACACCAAAAATCAATTCTGATTGATAAACATCTGTAAAAGCTAGATTTTGCCTTTCACATACATATCCTCACAATCCCTCATCCTCGCGCACACACACACACCCTCTCACATACACACGCCCAAATCGTCATTAGTGTTCATATTGAAAATAATATATTGCCAATTTCCAAATTAAATTTCTCGTCTTGAGATGATGACTTTGCAGAATAAGAGTTTGCATACATATGTACATAGATCTGCCTCGCAATATGTCACACCATTGACAAAGCTCATCAATCTCCAGCATGTTCATGTTTTTATTCCAGTTAATAATCTCTGAGACACACATGCTGCATGCATTTTCTTTCCAGGCACCGTCTCGCCCATGATCAAGATTGCAACTGCAGAGGTTCCTTTAAAGATACCATTCAATAATTCGACACGGGCGTGAAAGATGAGTGGCGAAGTGATTCGTATTTAAATGCTGACCACACGTCCAGTTGCCTATCCCCATCCCAACTCCCGTACTCTCTTTCACTCTATCGCAATGGTCCCTTGAAATTGGCAGTCTGCCCTGCTTCTACTGGTCTGGTAAGTATTTGATCGGGGTCAAAGCAGTCAGGGTGCCTTTTATGATGCCGTTAATCATGATTGTTGATACACTTTTTTTTTGGAGAAATCAAATCCATGAATAATTACCTTAAACACATAAAATAGGCCTATATCCAATAAAAATCCAAATTTCAGCATTATTTTAATACATAATTATCCTTTTAATTATCCAAAGTGAAGTCAATGCATTATTGGCCTGGTTCCTAACATTTAGCACCAGGCCAATAATACACTGACTTCAATGGGGCTAATTATGTATACATGTACATGAGGTCATATATCAGGTCCACAAGGACCGATTCGAACCAAATTTTGGTAGAAGGGGTATTACATCATGCTCATTCTGATACCAAATTATGGTATCAAAACTGCTGAAATGCAAAATTGGACAATTGATGACGTCACACTTCGGTACTCTATTCAGATCACAACTTTTGTATAATCCAGAAATAACGTATTTTACAAAGCATCATTTTGAGATCGAAGAATTGACAAACAAGCTTCCTTTTGCCTTTCCCTCAATATCGAAACAATATATAATCTACACATTTTATTGAGATACCTAAACATAGATTCTAGTGGTCGAAAATTTTAATACTTCTCCTCACTCATACGAATAAAGCAGCCATCTTGAATTTTAGAGGTCTTCGTGATGTAATGTCAGATAACAAATTTTAAACTTCTATACATTCATACCATGGACAGGTCGTGCAATGACTGTAAAACAAACCCATATAAATTCTTTTGTAAGTTAGAATCGATCAGTGTATCTCATTGCAAATGGGACCGGCGCTAGATATGCAAATATGTGATTTGAGTTACATCAGGTGCAATGCCCTGAGGGAAAACATATTACACATTGGATGAAATATTGATCCCCGTTTCCTGAATCGTTCACCTCCCGTTTATCTCAACGAAAGATGGTAAAAAAAAATTATATCTTGATGTAGAAATTTTTCAATTCCACGTTGAAATGAATATTAATGCACATCTTAAAACACATTTTTCTTATTACATTCACTGCTGGAACATAATAAAATATAAATATGTTTCAAATACTGCACGGACTTGGGTTGTACCGCCATTGTCACAGAATCGGTGAATCACCTAATACCAAGACCGCCAACCTTTTGAAGACACCTCATGCCAACGCTTAAACATACTTGGCATTAGTTCTTCATATTCCACGGGGAGCATTGGGCAGGAACAGGGCATATACAACTTTCCAAATCCTCGATCGAAGCCTAGAAGCCTTCCTGTCTCATCAAATCTGTTTCCTAAAGCAAATTTCATCTTCAATAAAAGCAGTTTCCTTTTTCAGTGGATTTGTTGTCTTCTCGTTATCCTACCTCCATCAGGAGTCTGCTCACTGTTGGACTTCTTCATGTTGATATTTTGAGAACATGACCACCAATCTTCAGTGTCCGTCTTTCACACTGAGATGCCATCGGTTTGATCTCCTTAAGAGTTGCTTATTACCCTATCATTCAAACAGCTATTTAACTTTTTATGTCAGTTGCATTTAAGCCTTGTCGTAATACCTAGCATTTTTTGTTTTATTACTTGATTGTTTATGTCATTTACGGTATTCCTACATTCCAAGTTGGAATAGATTTAAACGATGGGTTTGATTCTTTTTGTTCGTCATCCTAATTTCCTGAGGAATTTTCTGGAAAAAAAATGAATAAAGTGCCTTTTATATTGTTCTTTTATCTCTCACACACACTCGCACACGAAAAAAATGTTACTGATATCATAAGTACTTACATGTATTTGTTGTGTATTGTTTTATTACCGTTTTTATAGTCATGCAATTTAGATGAAATGCAATTTCATCCATTTCTTTCCTAACCAGTAGTCCAACAAGTGGTTTTGTGATCAAAAGACAGTAAATATACTTTTGAACAATGTATTCCAAAAGATGAATAAGTTATAAACAATTTTATTTCATATTGAGTTGGACAGGTTCAATTCAAATTTCATGAATGAAGCAATCGTGGGTTTAAGTCTGTTTAAGATATAGAAGCATACTTTGGTCTTCTACTTCTAATTGGATTCTCTGACGCCACAAAAAATAAGTCTGGTGAGTTCTCTTCTAGCTCTACAAAAAAGGTCAGTCATCAGTACTTCGACATGTACCTCCCTTCCATAGAAATAATAAATTGAATGTAGATCAGATATAAATTACTTTTTCAAGTTCCTACCTCTTTATTGTGAGCTATGTGCCTACAGTTGGCAAGATGTAGGCCTATTGTTATTAATTTCCATTCTCAATCAAAATCGTATTGTATAGTGGCTTCTCATTGTTTCGCTTCTTGTAATTCATTTTTTCTTTATCTCATTTTCTTCTTCATGTTATTTGATTGTATTTTCATATCAATTAAATCAATCGTTTAATAATTTCATACAATTTTAATTGATGCATCTGTGTAAATATTGTATATATTGATTTTTTTTTATCAGGGCCCTCGAGGACAGCTGTTTGTATATCTGACGAGGCTACCCCGATTCAATAAAACTGAAAGTGCAAAAATGAATTAATCAAATAAATAAATGCTTATTTAAAAAGTGATTTGCCAATTCATTTTATCAATCCAAGCATTATTTCCCATTTAGACAAGGTAATCACTACACTATTTTTTAATATATTTAAATACATCCTCGTAAACTCTTTAAAAATGAATCTTTAATAAAAAAATCCTTCACATAGGGAAGGAAACTGTTCTTACCTTTTTTATGACATGTGTCCACTTCATTCCAGCCAACATCATGTTTACAGTTGGCTTTTGCTTGCCTCGCTATTCATAATGCCCCCTTTTTATAAGGTTGCTATTAGAAAAATGAATAGTTGTGGTAGTTATCCTTAAATTCCACCTATAAAACATGCCATTCTTGTATTCAGTGGGGAAAAATATGAATATGTCCATTAGTATAGGCATGACGGGGTATCACATCAGAAGCTATTAATTTAGGCCTAGGAGCTCAATTCGTAAAATGATACAAAAATGCAAAGTCACAAAGATATCATTGATATGGGGCATATTGACCAAGTTGATGCTTAACAGCTCGAGTTTGCATTCCGCTCTTACAAGTCCAAATTTAACTTCTTTGAAATTAGCCAAAATAAATCAGGAAAATTCGAGATGATATCAGCTCATTCTCAGCCAATCTGTTGTAAATCATACCCCTGATTAATCGGAATTATCGGTTGATTACTGATTATGGTTTCGTCTTTAGAAAATTTACAAGCCACCATACGTATCCTGCAACGCAATGCCCATGTGCAAAAGAGGTCAAATTGCTTCAATCGAAATGCTGCAGTCACATTCGCCAATCCGACTCCAAACCGACAAAACCTGTTACATCACTACTAATGTCAGATTATGTGTTGGTTCGGAGTCGGGATCGGTGGTGTGACTGTTCCATAACGAATAACGCAAAAGAGTATGGACGCGTACAGATATCAAAGAACAAATTAATTGAGCTATGACGCTAAATTGACGCCATCGTACAGACACACCGCATATCAATCACACGGTGTGGAAAGATGGATGCCGTGGAATACAGATAATGATAGTTAAAGATTTGTTAAGGTCATGGTTAAGCAATAAGTCATTACTTGTCGATTGCTCTTTATCACCACAATAATGATGGCACAGTGCATAGATGAGACGAGTGAGAAAATTCATCAAAACAAACTTCGCGATAAAAGGGAAACGTGCACAAAGTTGGAAGCAAGATCCGATTTTTTTCGGCCCTTTAATTGTATAATATCATCGTGATGATAGTCATGCTATATCATATATATTTCATATCGTAATTGTATTTACTTTTTTATAGTAATGATGTTCTCGTTCAAAATATGTTATGTTAGAACAATTTTGCGTAATGACTGAAAACACCGAAACATCTCCATGTTCTGGTGCAAATAGAGGGCTGAAAAAATAATTTCTTGTTGATAATCCGGCCTTCTTAGTTAGAATATTGAAAACATTTTTTTAATGTTTTCTCGCAAATTTTCACCTGCGTCTCTCTCAAAATCACTTTACCCTTATGCCTATTGCTTTTATCTGTTTATTGATTCATAAAACAGAGAAATAGTTGAAAATAAATACTTTTATCGCTGACGTATACTGATGAATCTCCGGAGGGAGGGACCTGAGTGTGTCTTGTACTCTCAAGGAGGGTTATATATAAATATTCAAATATTATTTTTAACAACATCATTCCTATTTCATTTTCACGTTTACCTGGCCGATTCTGACTTCTTACGTGCCAGATGTATATATAAAGATGACAAGGAAAATGTCTCGTTCACTTTGACCGAATGCAAATTTGATTTGAGATAAACGTGAATATTCTCCAAAATATGGCCCTTATCCTTAAAGGTATTGTGTCATTGGTTATTGTGACTTAATCAACACTCTCTATCATCAATTATCAATGAGCATTAAATCTCTATCTAATTTCAAAACCCAGGATTGAAACAATTCTTTTATTCCAAGTTGGCTGGGTGCTTGATCATCTGACAGGATGGACACACATTTGAACTTGTGTCTGCAGCCAGGACAGGTATTCATGAATTTCGACAATTACCACGGTGAAGTTATTTTTCAGTCTTAGGAAAGTTTGTGCATTCGTATGGTTAGAAAGAAGTATGGAGAAAAATTGTAGCAGTTGGACGATTTATCATAAGGGTAACTGAATAATTTGAAGTAGAAAACACAAGCCAAAAAATACCACAAAGCGTCCCTGAGACCTCTATGGAAAACATTGAGAGGGCAAGAGGGAAAGAGAGCAAGTAAGAGATCAGGGAAATTAAAAAGAAGAGAAAAGTGGAAGAGAGAGGGAGAAGAAACATGCAGATATTTTTTATTAATATTTGGTCAGCTGTACGATATTTTTATTTGGCAATATCTGACTGGTGTACAAGAAGATCCACAAACATTGACATTTTAAAGGTTACATCGGATGAAATATTACTTTGTATAATTTTTATATGAAATTTGGCTACTCACACTCCTTTATAAGTTTCAAATAACTATCTGTTTTGTTTTATAACAAAATGAAAGGTTAATAAGTGCCTCGTTAAACACGTTTTGTTAATTTTGTTTGGATATGAGCATGTTGTCGCTCCTGGTAGCTTCCCCCTCCTTCTTCTTTTCTGCCAGTATATTATTCCCTCTTATTCTCTTCTTTATGTGTCTTTCCGCCTTCCCCTCTCTCTTCTCCATCTTCTTTCTCATCCCCATCTCTCTCCCTCTCTCTCTCTCTTACGCTCTGTTATCTTTCGTAGATATGAACATATTGTCGGAACCATAATTTTCCGTCCTCACATTACAACGCATCACTCGTCCCTCTCTCTCTCTCTCTGTTCTAGGTCTATTCTATTTACCCCCATTGCTCTTTTCACCCCCTTCCCTTTCTCTTTCTTCTCTCTATATCTGAGGGAACTTAATGGACAAGAAAAAGACATGTGGAAAATCAGAGTTGCAGAGGGGAATCAAACGCAAGGAGAAAGCGTTAAGAATCACTAGTATAGGTGGAATGCGAAACTATGCCTAAGAAGATTTGCAGTTTGGAGCAGGTAGGGGTAATATCCATACACCGTTGTAATGTATATACCATAATGTCATCGGACCGTCTTGTTATTGCAATATAATTATTTCCTTGGTCCAACATTAATTCTGAATCCAACTTTATAGGAATGAATATCACGATACATACATGTAATTTGTAATGGGAGTATGGTACAAAAATCCTAATGTCCTAAAAGCTTTGATGTAATTGGTGAATCCTCTGCATTAAATTTGTATAATTCATTTAAAGACAGTATAACAGTTTACTTTACCGCAGGTCTATATATTTTCTAATCTACTAAGATCTACATGGCCTCGTTAACTTTCACGCTTAACCGTTTCACGGTGGAGGTCTCCTGCGTCCAGATTTTAATTATTTTTTTTTATTTATGCTCTTTATTAAAAAGGGGAGTTTATGCTCACTCATTTATTTTGAATTTATTGGGTATTTTACTGAATTGTTTATATATTGTATTATTTTGAACGCAGTAATAAAAAAGAAACAAACAAAATCAACTTGATATCGGGGACGGACTTAGCATTCACCGCAGAGCTCTTTTCATTGACCTCGCACTGATTTAATTCCTTTGAACAAGACTAGTATCTGAGTTTGTTTTATAATCAGACTATATCTGTATTTACAACCCTTTCTTATTATCCATCGAACCAACCATCGTTAATAAACATATAATATCAGATGCAAATATCATCAAGGATTGCGTGTAATCAAAGCACCAAGATTAATAAATTCAAGTCAGACGATCCTGGCTATTAAAAGTAAATTGAGTCGTTAAACAGACCTTACGACATATCATGATTTGTTATTAAGAGTATCGAGAGTCACTTTGGCGGCATTAATTGATCAGAAAAATAATTCATGATTGCGAGCAGAAGATTCGGTAACCAAGCATAAAACACAGTTCGTTTATTTTTTTTCTTGCTTCCTTAAAAAGTTTGCGCGCCAAAATAAACACACGGGTATACCGCAGTCATCAAATTAGATCATTTTCAATTTGTTGTAATCTGGTGAACCAAGCACATCATTCAACCCACGCGTAACATGACTCTTCGAGCTGAATGTCAGAACATGGAATATATCTCATTTTGCCATCGAACTGTTTTGATGAGGACGACGGAAAGGCAGACACCATTTCTCGCATTGCCTGAGGGTCGGTGTACGCCTAACATACCACGCAATCAATACGTGACAAATTAGTAAATGTATTTTAACCCACTTTCCTTCGATATCCGGTAGCAGAGGGGTGAGGGAGGATATGCGGTGGGGCCCTCAGTCACATGATTGTTCAAATCGATTGAGATTTCCATTCGAATCCCAAATATCATATTTTGACCATCGGCAGATGAATATTGTAAGATTAAATCAAATCACTTGAGGAATGTGTTTATTGAGTTTTAACTCAGATTCGTCCTCGGCAATGAGGGGCTCGTCTGGGAATGAAATATTATCGATTGGATTTACCGACCTTAACCTTCGGGTTGCATGAACGGGGTCTTAATCAACCTGTTTAGTGAAATTCTGGCATTCCTTATTCAAAGTTGGCCTTTACTCCTTCATTGTCCATTCCATCTATATGAACACACTGACGCTGATAAAGTTTGAGCGCATATTCCTTTGCCCCCCCCCCCCTCAGAACAGCAATAATATGCAATGAGAAGTCGTGGGGGAAAGATTTATGAACCGTTCATCAATATCATTACATCCACTCTCTCAAAAGTGCCATATCCTGGTAATAGAGTAATCTATTCCTCAGAATAGAAGATTATTGTCTCTCTTTTATCTTAGGCCTATATTTTTTTTCGAAAAACGTTTTGAACCCTAAACCTATCGAAAGAATTTATGTCTTCAGAATCAATGTATTTAGAAGATTGTCTTATTTCTGTCTTACTTTTTTGTAATATACGATCAAAGGTGACTTCAGGATGATGAGTGATTGTCAGTTTGTAAACTGATTGAATGACGAAAATCAAATACTAAGTAAAATGGTGGTGCATGATGAAGAGTAATGTAAATAAGAAAGTGAGTGTAAGATGAAGAGTTAATGTAAGTGAAATGTTACTGCAAGATATGTTGACGGATTAAAACAAATGAAATTTGAAGTTGAGATAAAACATGTAAAAGTTTACAGGATTGTAAATGTTGAGAAAACACATTGGTTAAGGGAGTTGTGGAAAGGTTGACATGTTTAATGAAAGACATCCGTTTGTATACGAAAATCTACAAGTCAGAACCATCGAAAATTCAGAGACCCATGTCTAATCTTTACTTCCCTTGTTATTAATTGTTCGATTTTTGTCGGGCTTTTTACAAGTAAGAAAGTGAAAGGATATGCCTAATACCAAAATGAAACCGTACGCGAAAGATCAGTTTCCCTTTGTAATCTTTTAGTCAATGAAATTTTAGACCAGGAACAGGTGTCGAACAAGATCATTTGCATTATCATACTATACGGTCGAATCTTAACGTACCTAAGGATTTCCACATACAAAATGCATTCCGGTCCTTCAGTGGGAGATAGGATAGGGGGCACATTATTCGAGAGCGATTCATAGAAAAGAGGAACCAACTAAATGTCCGTGTAGACCTGTGCTTTTCCAATGATATTGTTTACACTCACAGTAAGCGATTATTGTAAAAATTATGCAATTGATCTGTGGGGCGATGTTATAAAGCTTTGGTTACGGCTATACAAGGACCGAATCTGGGGTGACGAGGCTCTAGCAGTGACTATCAATTATCTTTAAACTCAGCGCTCGAACGAAAGATCGATCGATTAGAAAAGATTGTTACCGCGGTCAATAATTGATTTAACTTGATCATTTATATAAAATGCAATTCGATCTTTGAATGAGCAGGGGTAATCTAGTTGGTGCCTTGTATGGGCGATTCTCTATAAATATACTACAGCCAATTCTTCCGATGCATGAGTAACACTTGAGAATCAATTTAACCAAGTTTCTTTCGCAATTCGACACTTAATCAAGACCATCAGATAGCCTTGGTAAACTTTTACTTGGTATACCCCGTATTATGGTTTCATTTGAAGTGCATTCTTGTCCGCGCCAACTCACACTTTATCGAATGAAGTCAACAATCTTCAATGTCAAGGCAAACCAACTCAAGGTTTGTTTTTCTCGTTCCACACGTTCCGATACAAACGCTGACTACAAGTGTCACCATATTACAGTTTCAGAGCCCGTAATTTGTTTTCTCGAACGTGATGATTTCACAATCGGTTCGGCTACAAATTGGTATAACAATCGCCGTCTCGTGTTGACGTCATCTTACAGACTGAAAACAATCGACAGATCAGTTGAAGATGTATGTAAAGTATCAGGCAATGATTGGTTAAATTAACTTATTTCCCTTCGACCCTTTTGTTTAGAATTGACACCATAATCGTGTTAACTTATGCCATTTTCTTTGATCAATAATCGAAAACTTATCCATCATTCAATAGATTATGCTGATTCGTGATATACAAGAAAAAGCAGTGAATGTCAGTTTACATCGTCTGGTACCGTAATTGAAAACAAAAACACTTTTGCAATCAAAAAACTATTTCAGAGAAAATAACACTCATTTATACATTGCAGTGAATAAACTTACTTGGGAAATTATAGTTCTGAATGTTGTTTCACCTTAACACTTTCTGGTAATGCCGCAGTCACTTCTCCCCCTACGGACGCCGTATGGCGACATTCGTTTTAACATTTTCCTTTTTGCACCAGCAACATAAAGGAGGATTGAATAATTAAAAAAAATAAAACGGCTGTTTTCGACTCACCGTGTAGCCGCCGTAGGAGAAATGTGACTGTGCCATAAACTTTTTAAAAGAGTAAAAAGAAAGCAACAGAGTTCGCTACGGTTTTCGTTGTTCTTAAACGTGTATAACTCAAAACTTTGTTATCAGCATTGGTAGCATATATATCATTATATATTGTCATGATTATTATTCTAAACATTTGAATTATTACACAATACATTGATACATAATTCTGTCAAGATTTTGTAAATGGAGTAGAGGTTGTCTTGTTTATTTGTTTGTTCATTTATTCTGACTTAAGACTAAAAGCCAGGAAATTGTAAACAAAACCGTTTGCTCTTGTTTCGCTCTGGCTTTACGGTATTCCATAATTATAAAATAGAGTATACACGAACAGCACAGTCTTATAAAAATCAAAATCAAGGGCAATCGTTTGTGATTACCAAGGGAATCGTGAAGTAGAATTTACTTGCTAACATTTCATGGCGTTTTGTGATCAAGTTACAGCCCAAGCGTAGCAGCTTCATGAAATGGCTAACTTGGTGACTTTCTCCTTGCCTTGTCAGGTTACATTCTACTTGCAAAGGTGAATAATCGTTCCATCTGCCTTTTCTACCTCACATTTTTTTTAACTTATCTACTCCATCTGTTTCTTCATGTTTCTCTCTCCTCCTCTGCCGTCTCTACAACTCGTTACAAATTTGATTCAGTCAGTTTCCTTCTTCTGTATAATATAACTCCTTCAATAAGATCAAATAGATATTTGTTTTATAATAATACAAACAAGAGTTTCCCCTCTTTTCAAAGAGCCCGTAACATGTTAACAATACTTTCGAAGTCTGCATATTAACCCCCATCCCTTGTTCCCTTTTTTATCCTACTGTATGTTGCGTTACTTTATTGTATTAAACATCGTATCCATACATATATATAAATGATAATTTTGTATACTATTATATATAGTATTTACTAATATCATTTAACGTCATTTTCATTTTTGTTGGCAGAGACAGGTGAAGTGAAATGGAGGTATCCCTTGTTCTTTCTTCTCTCGTCCCCTCCTCCTCCTCCCCCCCTCTCTCTCTCTCTCTCTCTCGTTTCTTTCCTTGCTCCCCTGCCATTTTTTTTTCTATTTCTTCTTGTCTTTCTCTCCCCTCCATCACTCTATATATCGTTTTATATATCTCCCTCACTCTCTTTCTATCTCCCTTTCTTTCACTCTCTATACATTCACCTATTATCTCTTTCTTTATTCTCTTCCCCTTTCCCGATCTCTCTTCACCCATTTCTCTTTATTTCATCATGTGCATCCAAGTGCCCTCAATTTTATAACGATCAATCACAAATTTTGTCCCAATTTCCTAAACGATATAAATGGAAGGTATGCATCATTCTCTTAACGGGAAGAAAATATTTTTCAATGCCTCGAAGAAGGCTTTTTTCAAAATTGATTTCAAGTTGTCAATGTTGTTGATATTCAAAGACCCATAGGAATTACCAAGAGAGGTAGTTCTTTGCCGGACCATATAGCCTTGTTATTATTTGAGGGTTTTTTTTCAATGCAAATTTGAAAGAGCGACCATACAGAGAAGGAGGAGGGCATGAACATATCCACGGAGGATTATCTATTGTTACTGGGGGTGCTGTGACAATGCTCAGCACTCCCAGTAACAATAGAATAATCCTCCATAGATAGGTTAATGGAGGAGGAGGGACAATAGATAAAAAGCGGCAATTAGATCAATGAACCACTAAATGACAATGACTTTTGCATGCTTTTGCTTTGAATCCTGAAATCCTAAAACATGTAAAACGATCCGCCAACTACATAGCTTTACATTATATTAACGCTTAGCAATTATTATTTTCTTGCAAGGAGGTATAATACAATTTGAATGACTAGGTTTGGTATCCTGTTATTTATTCTTCCATACCTGAATCGATGTGTGTCCCAATTGATGGACCGAACAAATGTTTTGCTTTGCCTGTGTATACGACAATTTCACCAATCGCCTGCAAAATGCCTCTTTTCACTTGCGAGATCAATATCGGGAAGAAATAAATAAAAGGAAACTGAAAAGTTTCTATCAAATGGTTTAAGGTCTACTGAGAGCTATCCAGAAAAATGGTAAATACTGTGTCGTGATGTGCCGCTGATCACTCGTCCGTCAGTCAGCAACTTCAAATACCGGTGCAGAAATAGTTTGCCTGTACGTTTGAGTAATATCAATATTGCGCTTTTGATTATTTGCTAAGCGATTGAAAGCATTCTAAATTCTGCACTAGCAATGTATGTATTACAATATTCACTCCTTGTGAAGTATTGCACCCGTGAAGGTAAACCGACTCGAATCGTTAATCCAGAATATGTAATCTATTACGAATTTGAAAAGAAATTATATTGTTTAACCTTTTAACCAAGGAATTTTGTGTTCTGTCGACTTCTAGCATAAATTTCATTGAAATACTTTCATACATTCTAGATGTAAAGGATAACCATGATAACATGGGATTTCCAATAGTAAATAGTAATACAAGATCTCTTAATTCACATGAAGGGTATATTATTTCGTTCTTTCCTGTTGCTCTGTGCGATTTTCATAATTGAAATCATTTTGTCATTGTGAATAAATAAGCCAATGATCATTAAGAGGTAAGTATATAATGACTTGATGTATAAGATAGAATGGTCACGTCAGTCAAATACCTATTAACTGTTATATGTAGAATATAGAAGGGAAAATAAAAAAAAGAGTGTCAGGAAGAGGACAATATTATGAGAGAGACAGCGAAAGACAGAGAGAGACACGCATAATAAAAATCTGACCATTTTCAGTGCAAATGTCTAGCTTCATGCAGTGTCCTATGCCCCTCCCTTATCTCAAGTAGATGTGAAAACAGTGCGTTTATTTACTTCATCCTTCTTCTGAAATAGAAATAAACTCTTAGTAGCAAATCAAAATTCCGTTTATTATACTACCACCATCACCTCCGCCGCCTCTATAACTTCTTCTTCTATTTTTTCTTCATGTTCTCCTTTTTTAAATTCTTTTTCATCTTCATCATATTTTTCTTCTTCTTTATCTTCATTATATCCTTCTTCATTTTCTTCTTCTTCTTCATCATCTTCATTATCCTTAATTCGTCTTCTTTTTATTATTCTTCTTCTTCTATTACTACTACTACTACTACTACTACTACTACTACTACTACTACTACTACTACTACTACTACTACTACTACTGCTACTACTACTACCACTACTACTACTACTACTTCTACTACTACTACTACTACTACTACTACTACTACTGCTGCTGCTGCTGCTACTACTGCTAATACTACTACTACTACTATACAACAACAACAACTACTACTTCTACTACTACAACGACTACTACAACAACAATGTCTACTACTACTACTTCTACCACTACTATTACTACTATTATACTACTACAACAACAACAAAAACAACAACTACTACTACTACAACTACTACTATTATACTACTACAACAACAAAAACTACTTCTACTACTACTACTTCTACTACTACTACTACTACTACTACTACTACTACTACTTCTACTATTGCTACTATTACTACTAATTCTACTTCCCCTCTCCCTCCCCCCCCCTCCCCCCCCCCCCCTCCCCCCTCTCAACACAATAGAATGATACACGCCGTATAAGCTAAAACAAAAACAATAAAAAACGCAAAAACAAAAAAAACAAAAATCTGACCATTTTCAGTGCAAATGTCTAGCTTCATGCAGTGTCCTATGCCCCTCCCTTATCTCAAGTAGATGTGAAAACAGTGCGTTTATTTACTTCATCCTTCTTCTGAAATAGAAATAAACTCTTAGTAGCAAATCAAAATTCCGTTTATTATACTACCACCATCACCTCCGCCGCCTCTATAACTTCTTCTTCTATTTTTTCTTCATGTTCTCCTTTTTTAAATTCTTTTTCATCTTCATCATATTTTTCTTCTTCTTTATCTTCATTATATCCTTCTTCATTTTCTTCTTCTTCTTCATCATCTTCATTATCCTTAATTCGTCTTCTTTTTATTATTCTTCTTCTTCTATTACTACTACTACTTCTACTACTACTACTACTACTACTACTACTACTACTACTACTACTACTACTACTACTGCTACTACTACTACCACTACTACTACTACTACTTCTACTACTACTACTACTACTACTACTACTACTACTACTGCTGCTGCTGCTGCTACTACTGCTAATACTACTACTACTACTATACAACAACAACAACTACTACTTCTACTACTACAACGACTACTACAACAACAATGTCTACTACTACTACTTCTACCACTACTATTACTACTATTATACTACTACAACAACAACAAAAACAACAACTACTACTACTACAACTACTACTATTATACTACTACAACAACAAAAACTACTTCTACTACTACTACTTCTACTACTACTACTACTACTACTACTACTACTACTTCTACTATTGCTACTATTACTACTAATTCTACTTCCCCTCTCCCCTCCCCCCCCCCCTCTCCCCCCCCCTCCCCCCTCTCAACACAATAGAATGATACACGCCGTATAAGCTAAAACAAAAACAATAAAAAACGCAAAAACAAAAAAAACAAAAATCTGACCATTTTCAGTGCAAATGTCTAGCTTCATGCAGTGTCCTATGCCCCTCCCTTATCTCAAGTAGATGTGAAAACAGTGCGTTTATTTACTTCATCCTTCTTCTGAAATAGAAATAAACTCTTAGTAGCAAATCAAAATTCCGTTTATTATACTACCACCATCACCTCCGCCGCCTCTATAACTTCTTCTTCTATTTTTTCTTCATGTTCTCCTTTTTTAAATTCTTTTTCATCTTCATCATATTTTTCTTCTTCTTTATCTTCATTATATCCTTCTTCATTTTCTTCTTCTTCTTCATCATCTTCATTATCCTTAATTCGTCTTCTTTTTATTATTCTTCTTCTTCTATTACTACTACTACTTCTACTACTACTACTACTACTACTACTACTACTACTACTACTACTACTGCTACTACTACTACCACTACTACTACTACTACTTCTACTACTACTACTACTACTACTACTACTACTACTGCTGCTGCTGCTGCTACTACTGCTAATACTACTACTACTACTATACAACAACAACAACTACTACTTCTACTACTACAACGACTACTACAACAACAATGTCTACTACTACTACTTCTACCACTACTATTACTACTATTATACTACTACAACAACAACAAAAACAACAACTACTACTACTACAACTACTACTATTATACTACTACAACAACAAAAACTACTTCTACTACTACTACTTCTACTACTACTACTACTACTACTACTACTACTACTTCTACTACCCTTATGGAACAAACACAGTGTTACCACAGTGTGTTCACATAGTTGACTATGTGTAAACTATGTGTTAACTATGTGGTCACAGTGTTGTCACAGTGTGAGACTTCAGATCACATAGTTAATCACATAATGGCCCACATAGTTGGGTAAGAAACACAGTGTTACCACAGTGTGTTCACATAGTTGACTATGTGTAAACTATGTGTTAACTATGTGGTCACAGTGTGAGACTTCAGATCACATAGTTAATCACATAATTGCCCACATAGTTGGGTAACAAACACAGTGTTACCACAGTGTGTTCACATAGTTGACTATGTGTAAACTATGTGGTCACAGTGTTAGACTGCAGATCACATAGTTAATCACACAATTGCCCACATAGTTGGGTAACAAACAGTGTTACCACAGTGTGTTCACATAGTTGACTATGTGTAAACTATGTGGTCACAGTGTGAGACTTCAGATCACATAGTTAATCATAATTGCCCACATAGTTTGGCAACAAACACAGTGTTGCCACAGTGTGTTCACATAGTTGACTATGTGTAAACTATGTGGTCACAGTGTGAGACTCAGATGACATAGTTAATCACATAATTGCCCACATAGTTGGGTAACAAACACAGTGTTACCACAGTGTGTTCACATAGTACGTTGACTATGTGTAAACTATGTGGACACAGTGTTAGACTTCAGATCACATAGTTAATCACATAATTGCTCACATAGTTGGGTAACAAACACAGTGTTACCACAGTGTGTTCACATAGTTGACTATGTGTAAACTATGTATTCACAGTGTTAGACTTCAGATCACATTGTTAATCACATAATTGCCCACATAGTTGGGTAACAAACACAGTGTTACCACAATAAGTTCTTCAATCGTACCCGAAAAAAATTAACAAGCAAAAAAGGGTCTTCAAGCTCGTCAGGGGGGGGGGGCAGGGGAGCAGGGAGGAGTACTAAACTTGAAAAATTGTTTGATGCACTATTCCCAATACAATCTCCATTTAGTTTATAATTTACACTGAAATTTTGCCGGTAATTTGATATTTGATGATTTTTTTTATTTTCTTTTAAGATCATCATCGCAATGGATAAACTATCAGTAAAGGCTATAACGTTTAATCATGGAGCTAATAGCTCTATGGTTTAATAGAGTTATAGATCTATACTAGATATCCGGAACTCTTCGGTAAATCTCGGCCTCGGAAATCTATTTCGGCGAGGCATGCTACCGCTAGCGCGCTCGTGTACACATGGTACGTACATGTGCGTTTCAAATTCAAAGCTCACCGACGCCCGTTACAGGCCCAAAACCACTATTTCGGCACAATTGGAGAATCACAAAAATGAAAAAATAAAGTGAACGAAATTGGATTAATTTTATTAACATTCAAAGTGACATATATTCAAGTTCATAGTTGAAAAATATGAGCACATAATGTTACTTCATTATCATAGTGGGATAATTTCTTTCACGGGATGTAAATTTCTCTCTGTAACATACGTTACCACTATCATTAAATCCCAAATGCTTTTAAATCGGTCACTACAGTCAAGAATTGAGAACGTAATAAACCAAAAGTGCAGTAACCATCGGCTGTAATATTTGTAAAAATTTCTGCCAGATTATACCATGACCTACGTGAGATACGAAACATAAGCGTGTCATATTTTGTTAAACCTACTTAATTTCAGGTTTATGAGTTTTCTTTCTATTTGACATCTGAATCTACGACAGAAACTATTTTCATCATTTAGGAGTACCAACGTGCCAGACAATTATTGAGTAACATCAAGGACGCAAGTGATACTGTGTACTTAGAATTATATTCAATGGTTTCCATGTAACGTAAGTAACGTAAGTTACATGGGTAATATTATTATATGTGATTTTGTTTTGGTTTATATTCATACATTAATTTGTCATAAATTGTAAGTGAACGTATACAACACCCCATGTTCCAATGAATTGGAGATAAAAATTATCAAACGCTACTCTTCGAATATCTATAAAACTGTACTCTTCGAATATCTATAAAACTGTAAAACTTTCTGACTTGTCAGTGTATATACTTTACACAAGAACAATAATCCATAACCTGTGAGAAGACAATTTGAGGCACTATACATCATGATACATTATGCCAATAAAATCACGAGAGTTGGGAAAATGCTATTTCTTTATTCAAGGGATAAGTATGCCATGCTTTGCGTTTGATTTCAATTGAGAAATTGGTAACGTAGATTTCACGTTGATTTTATCAGCATGAAAGTATACTATCAATCCTCTTGTAAATTGTTATCTTTAATGTTCTGAATCCATTATTACCAGTCGCTTTAATAGGCTGTTTAAACGATTGAATAAAACAACAATAAACTTAATACAGGAACACTCTAGAGAACAGCGATTGCAATATTGTACAAAGAAGTCAAAAATTCCAAACCCTTGCATGGAACAACAAGAAATGGCAATAAATGAGATACTCGGTTATATGTGCTCTCAAACATGAACAATAACGCCCTATGCACAATATAATATATATCATGAACTTGCTGAAGAAGAACTACATGTATAGGAAAAGGTAAATAATAAACAAATTTTGTCACTTTTTAATCAATAACACCTCAGTTGGATGTCAATAGCCTAAGAAATAACATCACATTTCTAAGTTTCACAAAATCTATATGCATAAATAAAAAAAAAATGAATTAAATAAATTTACATGCAAGCAGGCCTAAAACATTTTAAACATGTTTTTTAAGTTAACCCATATTACGAAATTGATGGAAAATATGTGAGAAAAAATATCAGTTGTTAATCATGCCACATGAATTTGCCTCGTGGATTAATGTTTTGACTTTGTTATAAATATAAATTAAGTGAAAATCTAATTGCTACATTACAAGTTATACAATGTATTAATAACAATGATAGGGAATGATAACTTCAGTCTTAATGCAATTGAATTTATAACACCAGCTATTCGGTGAACTCGTCCCCTGAGCCTTTTTACTCTTGCGTTTGTGAATTCCTTGACTCGCTTCTTTCTTTGTTAAATTAATGACAGATTGGTATAGAATGCAATCTGTTGGCGCTTACGTGCCCTATAAGCGGCCTGTATCTCAGCTCTGCTTCTACCCATTGCAACTCTATAAAAATTAAGAGAAGAATGCAAAAAAAAAATTAGTTTTATGAACCGTATCACTTACTGAAACTTATGTCACTATAGGGTTTATGAGTTTATTAGTTTGGTCCATGATGAGCAAGGATAATCGTTGAAACGTGTATTTCATACCATTTGTTGTATTTTCTTCATTCAAAATAGTTTCTTCTTCACTATGAGATAACAATTGATATTCCCAACACTAATTCTAGTGATATTTTTTGTTTACAAATGGTTACGTAAGGAATTCCCTAATTAGTATTTGATCATAGGAGATATATACCATTTAATACAACTCTTCCACTAGAGAAGCGCACTAACAATTATACTAGAACAATAAAATCTGTTCTTATCCATGCATAATCTCTGAAAAAGACTTTTAAATGACACAAGATTGTTGAAACTTACGTTACCAAAGCATGAAACTTACGTTACCACATCATTACAGATGCCTGATCCATTAATGTTTAAAGAAAAACTTGATAATCTTATTTATCGCTTATTCAATATTTTTTCTTTTTATAATTTACATTTTTCTTTATACTCGAAGTATGATAATATTTAAGCCAGGTTCAACAACAAAACTTACAAATCAAATTATTGAACAGACAGTTATGTTCATTTACGTTACACTGAACCCCCCTAACAATTAATAAAAAAAAACACAATTTAACATGGTTTGACACAGAAACTCTTCTACATCTTAGCTGCAACAATAAAATTGGTTCAAAGTGACATATTTTTCTGTGGTTTATCTATTTTTAATGTGGCTATATTTTGAAACTTACGTTACCAAAATTTGAAACTTACGTTACCTGATAATTGAGTGATTTATTTGGAAATAATATACCTGCAGATCAACGTAATGATTATGTTTTACATTGGGAGCTATATACCAAATAAATCCACAACAATCACATAAAAAACATGATTATATAACAAAAACAATGTATATTTTCAACTTGAAATACTCACCCAAAATTTTCAACCCGTCTTGTTTGCAGGTTCAATTGTATTTTGTACAGTCGATACTCCTGGGAAGCTGTTGCTAAGCTTTCTAATGACCACTCGCAGACGGCGCATACCTCAACTATGTTTATTTTTATTGAATTAATGATTAATACAGATATTTCCGATTGTGTGGTAACGTATGTTACATCACGTATGTTACATCTGTTGATTAAATTTGTTAAGTTGGCAATATAATAATGAATCCTAAGACCCCCATGGGAAGAGAGATTATACTCCTTTAGTCTCAACTCATGAGCAATGATTCAGAGCTCTGTACCTTCATACAATTTATAAAAATGGTAACGTATGTTACACCTCTTAAAACTACTTTTTTCTAATATCTCTTCTTCATGTTACAAGTCGCTCTATGTTTGAATCTGAATGATAAAGCATTGCTAAACATATATATATACCCCTTGTGGTTAGAAAAACAATGTAGTGGTGTAGTTCTCACTGAAATATCATAGCCGAATATGGGGTATAAAAATGGTAACGTAGGTTTCACTAGATCTGGAGACACATTTTCAAGCGGTGTATTTTTTTAAAACAACGGTTAATTCAAAAGATTTTGGTATATTTCATGGGGCATTTAGCTGCCTTTATAAAGCTGTGATTAAGTTTCTTCTCTGTGCTTATGTATTCAAATAAAGTTGAAAAAACATGAAAAATTATTACTGGCGACATGCACTTTTTAGCCTGTAGCCCAAATTCAACCCTCCCCCAACGCTTTATTGCTTAAATTTTGCCTTTGAAATTAAATTAACTTTTGTTTACATGTCCCTTGGCATCACATTAAAACACAAAATCATTCAGAAAAAGCTTTGTTTCTCCGAAAGATGAGCAAGAACGCTGGAGACATGATTTTTGACCAATTGTGCCGAAATAGTGGTTTTGGGCCTACAGTTTATCACTTCATCCAATATTTACGCCCGTTAGAATCTGATCTTACTGCACTTTGTCTTAATCTTCTTGAATTGATAAGGATATCAACCATGTGGGTTTTAGAACAACACTGGGTGGAAACAAGGAACGGTTACTTCTAGCGATTTTGTAACAAAAAGATGTTGGTCAACTTGGTGGACCCGAACTTGAGATGAGGGCCTGGTGGAGTCCGGAACCCCGCAGAGAAACGGCCGGAACATTGGCTGGGATGTGGAAGGCCAAGGTGTTAGTGGCCAGTGGTAAATAATACATTATTATATCCCGATTTGTACCTAATATGTAATTATTTATGCTCTCCCTTTGTCCAGGGGTAATTGTCGAACCGTGTCCGTATGTATAGGCTATGTGGTGCTCGACTAGCATGACTAGCCTGGAGGCGTCTGAAACTGAAAGTCATGATTTTAACCCAGGCCAAGGAACTCCTGCCCGCCCGCTACGCGGGCGGGAGTTCCCTGGCCTGGGTTACTATGAATTTAGCTCTACACAGTACTCTACGTAGTCGTAGGGTTACGTACGGTACTGCCACTGGTACAAAACCTGAAACTTTCGCCCCCGAGATTTCTACTTTCCCTCTAATTTCTAAATCTAGCCCTAAAACATGTAAAACATGTAGGCCTACCTGTCATGGGGTTCAACTTATTTTCCAAGTGAAGTAGATTACCGGGTGTAACATTTCTGCGATATTGATTTCATTTTTAAAGAAGAATTCATAAAAAAACGAATCACGCGATTTGCGTGCTGTCGCCAAGCGAAAGACAAAGAAATCAAGATGGCGACATAAACACGGCCGTAAGCTCTTTCCATCTTTTCTACTAGCCAGGAGGCTTCTAAAGAGTAAAAAATCATTTACTAATACTAGGCCTATACTAACGGAGTCTTGAGGAAGCAATGTCAATGATGATGATTTTTTTAGATATGTCATATACTTCTTCATCATTGACGTCTTGACACTCTCTCCATAGTGTCTTAAGCGAAGGACCAAAACAAAGATGGATTTCCCTAGAAAATCCATCTTTTTAAACCAAAATCACAAGAATTCTATTAATTCTATTCATTCTTACACCTTCCTACGCCTAATGCGTAGGAAGGTGTTAAATATTATTATATAAAAATATAAAATTTAGAGATAGAAATTAGAGATAAAAATTCTTATTCAACAAATATCAAAATTTATTTCGTGATCATAAATAATTTATATATATTAATATGAACTATTTATAATCAAAAAATAAATTTTAATATTTGTTTAATAAGAATTTTTATCTCTAAATTGTTCGTTAAGACGGGATTGCTTTCCGGAAGTACGTCATACATAAGCGGTTCAAGGGTCGACGCTATTGTATTGTATTTCCGTTGTTTACATGTGGAAGGGGGGTCTACGCGGCATCAGTTAGGTAAGAAATCTTCATTTTTTATATTTTTATATAATAATATTTAAAACCTTCCTACGCATTAGGCGTAGGAAGGTGTAAGAATGAATAGAATTCTTGTGATTTTGG
Organism: Lytechinus variegatus; assembly: GCF_018143015.1. Lineage (NCBI taxonomy): Eukaryota > Metazoa > Echinodermata > Echinoidea > Temnopleuroida > Toxopneustidae > Lytechinus > Lytechinus variegatus. The sequence continues at coordinate 41,401,001 of NC_054744.1, read as the reverse complement.
TTTAAAAAGATGGATTTTCTAGGGAAATCCATCTTTGTTTTAGTCCTTCGCTTAAGACACTATGGAGAGAGTGTCAAGACGTCAATGATGAAGAAGTATATGATAAAAAAAATCATCATCATTGTGTCCTCAATGTAGCCAGGCGGCTTCTAGTTCTAGAGAGTAAAAATCAGTTACTAACGTAAGGTTACTCTCATCCGAAGCCAGGTCTTCTCATTGACCCACACGACGGAAGCCAAAACCTGAAACTTTCACCCCCGAGATTTCTACTTTCCTTAATAGAAAAGATCTAGCCCTAAATCATGTATATTGAAAAAACTTCATTTCCGACATTTCTACGCTCTCGTTATTTTTTAACAAGAATTCATCAAAAAAATGAGAGAAATATTGTGAAAAGACGGAAGAGACTTGCCCGATCTTACTTCCTATTGTTCTTCGCCAACGTTACCCGACGCACGCGTCTATGAGAAGGAAGACCTGGCTTCGTATGAGAGTAACCTTACGTTAGTAAATGATTTTTACTCTCTAGAAGCCGCCTGGCTACTCTCACCCACGTTACTCGACTCAAGCGTCCGTATCGTGGGTGAAGAACAATAGAAAACAAGATGGCGGTGTAAACATCGGGCAAGCATGGCAAGTCTCTTCTTTGCATGATATTTTTGTCATTTTTTTTAATGAATTCTTGTCTAAAAATAAAATCCATAGCATAGAAATGTCGGAAATGAAGTTGTATCCCAGGTACATGATTTAAGGCTAGATCTTTTTAGAGAGAAAGTAGAAATCTCGGGGGCAAAAGTTTCAGGTTTTGGCTGCCTACATGCACATGTATACAATAGAAGCCCTGGCTTCGTGTGAGAATAAGTTACGTTAGTAAATGATTTTTACTCTCTAGAAGCCTCCTGGCTAGACTGGATTAGCATTACATCGGCTAATTAACAAATTTGGGGGCAAATTTAATGATGTAAAAGATTCTTACTAGTTTTTAAATAATAATTATGTTATTTAGATCTACTGAAAAATATGTCTACAACTCAAAATAGTTTGTGTGTACAGAATAAAATTATTTACGTCTATAACTTAAAAACTGGTGTCTGAATTCTGATTTGACAACTTGTCTGTACTCTGTAGTAATAAATCTAATAATGCTAAAACTCCATTTTTACAATGCATTTCATAAATGGCTCTTTGAAATTACTCTGATTATTTATGTCTGTCCTTAATGTGCCTGTCCCTTACAGAAAAAAGCTGATGTACTAAAGAAAGAGAAGGAGTTCCTAAACACCGCAACCAGAGTAGATGAGGCTATGGATGAGTCTGATGCCACAGATGAGGACATGGAGGATGAGGCTTCAACCTCAAAAAAGATGTGAGAAAGAGGGTACGTTGAAACTTTACATTCAACTTAAATTTTAAAGACGTGCATGGATCAGGAAATTTTGAAGCCTACTAGCCAGGAAATTTAGTCCAAAGTGATAAGTGTTTACCTGAAGCAGGCCAGACTTTATTCTGTGATTTGCAAAAAAAATGACTTCTACATAACTTGATATCGCTGCCAGTGGTGATTAAAAAATTGCTCTTAAATTTCTACTTGAAAAAAAATTGATGGAATTGGAAAGTATTGGTGGTACTACTTCAATAAAAGAAAATTCATTAGAAAAACTAAAAATAATGATACACTTATGAATTTTGTCTGGATTCCTAGTCTAGATACAGAATTGCATTGGATTTGCACATGACCGCGTACCCAGGTGTCGCAAATTTGAACTCAGAAGATATGCGAGACTTAAATGTGAGTGGCGCGGCGCGGTCACCCCAAAAAATCGCAGCTGAATGGTCTTGAAAAATGTTGAGCGGGAGGGGGGCTAAATTAAATTTTAATTTTTAAAAATTCTAAACATATTCCATATGTGTTCATATTTTATTTCCATTTTTGGTTGCAGGTTGGGAAAGCTGACAGATCTGCTATGGCAGAGCTTCTAAAGAAGAAAAAGACTGAAGACCAGTCACCAGCGGAACCATGAAGGTCAGTTTAAAAGTTTATTATTTACAGCAAGATTCTGTGGCCAATTAAATTAAATGAAAAATCATGACCAGAAAACAAAATTCTCATATGTCCAGAAAGAGTATCTTCTCCAGAGCATTGCATTCATGCTTTTGGTGCAAATAGAATTTTACATCACAACAAAGAATACCTCTTAATTATCGAAGGTTAAACATATACCACATAAAAATGGTATCTGAAATTATGATGGAGTAGATGCTCTTTCAGGACATACATCTATATGAGATGAGAGTTATGTTTTCCGGACATGCTTTTTCATTAAATTGGTGATTTTTTTAAATGTTAAAGTTTTTTTCTGACTTTCTTGGTATATCATTGTAGGATATTGGCACTCTAAACGGATGAATTTCCATTGCTAGCCCTGGCATATCAACATTCACAAATAACACTGTCTCACACACAGATTTGCATTATGGTAAATTCTAGTAGAAGGGGCTATGAAATGATGTGTCTGATGATATATCGGGATAAGCCCGTCAGTCATAAGGACCATAAGTCATAATACTAACTGGTCATAAGGACCGCTAGTCATAACGTGTAAAATCCTATACCCAAAAGCTCGCTAGTCATAATAGGCAAAAGGGGTCGCTAGTCATAAGGTCATAAGGACCATAAGTCATAAGGTCCGATTTTCATAATGCAAGATAAGGGTTGCTATTCATAATGGACCATAAGGGTAATTGATCATAAGGATCGCCAGTCATAATCAACAATGAGGGTCGGAATTCATAATACTAGATGAGGGTCGCTAGTCATAAAAAGGAAGAGGCTACATTGATCATAAGGGTCGCCAGTCATAATAGGGGATGAGGGTCGCCAGTCATAATGGTAGAAGGGGTTCGCCAGTCATAATAATGGATGAGGGTCGCCAGTCATAATAATGGATGAGGGTCGCCAGTCATAATAATGGATGAGGGTCGCCAGTCATAATAGGAGAAGGGTTCGCCAGTCATAATAATGGATGAGGGTCGCCAGTCATAATAGTAGAAGGGGTTCGCCAGTCATAATAATGGATGAGGGTCGCTAGTCATAATAATAGATGAGGTTCGCCAGTCATAATAGTAGAAGGGGTTCGCCAGTCATAATAATGGATGAGGGTCGCTAGTCATAATAATAGATGAGGTTCGCCAGTCATAATAGTGGATGAGGGTCGCTATTCATAATAGTAGAAGGGGTTCGCCAGTCATAATAATGGATGAGGGTCGCTAGTCATAATAATAGATGAGGTTCGCCAGTCATAATAGTGGAAGAGGGTCGCTATTCATAATAGTAGCAGGGGTTCGCCAGTCATAATAATGGATAAGGGTCGCCAGTCATAATAGTAGAAGGGGTTCGCCAGTCATAATAATGGATGAGGGTCGCTATTCATAATAGTAGAAGGGGTTCGCCAGTCATAATAATGGATGAGGGTCGCTAGTCATAATAATAGAAGGGGTTCGCCAGTCATAATGGTAGATGAGGGTCGCTATTCATAATAGTAGAAAGGGTTCGCCAGTCATAATGGTAGATGAGGGTCGCTATTCATAATAGTAGAAAGGGTTCGCCAGTCATAATAATGGATGAGGGTCGCCAGTCATAATAGTAGAAGGGGTTCGCCAGTCATAATAATGAATGAGGGTTGCCAGTCATAATAGTAGAAGGGGTTCGCCAGTCATAATAATGGATGAGGGTCGCCAGTCATAATAGTAGAAGGGGTTCGCCAGTCATAATGGTCGATGAGGGTCGCTATTCATAATAGTAGAAAGGTTCGCCATAATGAGGGTCGCCAGTCATAATAGAAGAAAGGGTTCGCCAGTCATAATAATGGATGAGGGTCGCCAGTCATAATAGAAGAAAGGGTTCGCCAGTCATAATAATGGATGAGGGTCGCCAGTCATAACACTAAAAGGGTTCGCCAGTCATAAAAGTAGAAGGGGTTCGCCAGTCATAATAATAGATGAGGGTCGCCAGTCATAATAGTAGAAGGGGTTCGCCAGTCATAATGGTAGATGAGGGTCGCCAGTCATAATAGAGAAAGGGTTCGCCAGTCATAATAATGAATGAGGGTCGCCAGTCATAATAGGAGAAAGGGTTCGCCAGTCATAATAATGGATGAGGGTCGCCAGTCATAATAGGAGAAAGGGTTCGCCAGTCATAATAATGGATGAGGGTCGCCAGTCATAATAGAAGAAAGGGGTTGCCAGTCATAATAATGGATGAGGGTCGCCAGTCATAATACTTAAAGGAGTTCGCCAGTAATAAAAGTAGAAGGGGTTCGCCAGTCATAATGGTAGATGAGGGTCGCTATTCATAATAGTAGAAAGGGTTCGCCAGTCATAATGGTAGATGAGGGTCGCTATTCATAATAGTAGAAAGGGTTCGCCAGTCATAATATGAATGAGGGTTGCCAGTCATAATAGTAGAAGGGTTCGCCAGTCATAATAATGGATGAGGGTCGCCAGTCATAATAGTAGAAGGGGTTCGCCAGTCATAATGGTCGATGAGGGTCGCTATTCATAATAGTAGAAAGGTTCGCCAGAATGAGGGTCGCCAGTCATAATAGAAGAAAGGGTTCGCCAGTCATAATAATGGATGAGGGTCGCCAGTCATAATACTAAAAGGGGTTCGCCAGTCATAAAAGTAGAAGGGGTTCGCCAGTCATAATGGTAGATGAGGGTCGCTATTCATAATAGTAGAAGGGTTCGCCAGTAATAATGGTAGATGAGGGTCGCTATTCATAATAGTAGAAAGGGTTCGCCAGAATGAGGGTCGCCAGTCATAATAGAAGAAAGGGTTCGCCAGTCATAATAATGGATGAGGGTCGCCAGTCATAATACTAAAAGGGGTTCGCCAGTCATAAAAGTAGAAGGGGTTCGCCAGTCATAATGGTAGATGAGGGTCGCTATTCATAATAGTAGAAGGGTTCGCCAGTAATAATGGTAGATGAGGGTCGCTATTCATAATAGTAGAAAGGGTTCGCCAGTCATAATGATAGATGAGGGTCGCCAGTCATAATAGTAGAAGGGGTTCGCCAGTCATAATGGTAGATGAGGGTCGCTATTCATAATAGTAGAAAGGGTTCGCCAGTCATAATAATGAATGAGGGTCGCCAGTCATAATAGGAGAAAGGGTTCGCCAGTCATAATAATGGATGAGGGTCGCCAGTTATAATAGGAGAAAGGGTTCGCCAGTCATAATAATGGATGAGGGTCGCCAGTCATAATAGGAGAAAGGGTTCGCCAGTCATAATAATGGATGAGGGTCGCCAGTCATAATACTAAAAGGTGTTCGCCAGTCATAAAAGTAGAAGGGGTTCGCCAGTCATAATGGCAGATGAGGGTCGCTATTCATAATAGTAGAAGGGGTTCGCCAGTCATAATGGTAGATGAGGGTCGCTATTCATAATAGTAGAAAGGGTTCGCCAGTCATAATAATGAATGAGGGTCGCCAGTCATAATAGAAGAAAGGGTTCGCCAGTCATAATAATGGATGAGGGTCGCCAGTCATAACACTAAAAGGGGTTCGCCAGTCATAAAAGTAGAAGGGGTTCGCCAGTCATAATGGTAGATGAGGGTCGCTATTCATAATAGTAGAAAGGGTTCGCCAGTCATAATGGTAGATGAGGGTCGCTATTCATAATAGTAGAAAGGGTTCGCCAGTCATAATAATGAATGAGGGTCGCCAGTCATAATAGAAGAAAGGTTCGCCAGTCATAATAATGGATGAGGGTCGCCAGTCATAACACTAAAAGGGGTTCGCCAGTCATAAAAGTAGAAGGGGTTCGCCAGTCATAATGGTAGATGAGGGTCGCTATTCATAATAGTAGAAAGGGTTCGCCAGTCATAATAATGAATGAGGGTCGCCAGTCATAATAGGAGAAAGGGTTCGCCAGTCATAATAATGGATGAGGGTCGCCAGTCATAATAGAAGAAAGGGTTCGCCAGTCATAATAATGGATGAGGGTCGCCAGTCATAACACTAAAAGGGGTTCGCCAGTCATAAAAGTAGAAGGGGTTCGCCAGTCATAATAATAGATGAGGGTCGCCAGTCATAATAGTAGAAGGGGTTCGCCAGTCATAATGGTAGATGAGGGTCGCCAGTCATAATAGGAGAAAGGGTTCGCCAGTCATAAGAATGAATGAGGGTCGCCAGTCATAATAGGAGAAAGGGTTCGCCAGTCATAATGGTAGATGAGGGTCGCTATTCATAATAGTAGAAAGGGTTCGCCAGTCATAATGGTAGATGAGGGTCGCTATTCATAATAGTAGAAAGGGTTCGCCAGTCATAATAATAGATGAGGGTCGCCAGTCATAATAGTAGAAGGGGTTCGCCAGTCATAATAATGGATGAGGGTCGCCAGTCATAATAGGAGAAAGGGTTCGCCAGTCATAATAATGGATGAGGGTCGCCAGTCATAATAGGAGAAAGGGTTCGCCAGTCATAATAATGGATGAGGGTCGCCAGTCATAATACTAAAAGGGGTTCGCCAGTCATAACAGTAGAAGGGGTTCGCCAGTCATAATGGCAGATGAGGGTCGCTATTCATAATAGTAGAAGGGGTTCGCCAGTCATAATGGTAGATGAGGGTCGCTATTCATAATAGTAGAAAGGGTTCGCCATTCATAATAATGAATGAGGGTCGCCAGTCATAATAGAAGAAAGGGTTCGCCAGTCATAATAATGGATGAGGGTCGCCAGTCATAACACTAAAAGGGGTTCGCCAGTCATAAAAGTAGAAGGGGTTCGCCAGTCATAATGGTAGATGAGGGTCGCTATTCATAATAGTAGAAAGGGTTCGCCAGTCATAATAATAGATGAGGGTCGCCAGTCATAATAGTAGAAGGGGTTCGCCAGTCATAATAATAGATGAGGGTCGCCAGTCATAATAGTAGAAGGGGTTCGCCAGTCATAATGGTAGATGAGGGTCGCCAGTCATAATAGGAGAAAGGGTTCGCCAGTCATAATAATGAATGAGGGTCGCCAGTCATAATAGGAGAAAGGGTTCGCCAGTCATAATAATGGATGAGGGTCGCCAGTCATAATAGGAGAAAGGGTTCGCCAGTCATAATAATGGATGAGGGTCGCCAGTCATAATAGAAGAAAGGGTTTGCCAGTCATAATAATGGATGAGGGTCGCCAGTCATAATACTTAAAGGAGTTCGCCAGTAATAAAAGTAGAAGGGGTTCGCCAGTCATAATGGTAGATGAGGGTCGCTATTCATAATAGTAGAAAGGGTTCGCCAGTCATAATGGTAGATGAGGGTCGCTATTCATAATAGTAGAAAGGGTTCGCCAGTCATAATATGAATGAGGGTTGCCAGTCATAATAGTAGAAGGGTTCGCCAGTCATAATAATGGATGAGGGTCGCCAGTCATAATAGTAGAAGGGGTTCGCCAGTCATAATGGTCGATGAGGGTCGCTATTCATAATAGTAGAAAGGTTCGCCAGAATGAGGGTCGCCAGTCATAATAGAAGAAAGGGTTCGCCAGTCATAATAATGGATGAGGGTCGCCAGTCATAATACTAAAAGGGGTTCGCCAGTCATAATGGTAGATGAGGGTCGCTATTCATAATAGTAGAAAGGGTTCGCCAGTCATAATGGTAGATGAGGGTCGCTATTCATAATAGTAGAAAGGGTTCGCCAGAATGAGGGTCGCCAGTCATAATAGAAGAAAGGGTTCGCCAGTCATAATAATGGATGAGGGTCGCCAGTCATAATACTAAAAGGGGTTCGCCAGTCATAAAAGTAGAAGGGGTTCGCCAGTCATAATGGTAGATGAGGGTCGCTATTCATAATAGTAGAAGGGTTCGCCAGTAATAATGGTAGATGAGGGTCGCTATTCATAATAGTAGAAAGGGTTCGCCAGTCATAATGATAGATGAGGGTCGCCAGTCATAAAAGTAGAAGGGGTTCGCCAGTCATAATGGTAGATGAGGGTCGCTATTCATAATAGTAGAAAGGGTTCGCCAGTCATAATAATGAATGAGGGTCGCCAGTCATAATAGGAGAAAGGGTTCGCCAGTCATAATAATGGATGAGGGTCGCCAGTTATAATAGGAGAAAGGGTTCGCCAGTCATAATAATGGATGAGGGTCGCCAGTCATAATAGGAGAAAGGGTTCGCCAGTCATAATAATGGATGAGGGTCGCCAGTCATAATACTAAAAGGTGTTCGCCAGTCATAAAAGTAGAAGGGGTTCGCCAGTCATAATGGCAGATGAGGGTCGCTATTCATAATAGTAGAAGGGGTTCGCCAGTCATAATGGTAGATGAGGGTCGCTATTCATAATAGTAGAAAGGGTTCGCCAGTCATAATAATGAATGAGGGTCGCCAGTCATAATAGAAGAAAGGGTTCGCCAGTCATAATAATGGATGAGGGTCGCCAGTCATAACACTAAAAGGGGTTCGCCAGTCATAAAAGTAGAAGGGGTTCGCCAGTCATAATGGTAGATGAGGGTCGCTATTCATAATAGTAGAAAGGGTTCGCCAGTCATAATGGTAGATGAGGGTCGCTATTCATAATAGTAGAAAGGGTTCGCCAGTCATAATAATGAATGAGGGTCGCCAGTCATAATAGAAGAAAGGGTTCGCCAGTCATAATAATGGATGAGGGTCGCCAGTCATAACACTAAAAGGGGTTCGCCAGTCATAAAAGTAGAAGGGGTTCGCCAGTCATAATGGTAGATGAGGGTCGCTATTCATAATAGTAGAAAGGGTTCGCCAGTCATAATAATGAATGAGGGTCGCCAGTCATAATAGGAGAAAGGGTTCGCCAGTCATAATAATGGATGAGGGTCGCCAGTCATAATAGAAGAAAGGGTTCGCCAGTCATAATAATGGATGAGGGTCGCCAGTCATAACACTAAAAGGGGTTCGCCAGTCATAAAAGTAGAAGGGGTTCGCCAGTCATAATAATAGATGAGGGTCGCCAGTCATAATAGTAGAAGGGGTTCGCCAGTCATAATGGTAGATGAGGGTCGTCAGTCATAATAGGAGAAAGGGTTCGCCAGTCATAATAATGAATGAGGGTCGCCAGTCATAATAGGAGAAAGGGTTCGCCAGTCATAATGGTAGATGAGGGTCGCTATTCATAATAGTAGAAAGGGTTCGCCAGTCATAATGGTAGATGAGGGTCGCTATTCATAATAGTAGAAAGGGTTCGCCAGTCATAATAATAGATGAGGGTCGCCAGTCATAATAGTAGAAGGGGTTCGCCAGTCATAATAATGGATGAGGGTCGCCAGTCATAATAGGAGAAAGGGTTCGCCAGTCATAATAATGGATGAGGGTCGCCAGTCATAATAGGAGAAAGGGTTCGCCAGTCATAATAATGGATGAGGGTCGCCAGTCATAATACTAAAAGGGGTTCGCCAGTCATAACAGTAGAAGGGGTTCGCCAGTCATAATGGCAGATGAGGGTCGCTATTCATAATAGTAGAAGGGGTTCGCCAGTCATAATGGTAGATGAGGGTCGCTATTCATAATAGTAGAAAGGGTTCGCCATTCATAATAATGAATGAGGGTCGCCAGTCATAATAGAAGAAAGGGTTCGCTAGTCATAATAATGGATGAGGGTCGCCAGTCATAACACTAAAAGGGGTTCGCCAGTCATAAAAGTAGAAGGGGTTCGCCAGTCATAATGGTAGATGAGGGTCGCTATTCATAATAGTAGAAAGGGTTCGCCAGTCATAATAATGAATGAGGGTCGCCAGTCATAATAGGAGAAAGGGTTCGCCAGTCATAATAATGGATGAGGGTCGCTAGTCATAATAGAAGAAAGGGTTCGCCAGTCATAATAATGGATGAGGGTCGCCAGTCATAACACTAAAAGGGGTTCGCCAGTCATAAAAGTAGAAGGGTTCGCCAGTCATAATAATAGATGAGGGTCGCCAGTCATAATAGTAGAAGGGGTTCGCCAGTCATAATGGTAGATGAGGGTCGCCAGTCATAATAGGAGAAAGGGTTCGCCAGTCATAATAATGAATGAGGGTCGCCAGTCATAATAGGAGAAAGGGTTCGCCAGTCATAATAATGGATGAAGGTCGCCAGTCATAATAGGAGAAAGGGTTCGCCAGTCATAATAATGGATGAGGGTCGCCAGTCATAATAGAAGAAAGGGTTCGCCAGTCATAATAATGGATGAGGGTCGCCAGTCATAATACTTAAAGGAGTTCGCCAGTAATAAAAGTAGAAGGGGTTCGCCAGTCATAATGGTAGATGAGGGTCGCTATTCATAATAGTAGAAAGGGTTCGCCAGTCATAATGGTAGATGAGGGTCGCTATTCATAATAGTAGAAAGGGTTCGCCAGTCATAATAATGGATGAGGGTCGCATGCAGTCATAATAGAAGAAAGGGTTCGCCAGTCATAATAGTAGATGAGGGTCGCCAGTCATAATAGTAGAAGGGGTTCGCCAGTCATAATGGTAGATGAGGGTCGCCAGTCATAATAGGAGAAAGGGTTCGCCAGTCATAATAATGAATGAGGGTCGCCAGTCATAATAGGAGAAAGGGTTCGCCAGTCATAATAATGGATGAGGGTCGCCAGTCATAATAGGAGAAAGGGTTCGCCAGTCATAATAATGGATGAGGGTCGCCAGTCATAATAGAAGAAAGGGTTCGCCAGTCATAATAATGGATGAGGGTCGCCAGTCATAATACTTAAAGGAGTTCGCCAGTAATAAAAGTAGAAGGGGTTCGCCAGTCATAATGGTAGATGAGGGTCGCTATTCATAATAGTAGAAAGGTTCGCCAGTCATAATGGTAGATGAGGGTCGCTATTCATAATAGTAGAAAGGGTTCGCCAGTCATAATAATGGATGAGGGTCGCATGCAGTCATAATAGAAGAAAGGGTTCGCCAGTCATAATAGTAGATGGGGTCGATAGTCATAATGGTAGCTGAGGTAGATGGTAGATTTTGCGTATTGACCTTCAACCCACTACATTTAGCAAATGAATCCAAAATATTTAGTACATTACAGAAACTGGCAGCTGTACCATCGAGAAATAAAACTGTGTCATCCGCATATTAAAGAACTTTGTATTCTTTTAAGCCAACATAAATTCATTTGACAGAGTGTGAATTTCGAATTAACAACCCAAGAATTTTAGAGCATAGCACCTTGGTGAAACGAATCTTAATGTCATTTGCCCAATGACTATAACACTAGAATATGCATTTTGATAAAGTATTTTTATTCATGTCATGAAAGATTTGCCAAATTTAAAAATGGAAAGCGTTTTAAACAAAAAAATCATGAAAAATCAGAAATCAGGAATATGTTTCTTCTCCGTATACACAATTAAATCATACAAAATTTTCCTATTTTCACCAATAAATCGTCCAGACAAGAATCCTGATTGATTAACATGAATAATTATATGGTAATACTTTTTAAAGTCTGTGAACAATACAACTTTACAACAGTTTATAAACAACATTCAACAATGAAATTGATTTCCAATTTTTGATGAAATGTCTTAATTTGTCACCTTAAGGAATTAATGTTATCAAGCCATTATTGTTTGTGAGATTGATAATTTTCCAGAAATATAAGCAAAATTCATACTTCGTACCAAGAATATACCTAAGTCCTGAAAGAATGCTTAAAAAAAATCAGTTGTAAATCCGTCTAGGCCAGGAGGCTTATTATTTTTCATATTTTTTTAATGCAAAATCAACTTCTCTGTAAGATATTTCTCCTTCTAAAGAAGAATCGTCTTCCTCTGTAAGACTATGGAAACTCTCTTCTCTAATAAGATTAAAAAAAAAAAGTTCTTCAGCATCACTATTTGCATGATATTTATATAACTGTTCATTATATGAGCCAATTTCTCTTAAAATGTCTGTTTGTTTTGCAATACTGTACCATTATCATGAATCAATTCAACAAATGTTTATTTCTGCTATCCTCTGCTTTTCAAGATAAAAAAATATTTAGACGGTTTTTCTCCATATTGCATTATTTGAAGTCTTATCTAAATTGTTCTAATTATTTCCTAAGTAGCCTAATTTTTTGTAAATTTTCTCCAGTATTTATATTTTGGTCTAGAAGTTTTTCTGAGTTAAGTATTTCAATTTCGAGGTTTTTTCTACACTTTCTTCTTTTCTCTTCTCTCTTATTACATACAATATGGTCGCTGCTCTCAACTCCATCAACAGCAGGGGCGGATCTAGCCTTCGCCAATGGGGGGGGGGCAGAATTTTTTCAGATATATTTCCCCCGATCGGCCACTCGAAGATGATTTTTGGTTTCTTTGAAGGGGTAATCCTAATACCCACTTCTTAGCTTTATTCCTATGAATAAACCTTTTATAGACAATATCATATCTTTATTTATATAATGTGAGCGCAAAGCGCGAGCTAATTTTTTGGGGATTCTTTTGTATTTTTTCTGAAAAAGATGTGCATGCAAATGAATAACTACTACAAACGTGAAGCGCGAGCAAAAATGACTGAATGGCTGATTTTGTGGACAACTCTCCATTTGTTTTGTACACATATTTTCAGATTTTCCCCTTTATTTTACATATTTCACATTATCACCTCCTGACCTTGACATATATGGTGTGGATTATATTTTCCCATGACATATGTTGTGCTCAGAAGGAGGCAAGATGCAACTTGAAAGATAATGAGGAAAATCTGAAAATTTGTGTACAAAACAAATGGAGAGTTGTCCACAAAATCAGCCATATTGAAGCACGTTTGCCAATTTGAGGATGCCCATAGAAAGTACAACAAGAGTTTTTAAACTCCCATAACTTGCTTATTTCATAACCGATTTTGATGATACTTTTTTTTAAATTGATCCTTTCATATTTTACTCTTTCAAGTAAAATTGCCTCTCTTCTTGGGTTTTGGTTTCCTTTAAAGGACAAGTCCACCCCAACAAAAACTTGATTTGGATAAAAAGAGAAAAATTCAACAAGCATAACACTGAAAATTTCATAAAAATCGGATGTAAATTAAGAAAGTTAGGGCATTTTAAAGTTTCGCTTAAATTTCCAACAAAATAGTTATATGAACGAGCCAGTTAAATCCAAATGAGAGAGTTGATGACATCACTCACTCACTATTTCTTTTGTATTTTATTATATGAAATATTTTTATTTTCTCGTCATTGTCATGTGAAATGAAGTTTTATTCCTTCCTAAACACATGGAATTCCATTATTTTAACATTTTGTGCTTCATGCAAGAGGAGGTCCTAATCGTCAAATTCGTAAAAATTGAAATATTGTATAATTCAAAAGATAAAAAACAAAAGAAATAGTGAGTGAGTGACATCATCGACTCTCTCATTGGATGTAACTGGCTCGTTCATATAACTATTTTGTTGAAAATAAGCGAAACTTTGAAATGTCATAACTTTTTTATTTTACATCCGATTTTGATGAAATTTTCATCATTGTGCTTGTCTGATTTTTCTATATTGATTCAAATCAACATTTTTCTGAGGTGGACTTGACCTTTAATATAGCGAGCGCAAAGCGCGAGCAGAAATTTTTAATATATACGTTTTGATGTAATGAAAAATGATCTGTTAACGGCTGCTTGCAGTTAGCCTAAGAACGTTATATATTTCAATAATCAAATAATGCGAGCGCGAAGCGCGAGCTAAAAATTTTGACATTTCTACCTGAAAAACGAAATTCTGAGCACTTTTTGTCATCGTAAAAAGGATAAGTATGTAACTAAACAATTGATGCGAGCGCGAAGTGCGAGCGGAAAAATTCGAGATTTACACCAGTGGCGTAACAGGCGGGGGGGGGGGGGCAGGGGGCAAGCTGCCCCCCGCGGATTTCACCTGGAAAATAAAAAAACGGGAAAAATAAAAGGGATGGAGAAAGAAAGGGAAAGGGAAGGAAAGAGAGAAAGGAAAGGAGGAAAAGGAAAGAGAAAGGGAAAAGTGGAAAGAAAACAAGGAAAAATATATTTTTTGAAATAGAAAAGGAAGGAAAGCGGGAAGAAGAACGAAAGAAAAACATTTGAGAAAGAACAAATCATTCTGAAAAAGACCTATATAGTGCAATAGCATGATGGGAAATAAATTAAAAGATGGCAAACAATAGCGGGAAATAAAGGTAGAATGAAATTAGTCCAAAGCTAAATTGGAAAAGAAAAGGGACAAGAAATAAAAACTTAATAACACGACCGGCTGACGAGGATAGAAATAGAGAGCGGGAAGAAAGAGGAACTGCATACAACATTATGATATTAGCTTGCTAAATTTTATGCAAAAAAAGCTACCGGGGCTTTGCCCCAGACCCCAAGCAGTAGGGGCTCTTCATCTATGACCTTCAAATGGCTCTATTACGCCCCTCTCCCCCTTAGGGACCCTTCCTACATTAAGCTTTACGTTCAATCACTGGCGTACAGGCGCGGGGGGGGGGTCTTGGTTCAACACCCAAGAGGAAAAAAGAATTAAAAAAGAAATAAAGAATTTATGGGAGACAACGTATAATGAAATGAATGGAAACAATGAAATGTGTTATTTGCTGAATATAATGGAGAAATCTATCACATAATTAGAATTTAATTTCAATAGGCAATTTTTTTCCAGCTCGCTTTGCTCGCTGGCGACTCCCCCCCCACATTGCTATGTTTTGCCCCCTCAAAATATTTGGTTCAACTGGGTTGAATAAATGTGTTGTGTAAAAGCTATATTCTGTATATACCCGCAATTTGATTAAATAGCGGCAATCTGCGAGGTTTAAATGGCTTTGAGATCAAGAAGTTCCGGGGGCTCCGCCCCAGACCCCAACCGCATAGCACTGCCGTATATGAGTATGGAAGGGTTGGGCCATGGTCCCCAAAAGTTTTACCATGTAAAAAAAGATATCTCAAAGTTAGATTCTCATGAAAAGGTGATTTTTTCTCGCTTCGCTCGCTCGGGACTTATATTAACCAGCTTTTTAGCACATGCGCCATACTGCGCCCCTTGATTTTTGTTTTGTTTACTCTGCACGCTACTGCCGCAAATAATCCTGTTAACAGTGGCGTACAGATCACAAAAAAGGGATGGAAAGAGTGAAATATATTCTCTGGATATCATGTCAAAATCTATCACAAAATTGGATTTTTGTATTAAAAATGTCAAAATTTTTGCTCGCTCGCTCGCATCGCTCTCTCGCAACTTTTTTTTTAAAAGATAAATTCTGCCTGATACACAATGTCTTGCCCTTTCGAAATCGTCGCCTAATTACACCATTGCGCCTGTTTTTACCATGATATGACCGGGAAATTTTTGGCTCTTGCCCCCCCCCCCCCCCCCCCCCCCCATTGGCCACCGACCCCTGTTACGCCGCTGTTTACACCTAAAAACGGGACACTCCATTCATGTTTTGTAAATCGTGAAAAGGATGAGTAATTGGATATCTTTCTACATTGATATTGCGAGCGCAAAGCGCGAGCACAAATTTTTTTATATTGTGGATTAAAACCCGGGATTAAAACTGGATAATGATTTATACAGAGAACAAGCTGCGTATCTGAATAAACGCGCGCGTGTTTCAGATTTAGACCTAGAATCTGAATGGGCATTCTAAATACCTTTTTTCATCGTTAAAATCGATAAAGTGAGCGCGAAGCGGGAGCTTAAAACATTTGATATTCCGATCTGAAAAGGGTCAATTTAAGCTCTGTATTTCAAGCACTTTGTAGGAAAAATTGTGAGGTGGGTATGGATGACATTAAAAAAAAGAGTTTCATTATTTTAATTTCATTCAAAAGTTTCATTATTATTACTTTGAGTTTTGACATAGGACCAGGACATTCCAAGAGCATTATGTCATCATATGAAAATTATGACTATATCTTCTTATTTCTCTTCCTAAGCGCAAGATAAAACTTGTCGATATTGCATCCTGAAAAAAGGGACAATTTGATTCTTAAATTAATATCTTATTTATTAACCTAATAAGCCTAATGTGAGAGCGTGAAATCTATTAATATTATGGCCTGAAAACTGTACATTTAAAGCACTTTTGTATTTATGATTTATGAAGAAGATGCGTGAGTTGATAGATTTTCAACAATCAATGCGAGCGCGAATCGCGAGCCGAAATTTTTAAAAATTCAGACCATAAAACAAAAAGTTTTGCAGAGCACTTTTTAAAAATCAATTTGTAAATCAAACAAAATAATGAAAGTACGATTTCTGAGCTGAAATATGTTTTCTATGTTGACTTCAAATTTTGATATTTCAATCTCCATATTGATATGTAAATCACCTAACATGCAATGCGAGCGCGAAGCGCAAGCGATTTTTTATAGTGACATTAAGGATTTTAAAAATCATTTTCCTAGGCTTCCCCTCATCTTATTTTATTCACTCGTCTTCCTCTTCTTGTGTTTCCCCTTCTTTTTTCTCCTCTCTTTTCCCTTCTTTTTCTTTCTTTCTTTCTTCCCCCTTTTACTTTTTTTGCTCCGCCAATGGGGGGGGGGGGGTGGGCCCCTCGGGCCCCCTAGATCCGCCTATGAACAGTGTATAAACAAAACAACTGATATTCAATAATAAATCTGAGTTTCTATTTTCTAACAGTTTCAAAAGCTTTACCATGAAGACAATCAATATCAAGATACTGTAAAAACATTTATCTAACACAATCTCTAAACTGATCATTGTGTGATCGGTACGATATCCTAAATCAATATCACATTTTCTAACCAAAGAAATAATATCTGCAGATATCAAAAAATAATGTTTTCTACTTTGCTTCAATGGTGTGGACTGTCTCCAAGTATAACATTTTGAATTTGGATTTAACTGACGCCATGGATCAACTAAATTAACTCACTGACTCAAAACTTTGGACCAGGTTCCAATCACCACATAGGATTTTATGAGGATCATCATAGTCCAATAAGATATTTTCTATACATCTAAAAAATTTAGGGTCATTTTGCCCATACAATGATATCAATGAAATAAGCAACATAGTTTCCATCAGTATCGCATTTTACTCTCTTAATAACAAGTTGTATGTTTTTATCAAATAATATAGCATTGCATTAGATGATTTATATGAGAAAAAAACCTCCTCCCACTCCTTTAATATGTTTTCTTCCAAATCCTTTACAAAATGAGTGTCCTGTAAACAATAAATATTTGGGTTTTTTTCCTTTTCAAAAAATGAAATATATAATATGAAGGAATAATTTCATGCTCATATCATATTCAACATCAACTAAAAAAAAATATAATATAGATAGAAAAGACATTTTTCTGTAAACAAAAACAACCTCTATTAAAAAAAGGGCTTTTAGAAAATACTGTCGTACAGGTTTAGGTCAACACTATCTTAAATGCATATATTCAAAGAAGATTTCCTTGTTATTGGAATTATTCACAATCTACACCTTTTCGCCTAAAGATAATTTAATTTTTTAGGGGAGGGTGTCATTTCTAACAACTTCTGCTGGTTATGATGAAAAAAAATCGCCGTAGGTAAAAAAATGCCCTTTTTCAAAAGTAAAAAGCCTTTTGGCAAAATGAAATGTGCTCTTTTTCAAAACTAAATACTGTTCTTGAAGTCCAACATAAAACATTTCAGGATGGTCACAAAAGTAATGTCAATAACATGAGATAATTTATCTTTTTAAAGGGTGTCATTTTTAATAGCTCCTGCTGGTTATGATTTAAAAAAAATCCCATTTTTCAAAATAAAAATGTGCTCTTATTCGAAATTAAATACCTTTTTTGAACTACAACATAATACATATTAGGTTTGAAAATCACCGTTTTTGTGTTCTCACGCTTTGCGCCCACCTCAGCTATTATGTATCAAAAGTTCCCTTCTACTGACAGGCAAACCACTTCCACTATCATGGCTAGCGACCCTCTTCTACTAATAAGACTAGCGACCCTCATCTACTATTATGACAAGCAAACCCCTACTACACTGTAAAAATGAATTGCTAATTCAGCACTTACAGTGCTTGTATAGTGACTGCACTAGTAGTGCTGATTTTCTAGTTCACATTTAAACTAGAAAATCAACACTCCCAGTGCAGTCACTATACAAGCACTGTAAGCGCTAAATTAGCACCTCATTTTTTAAAATGTACTATTATGACTGGAGATCCTCATCCATTATTATGACTGGCGAACCCCATCTACTACTATGACTAGCGACCCTCATCTTCCATTATGACTGGCGAACACCTTCTACTATTATGACTGGCGACCCTCATCCATTATTATGACTGGCGACCCTCATCCATTATTATGACTGGCGAACCCCATCTACTATTATGACTAGCGACCCTCATCTACCATTATGACTGGCGAACCCCTTCTACTATTATGACTGGCGACCCTCATCCATTATTATGACTGGCGACCCTCATCCATTATATGACTGGCGAACCCTTTCTACTATTATGAATAGCGACCCTCATCCACTATTATGACTGGCGAACCCATCTACTATTATGACTAGCGAACCTCATCTGCCATTATGACTGGCGAACCCCTTCTAATATTATGACTAGCGACCCTCATCCATTATTATGACTGGCGAACCCTTTCTACTATTATGAATAGCGACCCTCATCCACTATTATGACTAGCGAACCCCATCTACTATTATGACTAGCGACCCTCATCTACCATTATGACTGGCGAACCCCTTCTAATATTATGACTGGCGACCCTCATCCACTATTATGACTGGCGAACCCCATCTACTATTATGACTAGCGAACCTCATCTGCCATTATGACTGGCGAACCCCTTCATATTATGACTGGCGACCCTCATCCATTATTATGACTGGCGAACCCCATCTACTATTATGACTAGCGACCCTCATCTGCCATTATGACTGGCGAACCCCTTCTAATATTATGACTGGCGACCCTCATCCATTATTATGACTGGCGAACCCCATCTACTATTATGACTAGCGACCCTCATCTACCATTATGACTGGCGAACCCCTTCTAATATTATGACTGGCGACCCTCATCCATTATTATGACTGGCGAACCCTTTCTACTATTATGAATAGCGACCCTCATCCACTATTATGACTGGCGAACTCCATCTACTATTATGACTAGCGAACCTCATCTGCCATTATGACTGGTGAACCCCTTTATATATTATGACTGGCGACCCTCATCCATTATTATGACTGGCGAACCCCATCTACTATTATGACTAGCGACCCTCATCTACCATTATGACTGGCGAACCCCTTTTAATATTATGACTGGCGACCCTCATCCATTATTATGACTGGCGAACCCTTTCTACTATTATGAATAGCGACCCTCATCCACTATTATGACTGGCGAACCCCATCTACTATTATAACTAGCGAACCTCATCTGCCATTATCACTGGCGAACCCCTTCATATATTATGACTGGCGACCCTCATCCATTATTATGACTGGCGAACCCCATCTACTATTATGACTAGCGACCCTCATCTACCATTATGACTGGCGAACCCCTTCTAATATTATGACTGGCGACCCTCATCCATTATTATGACTGGCGAACCCCATCTACTATTATGACTAGCGACCCTCATCTACCATTATGACTGGCGAACCCCTTCTAATATTATGACTGGCGACCCTCATCCATATATGACTGGCGACCCTCATCCATTATTATAACTGGCGAACCCCATCTACTATTATGACTAGCGACCCTCATCTACCATTATGACTGGCGAACCCCTTCTAATATTATGACTGGCGACCCTCATCCATTATTATGACTGGCAAACCCTTTCTACTATTATGAATAGCGAACCTCATCTGCCATTATGACTGGCGAACCACTTCATATATTATGACTGGCGACCCTCATCCATTATTATGACTGGCGACCCTCATCCATTATTATAACTGGCGAACCCCATCTACTATTATGACTAGCGACCCTCATCTACCATTATGACTGGCGAACCCCTTCTAATATTATGACTGGCGACCCTCATCCATTATTATGACTGGCAAACCCTTTCTACTATTATGAATAGCGACCCTCATCCATTATTATGACTGGCGAACCCCTTCTACTATTATGACTGGCGACCCTTATCCATTATTATGACTGGCGAACCCCTTCTACTATTATGAATAGCGACCCTCTTCCACTATTATGACTGGCGAACCTCATCTATTATTATGACTAGCGACCCTCATCCATTATTATGACTGGCGAACCCCTTCTACTATTATGAATAGCGACCCTCTTCCACTATTATGACTGGCAAACCTCATCTATTATTATGACTAGCGACCCTCATCCATTATTATGACTGGCGAACCCCTTCTACTATTATGACTAGCGACCCTCATCTACCATTATGACTGGCGAACCCCTTCTACTATTATGACTGGCAGCCCTCATCCATTATTATGACTGGCGACCCTCATCTACCATTATGACTGGCGAACCCCATCTGATGTTATGACTGGCGACCCTCATCCATTATTATGACTGGAGAACCCCATCTACTATTATGACTAGCGACCCTAATCTACCATTATGACTGGCGAACATCTTCTACTATTATGACTGGCGACCCTCATCCATTATTATGACTGGCGACCCTCATCCATTATTATGACTGGCGACCCTTTCTACTATTATGAATAGCGACCCTCATCCACTATTATGACTGGCGAACCCCATCTACTATTATGACTGGCGACCCTCATCCATTATTATGACTGGCGAACCCTTTCTACTATTATGAATAGCGACCCTCATCTACTATTATGACTGGCGACCCTCATCCATTATTATGACTGGCGAACCCCATCTACTATTATGACTAGCGACCCTCATCTACCATTATGACTGGCGAACCCCTTCTAATATTATGACTGGCGACCCCCATCCATTATTATGACTGGCGACCCTCATCCATTATTATGACTGGCGAACCCTTTCTACTATTATGAATAGCGACCCTCATCCACTATTATGACTGGCGAACCCCTTCTACTATTATGACTGGCGACCCTCATTCATATTATGACTGGCGAACCCTTTCTACTATTATGAATAGCGACCCTCATCCATTATTATGACTGGCGAACCCTTTCTACTATTATGAATAGCGACCCTCATCCACTATTATGACTGGCGAACCCCTCTACTATTATGACTGGCGACCCTCATCTATCATTATGACTGGCGAACCCTTTCTACTATTATGAATAGCGACCCTCATCCATTATTATGACTGGCGAACCCCTTCTACTATTATGACTGGCGACCCTTATCCATTATTATGACTGGCGAACCCCTTCTACTATTATGAATAGCGACCCTCTTCCACTATTATGACTGGCGAACCTCATCTATTATTATGACTAGCGACCCTCATCCATTATTATGACTGGCGAACCCCTTCTACTATTATGAATAGCGACCCTCTTCCACTATTATGACTGGCGAACCTCATCTATTATTATGACTAGCGACCCTCATCCATTATTATGACTGGCGAACCCCTTCTACTATTATGACTGGCGACCCTCATCTATCATTATGACTGGCGAACCCTTTCTACTATTATGAATAGCGACCCTCATCCACTATTATGACTGGCGAACCCCTTCTACTATTATGACTGGCGACCCTCATCTATCATTATGACTGGTGAACCCTTTCTACTATTATGAATAGCGACCCTCATCCATTATTATGACTGGCGAACCCTTCTACTATTATGACTGGCGACCCTTATCCATTATTATGACTGGCGAACCCCTTCTACTATTATGAATAGCGACCCTCTTCCACTATTATGACTGGCGAACCTCATCTATTATTATGACTAGCGACCCCCATCCATTATTATGACTGGCGAACCCCTTCTACTATTATGAATAGCGACCCTCTTCCACTATTATGACTGGCGAACCTCATCTATTATTATGACTAGCGACCCTCATCCATTATTATGACTGGCGAACCCCTTCTACTATTATGACTAGCGACCCTCATCTACCATTATGACTGGCGAACCCCTTCTACTATTATGACTGGCAGCCCTCATCCATTATTATGACTGGCGACCCTCATCTACCATTATGACTGGCGAACCCCATCTGATGTTATGACTGGCGACCCTCATCCATTATTATGACTGGAGAACCCCATCTACTATTATGACTAGCGACCCTAATCTACCATTATGACTGGCGAACATCTTCTACTATTATGACTGGCGACCCTCATCCATTATTATGACTGGCGACCCTCATCCATTATTATGACTGGCGAACCCTTTCTACTATTATGAATTGCGACCCTCATCCACTATTATGACTGGCGAACCCCATTTACTATTATGACTGGCGACCCTCATCCATTATTATGACTGGCGAACCCTTTCTACTATTATGAATAGCGACCCTCATCCACTATTATGACTGGCGACCCTCATCCATTATTATGACTGGCGAACCCCATCTACTATTATGACTAGCGACCCTCATCTACCATTATGACTGGCGAACCCCTTGTAATATTATGACTGGCGACCCCCATCCATTATTATGACTGGCGACCCTCATCCATTATTATGACTGGCGAACCCTTTCTACTATTATGAATTGCGACCCTCATCCACTATTATGACTGGCGAACCCCTTCATGTATTATGACTGGCGACCCTCATTCATATTATGACTGGCGAACCCTTTCTACTATTATGAATAGCGACCCTCATCCATTATTATGACTGGCGAACCCTTTCTACTATTATGAATAGCGACCCTCATCCACTATTATGACTGGCGAACCCCTTCTACTATTATGACTGGCGACCCTCATCTATCATTATGACTGGCGAACCCTTTCTACTATTATGAATAGCGACCCTCATCCATTATTATGACTGGCGAACCCCTTCTACTATTATGACTGGCGACCCTTATCCATTATTATGACTGGCGAACCCCTTCTAATATTATGAATAGCGACCCTCTTCCACTATTATGACTGGCGAACCTCATCTATTATTATGACTAGCGACCCTCATCCATTATTATGACTGGCGAACCCCTTCTACTATTATGAATAGCGACCCTCTTCCACTATTATGACTGGCGAACCTCATCTATTATTATGACTAGCGACCCTCATCCATTATTATGACTGGCGAACCCCTTCTACTATTATGACTGGCGACCCCTTTCTACTATTATGAATAGCGACCCTCATCCATTATTATGACTGGCGAACCCTTTCTACTATTATGAATAGCGACCCTCATCCACTATTATGACTGGCGAACCCCTTCTACTATTATGACTGGCGACCCTCATCTATCATTATGACTGGCGAACCCTTTCTACTATTATGAATAGCGACCCTCATCCATTATTATGACTGGCGAACCCTTCTACTATTATGACTGGCGACCCTTATCCATTATTATGACTGGCGAACCCCTTCTACTATTATGAATAGCGACCCTCTTCCACTATTATGACTGGCGAACCTCATCTATTATTATGACTAGCGACCCTCATCCATTATTATGACTGGCGAACCCCTTCTACTATTATGAATAGCGACCCTCATCCACTATTATGACTGGCGAACCTCATCTATTATTATGACTGGCGACCCTCATCCATATTATGACTGGCGAACCCCTTCTACTATTATGACTAGCGACCCTCATCTACCATTATGACTGGCGAACCCCTTCTACTATTATGACTGGCAGCCCTCATCCATTATTATGACTGGCGACCCTCATCTACCATTATGACTGGCGAACCCCATCTGATGTTATGACTGGCGACCCTCATCCATTATTATGACTGGAGAACCCCATCTACTATTATGACTAGCGACCCTAATCTACCATTATGACTGGCGAACATCTTCTACTATTATGACTGGCGACCCTCATCCATTATTATGACTGGCGACCCTCATCCATTATTATGACTGGCGAACCCTTTCTACTATTATGAATTGCGACCCTCATCCACTATTATGACTGGCGAACCCCATTTACTATTATGACTGGCGACCCTCATCCATTATTATGACTGGCGAACCCTTTCTACTATTATGAATAGCGACCCTCATCCACTATTATGACTGGCGACCCTCATCCATTATTATGACTGGCGAACCCCATCTACTATTATGACTAGCGACCCTCATCTACCATTATGACTGGCGAACCCCTTCTAATATTATGACTGGCGACCCCCATCCATTATTATGACTGGCGACCCTCATCCATTATTATGACTGGCGAACCCTTTCTACTATTATGAATTGCGACCCTCATCCACTATTATGACTGGCGAACCCCTTCTACTATTATGACTGGCGACCCTCATTCATATTATGACTGGCGAACCCTTTCTACTATTATGAATAGCGACCCTCATCCATTATTATGACTGGCGAACCCTTTCTACTATTATGAATAGCGACCCTCATCCACTATTATGACTGGCGAACCCCTTCTACTATTATGACTGGCGACCCTCATCTATCATTATGACTGGCGAACCCTTTCTACTATTATGAATAGCGACCCTCATCCATTATTATGACTGGCGAACCCCTTCTACTATTATGACTGGCGACCCTTATCCATTATTATGACTGGCGAACCCCTTCTACTATTATGAATAGCGACCCTCTTCCACTATTATGACTGGCGAACCTCATCTATTATTATGACTAGCGACCCTCATCCATTATTATGACTGGCGAACCCCTTCTACTATTATGAATAGCGACCCTCTTCCACTATTATGACTGGCGAACCTCATCTATTATTATGACTAGCGACCCTCATCCATTATTATGACTGGCGAACCCCTTCTACTATTATGACTGGCGACCCTCATCTATCATTATGACTGGCGAACCCTTTCTACTATTATGAATAGCGACCCTCATCCATTATTATGACTGGCGAACCCTTTCTACTATTATGAATAGCGACCCTCATCCACTATTATGACTGGCGAACCCCTTCTACTATTATGACTGGCGACCCTCATCTATCATTATGACTGGCGAACCCTTTCTACTATTATGAATAGCGACCCTCATCCATTATTATGACTGGCGAACCCCTTCTACTATTATGAATAGCGACCCTCTTCCACTATTATGACTGGCGAACCTCATCTATTATTATGACTAGCGACCCTCATCCATTATTATGACTGGCGAACCCCTTCTACTATTATGAATAGCGACCCTCTTCCACTATTATGACTGGCGAACCTCATCTATTATTATGACTAGCGACCCTCATCCATTATTATGACTGGCGAACCCCTTCTACTATTATGACTAGCGACCCTCATCTACCATTATGACTGGCGAACCCCTTCTACTATTATGACTGGCGAGCCTCATCCATTATTATGACTGGCGACCCTCATCTACCATTATGACTGGCGAACCCCATCTGATGTTATGACTGGCGACCCTCATCCATTATTATGACTGGAGAACCCCATCTACTATTATGACTAGCGACCCTAATCTACCATTATGACTGGCGAACATCTTCTACTATTATGACTGGCGACCCTCATCCATTATTATGACTGGCGACCCTCATCCATTATTATGACTGGCGAACCCTTTCTACTATTATGAATTGCGACCCTCATCCACTATTATGACTGGCGAACCCCATTTACTATTATGACTGGCGACCCTCATCCATTATTATGACTGGCGAACCCTTTCTACTATTATGAATAGCGACCCTCATCCACTATTATGACTGGCGACCCTCATCCATTATTATGACTGGCGAACCCCATCTACTATTATGACTAGCGACCCTCATCTACCATTATGACTGGCGAACCCCTTGTAATATTATGACTGGCGACCCCCATCCATTATTATGACTGGCGACCCTCATCCATTATTATGACTGGCGAACCCTTTCTACTATATATGAATTGCGACCCTCATCCACTATTATGACTGGCGAACCCCTTCTACTATTATGACTGGCGACCCTCATTCATATTATGACTGGCGAACCCTTTCTACTATTATGAATAGCGACCCTCATCCATTATTATGACTGGCGAACCCTTTCTACTATTATGAATAGCGACCCTCATCCACTATTATGACTGGCGAACCCCTTCTACTATTATGACTGGCGACCCTCATCTATCATTATGACTGGCGAACCCTTTCTACTATTATGAATAGCGACCCTCATCCATTATTATGACTGGCGAACCCCTTCTACTATTATGACTGGCGACCCTTATCCATTATTATGACTGGCGAACCCCTTCTACTATTATGAATAGCGACCCTCTTCCACTATTATGACTGGCGACCTCATCTATTATTATGACTAGCGACCCTCATCCATTATTATGACTGGCGAACCCCTTCTACTATTATGAATAGCGACCCTCTTCCACTATTATGACTGGCGAACCTCATCTATTATTATGACTAGCGACCCTCATCCATTATTATGACTGGCGAACCCCTTCTACTATTATGACTGGCGACCCTCATCTATCATTATGACTGGCGAACCCTTTCTACTATTATGAATAGCGACCTCATCCATTATTATGACTGGCGAACCCTTTCTACTATTATGAATAGCGACCCTCATCCACTATTATGACTGGCGAACCCCTTCTACTATTATGACTGGCGACCCTCATCTATCATTATGACTGGCGAACCCTTTCTACTATTATGAATAGCGACCCTCATCCATTATTATGACTGGCGAACCCCTTCTACTATTATGAATAGCGACCCTCTTCCACTATTATGACTGGCGAACCTCATCTATTATTATGACTAGCGACCCTCATCCATTATTATGACTGGCGAACCCCTTCTACTATTATGAATAGCGACCCTCTTCCACTATTATGACTGGCGAACCTCATCTATTATTATGACTAGCGACCCTCATCCATTATTATGACTGGCGAAACCCCTTCTACTATTATGACTAGCGACCCTCATCTACCATTATGACTGGCGAACCCTTCTACTATTATGACTGGCAGCCCTCATCCATTATTATGACTGGCGACCCTCATCTACCATTATGACTGGCGAACCCCATCTGATGTTATGACTGGCGACCCTCATCCATTATTATGACTGGAGAACCCCATCTACTATTATGACTAGCGACCCTAATCTACCATTATGACTGGCGAACATCTTCTACTATTATGACTGGCGACCCTCATCCATTATTATGACTGGCGACCCTCATCCATTATTATGACTGGCGAACCCTTTCTACTATTATGAATTGCGACCCTCATCCACTATTATGACTGGCGAACCCCATTTACTATTATGACTGGCGACCCTCATCCATTATTATGACTGGCGAAACCCTTTCTACTATTATGAATAGCGACCCTCATCCACTATTATGACTGGCGACCCTCATCCATTATTATGACTGGCGAACCCCCATCTACTATTATGACTAGCGACCCTCATCTACCATTATGACTGGCGAACCCCTTCTAATATTATGACTGGCGACCCCCATCCATTATTATGACTGGCGACCCTCATCCATTATTATGACTGGCGAACCCTTTCTACTATTATGAATTGCGACCCTCATCCACTATTATGACTGGCGAACCCCTTCTACTATTATGACTGGCGACCCTCATTCATATTATGACTGGCGAACCCTTTCTACTATTATGAATAGCGACCCTCATCCATTATTATGACTGGCGAACCCTTTCTACTATTATGAATAGCGACCCTCATCCACTATTATGACTGGCGAACCCCTTCTACTATTATGACTGGCGACCCTCATCTATCATTATGACTGGCGAACCCTTTCTACTATTATGAATAGCGACCCTCATCCATTATTATGACTGGCGAACCCCTTCTACTATTATGACTGGCGACCCTTATCCATTATTATGACTGGCGAACCCCTTCTACTATTATGAATAGCGACCCTCTTCCACTATTATGACTGGCGAACCTCATCTATTATTATGACTAGCGACCCTCATCCATTATTATGACTGGCGAACCCCTTCTACTATTATGAATAGCGACCCTCTTCCACTATTATGACTGGCGAACCTCATCTATTATTATGACTAGCGACCCTCATCCATTATTATGACTGGCGAACCCCTTCTACTATTATGACTGGCGACCCTCATCTATCATTATGACTGGCGAACCCTTTCTACTATTATGAATAGCGACCCTCATCTACCATTATGACTGGCGAACCCTTTCTACTATTATGAATAGCGACCCTCTTCCACTATTATGACTGGCGAACCTCATCTATTATTATGACTAGCGACCCTCATCCATTATTATGACTGGCGAACCCCTTCTACTATTATGACTGGCGACCCTCATCTATCATTATGACTGGCGAACCCTTTCTACTATTATGAATAGCGACCCTCATCTTCCATTATGACTGGCGAACCCCTTCTACTATTATGACTGGCGACCCTTATGATCAACGAACCCTTTTCCTCCTTATGACTGGCGACCCTTTTCCTTTATTATGACTAGCAACCCTCTTGTTCGATTATGAATGGCGACCCCCATCGTTGATTATGACTTGCGACCTCTATGAACAAAGCCCTTATGAATAGCGACCCTTATGACTATTATGACTAGCGGTCATTATAAACTAGCGGGTATTATGACCAGTGGTCCTTATGACTGGCGGTGGACCCCGATATATCCACCGCAAAAATAAAGAAATCACTTTCAATTTTTGAAAAAATGGCATTTTGGGCAATTCATATCGTCTGTGATGTCATAAAATCATATTTAAAAAAAATCTCTGTTCTTTAATGATATTTATCAAACCTTCACTGATATATTTCTCAATTTTTGCTTCTTATTACAACCAATTATTCATCAGGGTGAACTTCCCCTTTGATAGCTTTTACATTTTCTTGTGTATTTTGCCAAGAATGATTGTCTCTGCGTGAATCTACAAATGAATTCAGAATATCACAATTACTGTAAATAGGAAGATGCCCTGTAATTTCTCATATTACCAAGCTCGTCAATAATTTCAAGGCGGAGGGTTAGGGTGAATCTCCCTGAAAGAGAAACTACATGTACTACATGAAGAATAGCACAGTCTCTCCAAATGGTAATCTACCGTGAAAATAAGTTTTGATGTGGAAACAAAAACAAACGAACATAAAAAGGAGGAAAAGGACACCAACTTTGATTTGAATCTACGTAACCATAGAAAACATTTTAATTTTTTAAGTAAGTGATTGATCTTCACAAATGTCTTGTCATTTTACATTTTACAACGATGCTGCCTGTCACCAGTACAATTTCTTCCAGAACGGCAGACCAAAGAAATTAGAAATTAGAGTCAAAGGCTTAGACAATCAACCAGTTTAAGAACTTAATTTCCTTTAAGTCACTTCCTTGTCATTTCATAAGATATTTTCAATCAAGTAGGACTATAGAAATAAGATTACCGAGCCTGAAATCTTGATTTTCTTGCTTTAACTTATCTGCCCCTAATATTATAATCCTGTTTCATGGGTATGCATGGTTTTTTATTATGTTTGTTTTTGTGTCCTTTCATTTTCTTATTTTCAGCACACACAACAAGCAAATTTCCCTGCACTTCCATGGGCCAAGTACGTGCACGCATGGGCCAGAAGCTGAAAGATGTCCGTTCATCTCGAAGACGTGCAGAAAAGCAGGTTTAAGTGTGATACCTTTTTTTGTTTGGAAATAAGCCTTAATATTGCCTCATACAAGTCATTAAAAAACCCATTTTATTCTGATCATGGGTATATATTACACGAAAATGTCTTTCATGTATTATGACATGTCTGCTAATACAGCCAACTCAGGTTTATATAGTGTGTGCTTTCAAAATTTATCATGACATTCCAACTCCTGCTTTATCACCTTGTGCTATTCATCAAACTCAGATTGATATATTTTTATATTTATACTACAGAGTTGCTAATTTTCCGGATTTTTCCGGAATTCCGGATTTTTTCCTTTGCTGAAAAATATTCCGGGAAAAAAATCGATTGTCAAAGTGAAATCCGTAAAAATTTCCCCTCCAAATCTTGTCACGGAGTTCGCTACGGAGAGCGCAATTTCAATTTTGGATGGCCAATTTGCGCAGACGGAAAATTATTAGCGTTGTGCGCAGCATGAAGTTTAGCTGGTAGTGTACTTGCACGGTACGCGCGAGCAATACATTGTAGCAGTTGCAAACGCCGCTCTATACCCTGCAGGGATACGGGTGTCAGCGCTATCCCAGTCGGGCGATCGCCCGGTAGAACCGCTCGAAGCACGGCCCGGTGTGGCTGCGATTGCCTGCTGCTGCGTGAGTGATTGGTTGTCTGCCGCGGGATTTCAGCTGAAAACCTATTTGCTACCATGAAATATGTGTTCTCTGGTGCGTATTCATCAATTCATATGTGTGAACTATCCATCATTTTGATAGAAATTGTGATTTATGGATTTTCAATAGTATAGGATTGTCTTGTTGATGACTACAGTGAGTGAAAAAGGGCACCCCTGCTGCTACATACACCCGTCCCGAGTCGCACCCATTGGCCGCAGCATATTTAAACCCGGCCCGCAGCAGGTTAACCCGTACCGTAATGAGTACGGGTTACATGATTTTTTTTGTTTTTGAGCACCTTTCTTGCCTATGATATGAAGTTTATTATGTCATTAATTATTTGTTATGTACTACTGTAGATTAATGATTTCAGCCCTCTAAAGAATAAGAAAACGTTCCAGCTTCAGAGGGCTTCGCCCTTGACCCCGCCAGGGGCCCTGGGCGGGCCCCTGGACCCCGGCCTGGGTTTTCAGGATTTTTTTGAGCTATCAGTTAGCATCTCTGATACTATGACAAATCATTTTCTTGCCATGTACCTTCCGTTTGATATTGTTTCCAAGTTCCAACTAATACAAAGGAATACTTATATGCAGCTATATAGACGCTAGTATATGCACTTCATGCAAGAGATTTGTGGACATTTTTTGGCTCTTGTTCATATTTTTCTGATATTTGTCTATAGGTGTGAAAAGGCAAAATATATGCAAAGTGTTCTTATTTTTGAAAAATAAATGTTGGTTACTTCTTCCTGTTTCGAAATTTCACAACTCTCTGTGATGGTAGGGATTTGCTTTACTACATGTGTAGGCGTTGCTTTTCCGACTACGGCGGCGTCGTCGTCAACATTGAAATCTTAACTAAGGTTAAGTTTTTGAAATGTCGTCATAACTTAGGAAGTATATGGGCCTAGTTCATGAAACTTGGACATAAGTGTAACTAAGTATCACTGACCATCTTGCATGAGTGTCCAGGTTGCATGATCAAGGTCATTTAGGGTCTAATTTTTTTTTTATGTCATAACTTTAAAAATATAAGGGCCTATTTTATGAAACTTGTACAAAAGTTGCTGATAATCTTACATTAGTGTCAGCCTGTCAGGTCACATGATCAAAGTCAAAGGTCACAGCACTGAAATCTGAACTGTTATTTTTTTTAAGTGTCATCATCATGATCCTATTTCATGAACTTGAACATAGGGTAATCAAGTACCACTGACAATGAGTTTCAGGTCACATTGTCAAGGCCAATGGTCATTTATGGTCAATAAAATTTTACCATGTTTGGTTATCAAAATCTTAACCAAAGTTTTTGAGATGTCATCTTAACTTTGGAATTTTATCGACCTAGTTCAGGAAAATTGGACATGAGTATTTAAGTTTCACTTACCATCTTGCATGAGTTTTAGGTCACATGATTAAGGTCAAAGGTCACTTAGGGTCAATGAACTGTGACCATGCATGCTCGAGATATTTTTTTAAATGTCATAACTTTGAAAGTTTATGGATCTGGTTCATGAAACTTGGATATAAGGGTAATCAAGTATCATTGATAGTCTTGCACTAGTTTTTAGTCAAATGATTAAGGTCAAATGTCATTTAGCGTCAAAGAACTTTGACTATGTTGGTAATAATTTTGGAAATGTCTTCATAACTTTGAAAGTAAACTTGAACATTAGGGTAATCAAGTATCACCGTTTTTTATTCAAAGTCAGCATTGTTGCTATATTGAATTGCGTGACACAGGCGAGACTGTCAGAGGCGTTCCACTTGTTTTTTTTTTTCAAGTAACCTTTTCTTTCAAACAGGTTATTTTAGTTCGGTGTTTTCATCACTTGTAACCTTGCAAGTCTTGTTTCGAATGAAGATAGTTGCATTTGAATGAAAGAACAACCTCAACGATAAATTTGTCAGAATATAGACTCATAAATGTTAGATACCTTAAAGGGGTACTCCAGGCTGAAAATAATCATATCAAAATAAATATAGTAAAATCCACCGAGCAAAACGCTGAAAATCTGATAGCAAATAGCGAAGTTATAGTATTTCAAGCTTAGCATTATTTTGTGAAAATAGTCATATGCAAGTCATCATGAATGTGCAATAGGTTGACTAATGATGTCATGTCCCCACCTTCCTTTTTCTTATTTTATTTAATAAAATCATGATCATTTCATATTTTCCTACATGTGTACACAACATGTCTCCCTTGTAACAAAATAAGTTGGCACAATGATTTTCTTACAAACTAAATCAGTTGTCAATCCCATTTTTTTATTATATCTGGTGACAAAATTTGACTAAATATAATTTTTTGAAATGAAATACAAAAGATTACGTGGGGATATCATCAGCTTGCTCATTGCATATTCATGAAGACATGCATAGCACTGTTTTGCCCTCGTAATGCAAAAGTTAAAAATGTAATGACTTTGTCATCCTTGTCAGATTTTGATGAAATTTGCAGTATTTTATTTGTCTCCTTTTACTTTATTTGTTAAAATTGTATTATGTCAGCCTGGAGTACCCCGTTAATATGTTTACATTTAAGAAATTTTCATACCAGGCTTCTTTTCCCAAACAATTTCATTCCACAACGAATGTTTACTTGTGAAAATCGAGGAGAAAAATTCATGTTTGTATTCACAGTGCTTGTATTTATGACCCAGTTATTTTCATGTTGCTTTTATTATATTACTGTTTATTAAACTGAACAAAATGAATTTTTTCATTTTTTATTTCTAATTATATTTTCTTGTGTCTTGTAGATTGCTCTCCCTACTCTTCAGATTGGGACCAAAGCACAGTGTCTACCATGATACAACCACCCAAGTACCTATAGCCAGTGACAACAGACAAATTCTCAAATCAATTTTGTTGTGATCAGGAGGATGGAAGTTTTTAGTGTTGATTTTTTTTTACAAGTGGGTATGCAAAATGATGAAAGATATATTCTAAAATTTGATTTGAATTGGTGACACTATTATTAGCTTCCACTCCTATTGAGATCAGCACTAATTGGCAATGATGGTATACTTTTGTGGTCAAGATTGCAGGACACTGTGCTTCGTTCCAGTTGGCCTGTGTTGCAGTGGTCTACATGGTATGTGCTGCATGGGTATGTAGTGGACTGCATGTGGTAAACGAGCTAGTGGCACATGCATACCACAGTGTGGTGGACTGTGTAGTCAATGTCCGTGTGGTGGACTGTGGTAGACATCACAGTAAGATGAGCACCTTAGTGTGGGGGACTATGTGGTGTATGTCATAGTGTGGGGGACTATGTGGTGTATGTCATAGTGTGGTGGACTATGTGGTGTATGTCATAGTGTGGTGGACTCTGTGGTATATGTCATAGTGTGGTGGACTCTGTGGTATATGTCATAGTGTGGTGGACTATGTGGTATATGTCATAGTGTGGTGGACTATGTGGTATATGTCATAGTGTGGTGGACTATGTGGTGCGTGTCATAGTGTGGTGGACTCTGTGGTATATGTCAGTGTGGTATATGTCATAGTGTGGTGGACTATGTGGTTGATGTCATAGTGTGGTGGACTATGTGGTGTATGTCATAGTGTGGTGGACTATGTGGTGTATGTCATAGTGTGGTTGACTATGTGGTGAATGCCACAGTGTAAAGGACTATGTGGTTATAAACGTGTGGTACACAGTGTGTTTAATATGTGTTTCGGACTGTGTGGCGACTGTGTGGCAACACTGTGTTACACAGTGTTGTAAACACAGTGTTACCACACGTCCCAAAATAATATATTAAACACATGTGGTACACGCTGTGAACACACTGTGGTACACACTGTGTTACACACTGTGGTACACACTGTGGTACACACTGTGGTACACACTGTGGTAACACTGTGTTTGTTCCATAAGGGTATTGCTACTATTACTACTAATTCTACTTCCCTCTCCCTCCCCCCCCCCCTCTCCCCCCCAACATCAGCCCCCTCTCAACACAATAGAATGATACGCGCCGTTTAAGCTAAAACAAAAACAATAAAAAACGCAAAAACAACGTTTCTACATGTCAACTCCTATTTCTAAGAAACATAATCAGATGAAAATTCTGAGTCTTGGGATTTAACCCATGGTGTAAAATGGATACGGGTAAATTTATCGTAATGATAATCTGATTGTTGCTTCAGGCATATATAATACCTGACACCGCATCACTGTTTAGTCTCTCTCTCTCTCCCTTTGTCATTCATTCCTTCCTTATGACTTTTTCTTCATATTTTGGTTTATCAAATAATCCTATGAACTATGCTCGTTTGTCCCTTTGTAAGAACGCTCCAATTTTGTTTCTCCCCCACCCCTCCCTTTCTACATTATTGACTTCATCTCCAGACATACCATTCACTTATTATCATCTCTGACCTTCTCTTATTATATATCTTTTCATTATTGTTTTTAAATCTATTTTTTTATTTCTAATGCTCCCTTTATTTCTTTTCTTTCTTTTTTTTCTTCCTTCTCCCCTGTCTTCCTTCCTTCCTTCTTTTCTTTTTTTTCTTTCTTTCGTTTAATATATTTTCATCTTTTCTTCATTTCATTTTCTCTGTATTATATTACCTTCTCTTCTTTACCTGCTATCTCTAATGTCATACTGAGCACGCCAGCTGTCCTGTCGACTTCGCTGTATTACAATCTTGAGATAAAAGCAATACCTGTCAAAACAGAATGATCGATTGCACTATTCAAGAAAAAAATTGAACCGATTTGAAATCAATTATGCTCAGGTAGAAATATTTTTCATGGAACTGATATTGGAAGGATATCACGTCGGCCAAGGTATATTGTAGTAGCCCGAAGACAGATCATGTTGAAACTATAAATCCATGTACAGGAATCATCATGTCGATGGTGGAGAATCACTGGCATGGTAATAATATAGCCCTGATTGATTTTCTATACCAGTTTTCTTTTCACACCTTAAAAATCAATGTGGGGATATATTGGAATGTACGTTTGCAAGGATGCAACGTTATTACAAAAACATACTTTTTAAATGCTTTGTTTTGCTTTGTCCATCAGAACCCGAAAGAATTATACTTTAACTTTTTTATGGAACAAGGAAATTATTTTCGACCTGTATTTTGTAAAAATTTCGTTGGAATCATTGAGTTTTTGAGGGTTTTTTTAAAAATCATTTCCTCTTTTTCACAAATGTATATCAAGCTTAGTACAACAAGCCACTGATCTTCCACGCCACTTTGCTTTTATGAAGTAATTATTACTTTCTACAAAGGCTTATTTGTAATATCACAGTGAACCTTTTTGAAGTACTTCTCATATATCCCCAAATTATATTCCATTTTTTTGTCTCCGAGGGAATGTTGACTCTATGGACATGTGACAAGGAGAGAACTCATGACAGCATTTTTCCATTAGCAGTAATGGAGTCGTATTGGAAAGAAGAAAGGAAAGTTCGACAAAGAATAACATGAGAAAGCATTTAGCTGTCTCGTAAATTATTTGATTGATGCCATTCCATATTTCTTTCATTTCGTGGTAGATTCTAACCAAAAATTGAAGTTCAAGCTATTCTTGAATCTACGTAATGTTATTGTGTCTAAACTAATCAACTACTAAAGGCTAAGATAGATGTCATTTTAACCCCCGCCCTAGTTTTGGCGCTTCCGATCGATGGTTTTGGTCAAAGCTTTTTTTTAAATAATTGCTCGATAACAGCATCAATGTTGATCAGCATAAATCATGATTCAACTTTAACTGATGGGATTTAAGACGACCGAGAAATGTTTTTGGACTTGTCATAAGTAAATCTTTCGAGTAGAACACAGATTTACCAATGGTAACGTACGAAGATATTTAGATGCAGATTCAGAGTTTTATCATGAGGGATTAATATTGAAGGATCAAAAAAATAAACGAAAGAATGAATTGGCGAATCGATACTCAAAGAAGGAAAAATGGACAGGATAAAGGGGAAATGGTGAACGAGTAAGTCAAATGAAATGAAAGAACCAAACGCATTATAATAATTAAGAAAAATAAACTGGAAATCCTAGAAATAGGGTAACCACGTGATTGAAGGAAAGGGCGAAAATGCACCAGAGAAAATTCTCTAAGGAGCTCTCGAAAACACTTAGCCCAGATGGGTTACATGGATATCTATGGAAAGGGAAGATGAAAAGAAGACATGAGAGTTTTGTAAATCATTCCAGGATTGTGATGCCTGTGTGAGTGGAAAGTGTTTGCGTGCATGCACAGGTGTTTACGATCTGCGAGGTCACTTGGTGGGGGGGGGGGGGTCAGTTAATAACTTGCATGGTAGAACTTACCACTCATAGTTAGAGGAAGAGTGTTTCTTCTCATAATGGAATAATGGGGCCTACGAGTCGCTAGTCATTATCAAAGAGGATTTTTTTATTCTTTTTTTTCACTTTTCATTTCGTTTATTTCCATTTTCAACATTTACAAATTGTTTTGTATATTTTGATATACAAAACATGAGAAAGAAAACATTTTTTTTCAAATATCAGGGGAGAGTTGCATTTATCATATAAGAGAGGATTCTACTGCTAATCGAACCAAGTAGTTGACGGATATAAATTATTCTGTAAAGAGGCTTGATAGTCGATATCTAGGTGGATTTTCTTTACCCATTATGCAGATTGTGACTACGGGCATTCGTGTTCGATTGTGAATTTATAGCCCTCTGCTTATATTGTTAAACGGGATTTTATGAATAACGAACATTATGATCAGTAAACCTTTTCCCTATCATAACGAGTGGTCCTTATGAATACATGTTATCACGAATAGCTAGTCTTGTGACTATTGAGTGTACCCCATAGTGGCTTTCTGCACTCATTAAGTGCTCTATAAATGACTAGTGACTCCTTTCTGTCCAATTCGAAAGCATTGAATAATACATCGTCTTTTATAATAAAATCCCATGAGTGATCTCAAAAACTTTCTATCGTGGCCCAATTACGTACTTATATCTAATAAAAGTAAATGCACCAATTCAGTGACCTTTTTTTTCCTCTCACTCACACTCTCTTGAAAACATACACCAGCAATCAAAGCAAATTTCATTTTCAATTCTTTTTGTCGCTGAGATTTCTATCCTCTGCCCGACCTGGTGGCGCTAATGGAATCTGTTTTGAAGGGACCCGGTGTCATCTTTCCTTGGTTTGCTGAGAACAATTGACGTTCCATTATTGTATCCCCACAGACCAGTTTTCGAAATCCTTTCAAGTTAGCGCCAGGAGCATTTGGCGCCGCTCATAGGGGGTGTCCAGTCTCTTGGAATATTCAATCATTCAGGCCTGTCCGAAAATCGGAGAAGCCTGTTGTTGGATGCCTTTATTATAGAAATATATACTTGCCATAGATATTATCTTCTCAACGAAAACAAATCCCGTTTCATGATTTATAGATGTCATAATTTATGACGGATTTTTAAAATACATGTAACTTGTTTAACTGTAGTTACAAAAACAATACAAAAATTCATGAAACTTTTTAATAAATCTGAAAATATGACCATTTTGATAAAATATTTTCAAATACGAATGGGTCCCAGTAGAAGGAAACGTCGTAGATTTGGTAAAAAAAAATAATTTCATTCTTTTTATACATCTTAAGTTATACCATAAAAAGCTTTATGTTAGATGACAGATTCGTACAAGAAAATATTGAGAAAGAGATGTTTTAATGCCATATCAAAATGCGAGATGAACTTTTGCTGTAAATAACCCCTGTACGTTTTTAGACATGCGTCTTACGAAATCGCCCATTTCCTCAATCCGGAAAGCTTCTCTGTAATTTTCCTTTCAAGTTTTCAACCTTCACTCTAGCCTTTGCGTTTTTTAGTTGTGTTTTATGAATATTTTATCTCTCTTTTACTCTTGCATTTGTTACTTGTTACTCATAATTATTTACAGCTTGACGCTTCTGCTTACACCTAAATTATTTGTTGTAAATATACTACCATTTAGTATATTTGTTCGAAAAAAAAGATCATATCGGAGAAGATGGGCTCAATAGTGAACAGAAAGGAATCTCACTCGTTTATTACAGAATGTTAATTTATATAATTGTTACTCATAACCTGATGACCCCATCCTCTGTTGAAATAGAAGGAGGTAATGCCTCTAGTTTGAAATTAGGTCACGTGATTGAGTCCCTAGTGTATCAGAAGTAACGGGATGTCACGTGACCTCTTTGCGATACGATTCCATCACCTGGACCGGGAACCGTGAGTATGCCAAAGACCTCACATTAATCTCTCTGATCAAATATGATTTAGAATAAAGCGAAAAATTGGAAGAATTCTTACCCCTGGGAACTTTGCAACTGAAGTCTGAGACCGTCTATAAGAATTAAACGAAAGTTACTGAAAAACCAAAGTTTAAAACGGATCTTTACTTCATGTACATGATATGTGCATTCATCGTGTTTTGGGGAGTATTTTGAATGAATAACTAGAACTTTTACGTTTTACAGTTGTCGAGTGCAGTCGAGAAGTGATCGGGATGTGATCGAGTGTGGTCGGGTATAGGTCGAGCCATGATCGAGTTCACTCGGAGTGATCAATAGCTGCCCTGAACCTGAGATCGAGCTGCGATGAAACCTTATGCTAGGTTCCCACTGCCGATCAAACCAACCCAACCAAGCCCGATCACCCATTTTTCCCCGACCAATCCCGACCACATGCCTAAACACGAGCTCTTCCCGACCGCTATTTGACCATTCATGACTCCTTCACGACGTACAGTCGACCACTACTTAGATCTCTTCTCGATCATTCCGATCTACATACGATCCCAACGCGATCCCTACTCGACTAGCTGGACGTCCATCCGATCTCTACACAATCTAGACCCAAGCAGATCAACTTGTTCGAAAAGAGATCCAAGATCAGTGGTGAATTGACTGTGGTTGCACAAACATTATCGTCAGCTGATGGTACAGTACTCATTTTTTTTACCAGGGTTCAGTTCATCTCAAACTTGAAAGAGATGGAAATCGAACAGTTACAGTTGTGGGCTAGGTGGTAGAGCTCCAGAGAAACAGGGTAATGGCTGTGGTTCAGCTCGAAAAAGAAGAAGTTGATGAACGTAGATGCAGGAGGACGCGTAGGCAGCAATTTCTCCCCTCGGCTCTCATCCACAAGGTCGAGAGCCTGCCTAGTGACTCGGGTGATGAACGAATTCATCCTTTGCTGATCCATTTGGCGCATCAAGTACACCAAAAACTGGCCACTCTGAGAAGCTGCATCCCGTGCACCTGTAATGGCACCACGCACGGACTCCAACTCAGATGTCAGCGAGGAGATTGCACTAGCTGCTTTTTGACCGCCTCCAGATGAAGTTGATGGTGCTGACAAATCAGAAGCGGCATCACCATCATCATCTGTTTCCTCTGGGGCAAGCTCCTTCCTCTTTTCAGCAAACTACAAATATATTGGACATAAAGTAAATGGAAATATCTGTATATCCATCCAAATATGCACAATGTGAACATTCATTAGAGTTGGACTACAATATCAACATTTTTATAATTGAAAAGCACACTGTAATTAGCACTAAATCTCATTGTCCCATGGTCTTTTGGCATTTTGTTTTTATCTTATAGAGTATGTTTTCAGGTTATCTGGAGTACTTATTTGATAAAAGGGTTTACTGGGATATTCCAAAAGCCTCTAGCCGAAAAATTGAAAAAGGAAAAAAGAAAGGAAAAAGAAAGAGAGAGAGAAAAAAATCTTACATTGGATCCTCTCTGATGACGCAACTGAACCAGGTATGGCCGGATGAATTCAAATTTGTTCAGAATCCATTCCTGTCTTGCTGTTCGCTCTGCAGCACCAGATCCTGACTTGCGAGATGTCTTGATGAGTCTGGAAAACAGGGTTCTCATGTTGAGATACCAAATCGATGACAGATCTCCGGGATTCAAGTCCAATTCGTCCTTCTTTTCCCGCCATGTCCTGCTCTTTTTTTTCTCTCATTTTGAACTGGGCAGATGACTTATCGTACAGAAAGGTGTGCTCCCTCAGCCACGTCACGAGATCGTCCTCTTCATCCTGAGTGAGCATTCGACGCATGGACTTCCGGGTTTTGAATTCAGTCTGAATAAAATCAATGTTCATAAATTATAGGCCTACCACTGTAAATGATCATTCATTCTCTCTCTCTCTCTTGGGGGCGGGTACTACAAGGAAATTATACATTTATTTATTTATTAATTTGCCACTTGTGGGACGGAAGCACCCTCATCAGCAAAAGATGCTGTTTTTCATAGGGGTCCACGTTTAATGTATAAGGAATTTATAGAATTGCTCTTACTGATATTTTTTTATATACAAAAGTAAAAAGAAAAAATGCATCAATACAAGTATTTAGGCCTACCTCTTTCTGCGGGAAGCGAGGCTGTTCCTGCTCTTGACTTTCTGTGCTATTGCTTGGGGATTGGTTCCGAGGTGGAGGAGCTGCCGATTGCTGCACGTTCGTTTTTTTCTTGGTCAACCGAGGGATTTCTACAGGAGGTGAGATGGCCGAGGTTGTAGCTACATTATCACTTTCAGTCACATCAGATGACGCAGCAGTAGCACTGACACTTCTTTTCATGTGCTCTTGTCTTCGGGTGTGTTTGGCAGGGGAGTCTTCGGTTTGAGGTGCTGCTGTACGCTCTTGGGGCCTTGTGACTGAAGATGTTGAAGATGTCGATCCATCGCCATCATCTGTATCAGCAGCTGTCGCAGCTTTACGTTTAGTTCTACGCGGCATGTTGGAGTATGTGAAGAGCTGCAAGTAGTCACCTGTTATCACTCCCAATTCCAGAACTGATTAATTTCAATATCAATAATAGGCCTACTGGTACGAAGAAAATGTGATAAGATCAGCACGTAATTGTGTCTTTGCCCTTTTTTTTAAAACAAGTGCTTAGGCGGATCCAGGGGGGGGGCGAGGGGCCCGGGCCCCCCCCCCCCCTATTGGCGGAGCAAAAAAAAGAAAAAAAAGGGGAAAAGAAAGGAAAAAAGAAAAAGGGAAAAGAGAGGAGAAAGAAGGAAGGCAAGTATAAGAGGAGGAAGATGAGTGAATAAAATAAGATAAGGGGAAGACTTGGAAATTAATTTTTTTTAAATCTTTCATGTCGGGATATAAAATTTTCGCTCGCGCTTTGCGCTCGCATTGCCTTTTAGGTGATATCTTGCTCAATATGGACCTTAAAATATCAAATTCTGAAGTCAATATACAAAACATATTTCAGCTGGGAAATTGAACTTTCATTATTTTGTTTTATTTACAAATTGATTTTTTAAAAGTGTAAAAATTTATGTTTTATGGTCTGAATATTACCAATTTCTGGTTGGGCTGCGCACTTACAAAATTTGATTTGTCAGTTACCTATTATTTTCCTGTATTCCATGAAGTTCTCAAAATATCCCTATTTAGGTCAGATTGTCAAAACGTATCAGCTAGCGCTGCACGCTTGCATTTTGATTAGTGAGTTATGTATATCTCAATATTAATTCTAAAACAAACTACTTAAAATCACCATTTGATGACAATTAATCATAAATTTCTGCTCGCGATTTGCGAGCTCAAATTGATATATTTTAAAACTCATGCATCTTATGCATAATTACAAAAGTGCTTTAAATGTCCAGTTTTCAGGCCATAATATTAATAGATTTTGCGCTCTCATGCTTAGGAAGAGAAATAGGAAGATAGTCATCATTTTCTTATGATGACATAATGTCCTTATAGAATATCCCGGTCCTATGTCAAAACTCAAAGTTACAATAATTGAAAATATCAGCTCTGTTTTAACTGTTATCCTTTTTCACCTCATAATTTTTCCACAAAGTGCTTGCAATACAGAGCTTAAAGTGACCCCTTTTCAGATCTGAATATCATATATTTTTAGCTCGCGCTTTGCGCTCGCTTTATTGATTTTCATGGTAAAAAAAGGTATTTAGAGTACCCAAATTCTAGGTCGATATCTCAAACACACGTTTATTCAGATACGCAGCTTGTTCTCCATTTAAATAATTATCCAGTTTCAGATAACAATATAAAAAAATTGTCTGCTCGCGCTTTGTGCTCGCATTATCAATGTGTGAAAATTTCCAATAGCTTAACCTTTTCATGATTTACAAAACATGAATAGAGTGTCCAGAATTTTTCCGCTCGCGCTTCGCGCTCGCATCAATAATGTTCAGTTTTTGTCTTATCCTTTCCACGATTACAAAAAGTGCTTAAAATTTCCATTATTCAGGTAGAAATGTAAAAAATTTTCAGCTCGCGCTTCGCGCTCGCAATATTTGAATGTTGAAATATGTAACGTCTTCATGGCTAAGTTCAAGCAGTCCATAACAAATACGTTTTCGATCAGCTCAAAACGTATACAAAAATTTTCCGCTCGCGCTCTGCGCTCGCATTATTAATGTAAGGAAGATCCCCACTTCCTCATCCTTTTCATGATTTACAAAACTTGAATAGAGTGTCTCGTTCAGTAGGTCTAAATCACGAAATTTTTTGCTCACGCTTCGCGCTCGCACCAATCGTTTAGTTATATACCTATTCTGTTAAGTTACAAAAGTGCTTAGAATTTCCATTCCTTAGGTAAACATGTCAAAAAATTTCAGCTCGCGCTTCGCGCTCGCATTATTTGATTTTTTAAAA
The DNA here is from genome assembly GCF_018143015.1 of Lytechinus variegatus. Taxonomy (NCBI): domain Eukaryota; kingdom Metazoa; phylum Echinodermata; class Echinoidea; order Temnopleuroida; family Toxopneustidae; genus Lytechinus; species Lytechinus variegatus. Next base: position 41,357,892 of record NC_054744.1, on the reverse strand, counting down.
TATGTAACATCTTCATGGCTAACTGCAAGCAAGTCCTTAACAGTACCTTTTCCATCAGTTCATTTCTGCTCGCGCTTCACGTTCGTAATAATTATTCACTTGCATACACATCTTTTTTCAGGATTGCCCAGAATGTTCAAAACTTTTAGAAAAAAGTACATAAGATTCAAAAAAAAAAATAGCTCGCGCTTCGCGCTCGCATTATATAAATAATGATTATGGTATTATATATTTATGTTTATTCATAAGAATAAAGCTAAGAAGTGACTAATAGGACTACCCCTTTAAAGAAACCAAAAATCCCGGCAGATATCATATTCGAGTGGCCGATCGGGGAAAATATGGCTGAAAAAAAAATTCCGGGCCCCCCTATTGGCGAAGGCTGGATCCGCCCCTGAAGTGCACACCTAGTTACCAACAATGCATACAGCATTTCCATTTATTTGAAAGCAGGATAAAAGAGCATTGTAGATTAAATGCCTTGCCGCGGCCGGGGATCGAACCCCGGACTTTCCATGTATAGCCAGGCGCCTTAGACCACTCGGCCACGGCACCTCCACTGGCTTCCTTGGTTGAGTTGCGATCCGAAAGATCGAGTGCGGTCGAGAAGTGATTGGGATGTGATCGTAAAGCAGTCGAGAAGTGAGCGAGTTCGGTCGAGTAAGTGTTCAGGGCAGACATGTATCGATCGTGAAGCAGTTGAGTTGTTGATCGAGTTGATCGGGAACCAATCGTGTAGAAGTTGTGTGTGAATCGAGATGATCGGGTAGTGATCGGCGGAAAAAATCCACCCCGACCAAACTAGACCTCTACACGATCGATTTTCGATCAACTCGATCTCTACTCGATCAGTACACGATCGCTGTACGATGGCTTGCCTTCACGACTCCTACACGATATTTTTTGGCATGCCAAAAAATGTCGTGTAGGAAGCCAGATCGATACCGATCAAGGTAGACCGACCCCGATCGCCCTTGCCGACCGAGCCCGACCAGGCCAAAATAGCTTGATCGGGCTTGGTCGGGCTGGTTTGATCGGCAGTGGGAACCTAGCATTAATCGAGATGATCGAAAATCCATCGTGTATTATCGAGTATGAATCGACTTAATCGGGGAGAAATCATCCCGATCAAACTAGATTCATTATACGACCGGTTCCCGATCGACTCGACCTCTTCTCGATCACTACCCGACATGCTTGAGCTCGGGCTTCCTACTCGACATTTTTTGACATGTCAAAAATATCGGGTAGGGAGGCGGAGTGAGGTCGATCAAGGTAGATCAAGGTAGATTGACCTCGACACAATTCTCGACCATTGCCGACCACGCCAAAATAGGCCCAAATGAGGGTGATCGAGTTTGATCGTGTTGCTCAGATCGGCAGTGGGAACCTACCATTGTTCAAATATAGTCAATGATCTGAGAAGTAACAAAAGCATTCTAATAACGAGATTTCAAAAATCATAGCCGTAATTTGAATTAATCCTCTGAATTACAGATTGATTCCAAATTGTTTGATTGACCGATAAAATCAATAATCCTTAAAACCTGTATTATCATTGTTATACGAAATATACCAATTAAAAATGTGAAATTTGCACACCTCAAATACAACAATTTGCGTCGTAATAACCCGTACGTTATATGTTTTTATCATTTAAATGAATTTACAGATTGCACATTTTGAACCCAAAACTTAATGTACCATAAAACAAATCAACTGATGGTGGTGGAGATTTTTAACCATGTTGCTGAGAAAATAATGAATGCTTGTAAGCAAGTAACGAGAGGTGCAAAGTTTCATCCTTAGGGGCGCAAATGGGAACAAAAAAAAATCATTTTGCACACACACACACACACACACACACACACACATATGCTGCCACTTTTGCATTTAGAATGGAAGATTTAACCTTATTTTTTTCTTAGTGCATACGTCATATACATTTGAAATATTGTAATCTCACATGAAACAAACTTTTGAAAACGTGAAGTTGAATAAGGTGGTGAGTTAAGGGAGAATAGAAAGGAGTTGGAAGCTGGTGTAGGAAATTGATCGAAAGAGAAGCCAATAAGAAACTACAGAAAGAGAACAAAGATCTACAAGGAGAGAAAGATAAAAGAGGAGAGATAATGTAGTTAAGAGAGAAAAGACACTACAAGTCCATAAATACTTGACGTAATTTACGAATCTGCTTCGGTCAGAATAACAAACTTAATCTTTTGAAAATGCGAAATTTATGTTCTCTTCTTAAACGCTTGGGAGTTATGAGATGGAGGATGATATCGATCATGATGACGACATGCGACAATACAGGGCCCCTTTGCTCAAGGTGACATCGAGCAACTCGACACCTCAGAAGGGAATCTATCTTTGATCTTTATCGCCTCTAATATTTTCCGTCTTGTCTGGAATTACCTCTCCAGTTGCAGTTGCAAAGTGCACCAGAATCCTGTCTATCTCACGTGTTCGGATAGTATAAAGGATATCAACAAGTTTTCAAGAAAGCACCAAAGATCGCGATGATCGCGAAAACTCTCATTGCAAATCTCGCTTTTGAGAAATATGAAAGAACAAATGGATTTGGTTTCAAATTTATTGTGTACCAAATATCTGCAAAAGTGTTTGCCGATTTTATCCAATAAATAAAAACAAACGGGAAAAAATATCATTTGATTTTACTCATAGGCCCACGTCATCGGGTAGAAAGACAGAGATGGTATCTGTTAAATCCGTAATTTGTAATTTTTAGAAAGAAATTTTTCCCTCTGATATTGGAATGTGCAAAAGATATTTCTTGATATTTGATTTGTTCATTCTCCATTCAAACGGTAATCTGAATCACTACTTAAATTTCATTGTCCAAATTTTGACCTACTATCTTTAACAGGGACATTATTTGACCTTGACCTTGCCCCCCCCCCCCCCCCACCCCTCCCAGTCGCTTCATGCACTTGCACTTGTGGGTTCGAATTCCAGCCATGGCGTAATTTCCTGTAGCAAGGAATTCATCCACGTTGTGCTGCACTCAACCCAGGTGAGATGAATGGGTACCTGGCTGGAATTTATTCCTTGAAATGCCACCGCGCTGCAAAAGGCTGCGGGACCAAAGCCAGGGTAATAATATCCAAGTCCTTTGGAAGACCAAAGGGACGTTATGAAATAATGTGATATGCGCTATACAAGAACTGCGTTATTATTAATGTTATCATTATTATTGCACATTTTATGACAGTAAGATAATCATTTTGGCTATTTTCTAGGGCTGTCACGTTTTCAAGCAACATCCTATTTATTGTGTACAGAAAATACCACTCAAATTGCTTATTTGTGTACGATACACTCGATGTCTTATAAACAAATTTATTCGTTCCTTTTCTTGATGTCAAAATTTAGTTATGCATTTTCTTGTCCTGATTTTTGTTATGAAAAATGTTGCAAAAAACAATCAATAAAATAAAATAAAATTGAATAGGCCCTATACGATAAGCATAGCTTACATGCATGATATAGGGATGACTTTAAAGATTTCTTTTAAAAAAATGATCTATTACCCATTAAAAAAAATCTTCATGGGGATTAAATATTGAACATTGCTAAAAGTGGTATTCGGGGGGGGGGGGGGTTCATGGCACAAAACGACCAGATTAAAAGAAAACTCACTTAAGCTTAAGGATATCGTCTCCCTTTTCTTCCATATAATGTATGTTTAAAGGAAGTCATATACGAATAATAAACAAATTCCTTGTGTGTTTTATCCATACCTGTCTTAATGTGAAAAGTGTTCCTGAAAGTGTCATGGTGTATAGCGAAACTGTTTTGATCAAGGGATTTAATTTGATTTTAATCAATTTATGTACTTCCTATAAACCACGGCTTTTAGCGTTTATTTTGAAGTTATTTACCCTTAGTTTCAGAATCCTAGACTAGCCCATTAATGAGAGGTAACGGTACTATGTTCTTATTCTCAAGGGTATGAACAACCCGGAGAATGATGCGTCAAATTCTAGATTATTTCGGACGCGAACGGCATACGGTCGCAATAGGACATTCGATCACGGCATACTGCGGACGAATATGATATTAGCCCCTGCATGAACATGAATATATGGTTCAACGTAATCATTGACAGAGGCCTCTGAGGCTCTGAACCTGGAAGAGGGGGGGGGGGGCTTCAGCCTCCACCTTATTCAATATACGTTTTAAAAAAAAGTTTAAAATTGCCATCTGTTTGTTATTTTGTGTATTCAGCACCCCCCCCCACACACACACACACACACTCCTTTGTTCACGGCCGCTCATGGATTTTGATAGCATGGAATTATTGGGTTAAAACACTTACCCTAGTATGATTTGACTGATTTTAATTGACTACAACTTTGAAATTGTTTTCAAGGTTATAATCTAGAGATGGGAGTGGAGGTCAATCGCAATGTCGATCTATATCAGCGAAATTATGAAACGGCTCAGGGAACAAATACTATTAGAATATGAGAGAACCACTTCCCAAATATAAATAAATTATGTATATTTAGATAGATTAAGAAATAACTGAATAGATAGATAGATAGATAGATAGGTAGGTAGGTAGGTAGGTAGGTAGATAGATAGATAGATAGATGAATGAATAAATGAATAAATAAATCATTAATTCATTAATCAATCAGTCAATCAATAAATGAAAATAACAAATAGGTATTTCTAATAATAATAATTTACTCCATTGGCTATCTTTTATTAGATAAGCAGTTTCCAACAGCTTCTTTCTGCCATTGATTAGATAAAATAGAAACAATGGTGAAAAAGGCAAAAAATAAATTCGAAAGGTAAACCAATAAACAAAATGGTTTCTACAGCTCATTTGACATGCCAATAAAACTGATCATCATTCTGCGAGTTTACTGTGACCAAATAGGGTTTGTTCGTATCGCTGGGTTGACTCTGTTTATATGTGAGCCTTATTCGGAACTCGACTCCGATTTTTTAGCTATCAAGGTACTAAATATACAATGAAATATCCTTGCCGGGGAGATAAAGATACAGGCTTAGCAAAACAGATCACTGACACGGAAAGTATTAAATATCGCAAAAATCACTACTACACACACAAGAATGATAATTAACAAAATAAGTAGAGCAAAGGAATCTCCTGTATCTAGTGGTGTAATGAGCCCCCGAAAATAAAGGGGCGGGATATGGTCTTTCGCGCAATGATTTCTTTTCAGAAAATTGCGAGCGAGCGAATTCAGCGAGCAAAAATGTTGCCACCTTTATTACAGAAATTCAATTTTGTGATAGATTTTGATATAATATCCAGAAAATTACATCATATTCCAACCTTCTCTCTTTCATTTTCTTTACTTTTCTCTTTATTTTTACTTGGTCGTTAAAATTGTTTTTGGGGGCGACCAAGCCCCCCCCCCATCGGTACGTATCTGTATCTTTTTATTCATTGCTATATATGAATCATCGATAATTTCAGTAGTGATGAAATTCATGTGTAATGAATCTGTTTAATGATTCAGTCCTATATCACATTATTTTAATAATTGTTATTAGTGTAAAGAAGAAAATTAAAATTAAAGAGGCTCCTGGCTATTCCTGTCGAACCTATTGGGTTGTTATTTGGCAAATTCAACAGAGCCATTATTCTTAAATAACCGTCAAAAAAGAACACAATATATTCAAAAGCAAACAGGAAGAAATTTAATAAAATAATTTATCGAACATACGTTTACAAATAAGCATTTTTAAAGCATAATTCTGAGATGAGAAGACATATACGAGAATGGTGACTAGCATTGAGGATCTAAAATAAAAATTACACTTCTCTGCTTATAGAAAGTTTCTTGAACGCAGAAATACTGCCTATTATTATCCTTTTACTATACTCAAAAACTAAATGAAAATGGTTTGCGGAAATGTGGAGGAAATTGGGATTAATCAAATTTGTCCAACAAAGTCGACATATGTATCAACGCCCCAGTCTCTGCACTTCATGTGAAAATGAAAACATTATTCAATTTTGTGGCATTACTTGTTGTCAATAATGATAAAATGATAAAAACGAGCTGAAAATTTTGAAGTTGGTGCCGTTCGTGGGTGTCCATAACGAGGAGTGGGTGAATATACCCCCCCCCCCCATTTTTATAATGGCCATCAATTTTTTTTTTCTCGGTGTGAGTGTGTGTGTGTCTGAGTTTTGTCAGACGTGTATCAATCAGATATGATTATTTACGTCTGGGACCGACCTTTAACGTCACCATCCGAAAGACGTGACCAGGGCTCGAACCTCTGCATCGATTTGTAACTTCCCCACATAGCTTGGATTACAGGCGCACGCCACAACGCCCAGTCTCGGAATTTTATTTTTTGTTTATTGTTATTGAATAGTATTTTTTAGATGTTGTTACAAACAGAAGGGTGGAAAAAAAAATCTAGGATGAAATTCAACAACCTGTTTATATTTATGTTAATATACATGATATCATTTTTTTTATTCCCTCCATACGGTTAAAACCCTCCCCACAACCAAACGCATATAGATGTGCCCCTATTTTACCACCCTGTTGAATTTCTCATCATTTTTATTACTATTGTTTATCCCGGTTTATGATTTAAAATGTTAACATAAGAAAGAAATGCGAATTAAAATTCAAAGGAGTGTATATAATGGGTTATAACCCTGGAAGCCGACAAGAGTCCTCAAAATGGATAACTTTATGCATTATCTAAAATCCAGCTCGCGCTTCGCGCTTGCATTATAGATCTAGTAGGCTTACATGTTTGAAGTGGTATCACATCATCAAGAAAGAAAAAGTTTTAAATACATTTAATCCAAATTTCTGGATAAAATTTGCACTAATAAATGGTGAATATATTGCAATTTAGTAACTCAGGATCTTATCATGGCATAATTTCATTTCAGCTGATACAGTAGTCACTTATACATAACCAAGGCGCAATCTCTCCAAGTACTAGTCTTACTCTTTAATCTTCTTTCACTGGAGCCATTTTCATTTTAAAGAAGCAGCCTTTCCTGTCAATGAGACGTTGTTTGATGGGTTGTATGTACTTCATCTTCTCATTCTACAATCTAACTCCATCCTCATTTATTTCAAAGCTAACATTTAAGTTTAAGGAGAAACTGTAATCTTGTTTTCTCATCTCTGATATTTATCTTAGCAGATTCTGTTCAGTATCGAGTTTTAATTGAAGAAAAGGTTGTAAAACGTAGGATTGAGGATTAAAGTGACACATTTGCACTAATAAACGGTGAATATATTGTAATTTAGTAATTCAGGATCTTATCATGGCATAAATTTCATTTCAGCTGATACAGCAGTTACATGTACATAAGCAAGGCGCAATCTCTCCAAGTACTATTCTTACTCAGTCTTTAATCTTCTTTTACTGGACCCATTTTCATCAAGCAGCCTTTTCCTTGAATGTGAAGTTGTTGTTAGGTTGCATATACTTCCTCTTCTCATTCTACAATCTAACTTCACCCTCCTCTTTTCAAAGCAAATATGTAAGTTTAAGGAGAAATGGTAATCTTATTTTCTCATCTCTGATATTTATATTAGCGGATTCTGTTCAGTTTTGAGTTTAAATTGAAGGACAGATTGAAGAACGAACGATTAAGGATTAAAGTTATTGGCCATTTCTTTTCAGTCATTGAGTATTTTGTATCCAGGACAAGCATGACAAGGTCGTTCGCAGCGGGAGAAAGATGAGATTGCAACCACATTTTCTTTCAAGTCATAATAACTTTTCTTCTCACTGATTTGTATTTGTTAAATGATACAAATAGGCCGATACTTTAGATCTGATAAAAAATTGCGATGGTGTCCTCCAACTACATTAGCAAACGCAATTCTGTGATTAGCAAACAAAAGAAAGAATGATGAATACATAATCGGAAAGAAAGGGATTCTATGAACAAAATGTAAGGTCAATTCTGTGTGGCGTTACATTTATTTTCTTGATAATCGCACGCCCTCTCTTCAACATTGAAAGACGGATATGGAGAGGGTGAAATTCTCATGAAGTTTGAGGTGTAGTGAGAAGTGATGTAACCAAGCACAAATTATGAGGGGTTGACTCTTCAATTTTCTTGTTTCTTAAAGTATAAGAGGGAGCATAGAGGGATATACATGTAAACAAGAATCATTGTTTATGTTAAAGGAATGTCCCCCGGACTTTTGGTATAAAAACAAAATCACAATGGCTTGTTAGTCAAGAAATTTCCCCACAAAAATATTTGTCGTTGTTTTTTATTGTTATTACCGCCCCTTTTTATTTCTTTCATTTGATTCTTTTATTTATACAGTATTTTTTATATTATATTTTTAAATGGAAATAAGATATTAATTCTTCACTAATTCATTATTGATTTTAAAAGCCATTTTGTTTAATTTCTATGTATCTATTCTTTTAATTCGTTCTTTTTTTTCAATTTCTTCTTATTTTATATTCATTATTTTTTGAGGGGGGGGGCTCCCGTGGTATGAAGATATACGCCAGTTATAAGAGTATACATTGTGTGAATGCGACCGACTGAGATGTAACCAAACCTGAATGCTATCGTGCATGCATTAACTGTAAAGTTCATCACAAACAATACCTCCATCAACTTACAGACATTATGACGTACGAACATACCAATCTGCTACTCTTAATCCAAAGTACCTCTACTTAAATATCGGCTCGCTTACGTTTATATGTCTCTTTTAATGGCTTTCATAATTTATTTAACCGTCAATACCTAGATGTACTCATTAACTAATACGCTCTCGTACATGTACTCGCAGTTCTGTAATCATTTTATATTTGATTTGTTATTCGCAGACGGAAATAATACTGATTAGAAACATAACAAAATTTAGACAATAGCTTGGTACTAATTTGAGAAATCATTCATGGGATATCATTCTCTCTTGTATTAGTGCGGGATATATACGTCTGTTCTGTTACTATAGCAATGGTATTCTGCGGAACATTAAGTTGACTTAAAAATATTGCATAAAAGGGTAACTTCATATCCTTACTTCAAATATTCACAGGTTCACTGTCCTCGAAGAAGACATTTTCAATTTCTAAAAAGGAGAGATATTCTCCAACTGTGAGTCTAAAAAGGGCATTCCCCGAAAGGTAAAGGGTGACGAAAAATTTATGAATTGCGAGGCAGTTTTTTTAAAGAAATTTGAACATGTCAAGACCCTGGGAAGCGGGGGTGCTAGGGGTGCTGAAGCACTCCCTGCACCCGCTTCTGTTGCACCGCAAATAATATTGTCACCCCGCGACAATTTATGCAAAAACTGACTCCACAAAATGGTCACCCCTGCACAAATTGTCACCTCGCGACAATTTGTGATGCACGTGGCGGTCTGATTTTTTAAAGCATTTTGTGCCAATTATTTGTGTCGGCAAAAAAATGAAGTCACTTACCGAGGCCTCTCTATCATTTTTTATTGAATGTGTGGACTTGACTCGACCCAAGGCCGATGCTAAGGCCGACGCTATGTCGCCTCGAGACCGGCCTTGATTTTACAAATCATTGATGAATAACAGAAAATGAAGAAATGATTAGAAGAATGAAAAATAAAACAAAATGTAAAATATTATCTGTGTATCGTGTGCATCAGAACAAATGATTACAAGACGATTTCTTCCCGTAACGTTGAATACATCTTCCTCTTAATTAGTATTCTCCTTGCATTCTGACTTGTAGAAATGAGGCAAATATTGCTCTCATGACGCAGAGAGATATTCGCTCTAATCAAAATCATGACATGGTCTTTTGATATCTCGCCATTTCAATTACCTAACACATACATGCTAATAACTGATTCGCTTCCGAAGTGAACAAACACATTTCCCTGTTTGGTTAAAGGTCAATATTTGAATATGGTATATTGAAGTTTAAATCAATCGTATAATTGTACATTTATCTCTGTCAATAGCTGCACTTTGTGTTGCTGTCCTGGTTGTATCAGCATTTCCTTATACACTGAAAGTCTCTTGCACTTTGTTTTTAAGCCATGGTATAAATCTATGGTTTAACCATGGATAGTTGAACGTGATATTCATTCATTTTGTATCTTTAATAGGGTCTGGAGAAAAAAGTGGATGTGAACGATGCAATTGTTTTCACAGGGTGAACAAATATATATATGTCGTCACACCTGATTGGTTTTCTGGGGGCTATGCAGTTTCTGTCTAGGAAAGAAGTATATCATTATTAATAATAGCAAAAAGGTCAGAAATGACATCAAAGAGCCGTCACAGACGCCGACAAGACCCCAGAAAACCATCCAGGTGTGACGACCCATCGCAGCACGAAGACACAACTTTTTGACCTTTTCACTATCTGTGCCACAATTTTCGAATTATGCTGTCAAATTTTATTTGCAAATCTATTGTTAACTTGAATTTTTTTTTTCATTTGAACTTCTCTTACGTTTTAATTTTCCTTCATAAGTAACTGAGAAAAGAAGTTTTTTTGTCAATCCAAGCAAGAAGATTTGCATTATTAATTGGGGAAATTTGTGATTATTTAAATCCTTTTACTATGTACAAAAAAATTATTTTATGTACATTTAAAAGACATGAATCTATTTTTTCAAGGGGTCAATGATTCCTTGACTAAGTTTAATTGCTTGACATGAAACACAGGAAGGAATTCATGTCTTTCGATTAAAAATGGTGTATTGAGTCAATTTTCAAGGAGCTAGATATGGCAGATCGGGTAAAATGTATTAAAAAGTTGTGAGCGAGTGAAGTGAGCACGCAAATATTCCCACTTTTTTATTACAACATAAAATTTTGTGATAGATTTTGACATAATATTTAGAAAATAATATCGTATTTTACTTTCTATCTTTCCTCTTATTTCCTGTCCACTTTTTTTCTTGGTCATGATTTTTTTTTAATTGAGGGGGAGGGGGCATCCCAAGCCCCCGCCAGTGTGTGTGGCACTGTTCACAAGGCACCATAACCTTTGTAGCACACAATGAAAGGATTTGAAAAAAAAATCCATGCTCTCGCATACTTCAGTTGAAACAAAATTGTCTAGCTTGAAGATGGAATATTCAAAGCTAACAAAGAGCATATTAAAAAGAAACAACAACAGAACAATTCAAGCAAATAAATAGATCTGAAAATGAATTTTGACCACATGATTTGAAAATTATGGCAAAGATAATGAAAAGGTTGAGAAGAAGTCTGCTAGTTAGCAAGAAGTCCGATCATCATATTCATAATCGTATGCCATTTTGGTGCAAGCCTCCTTTTTAACCCCAGACAAAAACATTCCGTGTTCGCTCAAGCGTGAATGAAACTAAATTTTTTTAATAGAATTTGAAAGATAAGACCTTAGAGCACCTATTAACACCAAAATCTAGACATTAAAATTTGAAACAAAAATTGTATAGACTTTTCAAATCTGTCCCGTTTTTTTATACGCACTGTATATATGTATACACACACACATTATTACTTTATGCACATGTGTCTCTTGTTTCATGTGTACTATTTGTCATGTTTGTATGTTTTATTTCTTTTCGTTTATGTAGAGCCCATGCATGAATAAATCTTGAAATCGTTAATCACATACACGAAAAAGGGTTAAGCAGCTTGGAATATTCTCAGAAAATGAGGGGATTCGAACCCGTGACTTAGTAGGCAGACAAATAGGTTAAAAACTATTCCCCTATTCTATCTTAAGCAGTCAACTATTCGATTATGAATTCAGTTTTCCTAAGTCAGTTGTGATGTTCCCTTCCTTGGAATTCATAATCTTATAATATTCTTATATTAAGCGAAAGTCACCCAGTAGGTGACGCCACCAACCCACCGGGATTGAAAATCGTCCGTACGACGTCTCCTAGCAGCAGCTGTTAAATGACCCGTCACTCCTTATTGATCTTATCTTGTTATCTATACATCGGTTCAGTACCTCACTATTTATCCGCCATCAGCAAATGTTTCCCGCTGAATGGAATCTAGTCCGAATCCATTCCAAAACCAGGCAGGGGCTGTACACTCTCCCCGAGGGGTAAGGATGAGGAGTTTCTTGAAAAAGGGTACATGGAGAAGATGGGACGAATAAAATTAAAAACCATACTTCACGACCCATGTATGTGACGCCGTTAGTTTACCTGTCATTCAATAAAGGTCTTTAGATTCAGTAATTTGTTAGTCTCGACACCCATTCAGGGGCCCGTTGCAGAAAGAGTTCCGTTTAAACGCAAGCCAAAAATCAATCGCAAGTCCAAAATGCGCGCTGCTGATTGGTTGAAAATCAAGTTGCGCCTAAATTTTTAGAGTTGCAATTGATTGCAACTTTTTGTGCAACGGGCCCCTGATTGAATGTCCATCTTGCACAATTCCGGAATTCTAGATCAGTTCGTTATCGGCTCATATTCCACAATGTCCATCAATGTCAAAAGATTTACGTTCATTCTACATTTCATTATTTTGTCAACTCTGTTCCAGTCTAAGAATATCCTTGTTAATGAAATAGCACAATTAATAGCTTTTAGGTTGTAAGGTATTGTAATCAGTTTTGTAAGTTGTTTAACGATGAAACGAAAGGCGCCACGTTACTTATCACTTTCCCCCATGATCAATCTAAACATGCTTTTAAACAGTTCTGCAGTATTGACAGTCTTCATCTTGCGTGACGGGATTCGTTTGACAAAAAGGATGAGACTCTTTATTTTAATATCTACCACATGTAGGTGGCTTGGAAAAGTATACTTGTTTTTGTTTTCTTTAGAAGATATGAAGACACTTTCAAATCAAGAACAGTTTGTTAAAATACCTTTAATTGTCACGTTTATGCAAATATTTTTTTACTCTCTTTCACACTATCAAAGAAGTGATAATCCATATCTAGGGTTATACTTGTTATTATAAACATACTTTAAAAACGATGCTACAGTGGAAACAGAAAAAAAACTATGCATATAAAAAATAGATAACTAGGCGTTGTAGCTTCTACCGTAGTCCAAGCTAGGTGGGGAAGTTACAAATTGATGCAGAGGTTTGCGGTTCGAGCCCTGGTCACATCTTTCGGATGATGGGGTTAAAGGTCGGTCCCAGATATAAATTATCATATCTGATTGATGCACTTAAAAAAAATCGAATACACATTCATAATTAACAAACAAAATAAATGTATTTCCTAATTATGATAATCATGGATGACACTTTTAAAGATGTTTAACTGCCAGCAAGTCTATGTAGATTTGTGTAATATACATCATAGGGACCATAGAATTAATAAGCAGTCTTTCAAGCTTCATATATGAACGACATATCAAAAGAGGTTTGCATTCTTATCATAAAAGAAAATATTAATCTACTATTTTTCAGAACTCTTAGAAATAAGATCCAACGGAAAACAAACGGAATATATGATCATCATCATCGATTTTCGATTTTGCATTTTCCCTTTCATTTTTTAAAATTAAATTGGCACTAGCGACATGAATTGCATAAATAAGACATCGTGACAGTTTGAACTTTGAAAAAATCTTGGATTAGGAAGTGTTCGGTTTACACGGGATGATATCGGATAGGCAAAATGTCTTGAGATGTAGCCATTGAGACTTATATTGATGCAAAAAATGTTATTATCTCAACCAAACAGAAGAGGAAATATAGATCAAGAGGATAAACATAATACAGCTGACGGTGTAATACGAGTAAGAAGAAGAAGAATTAAGAGAACAAAAACAGCAAAGGAAAATTAAAGAACAAAAAGGGAACAAAGCCTACAAGATAACGACAAAGATATAAAAAAAATAAAAATAAAAAAACACGAACATGAACAAGAAAATCAAATAGAAAGATCAGAAAGTGAAATCAGAGGATGAAGAAAATGTTGGGGCAGTTTGGCAGCGAGAAAGATAACAAGAAAACTTGGAGGAAGAATTCTTGTGAATAAACATTTACAGCATTGCTATTTACCCTTGCTCACTTTCAACTTTTACCTCTGCATTAATTATGTTATACAACTGTCAATAGCCTGTTTTAGTATTCATAAAAAACAAAAATAAATAAAGCTTTAAATGGGGGAAAGAAGACAATCGGTAAAATAGAGAAAAAAAAAGATGCGCAGTAAGAGAAGAAATTGGATACACAAATCAAGATTCAAAATGTTATATATAGAACTACGTTAAAAAGGGTTTTCAACATTTTCCAACGTTAGCTTTCAATCGAAGCGGTCTGTTTTCTACAGGGATATGTAAATATACGTCTTTGTGGTAATTAGATGGAGTTTGTCCTAAAATGGTGGTTAGCCCGGCTCCATGAAGGTGTTTGACATCACAGGATAAATCCTTATCTACATTAACAATGCATATCATTAGAAGAAAAAGCGCTGCATGTGAAAAAGGGGAAGTAGACATAGGGAAGGGGGGAGTTGATGACATCCTGTACAGTTACATGTATATGAGTGAGAAATTCCAATGTAAGCAATTAATTGTGCCAATCTTTAACCTTGAAAGGCACATGAGTTTTGTTTGAACAAAAATCATGAGCTATGTGATTCGGGATTAGGCACTGGACAGTATTAATCGCGTTAATTGCTGAACTCTATAGCTCTACAGGTTTAATTCCGAAATGAGAACAACATAGTATGGCGTTAAAGCGAAGCCATCATGATGCCTGATGTATCGTGCATATTGCATACATCTGGCTTCTTGATAAAAGTGAAGCATTCTATTTTCTTCAACAATGTCTGCCATAATTCATTTTTGTGATCAAGAATATCCGGCAAGGAAAATCTTTAAATAAACGAACATCTACAAGCATATCCCTAGATATTCACAAACAAAACAATGAAGCTTCTTCGGATTGGCGAACCTCTACAATCACAAATCTCCGATAAACAAACGAGCTGCCAGACTGCCAGCATATCACACCATAACGACGATTCAAAGAATTTATCATCAGTATGGGGATACGAAATCTTCTTTCAAGTATTTTCCTGCATGTTCTCATCCAAACAAACTATCTGGCAGATGTTCGACATCAGAGGTATGCGATATTCTTTGGAATGAAACAGAAAGGCATATAAATGTATGTTTTCATTTGGAATATATAGGTATTATTCTTTAACATTTTTTATGTTCTTCTGTTGAAAAGTAATGTCTTTTGACGAATTGTTGATACCAAGAAGGTTTATACAAAATAAAAACTGGAAGCATTTTATTTTGAAAACATATTATTCAAAAGATTCAAAGATAAATATACTTCCACGTTATAACGGTTTTGGTTTGCGGGTGGGGTAGTCAGGGGTAGGATGATGGATGATTATATGAGAATTATGTGGACTTGTGCTTAGTCATTTTTTCAGTTGGTAGATCATTGACCTTGGTTCGAACCCGAGTCGTTTCAGTAGTGTTTATAAACAGATCCAACCTTGAACCGTCGCGGTCCTCTGACGTCTTGCCGACAGACGTTCATTTTTTAAGTCACGTGAAATAATTACCAGCCTTAATCGCACTTTTTAACTTTAAAACTTTCAAATTCTTCAACTTAAGGATAAATGACAACAAATCCGAATCCAAACTTGATATTTGAATGCGATTGGGGGTATAGAGAGTCCCTGTTCTCCTATAAACAAGATAAGAAAAGATGGAAAGATACATGTTCTCAGTATCATTTGAGATCTCTGGGGCTTGTTGCACGAAACCATCGAATTCTTTAAACACATTTCTTAGAAACCTCTTTGAATAGTGCGGTTTAGAATTTAAATGTATTTCTGATGGATGGACATTGAGAAACGCGCCCCTGGAAAATAAAACTGGATGCAACCACTGAAAAAATGGAGAACTTGCTAGGGTTAAGGTGCTTACAGTGCATGCCTCTTTTATCAGGAGTAATCCACCCCAGCAAATAAGTGGAATTGAGGATTGAACCAAACAAGCACAATGCTTTAAGATTATCCTTCTGGATGTGCAAAGTTAATTTTTTTTCTTCGTAATTTTAATTTTCTTGTCATCATTTCTTTATTTGTTGCATTATTATATTGTTTTACCATGCTTCCGTTTTCCTCTCGTATTTCGTTGTTTCATTTCTGTCAAGTGCATGTATTTTTAGTTGAAATTCAAAAGTTGTAGCATATTAAAGGGAGACATTTTCTCCAATCATCCCAGATCTGAGGTTTATTTCACATTCCAGTAATGTACTCCATCCCCGTGTTATTTTAATATCATTCTTATCATAATTAGAAAAATTGTTCTACTGTGTAATTGTGGACCATATCTCTAACGAAATCCCAACTATAGAAAAATCACGGTTATCACTCCTGCCATAACTTTGATACCTATTTTTTTTCAAATAAATTTCGACTCACTCTTTTTTTATAGCTCATCGATATTTTTTAATGTGTTTCTACAATTACAATACTCTAAAACTTTAGGGTAAAGGGAGGGGGGGGCTTGTTACCTCACTAGATGTAACAATTCAAAGTCAAATTGCAAGCTTGTTTGACATACAGTCTTCTTACATGATTGTCTTATATTTTCGTACTCGATGAATTGAGGCAACGCGATCGCATCAGTTCAGCAATTTTATTTCTGAAGTTAGCCTTTTCCCGCTCTCCCGTATGTGCGATCACCATTTCACTATCACGGTCAGTGATCGGTGATCAGATGTCCGTAGACGTGGCCTTCTCGAGTAATTTGAGAAGTGATCGGTCACATACCACGCAACAGGCAATGTTATAATTAGCCTCTTCATCAGTATACGCTGTTTGTTCGTTAACGTACCCGCCGATTTCGAGTGGCAACCTTCACTTCGTTGGAGGAAATTAGGTTCATTTACACTGAGAGTATTGTTCTTAATGAACAAGGAGCAATATTTAATTTTATTTTAACGAGAACAGACCTATTGTAACTTTAAGCAGCCCAGTTATGGTTGGTAATAGCGCACTGTCCGCATCACAAATCTATGAGACGAATCCTCTTTTTTAATCGTTTACTTTCCGAGAGTAAAAGTCGCCTAGAAACCGCCAACATTTACATATTTTGTCACAAAAATAATGTGGAGCTATGATAAACTTTTATCAACAAATTCTTCACATTTTCACATTTTCATTCTTTCATTCATTCATTCAATCATTCAACAAACTAATACTGTATAAAACAAACATACACACACAATAAGTAAACCTAGAAATGGAAACGATGATTACCGAATAAGATCATCTAAAGAACACTATCATACTACAGAGAAGGGAGGTGTAAGGTAAGAATAGCTCTAAATACATTGATATGAAAATATCTTATCCGGTGTTCTTCTACTCATTACTTGTATAAAAAATTGAGAACAACGCTCAGTGAAGCAATTTCAAAATTGGTTTTCGCTTCTATTCATGTTGGATAATTTTTTTAATCTTGTTCTTAAGAAGTAAGAAAATGGAATATACCATTTTTCTAAGAACATAATCTTCCTTTCTATACACCCCTCTGTTTCTGTTTGCATTTTGAAATGGCCACATGATTAAAACTTGATTGATGACATAAATCTATTGAATGCAAGTACTCATGATAAAACAAATCTATTTTTGGAAAATATGTTTTCTCACAACTTGTTACCATTGATAACGAAACCAACGAGGATATCGAAAACATGTGCAACATTAATAGATAACATTTTTTGTAATACCCTAGATAATAATATTGACTCTGGTTTATTCATAGCTGACATATCAGACCACTTACCTATATTTTGTGTTAAGAAACACATTAGGATTTTTAATCAATGGCAGTCGCAATTACCGAAAAGACAGATAAACGATGATAATATAATTAAATTCAATAGAAAACTGTGTGAAGTTGATTGGAGTCATGTATATAGTACTGATGATGCTAATAATTGTTACGATATTTTTATGTCAATATTCTACTCAATTTATAATACATGTTTTCCAGAATTGAAGTCAAAATCAAAAGCGAAAGTCACTTTTAAGAAACCTTGGCTATCAAATGGCCTCATGAAATCAATAAATAAGAAGAATAAAATGTATAAAAAGTTACTGAACAAATATTCTGACAAGCAAAAGAATATTTACATTAAGTACAAAAATAAATTGATAAACTTATTACGGAGTGCTAAATCTGAATATTATTCTAAACTCTTTAATAAAATTAGAGGAAACACACAAAAGATTTGGAATAACATAAATAATATACTGGGTAATAAACGCTTTAAGAAGTTACCATCAGTTACGTATTGCAATGATTCAAAGTTAAATTCATCAAAAGATATAGTAGAACATTTTAATTCTTAAATTTTTTTAATATTGGTAAGAATATCGCTGACAGAATTCCTCCTGTGCGTGTGTCGTATGATTCATTCTTAAACGGAAACAAATCACCGAACTCTTTGTTTTTCAGACCTACTTCTCCAAATGAAATATTAAAGATTGTCCGTTCTTTAAATTCTTCAAAATCAAGCGGCCCCGATGGTATAGACCCTAAAGTTATAAAGAAATCTATACATTACTTCATTGAACCACTATGTTTTATATTCAATACATCAATTTCTACAGGAATAGTGCCTAATCATCTGAAATTTGCTAAGGTAGTACCAGTTTTCAAAAAAGGAAATGCAAACGATTTAACTAATTATAGGCCAATTGCTATCCTCCCTCTTTTTGCAAAGATTCTTGAAAAAATAATTCATGAACGTTTATATACATTTTTACAGTTGAATAATTTTTTAACTGATGCTCAATTTGGTTTCAGGAAAAAATTCTCTACTTCATTAGCTGTCTCTAATTTATGTACTTATATTCAAAATGAACTTGAAAAGGATAATTTTTGCATTGGACTTTTTATGGACTTGTCAAAAGCATTTGACACCATTGACCATCACATACTGCTAAAAAAAACTTGACTCTTGTGGTGTCAGAGGTCTTGCCCTTAAATGGTTTGAAGATTATCTATCTAACAGAAGTCAATATGTGATGGTCATTGGTGTCAGATCCTCAATACAGCATCTCAACTGTGGTGTCCCTCAAGGATCTGTATTGGGCCCTCTCTTGTTCCTTATTTATGTCAATGATATTATCAAATCTTCTTCTCTTCTCAAGTTTTCCCTGTTTGCCGACGATACTTGTGCACTCATAAGTAGCAGTAACATTAAAACACTTGTCTTGTCGGTAAACAGGGAAATAGCAAAAGTCTCTACATGGTTCAAAGCAAATAAATCTCTGAATATAGCCAAAACAAACTATATTATATTTAGATCAAGGAACAAGAGAGTGCCCCATGACCTACCACATATTATAATTGATAATCTTGTAATTTCTAAATTAAAAAATATAAAGTTTCTTGAAGTTACTTTTAATGAGCTCATGGATTGGAGTATATCAGAAATTTGTAAATCTTTATCTAAATATGTTGGTATCTTATATAAATTAAAATTCATATTACCTTCTAATATTTTAAATATCCTTTATAGTAGCCTTATCTTGCCACATCTGAATTATTGTAATTGTATTTGGGGTAATACATACAAATCACGCCTTCTAAAGCCATATATCCTACAGAAAAAATCAATCCGGTTAATTACAAAGTCCCATATGCAAAGTGCTAGTAAACCCCTTTTCAAAAAGATGAATATTTTACCTCTCCATGAACTAATTACTTTAAATACTCTAATCTTTATGTACTCAGTTAAAAATCATATTTTTCCATTGAAGTATTGCAATATGTTTTCACTCAATTTAAATGTTCATTCTTATGCTACTAGACAAAAAGATAATTTCCATGTTCCGAAAGTGAGACTTTCTTCTTCTTTAAATTCACTAGCTTTAGTCGGTATAAAAAAATGGAATCAACTCTCAACTTCACTAAAAGATTGTTCAACTGTATCCTGTTTCAAAAAAATGTGTAGGGCCTACTTAATGGAAAATCTATAAAATCACCAGGGTTTGTGTGTGTGTGCGTGTGTGTGTGCATGTTTATACATTTATATATTTGCTGATAAAATTTGTGTTTTCTTAGTTTTCTGTTTCTGATTTTAAATTATGTCAATGATATTGTTTTGGGGGCCATTATCTACAAGCAGTTTGCTTTTTTATGGTCCTAGCCATATTTTGTTTGCATAATTATGTATGATTTGTATATACACATTTTTATGGTTGAATAAACTTGAATTGAATTGAAAAAAATTGAATAAAAACGTCACCAAAAGGTCGCTTTAGAGCCCAAATAAAATCAGAGTTACGAGTTGACCCAGGTAACTTACAAGTACACTGGTCATACAAACGAGCAATCACATGCGACACGAAACATGTTTGTTCTAAGATGCAGAGTGCATCGTTAGAAATATCACTCAATCTCTAAGAGTAATGTAGGGTCAAGAATAAAAAAAAATCATTTAACCAAGTCAAATCTCTTCTCCATATCTATTCATCATTCAAAATATAAAACAAGTTCCCTTGAACGTAAATGTGTTTACTAAAAAAAGGGAAATTTGACATGCTTTCTTTCAACGACAGTTTAAACTCGGGAAGGGGAGCACATTCCAGAATAGTAGGAGGCCGAATACAATTAATGTTGGGTAACATAATATTCTAATGTGGATACTGAAGTTAACGGACACTGGCAAGAATGGGAAAGGGGAGATGGATTTTCATTTTCCTTTACATAGGAGGGTGATTAATGAAACATCTCAGTATATTATAATTGTATGAAAAGAAAAACTGTTTCTTGGTTTTTATTTCTTTGTCACTTACTATTTTCCTTTTTACCAGATTACTCACCAAAATATGTTATGTTTATTATATTTTCTATTCCACCCAATTTTTCTAAGGAAATGCGCCTAGGCAGCCCAGCTAAAGCCGGGGTAATAATAATAGCAGGGCCCGCTGGGAGAACAGTTTTCGGAACTGAAGCGGCTTCCCTGGGTAAATATACCTATATTGTTATTATAAGGAAAGTTATTAAAGTAAAAAAAAAATCAGATAAAAAAAACAGGATCTGAAAAGCTGATTTTATTGAAAACCCTCCCCCCCTCCTCGCCCATTTGTTCATAATAAATGGCATAATAATGGATGAAATCATATTGTTACTATGGAAAGTCGGTATTGCGTTGTTTCATGTATATATAGGGTTATTATGGTTATCACGTTTTTAATTATTGTTCGGTGCATTTATGTTTCTCCTATCATCTTTATTATTCTATAAACGTCCATGACTGTTTCGTATGAAGAAAATTAAGCTATGTCAAAGACAAAATATTAAATCGAGTCCCACAAATACATTACTTACTGTGTGTTGGTAG
This sequence comes from Lytechinus variegatus, assembly GCF_018143015.1. Taxonomy (NCBI): domain Eukaryota; kingdom Metazoa; phylum Echinodermata; class Echinoidea; order Temnopleuroida; family Toxopneustidae; genus Lytechinus; species Lytechinus variegatus. The sequence continues at coordinate 41,336,583 of NC_054744.1, read as the reverse complement.
CCGACTTCATTTTCAATTTGCAATCCACGAGATTGTACATCTCCATTATCTCCAAATCAGCTATCTGTCCCATTCATTCATCAAGTTATATTACACAAAAATATTGTTAAAGACATAAATCATTGAAAACGAGGTTGTTTTAGTCGGCTGTATAGACGAATCGTTCAGTCAACTCATATTGAATTTGACAAAGGTAAATGTAAAAGTATATTCGCTATCTATATCATTACCAATAAATCAAATACCCGGTTTGCTTTGGTGAGGGGAAATAAGAGTAAGACTCCGAGTTTTCTTATGGCTTACCTGTTGCTTCCTCCGAAAAGATATGTGATACTACCAGTCGGTGATCCACTAATATCTGAAGAACTTACAGATTTAGCATGAATTGCGACAACATGAAAGTTATCTGAAATCCGAGCAATTCGCAAGAAATCAATGTTTTATTATACCATGATGACTAACTAAACCTACTTGAGATGACAGTGTTTAGTTGTTGGGGTGGTGGTGGTGGCGGCGGTGGTGGTGGTGTTGGTGGTGGTGGTGTGGCGGTGGCGGTGATTATAGAATTAAGGCGCGTATACCATTCAGATTGAAAATATCTATATTTTCTGTTTTAGCCTTTCAAATCATTATTGCACCATTCCTCGATTTTTTAAGCAATTGATAGAACTATTCTCGGCTTTCCTGGTAAAGCTCAAGAGAGAAAACTTCATGAGAACTTTCACAAACTGCAATATTGAATGTCGACAAGTTTGAAGTTTGACAGGTCTAGTGATATAAACAATATGTAATTGGAAATAGTGATATTATAAATGATCTCTCTATCCTTGGTTGGAAGGGATCAGGGTGATACGTGAGCAAGTATACTTAATCAATCAAAGGGCAGTGACATCTCAGCCATTTTACAATGTTAGCCTTCTTAATTATACAGTAAACGATCCTCCGCCACTGGTGTACATAGTTTGACCCAGTTGAAGGACATCGAATGTCTGTTAGGATATGGGGGCGCTATTTCTGAGCTCATGACGTAAAACTTGTACGACGTGAAGGTAAAGTAGGAGTCTTCAAACGGTTTGTTTTGTGTAACCCGCAGCATTTCATGTCTGAAATTCAAGCCGCTTATCTTCTGCGATGACCTACTAATTAAATTTAGCGGCCAGAAGTCTGTGTTAAAGTCAGGGACTCAATTATCGATGTGGTACTCAAACACACCTTCATCAACGATGGTCGGTCCACTTTATCGTCATTTGAGACATGAGAGCGTCAGAGGAATTCAGGAAGGCGTGGGTTAAACGGGAATGACGAAAATAGGATCGGAAAAGAGAGAGAGAGAGAGAGAGAGAGAAAGTAAGAGAGTAGAAGGTGAAAAATAAGGAATAATGGGAGAGAATGGAATTGGGGAATTATAAAGTAGAGAGATAAAAAAGGGCTGAGCCCATGTTTTGCGCGAATCTTTCTCATGAATTATTGTGCCTTGCTGTGGATTCCTGAAAACTTAAGATTCCTGATATTGTTAACAGTTTCGCCAATTTCTATGTTACACCTTCTTCAGGAGCTCATCATTGAGACAACGGGCTTTATTCCAACCGCTTTAGTCTGTCCAAGTGTTGGGTAAAAGAGTGTGATACCATTTTTATAACATCGGTGTTAAACAAACTTTCACATGTTGATAAAATGTCACGGTGGTATATCATTGAGGATATTGAGTTAGATTTTAGTTTGAAATTAGTTGTTAAATTCATACAAAGTGTATCTGTTCGGGATGCATGACTTAAGCCGAAAAGTAGCCTTACCGTTAGGAATTGCCTGTGTCGGAGAATGGAAAATCATACCTTTCAATAAAAACAACAAAATGAGATAGTTCCCGGTCATCCATCGCCCAAGGCAGTTCACCATGGCAACCAAGATAGGATGCGATCCAATCCAATCGTGTTTATTAACAACTTGCACACTTTTCACTGACATGAGTTCACGACGGTGGTGCTATTCCTGTAGTCAAATATCTGGATTCTTAGAAACTCGGTGATATGAATAGATATGTTACTTTGATAGAGTATCGGTCAAAATGATCACATCGGCTAAGCGACGGCAGATGCTTGTGTGATTTATCAAAATGTCACCTTGTATCAGGGCCGATGACTTTCATAGATCAACTCCAGTAAACATACTGAAAAAAATGTAAAAGTAATATCACCCTGACCATTTTGTACACATAATCTGTTAAAAGTTTTTGTTTGTTTGGAAAGTAATCCATCCATACAGTAACCCATGACAAAGATAATGGAGCCTGGAGTACCCGGTAGAGGCGTGATATTTGTATCTACACCAATTCAATCAGTATGACTTTGAAAGAATATACAAACTTCTAGACTACTATTATGAAAGACGCAAAACGACTTCTCAAATGCTAAGGATGGAAATCATTAAACCAATGTCTTTCAGTCAAATCCTTCCCCATTTAAATTGTTGTGTCGATGTTAAATCACGATTAAAAATAAATGTTTTACACACTCACTTCAGGTATAGCAAGCGGGTGCTTCATAAACTATCCACAAGCAAAAGCATTTTGTTCGTAAACAAAAAGACATTTATGGCATATACAGTAGTTGCATTTAAAAGGGGGAGTCCACCCTGAAGAAAACTTTATTGTAAAGATAAAATTGATTGTAAAGAAAAAATAATTTAAAAAAATGTATAGGAAAACCTTTAAAAATTGAGATATTTATTAGAATTTCAAGAATTTAATTTTGACGTTATAAACGAGCAGCTGCCCCAAATGTTATATAAAACACATAAATTTATTTTTCTTATTGGATCGCAATGAATTAGTTTTTTTTTTTCTTTTTAGTAGCGGGTGTGAAATTCAGATTCAGATATTTTTATTGTCCAATTGCAATCAAGTACAAATGGAAATTCAATTTCTTCGCACAAAATAACTTAGAATATTACATGATACACACAGAAGATTACACGATACATATAATAAACATTATACAAATTAACAAGCAAAGATAAGAGAAAGTCAGATAAAGGCAGTGGGGTAACATAATTTCAAGTATGACTATTAAATGCACGAATTGAAACTGGAACAAAAGAATTTACGAAGCGTGAGGTTCTGCCGGGAAGGGATCTCAGACGTTTGCCTGACCTCATCAAATTATAATATTTATGAAGGGCATGTTTCTCATTGGTAAGGATCTCTTTGGCTTTTTCAAGGACTCTACCTTCATTCTCGTCTACAAAGCACCCCTTTTCTTTTGTTATTTTAGAGGCTTGCTTTTCAACTCTTTCTAGTTTCAGTATGTCCTCTTTCCTACTTGCATGTATCCAAACAATTGAAGAAAAAAAATCATTTGTGTATTGATATATGTACTGAAGGTACAATAAAATGCAGTGTAAATTTTCTGAGAAAATAATATTTCATTAATTTTTTTACCATAAAAAAATATCTAGGAAAGCTGCTCGCATATGACATCACAAATCAATTAATTTTAATTCCAATAACTTTTTTATTCTATGATGGATTTTTCTCAAACCTTTGCCAATATATGTTTTGCTATTTTTAGAATAATTTTTTGTCAGAATGAAATTCCCCTTTCACAGAACATCACGTCTTACATAACATTTTCTGTGTCACCAAGGATAGAGTATGTAAAAAAAGAGAAGGAAATAGAATAAAGAATTTCTACTGCATTCATTCTGTTATTAAACCGATACAAGTTTGCGTTTGAATCGTTGCATGTGATTGAAATCCATCGCTATGACGTAAGTTAGACGTACGCTAATATCCCTATGGCGGGAGGCGTTTTATAACAATGAGGTGGATTTGATTAAAAATAAAAGTAATCACATAAGATTACCACCCGCAAGTTGCAGAATAATGAAGAAATATTTCAAATGTTAGTTCTGATGTCACTTCGACTTTAAAATTATCCAATGAAAAAAAAACATATAATATGGACAAGCGTGCATGCAACTGAGTCATTTTTTTGTGGTAGTCGTATCGTATACGATCTTCATTATCATATGAAATGAGTACATTTCATTTTGATGTCCTTCTTCTACTTTAATAATAATTCTTTCAAAGGATAAAATATTTATATTTGAGGCTTTCTGTTATTGGAGAGCGAGTGAAGGTGATTAAGTTTAGTTTTCCGTAGGGCAGGATAGGCCTATAAAAGAAATATTCTCGTTATTTCCCCCATAGTGTCATACCTGCTTCGCAGCCACAATCCCACAAATACCAATCCTCGGGTATTCGACTTTCAACCAAGTGGGAAGGATCCCAAATCCCAAGATTAGCTAAGGAATAATGGAATTTATTTCAGAGCTCGATGTTTGCTGCAAAGATGAAAATATCATGCTTTGAAACAATCAGGAGTTATATTCAAAGTTTCTGCAAAGTTGAGCCTATAGGTCCTTTCTGTTTCAAAAAGAAAATGTATTGGATGTTTTATACTGTAAAGCATGTAGTATTCTATCACTGTTATCATTTTGACTTTTTCTAAATTATTTTCTAGACCTTTCTTTGCTTTTCGAATTCGCATTTCTGAGGTGGATAATCTTTTATACTTTCTTACCTTTCGATTTTTTTCTTTTTGGTGTTTCTTTGTCGGATGTTAATTGATGATCATCCTGACTTCTGATTTTAAGTTATCTTCAATGGCTTTGGCGGATGTTAACTGATAATTGAAGTATTTGAGTCACCGTCAGAGGGGATTTCAGATGAGACTATAGAATGATGTAGTGAAACATGAGAGAGACGGTTATTTACGAGCTCACACATCGAGATAGATCCCGCAAGCATTAGGAGGAGGATTAAGAGAGATCCACAGGTAGGAACTGGGTCTCGTAACACAAAACTTAGCGATTAATCATACGGTAGATTTTCACAATTGATTCTACATTGTAGTCAATGCAATCGATCGTTAAAGAATATTACGATCGTTGCCAAGCTTTGTGTTACGGACCGCCGAAAGAAAATGCGACAGGGTGATACAGGAGAGGATGATTAAGGAGGAAGGAAAGAAAGAGAATGAGAGATAGAGATCATAGAGAGAGACGAGATGGAGAGGAAGAACTATAAATGGAAATAATAACCTTAAGAAATCAGATGAAAAAAAAACAGAGAAAAAATGAACGCAGAGAGGGGACAGGCAAAGAAAAGAAAAAAAATAACGTAGAAGTGAGAATGTTGGAGATTCAACGAGAGAAAAGTATAAGATGGACTTATAAAAGAAAATGGTTAAGGTGTTGGTATATATATATATATATATATATATGTATATACATATATATTTATATATATATATTTATATCACAGCAAAAACTGTGGTGTTAACCGGTGTACATAGAGGACCACACCAGTCGTTTTACACCGATGTTAAATTGGTGGTTTTAGTTTTACACCCATAGGTGTTATTACAACACCTTTGGTTGTTACATTTACACTCTTTGGTGTTATGTTCAATCTCTAGGGTGTAATTTTAACACCTCAAGGTGTGGTTCTCTAATAACAACAAGTGGTGTCAGTTTTAACACCACAGTTTTTACAGTGATATACATATATATGTGTGTGTGTGAAATTATAAATGTACAACAACTTGGGCATGAATGGATGAAGAGAACAATGGTAGGCGTAGCTTAAATCAAGGTTCCCAGAGCTCTCTACCGATTGGAAAAATTGGCGATGCCGAAAAAATGTCTATGCCGGGAATCGAACCCGGGTCCCAAAATTTTGAACGCCGGTGCCCTAACCACTAGACCACATAGACGGGTTAGTGGCTGGGGCGACCCCGATCCGATTGACCGTCAGATAGACAGATTTTCGACACTTTACCAATCATAATTTCCTTTGTCGGGTGAAGGTGGGTTTTGATATATACATGTAAATATATATATATATATATATATATGTTTATGTATATGTGTATATATATATATATGTATACATATAAGGCACAAAAGCGAGAGACACAAATAGAGCTTTTTTCTTTCCCTCTTCCAACTTTCCTCTACTCCTATACCCTCTGCGTGTATATAGGGCAACATACTACGCGTACTTTCAGCATTTTCATTTCTCCCTCTCTTTTAGTATCATATCAAAAAAGTGATTTATGTGAAATATATTTACGAATTAAGGTATGGAGATAAATCATAATCTGTGTCTAGAAACATCCATAATCATTTACATACGAATCGCCTTTCAGCTTGATGCGATAATATCACGTACGAAAGCAGTGATGAATTGCAGTTGAACAATTGATCTTAATACTTAAATTTCATTGAACCAGTGACTCTTTCAGGAAATCAATAACGATTTGGGGGGTTAGTGATTCGCATACATATGAGAAGAGAGAGAGAGAGTGAAATATTTAAGTAGGCCTGCATGCGTTCTGTTTTCTTTTAAACCTGGACAGTCACACCAAGAACGGCTTCCGGTATTGTATAATATGGAATTAAGATCAGGGTGGCGTTTCATGAAAGGACTTGTCGGACGTTTTATCCGACAGTTACCATAGGAAGAGTGCCTCTCAGCCAATCAAAATCATGGAAAGATGTCAGATCTGACAATTTGTCAGATGTAAATGTTGATGAAACGCTCCCCAGGAAGGCAACATGTGGAAAGAGAGTAATTGAAATCATATTTACCTCTATGATAAACTGGGTATGATGTAAAGACATATTTAACAGCAAAAACTTTTCGTTTTCATGCCTCTTTCTGTAATCTCCGCCCTTTTCCAATTCAGTGGGGCAGTCGCAACTTGTTCCATTCTGTGGCGCCGCCCCCAGATGTAACCAATTTATTTTGAGTAGATTAGACTTCACAGGTCTATTTCACTAATAAATGGTAGTTAAAGTAATGATTGAAGGGAGATAAGAACAAATAAACAAATGAACAAATTAATAAATCAATCAATCGATTTCGGAAAAATGAAAATAATAATTAAATTGAAATAAAATAACAAAGGATGCCACTTTTGTGACTGGTGTTTGAACCGGCTATCCAACATTAAACGCTGAGCATCCACTTAAACTTGATAAGAATTTGTAACAAACTTGATCAAAACTCAACTTTGCCGCTGTGAAAGTTGATATTCCTCGTAATCTAAGAAGTGGCATTTAGCCAATAAATCCCGCCAACTCATCACAGACCCTGATTGAGATAGGACAACATGTCAAAATCAGTTTACGGTCGGGAGCATGTATGGAAATACAGGCTGTCGTTGACTCGATTGCGGTCGATATCGCTGAAATCGATATCATCAACAATATGTCGTGTTTGTGAATGACAGTTGTCAGAAATATATCGTTGCTATCGATCGAAACTTTGTAGTTTTATAGCTTCTTGGATTAAAACAAATATCGACAGGCTTGTACGTCGATCGCGTTGTGCCTGATTGCTAGTATCGATCGACCCGAGTTTAGTCGAATTCTGCCATTCCGGTCATTTATTTTCCATGAAAAATGTGTGTCAAAAGATTAAGAGTATTGTGGATTCGTGCTTTCCATTTACCCCCTATTCCGATTTATAGCCATTCTTGACCGTCTAATCACTCCAACTGACCGTTCTGATTGGATTATTCCTTACTTGTCTTTATAACACTTTATAATCCCTTTTACCCTTTTCTAACTTTTGTCACAATTGTCACTTCACTTGCCTTTTGTCACTGATCATGTAACTTTACTTAATTAAATATTTACTTGTTTCTCTTCCATTCCTTTGCTAATCCACCTTTTACTTTTCCATTGTACGTCCTTGCTTTTCGTCATGGGGATGATTGAGACTCCTTGTAAAAATAGACATAATATTTTTGTTGTTACTTTTTTTCAGCCATAATCGTTATTATCTTCCTCATCCCCATTTCATTACGTTCATTAAACGTTATAAGAGATATTCTCTCCTATTTTCCCGATTAGGTTTACTTTACTTTTGGTTAAAAACTTTTTTTTTTGTCATGTCAATTGTTGTCGTGGACGAAATGTCATTATTTTACATGTAGGTTGAAAACCCTTTTTTTGGGGGGTATCAATTTTTTTCTCGGGAAATGTGCCCCCCCCCCCTCATTTAGGAAAATTCTGGATCTACCCTGCTCTGAATATTATGCGTAACTGTAAATATTGATCAACAAATAAATCTGTATGTTGATGTGCAGGGTTGGCTAAGAAAATTGAAAATAAAAAGGATAGAAATGTCGCCCCCCCCCCCCGGTACTGATCATTATTCTCAATTCCAAAAAAAGGGGGTCATTGTCCATCATTTTATTTTCTATAATTCATTCCAAGGGAGGCGCATGCCCCCTTACCTCCTCCCCTATCAGCGCCTGTGCCGAATGAGTTCATATCTTCATTAGATAGTATACAAAGTATGCATGCACATAAGTTCATTATGCGATCTTTTCTCACGTCGCTTGAGATATGGTGCGCTTATGATGCGCGCAAGCACACAAAAGATATATATATGCACACATGCTCAGTTTTAGAGAGCTCAACCGTGCAATGGAAAAAAGGAAAAACGCACGGTCGCCTTGCATTGGAAAAAAAATTTGCATGCAGAACAAAATGGATCGAATATTGAATGGCTTTCAACCAATCAAATTGCATGAGTTGTAAATTTTCTATATCCCTCATAAAAAAGTATTCATCCCAATTGTTTGGCTTGATTCTTGATAATCTGCTAAAATGAATTTCACAGAGTGAAGATGCTAGAGAGAATGATTTCTGTCCTTTGACGTCATTGGCTCGGGAATAGGATTAACACAATGGTATGACATCACACGAAAACAGATTGATATACAAATAGTGACGTCATAAACCAACGATAACATTTACAAAATTTTACAGTTTCTAAGCTTAAGGATTGTTTTGTATGCAAGATTTATTCAGAACTCTCTTTAGTTGCAGTTGAATATAGCTGTACTATCAAGCTAATGTATATTTTATAATGAACACAGTTTTGACAGAATAGATGAGATTGTTAGTAATATACTACTATAGTACTAAAATTTCCAACGTGTAGTGAATAATTTGAGGGATAGAAAAAAAAGATGGAAAGAGGATAATGGTAAGATGAAAACGATAACGGTGAGATTTAAGAGATGGCGAAGAAGAAGGAAGACAAAGAAAATGGCAGAGTGTAAATCAGACAATAAGGACTAAAGATGAAGGGGGAAGGAGATCTTTCCAGACAGTATCAACTTCCAGCAGACAGATTGTCAGCCTTAAGTATCGATTTAATCCGAGCAAATCGTTCAACGCTGTTGACATTCATGTTCATGTACCTGCACGCATGTGTACCAAGTAAATCAGGATTATGACAAGAAACTCCATTATCGCAAATGAACATACTAATATAAACATTATTAAAGTGTTTAAGTTTGTCTTCTTTTTACTGTGTAATGTCTGCCAAGTTTCATTTAAAAAATCATATCGCGAATAGACAATGAAAACTTCTCTAAGATAAACAAAATTTAGTGTTTAAATTTTTCTTCTTTTCACTGTGTAATATCTTCCATGACTTATATTTTGAAAGATATGTCCCGAACAGATACTTAAAATTTATGTTTGTAGCATTAAGTATAAAATCCTAGAGCACGTATAAGGCGTACTTGTAAAGTAGTTTCTTAACCTGAATGTGCTTGTTCTGTACTTAAAATAGCCTGAATACATGCAAAGTAAATAATGATTAATACATATCAATAACAAATGAAAAATAGAGTAAATAACAGTTAATAATTTAAAAAAAATCGAAGTCTGACTGTTAATGTGCTCATTTATCTCAATAAACAACATTTTCATTTCCATGAAAGACGTTCATTCGATGATACCAGTGTTCATTTCAATTTGTTCTTTAAACTATATACCACTACTAATAAAAATGGAAAATTACTTGAACAATATTTCAATGCTATATTACGAAAATACATTTCGCCGATACGAACATGGTTTTTGTGTTTACATTACCATTCTCTGTTTTTTATTCATCTATTAATACAGACTAAGGTCGGGACGTTACTTTCTCATAATTACATCAAAAGATATAGTGTATTCCAAAAATAATCTACAGCAATTCAGCATTAAAAGAATGATGATTACATCCGTCTTTAATCGTTCTTTTATCATACTAAGTAATTATTTATTGGCCTTCACAAGACAAGGAAAATTTCGGCTATACATATCTGTTTTTTTAATGAAATTATAAATAACTACTACAACCTGCAGTAACATGTTCATTTCAAAATTTTATTTTGAGAATAAAGAACAGAAATTCAATGAAATTGCTGCTGATCATATCGAGTGTTATTGTTTTGTCACATAAAATGTAAAATATTAAACTGTGAGCTTTGTTGAAGTGTATATTCTTATTCTTGATTGATAAAAGTGAATCTTATCGGCGATTTTTACTACTGAATTTCTCCTTTAATCGATTTTAATAAGGCAAAAGGTAGTCTGGTGATGGTAGGAATTTCATTCGCCTACGGTGCGGAAATTGAACGCTCAGAGAAGCGACATGTGCCCTGCATGGTAATGTGAATTTTGTCAACAAGTCTCTGCAGCCAATCTTCATTTTCTGAATTCTTGCAGCAAATATTCTTCGAGTAAATGTAAATCTGTGAATGCATGATGATTCACACTCTCCATGGTGATATATGTGATTTACTCTGATTTTCTTTTTTTTCCATTACTCTTTATTATTTTTTTTTACTTTTCAATATTACCTTTCACAAACGCCTGTAAAAAGTAATAAACACATGTCCACTTCTGAAGTTGTTGTATTTTTAGCGCGTTCGAGACGTAAATTCTTCAATCTCTGATAGTCGGACACTTATCTTCCATGCGAAATGAATGTTCTCCTTCTGTTCTCCACAATGACTTTAATATCCAAATTGTATGTAAGATAAAGAGACAATATTAACGATACAGGCGTCCCCAATGCTCCTCTGTGTAAATGTGTGCGACATTCTGGCACGTTTTTAATGTTTGCTCTGATACTCGCCTTTCTGTGTCGTGCTGTGTGCAAGATTGTTCATTCGCTCCAGACTTTTTTTTCTTACTTGTCAAGAGAGAGATTTGTTCAAGAGTTTCCTTACATTTATAAATGTTTAATATCCCGTGCAATGCGAGTCAGAATTTGTTGCTGATTACACGATCATCATGTGTGACTGAGTTTTTAACTCGTTCTGAGATGATTATTTGTATCTTCGACCGATGCTTATAGCACCATCTGAAAGACATGCCTCGGAGTTCGAACCTCAAAGATCTGGATCGATCCGTAGCTTTTTCACGTAGCTTGTAATACAGGGGAGCGATTCACAAATGAACTTTTCAGAATGTTGACTCGTATATATTGGGCCTTGATAACATCTGCTACAGTATACAAACAAGGCTAGTAATTGTCTCCACCTTGTTTGCCTCTCCATCGTACACTCTTCCTCTGTGTTTTGATTATACTCGGTCTTTTGTTAGTGTTGGTTGATGTGTATTTGATAATCCATTACGCTCTTAATCGATAGATTAATAATTGAAGTGAGAGTGATTTACGATATTATCTCCGACAGAATTCATGGAAATGTCATTCGCTGATCCTATTGTATTTAATCTGGCCTGTCTTAATGTTACCACACGTCATGGTGTGTCAACAAATATTCTTATAAGATGTTAAGACATCTTTGTATATGGACATTGAAAGAAAACGTTTATTAGCATCCAAGGATGGTGCTTTAGTTGAAATTGCTTGGTATTGTTATGATCTTTTAAATCATAAAAGCCAAATTTAATTCATAACCGTAGTGACGTCATAGTAATCGTATGATTGGTTATGTTTTGAAGTCAACTTACCTTTTCCAACGACTTGAGGATTGTAATAAGCCACATTTTCGATATTACACACTCTAAAAAATGAGGCGCTAATCTAGCACTTCATGTCCTTGAAAGTGATTGCACTTTGAGCGCTGATTTTCTAGTTCAAATTTGAATGACTAAATCAGCACTCAAAATGCAGTCACTATACAAGGACATTAAGTACTAAATTAGCACTTCGTGTTTTAGAGTGTAATCGAATGACCAACTTCAACCCTGGATATAATATGTCTAATATCCTACCCTATTGCAACCTTAACCCTACGTCTTAGACGAAATTAAGCCCGGAGCAATTATCGCAGGAGCAAATGTCGTCACCCTTTCAAGTGTCTAACAAAGAAATGATAGTTACACAGACACACAAGATTATACAAACAATTTAAGAAAAAGTGCATTTCGTGTTTTTAAGAGGAATCATGGTGATATTGCGAACTCAAATTTGTCTTTATCAAGCGTGATAAAGAGTAAATTGGAAAGACAGGCCTATTTGAAGCTTGATTGATCCTCATAGGGTCAAATCTGACAAGAGCCTGTCTTCAAAAAAGCAACATCTGTCAAAGTCAGAGGATAACAGACTTGTAAGGTGCCCAGAGGGTAAAGATCCTTGTTTCTCGATTACCCAATAGAAAGTGCTGAGTCCTTCTATTCGAAGGAGAAGAAAAGCTAGAACGACAACACTGCCGAGAAGATGTGAATGGTGTCGTTTGCAACATGGCAACTTTGTCATTTACAAGTACATGAAATAGATCGATGTGACTTACTTCAGGTAAAAACGTCTTATGATTCCGTCTAAATCCGTCATTTCGGGCTCGCACACGCACATTGCTTTTTTATGTTTTTATCAATTTGTTCATTATATCAGAGGATAATGTAAATTGAAACATAAATATATTCAATTCGTTGTTATAGCCCAATATAATATTTATTGATTTCATTTCATTGTAATTTCATTCGCACCTGCATTTCAATTTCTTACATCCCTTTTTTGTTCATCTTTATATATTCTTTACCACTTCGTAAGGGATATGTATTATTCTAAACAAAATATTTCGTAGAAGAAAAAACATACAGAAACTAACAAGATGATACTTTTCGACATCATGAAAAAACAGTTTTCGCTAAAAGCCGAGCCTACCCTAAAAACAATTTGAGTTGAATAAGAATTAAGTGAGCCTAACGTATAATGTCATCAAATTCACAAAGAATTGAGAAAGCTTTAAAACATCTATGTGCGGCACAAACTGTGATGCAAATGAGAATCGACGACGTCGCACATGTTTTCCATTTTTATTTTCATTAAGGATATATGTTAATTTTCTTTCTAATTTTCGAACTACGATGTGATATATGGTTTGATTATTCTATTAACTTCAAAAGTCACTCCTATTTCAACTTCAAAAGCTTCCTTGTTTTCGTATTAATGCAGATGAAATATCTAAAATGTATACTTAAATAGAAAAGAAATTGATTGTGACGTCAATGGCTTTCTTGCTACATATCCCATTAGCTGTGAAAAATCGTTCCAAACAACCAAGATTTTCAAAATGTCGTTTTTATCTTCTTTTGTATCGAATTTTATTTAAATTTTCACTGATATGAATGTGCTTGATCGATTTAGCTCATTAAACTTTAAATAATGTCGTTCAAAGACGTTTCATGGCATTTCACTTTTACCCTCATCCACAGTGCCATGAACTATCACAAGTGAGCTCTTTGCAGTCCATACCAGATGTTCTTTTGTATCATTTTCCTAATTAATTCTGTAACAAGGAGGCTTAGAATTTCAGAAGGTAAGAATATAACTGAAGCGATAAACACTGAGTTAACTGTTAAACCTGTCGATATATGGTTTCATCATTTAGATACCAGATGACTTTTAAATCATTCACTCAATGTGATTTTATTGAAATACCTTGTAATTTCTCTCTTGCAAGGGAGTGATTTCTAGCCACACTGGGTATGTTTGATGCGCATAATTGTTTTGAAAGAGAGGTCTTTAATTCTAATAACAATTTCATTTGATCCTAAATTGCTTCCTCTTTTGCTTCTTCTTTTTTTTATCGTTTTTTTATTGTTGGATGCCAAATGAGCATGTTGGGGATTATGTGTAAATTATAAGTCAAATAAGACAATAGAGAAAATATACTGCATGAAGGGATCTTATTCATAATACCAAGGCTCCTTGAAATAATGGCTCATCTGTATTTTTTCATGAAAAGTATAGATCATGATCTCTGATGATACAATAAAGGATTTGATAATTGAACAGACGGGAAGAAAATTGATATCTTTTCTCTCTTTGTTTGTATGTGTGTGGGGGTGAGTGAGGGCGTGTCTGTACGTGTGTGGGTGAGTTTGAGGGTAAGGTGTGTCTGTGTGAGCGTTTGGATGCATTTGAGATGTGTGTACGTTTGTATGTGTTTGTGTTGGCCAACTAAAAAAATCTGGATACAGATGTAATAAAAGAGCATCTTTCTACTAAAACCAGACTAAATTCTTGTCTAGTATCCCGATTAAACCTGATGGCCCGTATTCTGAAGTCGGGTTAAAGTTAAACTCAGGTTTAAAGTTGTGGTTTGAGTATGGGAAGCCAAAAGTATCAAAAATTTTATGGAGTTGTATGTTTCTTATGTTTACTGTGCTCCTCATCGATGGTGAATACAATCATACATTTATACTTCCTAGACAATTATTAATGATTTGAGAGCCAAATGAGCTGAAATATGATATCTCTGCTGTTAGTGATTTAGATAACAATTGGCTATCCATACTGAGTTTAAGTTAAGCCTGCTATCAGAATTCGGGCCTATATATATGTTTAGTCATTGCGATAGGATCACTTAAATCATGTCATTTTCAGGATAGGCGCATGTACCCAACAATAGAAAAGGGTATAAAATCAAATCATCAACGTTAGTAGATTCTTTGTTTGTCTATCATGTCTATGTTGTGTTCCGTTTTAAATTGATTTGAGCAAGAAATTAGTTCCGTGGACTTGCCTACCTAACTAGAATACCCCGGAGCTTTTTATACAACATTACTTTTACATGTTACAGATGAAATGAAACGATAACACTAAATTGCTCAAGTCAGATAAATCAGTGCGGGCGTTGTCCAGATGCTGATTTTGCACACAAATGTTCGCAGCTTTGGAACAAATTGGTATAGGAGACCTACTTATGCTTTCTTTTTTACAAATGATGTTTCTGTAATTTGCTTCATTTTGTAAAATTTAGTAAACGACATGTCAAAATAAAATTAAATTTCAAATACCACGAACTCATTAACGTGGAACATTTCTAAGATTTGGCGACATTGACTGACGTTTCATCCGACAATGCTCTTTTATCCGAAAGTCAATATATTAACAGTGCTTCTTACATCGATTTTTTATGTTGTGAGACCAACAAACTGATCGCCATTTTTTGAAAACTTTACAAAGAGTGATTGAGAAACAAAACGAGTCTGGTTGATTCGGAATAAATTATATCTAGATGTATTATGATCAGATCATATTCAAATATTTTGTCAACAAGACCATATTTTTTTGTTCTTGTGTATGCAGGGGTCCCTATTCGTAACATTTTTTTTTCTCTTTGACGGAAACAGTCCACCATGTACGTAGAATGGGTTATTTTCCTCTTACAGATACAAGCGATTATAAAGTTTATCAGCTCAAAAAACATTCGACAGTTTCTTAACAGAATTTCCAAGAAACGAGCAAGCATCCCCCATAAAAAAATGGTGGAAATCGGCCTGTGTACTTTTGTTTGTCAATAACCTTTTAATGAAATTGTATTCATTAAAGTATATTTTCAGAATTCCTATAAATATATAGGTTAGAAAGATGCGAGAGTGAGAACAGACCTAAAAGTTTCGATTCCGTTAATAAATTAGTCGGAAAAGCATAGACTCGTTATTGATTACATGAAAATGAGACAGGTATCAAACAGAGACTTTCAAAAACTTCCAACTAATACCAGCCCCTTCACGCATCATTTAGCGGAGGAGAATGATTGTTCTGTCATTGGCTAATGGTATGATCGATAAATGAAACATAAGGAGCACAAAATAATGTGGCAAACCGAATCGTGCATCCATCTTGATTTTTTTCCACTCACAGATCATCACTTTAAACTTAAAGGTCAAGTCCACCCAAAAAATTGATGATTTAAATAAATAGAGAAACAAACTAGCATAATACTGAAAATGAAATGTCGCTTATTTTTCACAAAACAGTGATATGAACAACTCAGTGACATGCAAATAAGACAGTCAATGATGTAACTCACTCACTTTTTTTTTATTATAAGGACCAACTAGACTGAACCATATAGTATTAAACAATGCTAATTCCACATTTTCATGGAGGAATTGATAATTGTTTCACTTGACAATGAGGAGAAAATTAGAATATATTTCTCACTATAAATGACATATTAAATAGTGAGTAGATGATGTCATCAATCTCTTCATTTGCATACCAACTGGGATGTGCATGTAACTGTTTTGTGAATTTAAGCAAAACTTTAAAATGCCATAACTTTTCAACTTTGCATCCGATTTTGATAAAGTTTTCAATGTTGGATTTTTCTCTTTTTATTCAAATCAACTTTTTTGTTGGGGTGGACTTGTCCTTTAGATTTGACTACTATATCCAATTTTGATATCTTCTCGCCTTGAGATTACTCCTACAAATTACAACAGAAATTTCAATTTCCGATAATTTACTGTAAAAGCAATCATCTTAAGTTACCAATCGGTTTGAACCAAACAAGTGTACCGTTGATCTTACGGCATAGCCATGGGGCGCCAGCAATTAGGGTACGACGACAATGTTCAGAAACATCAATATCATGACCAACGTGAGACATATCTGATCGCTGTTTAGCTATACGTGCTTGCAGGTCATGAATGTTTTACTGGAATTACCATTGATCAGTTTGTTTTTTATTCCATCTGAACGTAGACAAAAATCAACGATATTTCACCTCACTTGGTAACAAATGTGATTAAAGCACAAATTTAAATATAAATTGGAAAGTATCAGTGTAAACACATGGCGAATCGGCAACGGAAACTGGAGTCTCGTAGCAAAACATCCATTCGTTCTTGTTTGTCTTTCTCCTTTCCTTCAGATCGATGTTCTTTAGTTCCATTTCCGGCTGTTCTGACAAGATGAAGAAAAACTAAGAAAACTAAGGTAAATGCCATTTTCTTTTTGCCTATATGTAATCAAAAGATTTCCGGGGTATGTTCGCGCAAGGATGCCAACTAAATTTAGTTGGTTTAGTGGGACATTTTGAGATTGTGGCTCAGTGGATAAATCTCCAGACTTTTAACAAGTGTAATTGAATGCATAAATAAATAAGATTAGAGAAGAGGGTAGAATCAGATATGGATGCAGTTTATTCAACAGTTGGCAAAGTGACTTTCAAATCATACAGAAAATTATTTTAAATTCCTCATCTGACCTTGGAAATTTGTACTGACATGCCAGCATTTCATACGAGACGCTTTCTAAAACTTTCCTCTTCAAATTACAGCTGATCTTGATATACACATTTTCATTTATTTCAACAAATTATAAACCAAGAAGATACAACCTCAACAAGTCTTAACATTTCGTTTGAACAGCATAATGTTTAATGTGCATTAAATGTGAATAATAACCTTCCTATTAGCAGATGTAATTAAAAAGCAGTCATTATTTCTTTGATCAAATGTAACATCACGACCCCCCCCCCCCCTGGGCCCGGATAGCCGGCTTGTCAACCCGATGAGATCCGCAACTATACCCGCGGAATATTCTTCATTAATCCGATGTGTATTTTTTTTTACACAGGTCATTCCGAAGCGCCACTTCTACATCGGATACAAATTTTCTTGATAAATCTGATGACCCTAGGCCTACCTCTAGCAATGACCTATCACTCGTATCATGTTTCACGCAATTAATTGTAAAAGCAATCCTTAAAGGGACAACAAGCTGCTGTGCGGTGTATTAGTCGACTTTTTTAATCACTCGAGAGTAATTTCAGGCACTGTCTGCTTCGTCATGCGAGACTTTAGTCTATATTCTGAACTCTTTTATGCAAGTCTTTATTCAAATTGCTCGCCAACAATAACTATGTTCACGTTTCTTTTTTCATATTGATAGCAAACAAAGCATATATAAAGATAACGTCGTCCTGAGGCATTTTCTTTCTGATAAGTTATTGACTGGTCTATATAATGATATAAAGAAAGCAGAGACAAACAATTAAAATATCATGCTAAAATTTCATTTTGCAGAACCTATATCACGTGGCTCATGTGTAGATGCTCTCTTGTGACGTCATAAAATCAAAACTTTAAAACTGCCTAACTCAGTTATTCTTTGACATATTATCGTAAAATGTGGTTTACTGATTTTTTTATTTCTATATACATAAAGATAAATAAAGTCTGGGTGAATTACCCTCTTAAAAGTTTATAGTCCAGCCCACAAACAAGTCGATTTGCATAAACGAAGAAAATCAGACAATGACTCCGAAGATTTTATGGGCAATCGCATTTCATAATTCAGATATTAAAGAAAGTAATGAAAATGAAAGTAACCGTTAATTTCTAAAATATTCATGTGCACAAAATTGTGATATAGACATAAGTCACAGTTTTCGCTATTGAATATCTTTCGTATTTTAGTCTCTATCAGGAAAAATGTCATTATGAAATAAAGATATTTCAGTGAGACTTCCCAATAGTGTGTCATGTCATCTTTTTCGTAACATGCTTGTTGCCTGTATTTGATGGAATTTTCACCATTGTTTTGGTTTATTCTCCTCCATTTATTCAACTCCGGGGAGATAGATGAATTTATCCTTCAAAGAGAATTCATGCATTCGGCAAATTGACATTGCAAAGATTTGGTCTATAACTCTTGGCAGGCGCCACATTGTTCCTTGGCCTACTACCTGGCCAAAACACGACACTTACTGCATCAGGGACGTGAGAAGGACCTGTCCCTACTTACATGTACATGTAAGCTAGAGTATTCATGTCGAGCTTCTCTCTCTACTTTCATTTAAATGAAAAGCAATCTCAATCGACAGAAATCCAAGGCAACTTCAAATCCTATTCCGATCAATATTAGAAGGTCACTATGGCGTATAGCTTCATGATACCTGTCTTCATGCTCCGATAACGGGGTACTTGTACATCCCTGGCGTTGTCCTGCTCTTCAGGCAGTCCCTCGGGGAGTTTTTAAGGAGTTGGGTGAGACTATGGGGGTAACTGGAAAATAGGGATATGTATATTCACTCCCTATATTACTGCATTCGCGTTAGATTATTCGGCACACGCTTTCTGAAATTATCCCAGGACTCACTTAAAATAGGTCCGTCCCATATACACAGAAGTTTACAACCAATCAAAGAATCAATTCAAATGGCAGGAAGATCATTTTCTCATGTGCATAATGTTCGGCGTGCTGACGCAATTGTATTATGACTTAAATTCCGGCTGATAACGGGTCCCTTAATCAAGCAGGTTGCATAACTGATATGGCTACCCTTATAAATAAAACGTAAAATAAATGATGATAAACAGGGCCTACTCAGGATCAAGCAATCTGAATACACAGTAAAAAAATTATATAACGCTGTTCACTAGATGAACCTTACAGTAATTGTTTGTAACAGTTTAAACAAGTGTTCAAATCTTAAGCGACATAAATGTAATTTTCAATAAATTAAACAAGACTGTTTAAACGGTTAAACAAATACTGTAAGGTTCATATAATAAACAGGGTTGTAAAAAATCTTAAACAGCGTTTTTACTGTGTAATAAGTTAAAAATATGAATCGATTACACACTCTTAAAATAGTTGGGCAAAAAATGCCCCACTTTTAACCAACCGTGAGCAACAAACTGTCCACACAAATATATAAATCTGTCCAAATTGGGTGATAAACTTGCTCAATGGGATAATGATTGCCCAGTAGACAGTATGTTGTCCAACATTTTAAGTGTGTAGGGTACTTTCTGACGGGAAACCTAAAATATGTTTTTATTATACAATTTAAATACAGTGAAGGGTAAAATATTAATTCGTCGCCTTAAATTGAGTTTAAATAGGAAAATTTAAGCAAAAAAACTTGGAGAAACCAAAGGGGAGTCGAAGATTCTCAGTCGGAGGATTTAATTTAGCAAATGTTATAAAAAAGGAGAAAAAATGGAAAAAATGAATATTTTAGCGTAATATAGTGTAGTACTAGTATTAAAAATAAATAGTGAGACGATGTCTGAAATAAAACGCAGGTAAGAAAGATGGGGGCATCGAAAATTAATAATAATCAAGTGAATTGATGACTAAATCTATTCTGTCTTATTTTGAGAGATTAAAAAAAATGATGAGAGGTTGGGATGGAGGAGGAGGAGGGGGGAGGAGAGAGAGAAAGAAAGAGAGAAAAAATATAGGTTTCATTACAATCGGATCAATATTATTTAAACCACACGAGGATCTCGAATTGATTAGTCCTTCGTAGAACGAGATCATTTTGTCATTGGCGTATTGGCTTACATATATTTGGGGTTGCTTTCCTCCCAAAATGTTACAAAAGTGGTATTTTGATAAGTTACATTATATTTTTGAATTTCCTTTACTTTCTGGTCCGCTTTGACACTTGAAAACGCCAAACTGATTAAAAAACAAAAACAAAAACAAATAGGGTCAATGAACATATTATTTTATTATCATATGAATAGTATTTTTTTGTACATAATTATTCTACAGTTTTCAAAGTCAGTACTCCTGTTATGTTCGATCGTAAAATGCAGGCGAAACATATCTGCCGGAGGCGTTCAGCTTTTTTTTCATACCGCACTGTCCATCTTTCTCATTAAAATTAACAGATCGAGATGTGTGATATTGAAAAAACAAGACTGTAGGCACAAATGGAGCATCGATTTAGCATATTCAAGCCATAATATCTCGAATAAAATCGAGTTTAATCTCTGTTTGATAAATAACTCCTTTTAAATAAAATTAGCAGTAAGCATGGTAAATAAAGTCGTACGTGAAAAAAAGACGAAAAAATTACAGCGTCAGCGCTTTATATCTATTGGTGATATCCATTTACAAGATGACCATGACTATAAACATCTTAAGTTTTAAGAAATATTTTTACCACCTATGTAAATAAATCCTTTCATTGGGAGTTGACTTCGTATACCGATGATTACATTAGATCGTGCATATTCAATTATGTCCATATTCAAGGCATGTCCAAATTCCTATTGTTTCTGGATTGTATTTGCTCTATGAAGGAATGGGTCTGTGCTCCAATCTTTTACTGGGATAAACAACGGGAGATAGGATTTACCCTTGAACCAGATAATATTCAAGGTGATTCTCATGTTCGATATCTTACCTCCCAAATCGTTGTGGAAACTGAGGCCGTCCAAAGCACCTCGACGGGCGCAAAAGGCCACACTTCTCGGAATCGAATTCACGACGGACGAGTGGTCATTCGAATCGGGTTACGGTAAATAAATCTCATCTTCTGCCACTTGTAGGTTCCTGCCAAAAATGATTATGCTCGAAAGCCCAATACAATGATCTCTTCATACTATATGGCTCTATGATATTTGAATAAAATACATACAAAAGAAAGATTTAGTAGACAATTTTAATAACTGGTATTATAATCAATAATTAAAAAAAACCTTTTCATACGTAGACATACATTTGAAGTTTTACGTTTCAAACATAATGTACAGAGATGTGAGTGAGTGAGTGAATGAGTGAGTGAGTGAGTGAGTGAGTGAGTGAGTGAGTGAATGAGTGAGTGAGTGAGTGAGTGAGTGAGTGAGTGAGTGGGTGAGTAAGTGAGTGAGTGAGTGGGTGAGTGAGTGGGTGAGTGAGTGATTGGGTGATTAAGTGAGTGAGTGAGTTGGTGAGTGAATGAGTGAGTGAGTGGGTGAGTAAGTGAGTGAGTGAGTGAGTGAATGAGTGAGTGAGAGAGAGAGTGAGTGGGTGAGTGAGTGAGTGAGTGAGTGAGTGAGTAAGTGAGTGAGTGAGTGAGAGGTTGAGTGGGTGAGTTAGTAAGTGGGTGGGTGGGTGAGTGAGTGGGTGAGTGGATGAGTGAGGATAGTGTTCACAATAACAACTTTAAATGAATTGTGAGGCTTATGTCAACAGAAAGTGGGTTTCAGTGCTCCATGGCACAACAAATACAAGTACGGGACCTTATTTGTCATGGTTATTAATATATATGTAAATGATAGAGATCAAAAAGGGAAGGGAAATCGAGAGAGATATAGAGAGAGGGGCAGAAAGAAAAACACACCCAAGCACATAACAAAGACACAGATAGACCTAGAGAGGGAGAGGGAGGGGGAGACAGAAATAGAGACGGACGAGACTTCGAATACTGGAATAATAAGGTGGAACACCGTTGGCGAAGATTAGATTATGAATGAATTATAGGCGTTCTCGTTTGTAAATTGATGATTGTTCCCGAATGAACTTCCGAGGAGGACGACAGAGAGAAAAGAATCGTGGTCCTATGAGAGATCATGGTCTAGCTCTTCCTGGGACAAATTTTTCCTCGGAGCACTCGACGAAAAAGCTCTTCAGATCGATTTAGGTGAGGATTCTGCTAAACATGGTTCAATAAGCAGCTTACGAATCGGGAGAGGAATTTCGTAATAGCGGGTCGAAAATACAGAAATCCTATCAAATAATCCCTTATCGGCATGCGTAGATTCTCTACCGCGCTATGACTAAATGATTTCCATGATATTATTGATATGAACAGCAATGCTCTTTAAACCTATTTCCTTGAATATCCGTCGGTTTAATCTGTTGTTTACCAAACCTTATAAAGGTATTGGGAAGTACACTGTAGAGGACCACACCCTGAGGTGTTAAAATAACACCCTAAAGATTGAATATAACACCAGAGTGTAAATGTAACAACCAAAGGTGTTGTAATAACACCTATAGGTGTAAAACTAACACCACCAATTTAATATCGGTGTAAAATAACTGGTGTGGTCCTCTATGTACACCGGTTAACACCACAGTTTTTGCTGTGTATCTAATTGTCCACATCCCACTTCCTATTAGAGTTTTTAAAAATGTAGGAGCTGAAAACATGGTATAATAGACGATCCTTTATTACATATTGTTTCAAAAAATAATGATTACGGGTGGCAATAAATACGGCTTTATCAATTCTACTCAATATTCATGAAAAACATATTTATATGAGGATTCAGGATGGATATTCCTGATGAGTTATATGGGTTTTTCGGATGGGGACGTCATAATCTTCTCCATCTTAAATTCTTGCATGACCAAATGAATTACAATGGTAACGGTACTTCAGAAATAATTATCCGACCAAATGGAAAGAAACATTAAAAAAATCAGAAGTAACTATAAAATCCTGATGGTAGATTATGTTAAAACAGGAAAAGTCCTGGATTTTTTCAGATTCACAGTAAACTCGGATTTTTTATTCATAAACTTTCATTTGTTGATATCCGATCGAATAAATGATAATATTTATCGCGTAATAACCTAGCTCAGCTTCTGGTATGATAATTTTTATCCAACAGGTCAAATATTTCGTTATCCTTTTCCTTTTGGTATACTGAGCATCAGGATATAAGGTGAAATTCCTTCATTCTTTATTACGACTGGTCCGAGATCATACCCATCACCTTCAATTTGACAAGGCAGGCACCTTCGCCGAATTATATCTAAAATTTTCGAGAGTCTCTAGTTTCCCCCACTCAAAAATTATGCATTTTTCTCGGTTCGATTGTGGGAATCAATCATGATCAAGTAGAGTATGCGAAAGATGAGTAACCAAACTTGTACCACAAAATCAATGTCATCAATGTGGTGATAAATGCCGACCCACCCACGACCCACCCACGCACTCACACCATCTACACCACACTTGAAAATCGATCCGAATTCCTCAGTAGACTTAGGGCCTTTTCACACGTAAATTTGGAATCATCATTGTAACGATGATTGCAATTCGTCTTTAGAATCATCGGACCTTTCACACAGAAAATTCCTACCCTAATTTGATTGAAACTTAACTGGAATCCACCTCTGGAGTAGAATTTGAATTCGAGATTGCGATTAGCATTCGTGATTTTAGTTTGGTTTCACACGCGCTAAAAATTCATCACTGGCCCTATTTTTCACTGGAATCATCATTTTACGATTTTTTTTCTTAACCGTGTGAAAGGGCGGTTATTTAGAGTAATATGCATATGGTTTGTTTGTATTCCGAGCATTTAAATTACCAAATACCTCTTATCCCAATGAATTTAGGGATCATGTGAAGGATAAAGAAGTAATTCCCTAGACAAGTCCAGCAACGATCGGTATGATAATCGTAAAAATCCCCAAATGGGACGACAATTTAATTGTAAACAGAACAATTTTGCAGAGGACGTTGCAATTTGATGATTGGTATTTGATAGTGATGACGTTTGGGGATTCATTATGATGTATCAACGAAAACAGAATGTAGACAATCGACGACAAGTTTAAAATTTCATGGCTTCATAATGGATAAATACCAACGACAATACTTGTATAAAGCGTTTTGGAAATGTTCATTATTTCATTTCGTATGTAGGTATTTTGTTGTCAAGTTTGGGTATTTGATTAATAACCAAATTGTTTCATTACAAGAAGGTATTCACTCCCCGTTTGCATAATAGTTGTTTTAAAAGAATGTTTGAAATAAATGAGGCCTTCTGCAAATTAAAAACATACATTTTTCAGTTTTATATCGACGTGTTAAAATATAATGATTTTAACTTTTATCATAATTATAATAATTAAATGTGTATATAACGGCTTGATTAAATGAATGAATATGCATAAAATAATAGTTTAAGATGTTTTTTATTCTTGATCTCAATCTTTATTATGTGCACTTTTCATCTTTGCAGCATATTACAGTGATTCGTAACTCTTCAAAATTTGTCATCACGGCAGCATTTCATAAAAGAACTTGTTAGTCGTTTTATCTAACGGATCCTAGTTTACCCATCAGTTGCCATGGCAACAGTGCTTCTCAGCCAATAAAATTGAATGATGTTGTCAGATCTCACAACTTTAGGACGAAAATGTTGGTGAATGCTCCCAAGATTCTAAGCTGGAATGCTACTGTATACATGAAAAAGTTACACACTGACTTGTCTTTTCCTGTGACGTCAGGCATCATTTGTGTTGGGATTAGCCCTTATACATTATGCATTGCTGTACAAACCTGTGTTAAAGTCACACGTTATAGCTCCATTGCTAGTTTAAGAACTCACGCAAATTAGCGATCCGGGCTGAAACCATTTGACCTAATTACCTTTTCTTTATTAACAATTACAATTACGTAATTGAGGAAATGTTCAATTACAATTACTTTTTAATTAAATTGCATTTTTTTTCAATTGAAATTAACAATCATTTTTGTCAATTCTTCTTCTTTATCTTTTCTCTTCTCACTCATTCTTCTTCTAATTCTAAGTCATTTTTTTTCATTTTTATTTCTTTTATTCATCTTTGCTTTTAAAGTATCGTCATGATCGTAGAAAAACGAACAAAGACATTTCATCTTTAACATGATAATGATGATTCTTCCCAGGTCATAATGCGATATTCTCTTGACCTAGTTGTCTTGGCCTCGAAGGCAGATTATCCATAATATCTCTAAAAATCGGATCTGTCCATGCTTGAGTAATGTCATTAGCCCCGGAGCTAATGAGAAACAGTTGTTTGAAAAGCCTAGATTTTTTTCTCTGTCTCGGCCTAACAGCATTTCTATATTAAACAATCCCTACAGAACTGGTCATGAATACGTTAATGTTGAAAAAACCTGGATAGTTGGTTGGTATTTTTATACTGCGTAGGCTTTAAATAGGCCTATTGAAAAGAACTGAAACAATGAAGACATCATTAAACAAATTGAGTGAATGGAATATTATGTTAGGAAATGTGCTAATGGATTTTTTTTTCTTAATGAAATATTATATTTGGCTCTATTTGGCCAGAAAATATTTATGTTGATTGTACTCATTTGTGTTTATAAATATCTCTTAATTGGAGTTTACTACATGGTGTTATTCAATATGATGTTATTCAATATCAGACCTATGTTGTTAGCGCTTGCCAGCCCGACAAAGCAGACGATGAAAAAACAGAAAGAGATAAAGGGTGGAGAAAGAGCCCCAGGTTAAGGTAGAAAAGGGTAGAGAGAACGTGAACAGAAGTAACATTTTTAACGGAAATTCCGGAGGGAGAGAGAGAGAGAGATGAAATGAGAGGAAAGGGCGGACGAGAAGCGAGTGATGACAAGAATAAGTTTTCATCTACAGACGATAAACGAGTGCAAGAAAGAGAGAGAGAGATGAAGGCAGATGAGAAAAGAAAGACAAATAAATAGAACAAAGGGTGAGAGAGGTATAAGACGAGAGGGAGAGTAAAGTGGGAGAATGAGTCCATATCTACGGAAGATAGGCCGATACGCCTAGTATATAGACAAAAATAAGATTGTTAGAATTTAAATGTTTGCTGATCTGACAGTATATTAAAATGTAATAGATATTAGAAAATAAAGATAACCAAGTATTCAATAAAATTCTCCCACCAAATACCTCTTTTATCAATTACTCTCTCCCTCTCTATCTCTCTGTTTATCGATATTTTTGCTATGTCTACCTCCGCTTCATTTTATATTCCTTTACGAAATCTAGAGGCTTTGATATTTCTAAGAAGAAAAACGCTTATTTCCCAAGGTGCGTTCTTAGTTATTATTAAGAATTACAGGAGTGGATTTCTTTTAAAAAGAGCTACCCCCCCCCCTATTTTTTTGTTGATAACCTTTTTTTTAATGTCAAAAAGTTTTGGTGGTCCCCTAAAATTGTCATTTTTCCTGCGTCCCCCCCCCCCCTAAATTCAGGTGGACCCTCCTCCTAAACTGTTTGTGTTTCCCCCTACGATTTTTGTTGATAACTTTTTTTATTTTGCTAGTAAAATTTTTTACCTGTGTCTATCCCAAAATTTCAGGTGGACCCCCCTAAATTTGTTAGCTTCCGCCGCCAATGGATGTAACCTATTTTATTTAAAGCCTTGTAGAGACTATAGGATGAGACTAGGGATTAATAGAAAACAGGGATGCATTTTATGAAAGGACTTACCGACAGTTATAATATAACGACGCCTCTCCGCCAATCAGAATCAAAGAAATTTATCAGATCTGACAACTTGTCGGACACAAATGCTCCCTGATAAGTTGCTCCTTGTGTTTATTTTTAAGTTCATACAAATGTCCAAATCAGATATGATTATAATATCCCTACGTCTGGATCAATCTTCATATAACAGGGCAATGTACCATAACCGGGAATCACATTTTGAAATTCAAGTATTCAAGTCACTGCTGTTAATAGACCAGAGACTACGCCATTGCTGTGTCCCTTCTTGTTTGGGAGAACAATATTTCACGTGGTAGGTGAAAGTATGTTGTTTTTTCGAAATAAAGGCTAGACAACTCGAGACAGATATCACCAGGTGCTTCTCAGAATTTAGATTTCTTTGTTATTCTGTGAAGCCCTGGAATCCGATATCCGATGAACGTCACAAATTGTCCATCATATTTGATAAATACATGGGGATACGTTATATGATAAAAGAAAGGAATTCCTTCTTGCTTCATTGTCCTTGTCTATCATCAAGAATGCTGTAGTCTTATTGCCATTCTTATTGGTCTATTCAGGTGCAAATCGAGCGCCTCTAAATATTTATTCCCCGTATGACGTGTATAATATTTTAACAAGCCTTATCATTTAGATATAATTGATTTTGGTCTCACATTCATAAACATAATTATAAGAAACCAAATCAAAAGTATAAACGTGAGAAAGTCATCCATATAGGCCTCAAGTTACACATGATATTACTTACGACTGGAATATGTTCTCTACACGGTGCTGATTAAGCTTCACATGGATATATTATTGGGCACAAAACTGTTAATAGAAAGACATTCACAATTTACGTGCAGCTTTGTAAAAAGGGCTCAGATTGATAAAGAGGTACTAAGTAATTGTAAAATATCAGTAGTTCAAGAACCAAGTTTGAGTATAGAGGTCGCTTATCCCCCCCCCCCTCTCTCTCTCTCTCTTTCTCTCTCTGTCTGTCTCTCGATCTCTCTTTGGGAGTTTAGCTTCCTTTAAAATAATCATTAAATTTCTCTAATGTCCGAAATGGCCCGCAAAACTAGGTTAATGCAAATATCATTCGCAGATTTAAATAATTATCATGGTGCAGGTAGGTCAATAGGTCCTCAGGCTAATTTCTCTTTCGTTGACAGCAAAACAGTCAAACAAACATACTTAGTTGCCATTTTCAGAACTCTGGTTTATGGCAGTGCGATTACAGTATAGTTTTCACAGTTCCTTTGGACATATTGATTTTTGAAAAATAGAAAATGCGGATTTTCAATTAAACTCGGAACTAACCTACTAAATCAACTTAGCGGTCGATTAAGTCTATGTTATTTGCCTAACTTAGACCTGTAATCTAAAATCATTACGGTCAACTCGAAAGCATTCAAATTACAGCTTTCTTTGCCTTACCATATCATTATTGCAAATCTTCATCCATTCAGAATAAAAAATAAAAATAAAGAAAATGAAAGAAAAACATAAGAGAGAAAGGCATTTATTGCATATTGACATGATGGCGCTCTTCTTCGCATTTTAGTGTACCTTATCGTAAAGGGCTATCATCAAGAGCTGCCATCTGCTATTGAAAATATCAAGGTCGGCAATAAATTTGGCTCCTTTTTTTATTTTTGCATACATTCTGAACCTGATTAATTTGAGACATCTTCCCTTTAACCTGAAATTTGTAAGCAATGTCTGCTTAAAATTTATTGACTAAATCGTTAAGTGAGGCAGAGTGCCATCGGCATAAGATATCAAACTCCTGAATGTTCACATCAATCATTTAGAGATAATGCGCGCTAATGGTGGTTTTGGCTATCAGTATCTCATTATTCATCCATCCTTCTCTTCATTCATCTTCTTCACATCAGCCCCCTTCTCCCCCCCCCCCCCCTTCTCTCTCACAGTCCCTCTCTACCCCTAACTATCTACCTACCTACATATTTATCTATCAATCAATTTATCTATCCACATGTATATATCAATTTACCCACGTATTTTTCACATTTATCTTACTAATCTCCATCCTACATTACTATATGTGTCAATCTATTTACATCGAGAGGGACATCTTTAAAAATCGTGGGAGAGGAGAAGCAAGCAAAGCCACTTAAAAGACTCGAACATCTTAACAATTAAAATCTAACTTTGTGAAAGATTTTTACAGAAGTTTTAGAAAATAACTTC
Source organism: Lytechinus variegatus (assembly GCF_018143015.1). Lineage (NCBI taxonomy): Eukaryota > Metazoa > Echinodermata > Echinoidea > Temnopleuroida > Toxopneustidae > Lytechinus > Lytechinus variegatus. The sequence continues at coordinate 41,307,297 of NC_054744.1, read as the reverse complement.
ATATTTCACATCTTCCTTTACTTTTCTTCCTTTGTCTACTTCTTTATCATCTTTTTCTTCTTCTTTCCTTGAAACACTCGGTCTCTCCATTATATAGCCTACGCCTGTAGGTCCTGATTGGCTTCCCTGTGCCTCCCCTCCCCATCCTATCCCTGGTTAGTGCAGTGTATAGACTACAGTATGTCTTCCTCATCAACTTGTTGGAGAATTGCTCGATTCATTGTTAACAGCATAGCAACCCTATCCCATGCAGACCATTTTTTTATAAATACCTTCTCGCGTAAATTTCTTTGACAGTTTTTTTGTTATGGTTATCCCTATTGATATACATGTAATACACCATCAGAGGAGTTTTAATTTATTTTCACTCAAGAAACATTTCCTTGGGGGTAGATTTGATCATATATCGCCACCAAGTTCTAAATATGCATCCCGCTTCCGGGCCCGCTTTCCGGTCTCCTTTTGTTTGTTGACAATGCATAATATACAAGTCAAGAAGAAGGAGGAGGAGGCGGAGGAGGGGAAGACAAAGAAGAGGAAGAAGGAAAAAGGGAAGAAAAAAAAACAAAAGCAGTTCAAACGTTTACTTTGTAGAGAGACGACGAGGAGAGTATGTCCAACTAAAACAAGGCCACATCATGTGCAAGTTCACGTGACACGACTATCACTCGAGGAATCGAAATGTAAATCATACGTCATCAATCATGGTCATGTCTATTAAAATGCAATGATCACTATTCTCAAGGCAATACACGCTGTTCATATTCATCAGGTCATGGATCTTTATCTTTTCCATGGGTTCTCCCTCAGCTTAGCAAGACATGGAAACACAATTTGTGAAGCTGTTTATATGTAGGTTTCTATTTCATTGACGTTATATTGCAGTAATATGTTATTATGTATTCATTATTTTCACAAACATCATCATCGTCACTATCACCGTCATCATCATACTCTTTATCACAATCACCGTCATTATCATCAACATCATCGTAAATAAAACACCAGGAAAACATTTCATGAAATTTAACGCAAGAGATTTCGCAGACTAATTTAACATGATGCAAAGATTTACAGTCACTTAACTACCATCTGTGAAAGTTACTCTCAATCTGGGCTAACAAAGTTTTTCATGAAATGCCTCCCAGGAGAGTATTGCATGTACATCAGTTTGTGCATTATGATGGGCCTGCATGTATTTTTTACATGAGGACTTTTCAGGTTTTTTAACCATAAGAATTGACCCCCCACCCATTCGGACACACATATATCACACATTGATGAACTTTAAGATAAACTTTATCATGATAGACTTGAATTCTTAATACCGATTTAGGTTTTACATTGATTAAGGTCAGGACACAGAGGAGGAAAGGGGGAGGCAAAGAACGAGAAAGACCCCTCGCAAGACGGATATTACCCTTGTCTATTTCTCAGACATTTAGTTTGGGAAATTTATGTTGTGTCATCCCAAGATTTCTTTCCCTTTCTCTTTCATCATAATCTCCACTTTACTTTCATATAACGTGAGAAAAGCCTAAAAAATAACACAAATTTAGAACTTCTTAAGAAATTTGTTTAATAATAAACAAATTATTTTTTACAATATTCACTCAATGTTATACAAAAGAGGACATTTTTCAACTGGATACATGCAATGCTTTCAATAATTAAGTAACCTACAGGAAAAACATAATTTTGGCTCATTTTTTTGTAGGGATTAAAAATAGATTCAGATCAATTTAAACTTTGGAAAGCCAGCAACTTTATAATTTGCTATAAAAATGCTTGATCATCAATTAATGCTTTGTGCAATCACAATATTATATATCAGAAGGTACAGCTCTAGATAAAGTTTCATATTGGTCATTCCAAAAAAGAAATGTCACAATGACCAAAAAAAAATATTTAAACCTATACATGTAGATTCACACCCATGCACAATATCAATGATTTTTTTATCAAGTAATAACATACTGTAAAATTATTTTAAAAATCAAGTGTGCTATGGAGGTAAAGTTCAACATCCACAACATTTGTGCTGGCAATCTGCAATCATATTAAAGTCAAAGCATCATTGACAATTGAGTAATTTATCTGCTATTGTCTATGTCATAAAAGTAATGCAATGGCGCCAGTCTATGAGCAGAAAGCTTATTGGGAAAAAGATATGTGACTTTTTGTAGAATGACCTGTAAATAGTCATGAAAGCTATTTTTTCATTCTGAGATCAAGCAATGACAACATAAGAATAAGTTATTCAAACTTACTGTGAGAATTGTTGCACATTGGGATGGGTTACATGATTGCTCATAACAATTTTTATATTACTGATTCTTAAATATCAATTGCAGGCCTGTCAATTGTTATACTTTATTAGCAGGAAATATTTCACAAAGTGTTGAGTGTGACTGAATGTCTTAAACAAAGTCCCAGTTGCATTTGATATACAAGAGATAGATAACCTCAATAGATAAGTCCAGACAGAGGACTAGTCCTGGGGGGGGGGCCACTCAGTATATAATGCATAGTGGGTTCGTGCTGCGGAGGGGACCCCCATTTTTACACCCAAATTTCCGTTCCAAGGCATAGAATTTTTCTCTTATTGAGAACAAAAACAAAGAAAGCTGCTCTAAGGCATAGCATTTTGTTCTTATCGAGAAAAAAGAAGAAAATAATCCGCTCCAAAGCTTCACATATTTTTCGTTGCGCAATTCCGTCGCACTGATCTGCTGCAATTTTGGTGAAAAGCGGCTGCCGAGCACTGTCCGACCATCGTCTCACCCGGCGGAAACTGCGCTAGCTGCATCATGCACGCATGCCCGTTCCATAGGCACGTGCTCACATGCTGGCGATCCGTTCCAAGGACCCGTTTTCACAAAATTGTAGTTCCGAAGCCCGTTCCAAGGACCCTCCTATTTACAATAAGCCCGCTCCAAGGCCCCCGTTTTTTGTCTTGCCCGCGGCACACCCCTACCACTTTTTTGGTCGAGTGCCCCTCCCCGGGGGAACTAGTGCATCAATGAGATTGCATTTTAAGAACAAGGTGCCTACTTGAGCTTAAGCAAAACTTTATTCCATACTTAAACACTTTGTGCATCAACCCAAACAACCCCTACAGTGTATACATGTACATGTTGGTGTTTTAAGTCCTTCGGATATTTTTAGCAGATTATAAGCTGCAATTTTAGAATGGGATCATATCCTGATCACATCATGAAGTTAATATCCCTACAAAAAATGTTAGGCCTAACGTTAGAACTTTCACAATATAGCAACAACAAAATAAGTGTTGATAAGACAATGTCGCTGCCTCATATGGTCATAAACAAGAGAAGGAAAGAAGCCCTGTGGTTTCATTTGGAAAATTGCTCTCATAATCATGTTAAACATATATGGCTGAAAATACCATTTTCTTCTTAGAGAAATTGACTTACATGTATACGAAAGAGAGGACATAATTTCTGTCATTGCAATTTGGCAATGACAAATCAAATTACATGTTGCATAAACACATATTATTCAATGCACTCCATATCAGCCAATGACATTCATTGTTTAAGTTTGACATTGATCACAATTACTTGTATCACAGGGTCCAGGAACAAGATGATGTGTGAAGTAAGAAAACAAAGCTGAAGCATTTAATATTTTAGACATTGAAGTGCTTCAGTTTCTTTAATATAGGTATGAGCATGATTATGGTGCATGCCATGAGACAAAACCAAAATTTTGAGAAACAAATGCTGTCCTTTTGTATATGAATATCAAGATCCTTCACATCTAAAGCTATCTCAAATCATCTACAGTTTCATGATACTAATCCAATCATATCAACCTGAGTTAAAGCTTGAATTAGCTAAGAAAGCCACCATCATCTTTAAGACATCCTCATTAAAATCCACCACCTGACCCTCTTCAACAGCTGAGAACAGAGGAACATCACGGACCTGCCAGCAGACGTTACAAAGGTCATTGTCCTCCCCTGTTAGGTCATCCAGTCTGAGAGAGTTAAGCTGATAGCAGTAGAAGGAGAAGTACTTGCCATCAGTGACAATGGTCTGGCAGGTCATCGGCTGCGGGATGTCACTGTAACAACAGTGCTCTACAAGAGAGAAAAATATAAAGGATAATAATATTCAAGGACAATTTTACTCAGTCGAACTAAAGATGGGACAATGAGAAGCATACCAGTATATCATGAAAGAGGCAGCTAACAATAATCAAAGTGATGAGTACACCAAAATAAGTCAATGGAATCAAAAGGCAAAAACAAAGAAATAGTATGACTTGGGTAATTTGTCAGTCTTATACAACTTCTTTTCAAGAGAGCAAGTGGCGAGTGAGCAAGAAATTCAACTAACGTATGGATTTTCTCTATCCCTTTGATAAAAAGGGTATAAGCACCTTGTATCCTCCATCTTATTCTCATTTAATTTTATTTCATAGTAAATTTTCTGGTCAGTCAATAGAAAAAAAAAATTCTGGTCAGGTGCAGGAAATAAACATTCATATATGATTGATTCACGCCTGCCAAACCTAATTAAACACACAAAAACACCTCCTACATGTTGGAAATATAAGACAAGTTCACTCATGACAGTGCATCCCTGGGCTAAATGTATGCAAAGCCATAGAAAAAGGACTCTAATCCCTCCCGAGCAAAAATTTAATTTTCTGAATGGGGGCCTTTTGGGCCATGTCAGATTAAATTTTTTATTGGAGTCAGAGGCAATCTAATGATAGCAAATATTATGATAATAATAATTGGCATTTATATAACGCTTTATCAATCTACGATTGTTCAAATTGTTTACAATTATTATTACCCGGTCACTGGATTCATAGAATTTTAAGCAGCCTGTCAGGCGCAAACTTGCTAGACCAGCCACAATGACGGTTGTTTTCTACCAGTACCCAACTAGCACCTGGGTGAGAGTGGAAAAGTGTGGATTGACGCCTTGCCACAGGATGCTAGACCATGGTGGGATTCAAACACATGACCCTCTGATTACAAGGCGAGAGTCAGAACCGCTACACCACGGCGCTTCATTAAGGGGCGAGTATCACTTTGCCCTCATGCATTTTTGGGTCTCCCCTTCCCCCACCCCCACCAATCCATCATAGTTACATTACATGCTTGAAATATATCGCAGGTATCTTACGTTGATAGAGAGCAAGAGCATTGAGCCATGCAAAGGAAGTGCTGATTCCTTGACCTTCCAGGACATCTTGTAGGATATGGTTTGATTCTATTTTACTCCTCCGGTCATCAGTAAGATATAGCTGGGTGTGAGCATTCAGGTGACCACCACCATGCTTGAAGCCTGTGAAGGGGAAGAGAAGAAAACAATTGACCACATAACAGCCATGCAACAAGACTGTTGTAGTTATACCTTAGCATTTGATCTGATTTGAGAATATCACAGTTCGAGAATCGCCATTTGTCCTGCTCTGAAACAGAGGAAAAACTGCAAAGATATGCATCTACTGTATACAATCAGCAAAAGATAAGATTTTAAATTCTAAGACATATTGCCAAAATCCACTGGCCCTATTCTGAAGTCAATTTAATCTTAAGCTGTGGTATGACTTTGTGCTGATATTATGGGAAGCTGGAAATTTTATGTCTGTTGCCATTGTTTTTGTTATTACCTTATTATTACCTTATTACCGGATCTACTGGAAAAATGCAATTAATTATGCAGTCGTGTTTCCAGGGGAGCGTTTCATGAAGGCACTTTGTCCAACAAGTCCTGTTTTATCCGACAATTACCATAGTAACAGTACCTCTCAGCCAATCAGAATGAAGGAAAGATGTCAGATCTGACAACTTGTCGGACAAAAATGTTGATGAAACACTCCCCAGGTCTATCACTGTTGCTATCTCAATCTAACTATTAAAATAATGTGTGCCTGTGTGCTGTGCCAGAGTTACTATTCCCACGGATGAGCATATTGCACTGCAGACCAAAACTTGTCTAACTGTGACTTGAATCTGTTCAACGTTGATGCAGTAACTATCTCTGCCGGCAAGGAGTTCCAGTCATTTACAACTCTGGCACTGAAAGTATTTTTTCTAACATCCAGTCTGTTTCTCCTCACATACAATTTGCATAGATGTCCACGTGTCGTCTGAGTTGATGCAGATGTGAAGAACATGTCCTTGTTCAAATCATCAATGCCATTGATGATCTTGTACGTCTGTATCATATCCCCTCTTCGCATTCTGTACTGAATGGAAGGTAACTTCAAGGAACGAAGCCTTCTACTGTATTCTTGATCTTTCAATGATGGCACCAACTTGGTCGCACGTCGCTGAACTTTTTCAATGGCTTTAAGGTCACAGACATACCTTGGGTGCCAAATAGCATTTCCATACTCAAGAATAGGTCTCACCAATGCTTTACACAATTTAACAATGGTATCTTTATCTCTATAAATGAAAGTACGCCTGATCAGAGCAAGTACATTATGTTCACTGTCCTTTTTCATCATGCTATTGCTATCAAACTAATAGTGAAAGAAACTAACTCCGTAATTTCCCACACAGTTATGAAGGTGTGAGAAAAAATGAGCTGATAAATTCAACCTGTACTGTCAGAGATTTGTGTCACATTTGGCTAGCCATGTAGTAAACAACAACTTTAGACCAGAGTCCAAATTAAACCTGAGTTAATATTAATCGCAAACCATTGTGTATTAAATCATTGCAAACTTGTTAGTGTACCTTGATACAAATTGATTTTGGCTTCTCAAACATTTTCATATTGTAGCCTCAGTTGGAAGAAGTTTAAAGTAGCAATATAAATGAGGCATTCAGTGGTCTTAAAGATATAACTGTGCAGTGGGCTAAAATTTCACAGATTAAACATGTTTATTATGAAGGAATCATTTCTATAGAAAATACATGTACCAAGACCTTTGCAATAATTTAATACACAATGGTTTGCGATTAATATTATGAACTCAGGTTTATCTATGTGTCTGTTATAGCTGCATCATGATTACCTGGGAAGCAGACTGCATTTCCACACTTTTTGAAAATACTGATGGTGTTTGGATGATAAGGCCAGTCTGGTACAGACCCCTGGCACACATCGGCATCTTTCTCAATAAACTGATGGGGAAAAAGAAAACACACAATCAATAAATCACATGATGATCATGATCAGAGTGTCACACAACAAAGTTTCAATACAGTTTTGTTGATCAAGTACTCAAGGGGATCTATATGTATAATCCAAAAGACAGTCTGCAGTTGATTCTATTGGAGCAAACAAACCTGGAAATTCAGGGATGAGGCCGATGTCTATAATATGACTATGAGTAAGATTTCCTTTTGCGACAGACACCCTAACTCTTAGTCCCTAAACCCAAGTTACCCTAACCCTAATATACTTCTTTTCTTTTTTTTTCTTTTTTTAACTTTTTTTAGGTGGCTGTTGCAAAAGAAACTCTCCCCCATTGGTCGAACTACGCCCTTGGGATGCACGATATTGTACCACATATTTGTCAAAAAGATTAGGCTACACATTGAAAATCATGTGCAAGGGGGCATATACTCACAACTTTAAATAAAACTGAACATTAAAAAAAGAAAATTAAAAAGGAATTAGATGACAATTGATACCATTTAATTACTGTATCATTTACAAAAATTACCTTAATAACACTGCCTACAGTGGAAGAAAAGATATCAATTGGGCCTACATACTCTAGAAACTTTATTACAGAAATATGACAAATGAGAGACAATCATTTAAATAAATTAATTTTCTTAAAATATATGTCCAAGCTTGAAAAATATGACTATATAGTATTATTTGGGCGATGGTTCACCTCTCTGAGTGGCTGCATTGTTCGAACAGTTAGTAGAGGCTTGCCAAGAAATTGATAAAATCTGTGTGATCCTCGTTGCCAAAAGGACTGCATTTCCACATCGAAATCTACATCTGCCTCCATTAGATGTTGATTAGATGAAGCCAGGTAAGGAATAATACAATTCATAAGGTTCTTGCATACTTGTGTTCCCACATCTCTGTCCCTTAATACAATATTCTGTTTGTGCCTGTATGTCAAGTTGTGATCATTCACAAGAACGTTCTTTGCAATGTCCATCACACTTTTTGTTAGATTTTGCACCTCTTCGCTTTGAATCCATGATTCAATTGTATTTGGGAATCCATCTACAATTTCGGTCTTTGTAATGTGTTTATAAAAATTGACGAATCCCGGGTGATAAGCGTAAGGATGAATATTGTAATTCCACGTGTACTTCTTCGTCAGAGCGTAGATCATCTCCGCCGGAGTTTCGGCGGCGAGAACGGGCTCCGATGCGATGCGAATCAACTCTCGTTTACTGTCTTTGGGAGGTGCTATTGGTGGATATTGTGGTTCAACTGACTTAGCTACGGCATTTTCTGAAGAATAATAGTTGATTTTTGTCACTAATTGTGGGAAAATCCGTTGAAATCTTGATAAATTGGAAGCACACTTTAAAGCGGAGAGTCGCAAGGGCGCTGCCATCTTGAAAATGTTGCCAAATTTTGCACTCAATTTCATTTTGTCAAGAAGAAAAAATGTTTAATTCCATTTAATATGAACAAAAATTGTATTAAAAACTCACATTTCAATATTTATAATATTTTTCATAAGAAAAATATATATTAAATATATAAAAAGGGAAAATATTATCATTTTTAACTTTATCAATGGGAAAGTTGCAGCTGGTACCAGACGACGTCTGTGACGTGACCGTGAAAGGGGAGTGTCGCGGAGCTGAGTGGAACATCTACATCGCAAAGTCGAATTGAGCTTGAAGTGATTGAGATCGAGAACTAGGGTACCGTACCGGTCAAGGAAATACTCTTGTCTTGAGATTTGTTTAGTCGGCCAGTCTAGTACAGACTAAAGGTCTGATCTACTCGGAGTACTAGAAGACTACAATTATTCCTTTGAAAATGGAGGAGATTAATCATGGAGACAAGCCACCTATTCTTGCTGAAATCCCTCTGTCTCAAAGGAAAAGGTCAGCTCAGATTAAGTGTGAATTAGACAGCTGGCAGCCGTTTGTTACAAGGAGTTTTGTATTATATTTTTAAATTTCTCCTACACAGACAGCTCGCGCTACCGTGCAGCCACCATTAGGGGACATACAATGCAAAATCACCCAGTCAGTCGGGGCTCTTCAATTTGTGTCTTTAATGAATCAAACTTTTGAAAATTAATGCGACCGAAATGCAAATTAATATTCCCTCTTCTTGGCATTAATTGCCAAAAAACAGCAAAAAATCAAGTTAAAAGGAACCAAAACAGTGACTTACCTCGGCTGTCGCGCACCTTCACTTCCCTGTTTCATCCAAAATTATTACATAAGCATTGCCATTGAGTCCCCTTTACAGATCGCGCTAGAACTTCGGTCTCTGTATTTGGTGAGTGAAGCCAACGGAGTTCAGCTGAACAACCAAAATAACAGAGACCGAAGCTTTTGGTCTATTAAAGTGTCTCAACCACAATTGTGGTGAGACAAAAACGAGCCCATCTACAGCCAGGCAGAGCTCTGCAGGCCGCTTTTCGGCAAGACTTCCATATGTCCCCTCCACTAAAATTGAAAAAAAATATGGAGAAGGTTTATCAAGAATTATCTAACATATATCTAAGAGATTTAAGAAGGAAAAGTCGGATACATACCAAAGTATGGCTTTATTCCGTCAAAAATTCGAGTGTGTGTAATTCCCAATGGCATCGGTTTATTTAGTCAGAAAAATAAATACCTAATACTCTTGGAGAGTAGACTAGTCGTAATATCGGTTGATAATTGTTATGAAACCCATGCCTTTCAACAATTCCTGCTAGCTCAGTGAGTAAGGCGACAGACTGGAGATGCTTCGTTCTGCAGCGAGAGGTTCGAATCCAAGTTCCCACCGGAAGTAAGAAGAAAAAAAGAGAAAGACAGAAGGGGGTTTTGGGGAAGTATTTTTTAAAATTAGTGGAGGGGACATATGGAAGTCTTTCCCGCTTTTCACTGAAATTGCTATTGCTTTGCTGTTTGATTTTGAGAAAGGTGTGGGAATGGGAGATGGGCCAGTACTAAACCCAATATAACTTGTAAGTAAAGGTAATGCAGATGTCCATGATATAATTAAAATATAGCTGCTCTTGTTTAGGGGGTCAATTCAGGGAATATTTGTCAAGGCCAATAGATTTCCAATACATGTTAAGGGTAGTATTTCACACACCAATATGCCTACTTGTTAAAGGGGCACATTTTCAGAATATGGAAAATACTTGTTAAGGTGCTTTTCGAAATCTCATGGTCGCGCCTGGTATCCACTTGTCAATGGAAGTGCCCACCCCCCAGGTGATGATGAATGCCATTATATTATCACATATTCATTAATGGGCAAGTCCTAGAAAGGTCACCCTAGAAGACAAACTTTCATCTTTATTTTCAGAAGTTATCATTGATAGGGTAAGAAAGCCCAAAAGTTGATATTTAAGATTTCATTTTTAAAAAATTAATTATATGCAAATTTATAAGCTAATTTTGGGCAACCTAGTTTGCATAATTGGTAAAAAGGGTTTTACATATGGGAGAATGATAAAACTCAAAGAAAATCAAAACAAAACTTGTGAGATTTAGCATAGGTGGGACATGGACCCCCAACATTACTTTTGATGGAAAGAAGTGGTTTCATCTAATCAAAGAACAAGTCCACCCCAACAAAAATTTATTTGAATAAGAGAAAAATCCTACAAGCATAACTGAAAATTTCATCAAAATCGGATGAAAAATAAAATGGTTATGACATCTGAAATTTCGCTTGATTTCACAAAACAGTTATATACACATCCTGGTCAGTATGTAAATGGGGAAAATGATGACATCACTCACTTTTTCTTTTGTATTTCATGATATGACATGAAATATTCTGATTTGTCTTTATTGACAAGTCAACAATGATCAATTCCTCCCTGAACATGTAGAATTATCATTGTTCAATACTAAATGGTTCAGTCAAGTTGGTTCTTATTGTCATATACATGTATGTATAAAATGAAATATTGTATAATTCAAATAATAAAAAAAAGAAATAGTGAGTGATCGAAGGACATCCTCGACTGTCTCATTTCCATGACAGTGAACTGAACATATCACTGTTTTGTGAAAAATAAGGGAAACTTTAAAATCTTATTTTATATCCGATTTTGATGAAATTTTCAGTGTTATGCTGGTGTGATTTTTCTCTATTTACTTGAATCAACACTTTTCTTGGGTGGACTTGACCTATAAATATGCAAATAAGTTCTTGTCCAAGGATGAAATGTCCCATAGTAAAGTTTTTATGATGTTTTTTAAAGCTATTTCTCAGAATACAATACTTGTATTGTTGCATCTTCCACTGTAGGCAGTGTTATTAAGGTAATTTTGGTAAATGATACATTTTATTGAATATGGAACTGTTATACCACATAAAGTTTCAAAAATATAGTTTAGTTTTTAATAAAAGTTGATTAAAAAATTGTTAGGTATGGGAAATTTGCGCACAATGTCAATGGGGAGATTTGTGAGCAAAGTGAATGGAGAAAAACAAATTTTGAGAGTGCACTTAAAAGTGATTTATTTACCTTTTCTTTAGTTGCTGAAGACTGTTTTTTATGAATACTGATAAATTAAAACATTTGAAGCAAAAAATTGTGAAAATGGAAAGAAAAGAAAAATAAAAAGCAATAGAAATACATAAAAAATTCATGAAACCATGAAAAACAAAACAAGAATTGTTGAAATGACTAATTTCCTTTTCAGTCATATAAAATATATCTCAATAGAACAGTTTAAAAAAAAAAAACGCTTTGTTATTTCTATCTGCCAATTCATATTTTTTTAATGAATTACGGTAGATTCTTGATGTAGATTTTTTTTGATGGGTTTGGATTTGTTATTACATTTTTAAAGAAATTAATGGGTGAAGGGATGTCATTATCAAACTCTCTGCGTGTTTTTTTTCTCATCAATGCACACCTGTCATTTTGTTTTCATATTTTTCCTGTTCCAGTGCTTTTTCTCAAATGTGTTTAAAGTTCTGCACACATGGCATATGATATAGTTTATCAATTTTAATGACCAATAGGCCTATATAATACAATACCGTGGTTCTTGTTCATTGTAGGAGCAAGACACCAACTATTCTCTTTTTTCAAAGACATGGGGGTCAGGTCAAAATTTACACCCTGTTTCTTTTTAGCTATTAGGCCTATATGGCCTAAAGAAATGGTTTCATAAAAATGTAAACATGAGCACAGTAATATTCAAATTGAATTACATCATATGTGTATTATGCATGATTACAAAGTTAGATATTTATGTATCATTGTAAAGCACATTTAAAATTTTGATGTAATGTGCTATACATGTTGTGCACTTGTATTGTAATTTTTTTTAAAGAAAACAACATACAAGTTTGCTTCATAATACATACCATTTTTTTCAAACAATCAGGGACAAAAAAGTTATATCCTCTTGAGTTTAAAACCTGAAGTTCTGAAGAAAAAAAAATGAATCTCACAGTGGAGGGGAATATTTGTGAACACAGTTGAATGCACAAAGAGCCTTGTATCATTTTTAATTTTTTTATACTGGTCGAATTAGATTTTCTTTATATTTAAAGGTAGGCTTACAGTTTTATTGTGTACACACATATTTTTGTTATCCATTATTGTTAATTGCTTTTATTTTCAGAACGGATGATTTATTTGCAAGTTTTGAGAACAAGTACAAGAAGAAACCGTTATTTCTAGCAAGAGCTTCTGGGAGAGTAAACTTGATTGGTAAGATCAGACTTTCCTTTCCTTTTCTCTCTCTCTCTCTCCCTCTCTCTCTCTCTCCTGTCACCTTTTTATTTATTCCATGATGGAACCAGCAGGAAATGATGGTGCTTTCTGTAGATTCATCATTTCATTTTGTACAAATTTGCTTGATCCATCATTTCTGAGAGGGATCCATTTTGAGTGAATGGTTTAGATGAAAAATAGTGAATTTATTTGATTGATGGACAAATAACTTAAAGTCATCCACTCACTATTTTGTTTGTATTTTATCATATGAAATATGAATTTATTCTAATTTTTTCCTCATTGTCAAGTGAACAACAATTCCTTTCTGAACATGTGGAATTCGCATTGTTTAATACTAAATGCTTCAGTCAAGTTTGTTGTTATTGTCAAATCTGTAAAAATGAAATATTGTATATAATTCAGACAAAAAACAAAAGAAATAGTGAGTGAGGGATATCATCGACTGTCTCATATGCATATAACTGTTTTGTGAAAAATAAACAAAACTTTAAAATGTCAGGACTTTCTTAGCTTTATCAGAATTTTTCAGCATTATACTGTTTGATATTTCTCTATTCATTCAAACCAACATTTTTCTAAGTAACTTGACCTTTAATGAATAGAATAACTTTGGTGCAAAGGAAATTGATAAATTTGAAGAGTTGCAAATGAATTGATATGTACTTGTTTACATATTTTTGTCATATAGGGGAACATATTGACTATTGTGGTTATTCTGTGCTACCAATGGCGATAGAACAGGACATCCTCATGGCTGTAGCAACAAATACTAATACAGAGCTTCATTTGAGCAATGCAAATTCGAAGTTCAGGTAAGAATTACCCCTATGGAAATAAATATGTCCTTGTCTGCCTGTCACACCAAAGATTATTTGTGATTCGTCATTATGATGACAGTGTATGTGCTATATACAGAAACATGAAAGTTTATCGGGGGAGTGCTTGCACATGCAACTAGACAGTTCCTAGGAAAGTTGCAATGATGATCATATCAATTTTGAAACTGCTTTTGACAAAATTATGCTGGAATAATTCTTCAGGGATTTTTTTTTTATATGGGCATTTGAAATTGACAACATAGAAAAAGAAAAAAAAAACACTTGTGTCATTGTAATTTGTTTGGAATAATTTACTTGGACATTGCAATATTGTACAGGAACTAAAAAAAGAGCATGTTTATTGACATTAGAGTAATCAAGTATTACTGAACACCCTGCCTGAGTTTTAAGACACATGACCAAGGTCAAAGGTCATTTGGGATCAATTTAGGGTCATGTTGGGGATATTTGTTGATTTCCATCATAACTTTGAAAGTTTATAGATCTACTTAATGAATCTTGGATATGAAAGAAATCAAGTAGCAGCAAACACCCTATCCAAGTTTCAGTTCACATGACCAAGGCCAAAGGTCATTTAGGATCATAAAACTTTAGCCAGGTTTGTTGGAGGTATTTGCTGAATTACCATCATAAATGTAACTTTATTATAGATCTAGTTCATGAAAATGTGAGATTAGAGTAATCTAGTATCATTGAACATCCTGCTCGAGATTCAGGTCACATGACTGATGTCAAAGGTCATCCAGGGTCATTGAACTTGGTATTTTATTATCATATGAATTTTTTTTTTTTTAAATATAGTTGTTTTTCAAAGTCAGCACTGCTGCTATATTGAATCGCGTGATGCAGGCGAGACTGCCGGGGATGGTCCACTTGTTTCTAACTCCTTCCCCCCCCCTTTTTTTGCTTTCTCCTTTTTAATCTTTTTATTTCATCCTGTTTAGTTTCTTTTTCTTTTTTTTCTGTATTTTTTTCTTTCTTTCTTTTGCTCTTTCTTTATTTTATTCTTTTAATTTTTGTTTTTTTCCTTTCATTTTTTTTTTCATTTCTGCTTTCATGCAGAGCCTTTTCTGTCTTCTTACTTACGTACTTTCTTTTCTTTCTTTATTTTGTGCACGTGTCTAGTCAAGAAATAAAAGCAGTCATTGTGTTTAAATTTATAAAATGCCTATTTCGCGCAATATGTCCGAAACTAATGTATGCACAGTGCGCATGATAATCTCTTTGACATAAGGAACACTTCTATTGGTTAAACTGTAAATATGAAGTGCATTTTGATCGGTAATATCTAAAAAGGGGCATGTTGAAGATAAAGGGGCAGTCTTTACAGAGATAAGAACACATTAAGAAGATTTGAGAATACTGATTTGTAATGATTTTATTAATGTCTTTGTATCTCTATGAGATAAGAACAGAGATAAGAATGTTTTCAGAATACCACCCCTGTTTACTAGAGTGATTCACATTCACCTGGTATAGTAATAACTAAACAATAATACTTGGAATCCATTTTGCAAATATTGTTTCTATGTCTGGCAAACCTTTGGCAATCAAGGTATACATAAAATTTACTGATGTAATGCTGGATGATAGTAATAATCAGCTACATGTAGTTACCTTCCAACTCTTTTGCCTTCTCAGTGACTTTGTTACCGACATGACATCATTCACCATCGACCAATCACGGCCAGAGTGGCACAACTACATCCTATGTGGAATCAAAGGAATCCTTGAGAGAGCTGGGATGGTCAACACCCCTAAGGGTATGAGCATCATGGTGAATGGGAATGTACCCAAGAGTGCTGGCCTGTCTAGTTCCAGTGCATTGGTGTGCTGTGCAGGGCTCGCTACCATGCATGCACATAGCTTAGCCTTCACAAAGGTGAGAAGACTATCATCAGGCTTGAAAAATATTGCATATTTGGTTCTTCAATTATAAAGTTTCAACTCAGGATAAATATTCATAGGTATTTTTTGTCTGGAAAAGATTGTTTCCTTTGAGTGTTTGTATTTTTCACCAGGAAGGACAAAATTCGAACTACAAGTATTGGGTTAAGTTCATATTTTTTAATGTTTTTCTGCAAATGAATCAACGATGTTTGGGACTGTTACTTTCGGTTAACTAACTCAAAATAGTGGAGGGATTTCTGTAGTTTGAACTGTATCAAAACTTTGTATTTCTTGGCATTATCATGACATATGATCATCATGAAACTGTTATTACTATGAGAGACGTTTCAATAGTACACAGCCTGTATTCATTGTAGTTTTCGTGTCATGATTTTGATATTGTGCTCCTATAGCGTATGATAGTGATTGACCCCGAGTCATAACTTTTTTTGTCTGCCAGTATTTATTTTTCTTTACAACAGACTGCTATACTAGTGAAATAAATAAATACCTAAGACATCCAGTTTCACTGAAGACTGGGAAATCTTCTGTATCTGTACTGAAACTTTCAGATGATATTACATTTCAAATCTCTAGGTACAATAAATAAGGAAGTAATAGTACTGAGCAGGATTTCTCAGTTTTCTCGCTTAAATTTACCTTATGAAATTGTTGCATTTTTTATGGGAGCAGCCGTATTTGTTCGGTTTCTTTTTAACTCATGATTACTCTGCTGAAGTTTTCATGGCATCTTGAGGCTAGGAGCGAAAATTTGTTGTAAACAAGTTGTACCTTGAAAGCAAATGATACATCAATTTAATATTTCTTTCCATTCCATACCATTGCAGACAGAACTTGCAGACATTTGTATGAGATGTGAGCGTTATATTGGAACTCAGGGTGGAGGCATGGACCAATCCATCTGCTTCCTTGCCAAAGCTGGAACGGTATGGTGCTAATTTTTAAGTTTTAGTTATCTCATTAAATGGTCATCATCACAAAAATATGCAGAAACAGGACTCAGCATGCACTGCAACCCTGGGAGCTTTGCAATAATAATAATAGTAGGCATTTGTATAGCGCTATCTATCTAAAAATAATCTATTCCGAGGCGCATTGTTATTATTATCATTACTACCCCAGCTTTAGCTTGAGCTGCCTTTCAGCGCTTGTGCATTCAAGGATTTAATCCTGTCGGGTACCCATTCACCTCACCTGGGTCGAGTGCAGCACAGTGTGGATAAATTTCTTACTGAAGGAAAACACGCCATGGCTAGGATTCGAACCCACGACCCTCTGTTTGAAAGGCAAGAGTAACAACCACTAGACCATGACGCGCCCAATTAGTAAATCTGTTTATAAGTTACACATGACCTTACAAACTACTGGAACATGTTTTTGTGCCAAATAATGTACTCAAAATTTCCACAGGTGATTCAAAAAAGTGGTAATGAATTTCCATAGTCTTGGTCAGATTTGAAAATATTAATCTTTGCATATTAAACTTTGAAAATATTACACTTTGCATGAACCTTGTTCCTGGAGCAAAGTTTAAATGATGCCTTGATGTCAATAGCTAGTAAGCAGCTACTGTTCAAAAAAAAAAAACAAGAAGTTTAACCAATAAAGATCATCTTTAAACTTTTGCTGATTTGAAAATCTGCATAAAATAAAGAAAAATGATTCAGGCATTTGTAAAGTTGTGCCCAGCTATAATTTTTGAACAGCTTTATGAAAACAGCCACCTATTTCACCTGTTAACTGCTCTTTTTTTTAATTAATTTTACGCTTTTTACAGGGACCACTTTATTCCTGGAGCAAAGCTGCAACAAACCCTTGATGTCACAAGTTAAATAAAGCAGCTATTGATAAAAAATATTTAGTTTGATTGGTTGAAAAAACTTTATTGTAGAGTATGCAGTTGAAAAGAAATTCAAATAAAAGTCCATGCCATATCGTTCAGTGAGAGTCAAGCTGAACTTTTTTTTTATTCTACTGCTACCATTTAGCATGCACATGTACATAAAAACAAATGGCACGGCTGTTTTGGAAAATGCTGAATATGCATTCCTGTGCAGAGAAAAAATGGCACCAGGGGCTGGAATAATCATCAATCAAGTACCTTAATAGAGGATGGTGTGAATTTAATTCATGTATGGCCCTCAACTGCAGTTATCTCAAGACATAATTTTTTGCTTATACAATGAACTACCTGTGGAATATCACTGCAACTCTTTGATAGTCCTGTTGATCTCCCAATGTTTTCTCTTTAGCTGAAATCTGATGATTAGAATGGAAAAAGCTGTGAGCTGTTATATTGAAAAATTTAATAGAACATCCAAAACTAAAAACAATATTTCAGAAGATGAATCAAAATGTAAATTACAGTATTTACAATAGGATCTATCTCACATATGAGGTCATCAGCAGTTTACTGCATGTACTGTAGTACTAGAAAAATCTACTATTAAAGATGGGCAAGTCAGCATGGAAATGTCCCAACAGTCAGCCCCCACCCCAGGCTTGATGAGATCATGTTTGATAGCCCTTTTGCTATGCTAATCCATCAATTTACATATCTTCTCCCATGTGATTGACATCCTACACCAATTGGCTTTGCTTGTATACCCTTACTCCAGGCAAAGCACATCGAGTTTAACCCCATCAGAGCCCATGATGTCAGTCTCCCAGAAGGTGTGGTGTTTGTGGTAGCCAATAGCTGCGTTGAGTTGCAGAAGGCTTCAACATCCCATTTTAATATCCGGGTAGTGGAATGCAGGCTGGCTTCACAGGTTTGTATCCTTGTGTAAAGGTCATGTAGATGATGTAGGGATATAGTTGTATTGAACTCCTTATTCTTTACCAGTATCGAGAGAAACTATTTCCCCTCTTTTGATAGGATAAGTACTTAATGGATATTTGTTGATTTCTTGATATGGGTTACGAGTAGGGTATTAAGGTTAAGCCCTTATCAGACATGGGGCCCGTTGCAGCAAGAGTTATGATCCAAGGCATCTGGAAAAAAAAAAATCAATACAACATGATGTGGAGCAAATGAAACATGCATATTGTTAGGGACTTGTGCTTCATTTTTTTTTTAAGTTTAAAGGAGAATGAAACCATTGGAACAAGAAAGCTTGTGTGAAAACAGAAAAATCAAAGAAACAGATCAACGAAAGTTTGAGAAAAATCGGACAAATAATGAGAAAGTTATGAGCATTTGAATATTGCAATCACTAGTGCTATGGAGATAGCAAATTGGCAATGCGACAAAGATGTGTGATGTCACTTGTGAACAACTCTCCCCATTACTTTAGTATATATTTCACTAGAATTGCCTCTTTTATCACATCTATCTATAAATCATGTGTTCTGTCTACATGAGGGCATGTAATACATATTTTTTAAGAATACATCATGGATAAAGAGTTTGTATCATCATAAGAAAAAGCAAAAAGAGACATTTTGAGGGTATTTTATAGTCCACCAAAGGGAAAGTTGTTCATCAGTGACATCACACATCCTTGTCGCATTGCCAATGTGAAGATCTCCATAGCATTAGTGATTGCAATATTCAAATGCTCATAACTTTCTCACTATTTGTCCGATTTTTCTAAAACTTTCTTTATTCTTATTCTTTGATTTTTCTGTTTCTACACAAGCCTATTTGTTCCAAAGGTTTCATTCCCCTTTAATGTCTAATGCAACTCTTTCTGCAATAGGCAACTGGTGTGACAAGCCCAGCAACAAACTTTGTATTGTTCAGACATTGTTTGGAAAATCACTCCAACTGTGTGCATTACTCATGTAAAGTCTCAAAAAACTGTCCAGAGTTATTCATGACATGCTATGATTCCTTTGTGATGTCACAATAATGCCATGACTGTGCACATCTTTGTACAAAAGTTCCTGTGAACTAACATGGAAAAGCATATTTTTGGCAAGTCAAGCAAAAAACAAAAGGTCTCCTGCTTGTTCACTATTCCTTATTGCCTCATTATCCCATCTACATTGTTCATATAATGTGGGTGAGATAAATTCTGAGCTTTTTCACATTGGCCTGAATTCACAAAGGTGGTTTTGAAAACCCACGATTGAGTCCATGGTTTATGCAGATTTCCTGAATAAATTATGCTTATTTTACCGCGTATTTAAACAAATGTCCAATGCTTCATCCAATCCAATCACTTCAAATGTGTGCATTACTCATGTAGAGTCTCAAAAAATTGTCCAGAGTTATTCATTACATGCAATGATTCCTTTGTGATGTCACAATAATGCCATGACTTGTACAAGAGTACAAATATCTGTACAAAATTTCCAATGAACTAACATGGAAAAGCATGTTTTTGGCAAGTCAACAAAAAACAAAAGGTTTCCTGCTTGTCCGGTATCTTCATTGCCTCATTATCGCATCTACATTGTTCACATAATGTGGGTGAGATAAATTCTGAGCTTTTTCACATTGGCCTGAATTCACAAAGGTGGTTTTGAAAACCAACAGTTGAGTCCATGGTTTATGCAGATTTCCTGTACAAATTACGCTTATTTTACCGCATATTTAAACAAATGTCCAATGCTGATGCACGCTTTTGTCACAGTGCGCCAAATTGACACCTGTTGCCATGGTTATCCACTTTATTTTATTCATGAGTCCAATGTTTTTAATGAGGCCACTCTTCAAACAGTGGACTCATGAATAAAATAGCGTATCTAACCATGGTAACAGGCATCACTTTGGCGCTAAATTAAGCGTAATTTATACAGGAAATCTGTAAAACCATGGACTCAACCATGGGTTCTCAAAACCACCTTTGTGAATTCGGGCCATTGTGTCTGAACAATATTTGAGGATCATCATGCAGGATAGGGGGTAAACTAATGTAATAATCAAGTGGAGGATGGAAATGTTCGCACCATTATTCTGCGATTACTGTCTTTTTTTTGGAATAGGGTCAGTCTTATAGGGAAAAAAAACCTCCATTCTAAAGAAACCATGCTTCATGCACAACTTGGAAAGCTTTATTGCATTGTATCCGACTTTGTTAGATTCATATATTTTTTAATCTCTGTTCAAAATCTAGACCTTAGTTTTCTGTTGCCAGAATGTGATTTCTTATAACAAAAGATATATATTTATTTCCTCTGTGATTAAGGAAAAAGGCATTTTGAAAAAGATACATGTATTAATTGTAATCTATAAAGGGATGACCAATCAGCTTTTTCAAATTCAAGGTTGACATATATGTGATATTTTTTTATATTTATAAACATCCTATTTTCTATTGTCAGATTCTTGCCAAGTCCAAAGGTCTTGATTGGAGGAAGATGAGACGTCTTGCGGATGTTGAGAAAGCTCTTGGAGTCTCCCTGTCTGACATGGAGGAGATGGTAGACCAAGTCTTGCATCCAGAGCCTTACACCAAGGATGAGGTGTGTGGTATTCTAGGTGTGTCTACTGATGAACTCAACAGTGAGAGTCTGAGTCAAAACACTCTTCATGGTAAAGAAGCATTATTTATAATGAATTCTAACTTTATTTTCTTTCATTATTTTCCTTATTGTATGTGGTTTCGTGTTTCGCTCTTGTTTTCCTTTTTGTCTTTATGTACACTTATTTTTTCCCCATGCTGTCTTGTCCCGTCCTTCCCTCTCTTCTCTCTGTTTTCCATTTATTTGTCTTTTACTCTCTTACCCCCTTTCCCTTTTCTCTCATTCTCTCTCCCTATTTCTCTCTCTCTCTTCTCTCTATCTCTGTTCTGATCTTTCTCTTAACTTATTTCTTCTTGCTTTTCCCTTTGTTTTCAATATCTGTAAATTTTTACTTGTGTGCACTCGTTAAAATGTTGATTTAGATACATTTTTATTCTTTCCATATTTACAGTGCAATCTTTCAAGCTCCACAACCGAGCCATGCATGTCTTCAGCGAGGCAAATCGTGTATTGAAGTTCAAAGCCTTGTGCAATGACTCCAGTGTGAAAGACACTGCTCAGTTGCTAGGCAACCTGATGAATGACAGTCACGCTAGTTGCAGAGACCTCTATGAATGCAGTTGTCCAGAGCTGGATGAACTGGTAGAAATTTGCAAGTAATAACATTTTCTTTTTTTAATTGTTTTTACTGATTTGTAAAGATTTTTGATGACTGTATATACATGTAGATAGGAGAAAATCTGTCAAGAAATGTGTGTCCATCAAGAAAAATGGTGTAAAATGGGTAAATGATGTACAATGTATCTCATAGTCTCTAAATAATGTAACAATGTGTCACAATGATGACAACATTGACAACACAATAACAGTTAAAATTATAGTGATAATGGTCAATAATACCTTGACAACACAATAACAGTTAAAATTATAGTGATAATGGTCAATAATACCTTGACAACACAATAACAGTTAAAATTATAGTGATAATGGTCAATAATACCTTGACAACACAATAACAGTTAAAACTACAGTGATAATGGTTAACAATACCTACACCTTCCCTTGTATCTCCCTAACCATAACCTGTATCTCTTTCTCTGTCTCTTTTATTCTTTCTCTTTCACCCCCCCCCCCCTGTTCAAATCTCACTATTCACACAATCTCTTCCTCTCTCTTTACCCCTTGATACTCATCAGGAAGGCAGGGGCTCTGGGTTCCAGGCTGACTGGAGCAGGATGGGCAGGATGCACCGTTTCCATGGTACCCAATGATACACTCCAAGCATTCCTCAAGCAGGTGGAGGACGAGTTCTACGCCAAGGACCCGAACAGAAGGTCAAAGGTCGCAGAAAGTTTATTCGCAACACAGCCAGGCCAGGGTGCAGTAATATATCAGATATAGGGGGTGTTGCAAGAAAATATTTGTGATCAATTGCAAATATTCTGTTGCAATTTTACAACTGATAGATCAACATTAGTTATAGCATATCAGATTAAACTTCTTGTTTCAAGGAGCAGATTAGCAATCAATCACTAATTTGCAATTAAGTGCAAGACAAATGATTGATTTAGGGACCAAAAATAGACTTGCAATTGATTGCAAGTTTCTTGCAATGCTCCAATAGTCTTTGTATTTGAGTAATGATAAAAATGGTTCTTTGAATGACTCCTCGGTATGTGTTGGCATTATGATCATCTGTGAAGTGTTATCTAAAATGCTTCCCAGGGAGTAGAAAATGTATGGTTATATTTCATTATTCGCAGGCACTCCTGAAAGGTTAACATCATTGGGGCCAATGACTAACGAGCTATTGTAGTTTATATTTATAGATTGTTTAAAGCAAGTAATACAGACAATTATTAATCAAGTGCACCGTTACTGTTCCCAATGCTTTAGTTTTTTTTTATTATTATTCATCAAAACCTGTCTTAAGCTTTCATTTAGGTCCAATAATATGACTTTATACTTGAGAATCATCCAATATTCCAATCTTACAAAATTTAGTGGTAATGAATCATTATTTCTTTGATTCTTAGGAAAAGGTTTTATATGTGAGGATATTGACTGCCCTATCTCGGTAATGTGTTGTTCATACAGGACACAAATAAATCCACCCACCTGACACCTGAAGTTGCAACCTTTCTCTCACACACGTACACACACTTCATCATCCTTCAGGGATGGCGGCAGTGTTTTAGTTTTTTTTCTTCCCTTTTTTCTAATTCATTGAAAGAGTACTTATCCTACTGTGCATTTTTCATCATTTGCAAATAATGCATAAATGTGCAAAGATAACATGCATGTAAAACAAAGTGCAAAATAATCAAACATAGTGAACACACATGTGAAGCATTTCTATGTTTCATGTAGAATAATGGACGATATATAATGGACGATTAGTTACTACTAAAATGCCCGCAAGCCTTTTCCCCATTCTCATTTGAACATGTCCACAGCATTCAAGTTTTGTAATTGTGAATTTTTTTGTAGATATTCACTTCAGCTGCATTAGAATATGACTTGCAGTCACCATCATGTGTCCAGTGTCAGCTTGGTTTGCTTTTTTTTGATCTCCTGAATATGTTTTCCATAGCTGTTACCTCCATATTCCCGGATGATCTATCAGAATTCTTATTACTTTTGTGCATTTCATACCGTTCGGTTTAAGTGGCATCATCCGTATTCTTCCTGCTTTTCTTACACATGCTACATTGCTTGACAGGATACAATGTCATGCACTTTGGATTTTGGGTCTATAACGGTCAGATGAGTCACAATCCCGTTTTTGCTTTAGAAGTCTCTGCGTTGCCAGGTGCCCTCACAAGACAAAGTTGCATGTACATCTTTCATCTCATTTTTGTCAGCATCTCGTCTCATTCCAAAGGATATCAGGGGAGGAAGCAATTTATTGCTTGGTCACGGACAGTTGGGAAATTTTTCTCAAATATAACCAAAAGGGTGCATGAAATCGTTCAATTTCCCTAAAGAAAAATCCAGAAACACCCAAATGACAAGCCCAGTCACCTCACTCCCTTTCATTTTTCTTTGATTTTGTGTGTGTATGTTTGTCTTGCCCCCATCCCCTGAAAAAATTCTGGGCACAGCCCTTTAGACTGTATTTTTGTTTAATCATTCATTTTTGTAAATACCTTTATCGGTGATCACATACTGCTTGAAGGATGACACTGTGCAAACTCCTATTATGATAGTTTGTTGCATGTTGTAGGGGGCAACGATGCATCCCATCTCTCTGGGGAAAGCTCTTCACCTCAAATCCTTTGAGAACTTCAAAGAGAAGCACATTCTTCGGGACTTTGATGAAAAGTGGTACTGATCTGTCAACGATTGCCCTGCATGTTGAATTTACAATCGTACATGCTGAAGACCTTCCAACTCCATAGAGATACGACAATGTTCTAAATTCCACATTTGAAGCTAGCCTCCAAAGAGTGACAGCTTATCTTTTTTCTATGGAGACAGCTTTCCTTTATTTTGTGTCTTGTTTTTGGATGAGATGTCTAAGTTCATGGCACAAAAATTGAATAGTCTCCTTGTTAATTCTGAAAATCTTTGTCCAATAGTTGGTGAGATTATGTTGGACAATTTCCCAAAACGTATCACAATCTGTCTTCTAAACTGTTGCAGTCTTTTACGTCTCTCCTCTTCAATGAAATCCTCAATTCGATCCATCTTGAAAGTTCCTCTGGAATATATATACCACAAATGACAATTTTAAAGAATTCACCGCCGAAAGGAGCAAAAGATTTGGTCAATACACATACACCCCGGGCATTCACCACTCGCGAACGAAAAAGAATCACGGAACAAAGTAGTTTGTATGCAATATTTACCTACGCAGGCAAGAGTCGCTTGTAGCATTGTTCCATGAAACTTTTGACCGCACTGAGAGCGTACCCATAGCAACAAGATCACTTTCCATGAAGCGACCATGAAGTGCTCTCCCCCCCCCCCCTCTTTCTGGGGGCAGGAGGGAGGGACAAGATACAACCCCCAAATGTCATTATCGGCATGTGAAATATTATGTCAGGATTTTAACTTACAAGTGACTCTTGAAAAATTAAAACTTTTTCTGTCCTAAATGAGGATATTAACAACTGTAAAAAATCAAGAATTCAGTATTGCCCCCCTTTAATTACATATATTCCAAAATTATACCTGTATATGCTGAGCAATCAGTGTCATCAAAATGCATAAGTTTGCAGTACGGTATATAACATTATTCTTGGCTAAAACAGGGGCTGAGGGTAATCTTAGTGAAGAGGAGTATATCTTCAAACCTCTCTGACATGATAAGAATTGTCAAATATTTCTTCCATAGCTTGAATTGGTGAAGGACCACAAGGTGACTTTTCTATTGGTGTCCACGAATTAGCAATTCATAATGGTAGGCTGGTAATACTTGTTACATCATTCCATGTCTGTAAAATTGAAAATAAATAGAAAAATAAACCAAATATGGTCTGGTGACCAGTGAGAAGACTATTGGTGTAGAATGTGCAATGCATTCTCTACAAAGTTAACAGAAGCCGAATCCATTGTGGAGTGCAACTCTTCCTCTTCATTCTTCTTTTTTATGGAACAATAACTTGTCTTCATGCCAATATAGATCAAGTAGGGCTTACAAGTTTAAGTATGGCATATTTGTTTTTATGGTAAAACCGGTTCTTGACTGCTGTCTCTGCCATAAATAGATTAAATGAAATCAATCAAATGCCTGAATAAAAAAATAATTGAACTTTTTGTTCGTTTACTGGACAAATCTACTTCTCTTTAATATCCCTTGTTTGTCAAGTGTAGGCAATGCAGTTGAAAACTCTACATAAAAAATATATTGGTCAACATAAATGAAACCTACCATCTCAAGAAGTCCAATGTTAAATGATTATGTGATGTGACCAAGCTGTTACCAAGGTCGTAAACACCCACCTGGATACCAATCCCCCAAACAATTACTTCAGATCATCTGAATGGAGTTCATTAGTTGCACCTATGCCATGAGATTGTACAGTGTATATAATACACAAGCAGCATCTGCAGTCGAGTCTCTTAACAGTGGGTGGCCACAGCATAACATTCGCCCAGCAAAACATCCAGTCTTTGGGATCGTACACAACTAGTCTCATTCATCAAGATGTCGGGGCATGGAAAACGAGGAAAGGGTCTCAGAAGGGTGCACATCGCAAGGTTTTACGAGACAACATCCAAGGTATCACAAAGCCTGCTATCTGCCGTCCAGCAAGAAGAGGTGGAGTCAAAAGAATCTCTGGTCTCATCTACGAAGAGACACGCAGTGTACTGAAGTCTTCTTGGAGAATGTCATCTGTGATGCCCTTACCTACTGTGAGCACGCCAAGCGCAAGACTGTAACATCCGGAGAGGCCGAGGAATGGAATTATAACCACTTTCTATTGTTCTCCTGAGTGACTTGGCTGTGTGATACAGTGGTCTCATATTAGCCATTACCTTCACTCAAGCAAAAACAACAAATTATAATTGAACATTCATGAAAGGACACGATTACACATAATAATCACAAATGCTGAATATCTCTGATTCAAACTGATCTGATTTCAAGAAAAAAAATCAGGAAAATATATAAAACGTTCAAAAGACACATTCATAGGTAGAAATATTGAAAGTCGTTAACGCAACCATCAACACTAACACTGACAAGTACATGTATAGAACTGCTGTTTAAAACAATTCAACAAACAAGAAGCTAAGAATCATGAAACAATTAGTGCACATGCCAGATTAAAACATGACTTTATAATTATAACGTAATATAGTAAGTTTAATAACTTTAAAGCAAAGATAATACACACAAGAACACCATGTAATTTTACCATTAAGGGTGAAAGCAATTAAACGTTAAGGAAATTAAGTACCAAAATTACTAAATTGTAAACAATATAATCAAATACAGTGTTTTCCATACATATTGACAATCATGATAGTGTTACGCATATACATTTCGTTTATAGTATTGAACACTTAGTAAAAAAATACAGGTCTTGTCAATTTGAAGAAGAAAGGTTTATTTTAATTTCTCTGAACATCTACTGTCACGAATGGGTTAACAAAGAAACAAAATTATTTTTAAAAATACAAACCTCAAACATACAACAACTAGCAAGACAGATTCAACTTCGTCCTCTGTATCTGTGACGTTTGACCAACATCGTCCTGATTTTGAATTGTATATACAATGGTTCAATACATATAATAGGTTTTATAATATGATACAGGGTCAACATATAGATTTTCATTAGTTGATATCTGCAATTATTGATCTTTTAGATTTAGATTTAGATTTTATTCATTTTCCGTTCACAAAGCACAACAAAATCAAACAATACATAGTCAAATTCAAAGTACAACATCAATCGAAATAAGGTATAAACAATGAGAATTAATGCAAACTAAAATAACTTTGACTATAATAACTATATAAAACAGAACGGAGGGGCTTGCCAAGAAAAGCGAAGCTTGTATGGGAGGCAAGCCCCCGTAACTTAGTTTCAATACGTATATTACAAAACTATAGTATAAAGGAGAGACGGAAGACAGTTTAAAAGGAGGCTTTGAACTAATGTATCTTATCTCTTATCAGAACATTTATTTAAGGTGATGCATACCATCCTAAACATTTAAGATTACGTTACAAGTTATTCTTGACACTTGAAATTTACCCTACATAAGAGTAGTTTGAGTTCTAAACTTCCAGTGGCGATGGTCACAAAGTTCAAGAAATATAATGAAATCAGAATCTCGAATTACATGTATAGGCTACATTAGCCGACCTGGGCATCTTGACGTGTGTAACTACGTAAAATACATTCAGATATTCTTCTTGTTGCGAATACATGATTTCGCAAAATATCACTTAAACTTTTTGTTCTAAAACTTGATAAAACTGCGACCCTGAAGGCTGACCATGTACTTTATGTATTTCATCAGCTTGTCTTTCTATGGTGATACAATTTTTCCCTAAAGTTTGAAGTTTATGTATCCACTGGTTCTGAAGAAATAACGATAACGAGCAAACTGAACAGACAGGAAAAACATGATTTATGAGAGATGTGTTTATGAACATAATGGAAACAGTTGGATTATCACAAAATTTTGGCAAAAATAATCATGTGCAGTAACAGAAATGGAGGCATCAACTGAAAATATAAAAATGGCATGTACAGTATGGATCCTTTATCAGTGGACTATTCATAATTATGTAACCTGACCGAATAAAATCAAATTACTCCAAGGAAGCGTAAATGAGAATTATAAACCAATGAATTTACATCCGTTAGACCATGGATATGTGTTTAACTAAAACGGTGTTTACAGTGCAGACATGCGTACATGTATGAGGTACATGAATGATCAGCGGGTAATCTTAAGTTATTATAACTTATGGATAACAATGTATTCAAACAACCTGTTATTGAATAATGAACCAATATTTTCTAATCCAGTTTCCATAGATCATAGTTGTTGCTAGGTGGGACAAACATATTGTCCGAGATAACAACTAATGCATGCAACTGGATTCCAAATACTGTAGATCAGCCTGTAACAGCATGAACAGACTGTTTGAATCCTAATGTACCCAATATTCAGAAGTCTTGTTTATCTTTCAAAACTACCATGAAATGGAGTTTTGTATCTGTCACCTTCATTTTCAAGTTACTCGATTGCTGTATCCCTGATCCCAGAAAAGTAATGGGTTCATATTCATAATATCTACACAATACATCGCGGAAATAGAAGACATTTAAATATGTTACCTATTTTTGATACGCAATGTACAGCAGGAGCGCAGGTTACAAGAGTAATAAAAGGAAGAACAGCAGACATGAAAAATTCCCTGCCAACCATATACATTACAACAATGTGAATAGAAACTACTTTGACACTACATCAAATTAATTTGATGAAAGACAAGTTGAGTATCACTATTCCGAAAGTTATAAATTATTTTGATCGTTCCAGAAAAATGTATGTAGAGATAGAATAGAGTCCCGCATATATAGTCAAAAGAAAGCCGTGCAAGAAATAGTTGTGCTTAATGACATTATGATATGAATAATATACCAATCCGAAGGCAACATAAAAATGATCAATATGTATTCAATTGGAGTTGTGAGCCATGCCCCTCAAGAAATCTAAAATTTCTCTTTGGTCATAGTTTGTCACCAGCCTGACGAGTCTCCTGGTAACATCTTGATAGACCCTCCTACGTGGTGGTGGTGGCAATCCCGCCTGTATTTGGCCAATCTGGACTTCGTTGACTGCCTGTTGTCTGGGGGGTAATTGTCCTCCGGGGTAGTTGCCCGGGGGGGTAATCGTCCTCGGGGGAAGTTGTCCAGGGGGTAGTTGTCCGGGGGTAAATGTCCTCGGGGGTAGTTGTGTAGGGGGTAATTGTGCGGGGGTAGTTGTCCGGGGGTGATTGTCCAGGGGGTAATTGTCCTGATACCCCTCCCTCCATCCCTCGTTCGTCGAAATTCGGTCTCTTCAAGGCCCTAAAGGGTCTGTTCAATACCTGGTTAAGGGTGAGCTGGAGCTCATTTGAGGGCCCTATATCCATGCTTCCAAGTCAGTAGAATGTAGTGAAACCTGACTTGATTCCCCAGGGGCGGAAAACTAATCATATGAGAGACGGCTCTGAATTTTTCGTTGAATCCTGTCCCAGGGGTGTGAAGGTTGGAACCGTAAACCACCCCTCTGATTCAATGAGGGCTGAATCTCCACCCTCTCCCAAATAGCTTCCTTTACACACCTTTCTCGAACCACATGGTTTCTCTGTCACCGCGTCCTTGTTATTGAAACAGTGTCCCGTAGGATTATAAAGGAAGATGTACACTGCAGATTCTGGAATAGCCCAGCAACCACTGGATTTTCAGTGATGGTACATGTGAGCTTTCAGTGACTGTTGTTTTTCACCGATGTATGAATCCTGACACCAACTCTGTTCACACCTGATACCATACCAGAGCTGTCTCTCACAGTCAAAGCTCACAACAAAAATTTTTGAAGTGGCATTATCCTACTTAAATTATATTCGCTGGTGTTGTGTATTTGTATGAATTATTTGGCACTACAAAGCTCATCACCAACACATACAAAGATTAAGTCCAAGCTGGTATTAGTGATTCATGTCCAAGGCTTTATTCCGGCACCACCGGTAACTAAGGCAACTTCCATGTTGTACACGTCACAATGCTTTTTACTCATTTCCATAATGTACGATCAATACTGATAATGATATCGATAATTAACAATTACATGACATCCCCTTTCTCTGATAAAAAAAAGAAAGAAACTGGTATCTCTATTTTTTCTAGTAATCACTGTTAACAAACGAAAACTGTTGGGGAAGAAAATTGTACCATTTTTTTTTTAATCGCTAGTGAAAAATATATAATCACATCCTTGTTCTTGCTTTCATATATGAATCATTTTGGTATGTTTGCAACGATACAGTATTTATTGTTCTAGCATTAACAACGTATGAATAGAATACAAACTAATTTCCTTTGTTTCCAGAGCTTTCTTCCCTCTTTGTGAGAAAAATAAAACCTTTTTTTTTTTTAATAGTTACAAATCAAAACAATGCACTTTTAAACATCGTTCATTGGTAAGTATAAGGCAAAAAGAATATGTCACCTTCTATGTTGTCCATCAATTATTCGTTTTCACCAAGAATCACATTTTGTAAAATCTAAACATTTGAGAAAAACTCAATCATAGGCAAACACCAATACAGTTAACGAATTATTAATGGTATTCAAATTACCAATACTTTGAACATAAACACATAAATACTCATTCTTCAATAAGTCGTCGTGGTCGCTTCACATGATAACCACTCCTAGTTCTGTCAATTTGTCTTGCTGTGGTTAGTGTTTTGTCTGGTCGATACACTGTCTTGAAGTCATAGGGCTGTATCTTGATCATCATTCTCTGCAGCCTTGGCGGAGTTTCAGCAAGGTTCTTATGCTGTATGTTTTCAAGTGGCTTGTGGTCTGATTCGATGATGAAGTTGGACCCAAATACATAGGTGTGGAACTTCGTACAGACAAAAACCACAGCAAGTAACTCTCTCGATATTCGCATATCGTTGTTCAGTTGGAGTCAGTGCCTTGCTTGCAAAAGCCACAGGCTCATTGTCCTGAAGAAGGACCGCTCCTAGCCCTCTCTGAAAAGCGTCCACTTGTATCACTGTTGGCTTTGATGGGTCATAGTATCTCAAGGTGGTATACTCTGTTATCTTGTCTTTCAGACGCTGAAATGCCAACTGGTGAGTGGCATTCCACTGCCATTCGCTGTCACTTCGGATTAGGCTACGGAGGGCATCAGTATGCTCGGCTAACCGTGGCAGGAATGGGGACAGGTACTGCATCATCCCGAGAAATCTCTGGAGATCCTTCACATTTTGGGGGGATGGCAGTGCTCTAATACTGGCCACCTTGTCTGGGTCAGGGTGTACACCTTCTGCGTCGTAGTAGCATCCGAAAAACTTCACAGAGGGAATCTTACATTCACACTTCTCAAGGTTGAACACTAACCCAAATTCTCTGGAAACCTTCATGAGGTTTATCATGTTCTTGTCGTGTTCCTTCTCGTTCCTGCCGAACACTACAATGTCGTCTGCAATGCCTATGGTACCACCACAACGCTCTAAGATGAGGTCCATCTTCTCCTGAAAGATGTCTTGTGAAACTTTGAGTCCAAAAGGCAATCGCTGATACCTATAACAACCGTATGGGGAATTGAAGGTCGTTAGCAGACTAGATTCTCTGTCAAGAACTATGCTCCAGTATCCATGTCGGGCGTCCATCTTGGAGAAAACCCTTGCACCACTTAACTTGTGGGTAATCTCTTCGAGTGTTGGAGTCTTGTGATGGGTGCGTCTGCATGCTCTATTCAGATCCTTGGGATCAAGGCACACTCTAAGCTTCCCATTCGACTTTCTGCTCACTGCTAGGGATGACACCCAGTCTGTTGGCTCAGTTACCCTTGTGATAACTCCTAACTCTTGCATCCTGTCAAGCTCTTCCTTAAGCTCTTTCTGTAGATGGATGGGCAATTTCCTGGATGCATGTACTACAGGATAGGCATCCTCCATCAATGTGATATGGAACTCTCCTGGAAATTGTCCGATTCCAGTGAAACAGTCTGGAAACCGCTGCTGAAGATCTCTCTTATCACGGAGTGGTAGTTGCTCCTTCTGCTGTACTGAGCAGTTCAGAATCACTAGCTTCATTGCCTTTGAGCTTGGCAGACCCAGAATAGCTGGACTCTTGGTGTCCACAATGTAGAAGGTTGTATCCATCCAGTCACCATCCTGTTGTACACGTCACAATGCTTTTTTACTCATTTCCATAATGTACGATCGATACTGATAATGATATCGATAATGAACAATTACATGACAGCTGGTGTATTAATATTTAAGTTGGCTTTCTTTAAAATCTTCAAACTTACATCAAATCGTTGTCTTCGGGCATGCTTTGTGACAATCTAAGCCCCCTTCCCTGGCAAATGTGAAAGACATTTCCCCCCACCACATCGTCTGTGTTTCAGCTCTCAGTTCTGCAATCAGAAGTAATTTAGAGAGGAAGCTCATAAAGTTATCTGATTTACATAAATCACTATATGTTAATCACTAATTATGGCACCTTTCATCATGGATGAATCATGATATTCATGGATGATATTACTGACATTTCCTGTAGGAACTGGGTATGATCTTCTTCTGCTCAGTCTTATGTGTAAAAGAGATGGAGTATTATTTTAATTATGTTCTAGGACGCCTTGCTCACACCTTTGCGTTTTGGGGCTTGCATTCAGCTGCAGATTGTTTGAACGTAGACAAATGCAGTCAAAACCAACACAACGCAGTGTTATTAGCTAATGCAAGGTCATTACCCAGACTAACGCAGAAACCTTGCATTCTAGCTGATCGCAACCAACATCGCAAACCAAAAATACAAAACCCAAATTTAGATTCTTGAATAGTCCTTTGTAAATAATCATGGATACACATTCTCCATATTCCACAATGCTAACACAAACCGATATTCAGGAGTCTAAAGGATATACATTGGAGAAAAAAACTCTTCTATGAAAGAACATCTGTTATTGCAGGGGAAAAAACAAAAGTTGTTGTAGTTGTTAATTTTACATTACACTTTTGTAAGATTGGAATGTTAGATGAAAGTACAATCCATGTTATTTTTCTTTGACCAAAGCTTTATAAAGGATTTAATATTAACTGTATGAGTGTACATTTATTATGTAATTTTGAATGTGTCTTTGTAAAATCAATAATGAATGATATATCTCCGGGGTATAATGGGAGAATTTCATGAAGTCTTTAGATGGTGATCATCACTAACCATGTTCATATACACCAATACCATGATATTAATATATTACCAATGTACCTCAATGTGAAATTTCTAAAACCCAATTGATATATGCCCCACAAATATTACTGTGATTTTGCTTTATTCTACCCGAGGCATGTATAAATGGGGTATCAGTCACATGCTGTAGTCAACCCAGCCAAGGTACGTCATTGATCTAAAATAGAGCATCATCCTCTTGAGGTCCAAAAGATGAATATTTTGTTGATTAACATCACTGACAAGCCATTTTGATGATTTTCTCCCTGGCTTTGTAATGAAACCAGTCTTTCATTATTCTTTTAATGCATTCCTTTACGAAAACAAGTGTTTTTGATTTGTCTGTAGAAGAACTGGGAATTTTCTTTATTATTATTATTATATATGATCTCAGTACCTCAATTTGTGTTCTGTATGACAAGAAAATGTTTTCATAAAATTGGAAGAGTATTGTAAACTGGAGCTCTTGAAATGACAACTCATGACTTATTTTGAGCTAAACCTACTTGTATTTTCTCTTTTTTTCTTCTTATTTGCAATCAGAAAATGGTATGATTCTCCTACATGGTGTGTTTATAATATTCTTGTACTCTGAAAATGTATTAAAATAGTGCATATTTTAATATAGGTGTAGACTTAGAGAGATAAAGTGGAATATACTACCATGATCATATTGATTTAAAACTATCAACTGAAATAAATAGGAAGTTTGTATAGTACTTGTATGTGTAAAACTAAGAATTTTTGAATTTGAATGGTAAGACATGTTTTTTCATGTCATTGCCCTATGTCTCCAAACAAATATTTTGTATCAGTGAAATGTGTTCAATCATCACTGCAATAAAAGAAATGGAAGAGGAATTAATACCGTAGAATCAAAGATATATATGGTACTTGGATTGATGCTTCTTTTTTGTCCTTGTATCGTTGCCTCATTCTTGGCCTTCATCTCGGCCTCAAAACAGATTGGCACATGATTCACTGCACTGTCGACACCGTTTACACAGTCCTAATGTCTATTCTCTCATTTCTTAGCTCTTGCTTCTCTACTCAATATGGAAACAAAAACAATAATTCTGAGATAAAAATTACACTTTTGAGCAACATACATGGAAATTAAAAATTATCACAAAACATGAATTTAAACTTTAGTTTTCTTTAGCATAAGCTATATCAAAAAACGTATACTTACTGTGGTACATACACTTCCACCTGCTCTGCCTGCACTTGCTTTTGCCTGTATCAGCAAGTGGGGGTTGAAGATGAAGCATTACCTCCTGTATCTCTGCCTTATATTGTGTGTTCGGTTGCCTTCTCCTTTTCATCCGTCCCCTGTCCTTACCACTGTGGTTCTTGGGGGTAACTCGGAACCATGAAATGGAGAAATAGTTCAGGTGTTTTCTCATTAATTAAAAATACTCTGATTGACCAGAGATGGTCAGAGAAAACCTTTGAATTACTCTATAGCTGAATGATCCATATTAGATATTAAGAAATATTTGCATCTCCCCAGAAATAAGAACTCTTTGCAAGTGTTGAAAAGTATCTGTTAGTTTACTTGAGTTGAAAGAACAATGAGTCAAATTATAAAGATAATGAATATCACCCCCAATGGATACTAGTATCTGCATTTGGTTGTACCTCCATCTTTATCTGGTTTGGTTTGTAGGTGACTAGATTAAAGGATCGAGGGAGTCTACATAAATTTTATTTTTTATTCTGCACTGGAACACAACATTTTCAGAAAGAAGTTGCTTGATCATTCTATTAGGATGTAATTCAAAAGGGAATCAAATAATATATTGAATATGATATCAAGCATGCTTTGATTAATACTGAGAGATGTAAGAAATTATCAATTCAGTCAGATCTCCAAAATTTCCCAAAGATTTTTTTAGCAGTTGACTAAATAAATGTAAGATCTGGAAATGTAACATAAAGAGATAGGCTTTATATTTTTAATCAATTGTAACTTTTGTACATGGTTTGTCATAGATGTACAGTTACACTTTACTTGTACAATTGATTATATCCTTGATGTCTCAGGGCCCAGCTGCCCTCACCATATTGTTTCATAATTATTTTACTGATTCTCTACCAGTGCCTCTTACATGCGTTTTTCATTTGATAGAAAATAATATTATGAACAATCCAATTGTTATATGTATTATTATATTGTTATATGTGCTTGTAATAAAATCTAATCTATCATTCTGGTAAAACATATGCGTATTCTGGTTTCTTTGTTGTTTTCATGATATTTTATAATATTGTAGTTAAATCAGAAAACAAGGAACTTTTGTCCTGGTCAAAGGTATGCCTAAAGCAATTATTTTTAATCATTTGAGTTTATTACACTATACACTCTAAAAATTATTTTTAACCAACCACAAAGTTGTTTAGAATATTAACTGTCCATTTGTTGGTTAAAAAATTGGTTTTAAACAATAGTTGGTAGATTCACATTTGAACCACCTTATAAAGGTTGGTTTAAAAATGTCATTGTATATAAAAAGGGGCATTCCAAAGAACTTGCAATCGATCACATGTCAAATGTGGTCTCCAAAATTGAAATTTCCTGTCATTAGTATGTATTACTGTGAATGCTGTTGGACTATTATTCTTTATTAATAAATTAAGACTTTATCTTTAGATACACCCTGTTTAGTCTTGCAATTAATTGCTAAAATGTTACCAAATGCTGATCTACTTTGTGCAACCGAAAGTGTGAATTAATATGCTACAGTGATCTATCAACAATTGATATTTGCAATCAATTATAAATCGTTTTCTTGCAATATCCTAATTGTGGATCTAATCATTATTCCCATCATGAATTGTAGAAGATATTAAATTAAATTGATACGAAGTATTGTCAGATTGAACAGTTGATTTTCATTAAAGACCTGAAAAAGTTCATTGAGAAGGTAATGTCCCTCAGGTCAGAGAGACTGACAGAGAATTGTGATCATTTCTCTCCCCTTAAGTGAATTGTTTTACTTGTATCAGTGTGATTGGATGACAGTCCCATGCGAATATCAATAGCCAATTACCCCTGGCAAGAAATCAAAGCAATGTTATTTACAAACTAATGGGCAACAATCTGTTTGAGGTGGATTGCTTTATGCCGACCACACAGAAACGCTGTTGGCGCTAACAGTGCACAAACAGAGGCACTGTTACAACCGGTAATTTGGCGCGATGCCTAGTGTTACAACAATGCATTGCTTAACATTGAAAAAAAAATTGACTGAACAATCTGAAAGATGTGACTGAGCTTACTGTTAGCACTCTGTTAGGCCAGCTACGTTTCTGTGCGGTCGGCACAGACCTATAAGTAATCCATCTCAAAATCCATGATTCAAAGAATGTCAAAGAATACATTCAATGAAAATGAAATTAAAAAAAACACCTCCCTAAAAGAAAGACATTTCTCGAATGTCTTAAAAAAAACTATAGAAGAAATACAGTGAAAGGCGATGCGTTGTGACTAGATGTGTGCTTTGGCAAGGGGTGGAGAAAATCTGTTACCCAAGGGAGCAATTAGAATGCTTCATGTCCTTTACTCGGCACAAAAAAAAGATAACAATAACTTTGATAGTTGCATAGCTGAGTCAAAACAAAACCAACTTTTTTAATCACTACTTTATAATTGACAAAAGTGTATTTTTCTTCGTGTATTCTTTCGTTTATTATGACTTATTTGTTTTGTATGTTAATAAGTATTATCAGACAATACAACTATACATAAGTGCAATGGGGTTATGCGGCTGGTTATTTGGAAGGTTGTGGAAAAACCTGATCGTTTTCTCTTTAACTCAGTCTTCATTTTTTCATTGTTTTTCACATTCTCATTAAAAACGTATATGTAAATGTACAAAGCACAACATTATTATTTTTTTTTATTTTACAAAGGAGATTACATTTTTTGAAAAAAAACCTTGTACACATGATCCCAAATCCAATTAACATAAACAAAAGATTAGCATAATAGATAAATTGAGAGAGTTTCTTAAAATCTAAAAGAGGGAAAGGGGAAATAAGGGAAGGGAAGCACAAAGTGTTGCGTCCCACCCCACTCCCCCACACCCCGAGGCCGTTGTGACGATACTTGCTTTGTGAGCTGTGATTTACATGAAATGGCTTAGGCTTGATTTTTATTTTGTTAATCATTGTCAAGCTGGGGATAAGTGTGGAGAAACAAGTATTAAATGAAAATCGAATGTGAGCCAACTTTAGACGATAAAAACTCAGTGAAAATATGCTGGAGTTGTCTGATATGAACTTTTGTTCAGATTCAGTTATGTCCTCAGATCCAGCTAGCACAAAAAGGGTAAAGGTTGTGCTTACCATAGGCGGGGGGACGTGTCCCCCCCCCCCCCTAAATTTTAAGCTGATGACCTTTTTTTTTTTTTTTTTTTTTTTTTTTTTTTTTTTGCTTGTCAATTTTTTTGCCTGTGTCCCCCCTCAATTTTTTTTTTGCTTGTCCAAAAATTGTGGTGGTCCCCCCCTAAAATTTTTGGCTTCCGCCGCCAATGGTGCTTACCAAGTGTTAAAATTTAAATTTCGGCGGCAAAATTGTTACAAAATGCTTGAACGTATTCGTTTTATTTCAATTGACTAAAAGTGCAAGGGAAATGTATGAGAAATGTTCCGCAGGGTAAGTTTGGTTATACGCCCTTTCCCGTTGACACAGCGTGAAAACGAGCATTTCTGCGGGATTTCTGCGCAAGCGGATTTCTGCGAGCTTTAGAAACATGGACAGTGCTCAAGTGTAATATTCTGTCAAAACTTTTACTTTCATTGTATAGATTAGACCTAAACCCAAGATTATATGTGAAAAAATCCCCTCATGTTGTATATTTTTTTATTCCTATAGGGCTTTTTCAAAGTGCAAATTTTTTTTATACAAAATGTATATTGCATTTAGCAATAAATACTCCTTAAACTTTTTATTTTTAATATAAAAAGATGGAACTCATAAAACTCTTTTAATCCTGGTATGTTATTCCAGAGAAGGGGACATTTTCTGAGAGATTTCTGTACCATTTATTTGTTTTGTACAAAGTGACGTGCAACTGAAAGATTGGATTCCCAGTAAATTCCCCTTGGCAATTTTTATTTTGAAGGACTAAAACCATGCATGGAGAATAAAAGAAAACAAATAAGTATGGTAAAATCAAAAGTACCGAAGAGGAAATGTAGAATGAGAAATCAACATGTTTGATAATAGTCAAATATACTAAAAACTTTTTGTTACTTAATTACACATTACAGAACCAGATTTTATTGAAGTGAGATAACTGATTCAATTCAACTTGACTCGAGTTATAAAAGTAATTTTTTATTTAATGTTGACTGCAACTTATGATTTTTTTTATGCAATTCATTAATTAAGCATCATTAAATTGAAAGATCAAGGTCCCGTCTTACAAAGAGTTGCGATTGATCCAATCAACCGCAACTATGGAAAGCCAGCAAAGTCAACATAAAATGCATGCTTGTTCAAAAAGAATTTATAGATATGAATGTATATCCATAAATTCATTGATTTCTTGACAATTTGGTGTATTCTCCTATGTTTACAAAAGACACTGCGAATTTCCTGTAGAAAAAATTATGACGCTGATGGATTTCTATAGAGTTACGATTGATTTGATCAATCGTAACTCTTAGTAAGACGGGGCCCAGATATGATGTAAAAAGGTAAGGTAAAGGGATCTAACATAAACACTGTCTTTTGCAATGGAAGAGCCGTGGTGTAGTGGTTCTGACTCTCGCCTTGTAAACAGAGGGTCGTGTGTTCGAACCCCACCGCGGTCTAGCGTTGAAATGAATCCAATGACCGGGGTAATAATATGCTGTAACGCGCTTTGGGCCATTTCTGGGAAAAGCACTTTATAAAAATTGGCTATTATAATGGAAATGTGAACAGAGTTGCCTCCAAGTCCATTCGTTTTTTCCATCTCTGAAAACAATCATATAACATGATATTTACACATTTCATTCAAAATAACAATATCAATGATGGTTGGTCTTGAAAAGGAGTTGTTTTTAAGCAGGAATCCGGTTTGCATTATCTAAATATTGATAGCTATAGAATGTAACATATTTAAATATTAATTATCACATCACAGTAACCAATATAGATAGACACCCACAATTTCTAATTATTATTTTTTATTCTTCGGCAGATAAATTAATAAAACGTAAACATTTTGGAAAAATATGTAAATATAATCATGTGATATCATAACAAAATTAATGTAAATTAATGAAATTATAACAAGAAAAGGGTAATGATGGAAACTTTAGAGGCACATTTTATTTGCAACCAATGAGCATAAATCGGCTCTCTTTGACACAGAAAAATGACTATGACACAGACGTATGAACATTCCAAAGTTATTTTCCCTTTATTTACCAGTCCTACATACTTAAATGTTTAAAGACAAGAAAACTGATTTTTTTTTCATTAACTAATAAATCTCACACAAGGACTTCTTCTCTGTAACTCACATATGAACTAAAATGTTTGATACTTAATTCAGAGTTCTTTTACATCACAAAAATAGTCTATGGTGTATCTTCGTGTTTTAGCACAAGTCAACGAAACCACCCTTCATAGGCCTATACATCTACCCACTAATGTTAATGGAATCATAAATTGAATAGAACAGGAATACCATAGAATTTAGAAGAGAATCCATTACCATAGAGTGATGGATAGTGAAAAGATATTGTAAAGTCGCACAATTTAGACAGAAAATACCAGCTTATCGTAAGTATATTTGGACAAGAAATTTTGATAGAATAGTTTCTGGGGAATTGACCAAAAATCAAATAGTCTGATACCATGAAAGTTTCTTTTGAAATCTTTTGATGTGATTATGACCAAGTCGAAAAGAACACCATGAAATCCTGTGCACCACTTTCCCCAACACAATGGCATCATGAAATTATTTTATTCATGCATAACCAAACACTGAGGGGTTGTTTTTTAGGATTTAAAAAATGGCTTGCGCCAAAGTGAATGAAATGGACACAATTCAGTCTGAACTAGTTCTCACAAGTAAATGATTGCTCGTTGTAATCATTTATGACTAATTTTGATATCGATTTTATCCAAGAATTTAATTTCTTGTTTGTTTTATGAATGATTAAGAATAAGGCATAATAGCTTAATAAGTCTAAGCAAGAACTTAACCTTTAACTTGAAATTACACAAATGAAGAATTAGTCAGACGCAAAGCACGTCAAGAACAAATATACAATTATAAATCAATCATTTTGTAAACGATTGTCCAATAAACTA
This sequence comes from Lytechinus variegatus, assembly GCF_018143015.1. NCBI lineage: Eukaryota > Metazoa > Echinodermata > Echinoidea > Temnopleuroida > Toxopneustidae > Lytechinus > Lytechinus variegatus. Next base: position 41,266,531 of record NC_054744.1, on the reverse strand, counting down.
TCTTCTCACAAAATGTCATTAAAAAAACTTCCCTGCCTATAATTTAGATTTAATTATTTAACGACTCTTATTGATTGATGAACGGCTTTCATTAAAAATGCTGAAAAATTAGTCAAATTCCTAATCACGGATGTATTCATTTTTATGTATTCCCTGCAAGCTCTTTTGGTGTAGATCAGTAGAGCAAAACACCAAATAGAATATAATGACCGTGATAATGTATCGACACATAATTCAAGCATAATCACAAATGAAGTACTGAATTCAGTTTATTTACACCCTCAACAATAAAAAGCGCTGTTCGGTATTGTAAGGGAACTTGTCAAAGATTAGCATTTTGTGTCAATTGAAAGAGAAGATTGTACACCATCATTTTGAATATCAAAAAGTTTCCTTAAAATTAGAAAGCACAATTTTGACAGCTTTTCCAAAATGTTACTTTTTTTAGTGCAGCTTTGAGAGTGCAGCTCTCAAAAACAGTGACTGAGAAATATTGTATGCCTCATCTGGTTATAATAAACTTTGGTTTTGGAGGCTGCCAGAACTCAGAAGACTTTGGAGAATTCATCAAAATATATAGAGCGAAAATTGAGGTCGAAGTAATCCGTTTTAAGAGGATTTGAGAATCAATGGACACCAACAAGGGCAGCACTTTACTCGTTGATTCTAGGCAAATGACATGTTTGCAATATCTCCTCAGCTATAAAACCTTGGACGAAACTGCTGTTCGGGTTCCCCAATTTTCGAAAAAGTCCTCTGCTGCTCTTCGTCCTTGCCATTTGACAATTCATTAACTTTGCTGAATCCTCCGTTCGTCGCAGTGCGAAAACTAGGGCATTTTAGCAACCATTTCGCAAACGGTTTTTATCAATTACGCTGATAATTTTTTGTCCAAAGCTCTTCATAACAAAGCAGCCATTGCCGAAAATAGGTATGTCGTCCTGGACTCTGGACAAACGACATATTTGCAATTTTTCACCCGGTCAGAATCTTAACACGCTAAAGACGATGTACTGTCCGGTCCACAAACTTTCGACAATGACCTCTAATCTGTTCATTGTGATTTGACGGGCAATTGCTACAGATTGTCAAAGTTCCAAAAATCATATGCAAAGTGAAAGTTAAAATACGCTTTACTCTCTAATCGCACAACCCGTGACAGTATATATATAACGAAAACTATGCACTGCATCGTTAACTTGAAACCTCTATTCATTGCACTGGTCTAAGGCCGTTTGCATATCATAACAGTGCTCATGAGACTGACTGTACAGATGCTGTGTTCAGTAAAACCCTTTCTCTACGATTTGGATAATACCACCTCAATCACCTTTTTTTCTACATTCCACTTAAATAATGAATAATTAATCAAGAAAAGAAAAAATATCACCAATCATTGTGAAAGATTTTTTACAACTATTAACATAACCCTCAACCATCAGGATTACCTTTTTTTTAATCTTTTTCAAAAGAAGCCTCGGAGACATTATTATTGCAAATAGTTAAAAAAGACAACACGAATTATGATAAAGATGAGAAAGAAACAATTACACAATGTATATTAGTTCTCATTTGAATGTCATTTCATAAAAGGCATAGATAAAAGATGTACAGATCTACAGAATTACAATTATCATAATTTTGAAATCATTGGGCCTATAAAATCATTACATCAATGTTCACTTTGGCGTACTGTAAATGAATAAGTTACATAAAAAAGAATGAATCCATCATTGGTTGATTTATGAAATGGATTAACGAACATATTATTGAACGAATGAATGAATCCACCAACCAACAAACCAAGTGACAGTCAAATCTACCAGCCAATCAGCACAAAACAACTTCAAACCAACCACAAAACCTACTATACCAGCAAACCCATTTCCCGCCCATTTCATAACATATGAAAAAGAGAACAGTTATAGTGCAAATTTCCTATACACGAAGCAATAAGACAACCATCTACTGAAATACCATGCAATAAACGATACCAACCCACAATCCGAACCGTACTTTACCAACCAATCCATCTACCTAAAGACTAACTATCCAACCATAATGGTAAAAATGGGCATTTGAATAGCGCCATTTATCTAGAAACAATCTATTCCGATCGAGGCGCTTTGTTATTATTATCACTAACCCGGATTTAGCTCGAGCTGCCTTTCAGCGCTCGTGCGTTCAAGGAATCTATCCTGCCGAGTACCCATTCACCTCACCTGAGTCGAGTGCAGCACAGTGTGGATAAAGTTCATGCTGAAAGAAAACGCGCTATGGCTAGGATTCGAAACCACGACCCTCTGTTTGGAATGCGAGAGTCAGAACCACTGGACTATGACGCGCCCAACCATTAAAACATAAAAGCAGTCATGCTTTCCAGGCCTACTCTTAACCTACAAGTTAAAGCCAAACAATCTACCTATAGGTACCTACCATCCAAAATAACCAATTAATACCAACAAAGGAACCATGCAAACAACCAAACGATAAACCAACATACCTCCCTTCCACCTACAACCAACATGACCAACGTATACCTACCAACCAACTTCCCCACTAACCCACCCATCAACCTATCAACTGCACCTCCCAACCAGCCAACTAATCTACTAACAGTCATACGTCTTCAATTATCATCAGGCAACCAACCAATCAATAAAGCTACCTTCCAAAAAATACAACTATACCAAGCACCAGTCGGTATCAACCAATCAAACAATTTTCCAACTAACCTACCCACTATCAACTTTAGTATGTATCTATAGGCCTACTGAGTTACTCATCAACCACTAATCAATCATCAAAAATGAAGCCGACCAAACATCCAACCCATAAAATCATCAACCAACCAACCATCTGGCCACGCAAGGGAGGGATGATACTAGCAACGTATGTGCCGGGTGCCCCCGCCTCTGGGGGGGGGGCAACCTATTGCTGTACATACGCGTGACCAAAACACGTATCTAAAGGGTTTTTCTTTTTTTAGTTTTGGACGAGGGCCGAGCGTGCTTTTTTTAAGGGTATCAAAAACACTGATTTTCAAAAAAGGGTGGTTTTGAAAGGCTGGTCAATCGTGTGGTCAAACGTATATAGGGAAAGTTTTTTTTCCAAACCTTTTTGAAGACTGGCCAAACGTGTTTAGGGTTTTTATTTCCCCCCAAGCTTTTTCCCTGGGGCCTTTTCCTCCTCATTTCTGAAAAGAGTTCGGGTTCTTCCTTATTGTACAAAGCTTGTTTCGGGGTCATATTCTGGCGACGACAACTTGTTTAGGGGCCAAAAGTGGAAATGAAGCTCGAAAAAAACTTATTTAGGGGGTTATTCTGCACAAAGAGATAAACTCATTTAGGGTGTGTTTGGAAATAATTTGGTCACGTATGTGTACAGCAATATATATGACTGCCTCCCCCCCCCCCCCGCCCTGTATAGCACCTCCCCCAATCAACAACATAGGCTGTCAAACCCCTTCCCTGATACACAAGACTTCCCTGCGATATTGATCAGGGATGGTGACTAAATTCTCATTCATATCTTCTTCCGATATGATGAACGTCCTGCTTTGCAGTCTCTCCTTGATTTTAGGTCCTAGTCTTACTTCTGGTAACTCCAGACGATACACAACTCTATGGTAAATTGGGGAGGGTAAGAAGAAGATGAAAAGGAAGGATCAAAAGAAGAACAAAGGTAAGAACATCAATAGGAAGAAGAACAACAATACAAACAAGAGTGACGGATGGAGGGAAAAGGGAGAAGAAAATGGGAAAATCAAATATCGAAATCCGGTTGTATTCAATTTCTTACAAGAAATACAAAGCCATTACATTTTATTGTCACAAAGTGCAAAAAAGGCAATGACTGTTATTGTAATTTTTGTAAGCAACTAACATAACGTGACCAGTCGATGTATGTGGGTGAGACAACGAATTCATTTTCGGGGCGGTGGATTCTTTTTTTTCATTACAATGCACATTTTCTCATCGCCTTTCTTTAGAAAATTTGAAATAAATATTTTATTTGATTGACCAATTACCTTCTACCCCACCCCAATCTTTTGCGTACGACCACGGATGAGGAGAAGAAAATCCGATGAATATATAAACCTACCTAGGATTGTCTTTTGTGATCAATCTTTTGATATCCGAGAGATATTTTCTAAACTTCTTTCGACACATCCTTGGATCCCAGAAACCCTAAATTGAGTAGAAATAGTCAAATCCATAGCAGGAGTTAAGTCAAATCGGAATACATCATCTATCGCACATAAAGATAGTCAATGGATGAGCTATTGGATGAGCCTGCGCCTTTGAATGTTTTTAACAGATAAATAGCGCAATAAAATGCTGTGGATCATCATCATCATCATTGAAGGTCGTTGGCAAAGTCGGAAATCCTAGAATAATCTGGAACTAAGTTAATAAATGTACTTAAAAATGTACATGAAATTATTTAAAGTTCTCATAGCCCTGGGGACGTCGCCAAGAAGAGGTGTTCAGGCTGCCGTAGTAAGAGTTCTGGTATTCATATTCGATCCCCCTATTAAATTGATTTGTATGTCTATGTATCACTAATTAATAAAAGGGATAATACAAAAATAAAAATGAAATTGGAATCGAAATTGAAGAATTAAAACCTACACCAGACATTCCAGGAAGGTCTTCAACCTTCATCGTTTTGACCGATTTGATCTGATGTGCTCTATCATCTCTCATACCACACAATATCTCGGGAACACCTGCTATGTAAGCCTGGGACCACCATCTCATAGTATTGTACCTGCATGAGAAGAATGAAAAATATGATAATAATAAGATGGAGGAGGAAAGGGGGTTGTTGAAGGAGAGGAGAGTTTCATCATGACACATTTAACTCTTTAATTGCTCCAATTGCGATCAAATTTTGATCGCAATTGGGTTTAATGCATATCGAATGGTTGCCTTGGTAGACTTTCTTTTCTAAAAATGATCGCATGCGGAGAAAGCTTTTGCCATCCAACTTCATGGGATAGAAGTGACTGAGGCATCCCTATAACAAAGAGAATAGTCCATCGAAAAGAAGATGATAAGAAGAAGAAGGAATAGGAGAAATGGAAAGGGAAGAGGAAGAGGAAGATGAGGAAGATGAAGAAGAAGAAGAAGAAGGATATGAAGAAGAAAAAGAAATGCAGGAGAAAGATAAAAGAAGCTAAAAATACGAGGGAGAAAGTTGAAGATAACAAGAATCTACAAGACAACATAATTACGGGGCCTAATGGCCTATAGCAATTTCAATTGCTCTTCTCGCTCACATTTTTAATTAATGAGATTTCCTGTTCATGATCATTACCAGACACTGAAGATATGTTTGTTTTTTCAAGTCAATTTATTAAAAAATCGTTAGTTTGCAACGTGAAATACTCATTATGTTTAAAAAATTTACAAAAGTACTGAAACATCCCTATTCAGATCTGAATATGAAGCACATACAGCTCGCGCTTCGCGCTTGAATTTTGTTTTGTAAGATATGTATCCTGATTATGAACTCCTATAACAGTCTTTAAAATGTATATTTTTTTCGATAAAACTTATGTATCAAAAACAACTGGATGTGGTTGTTTTTTAAGACTCAGAACTTTGTCAGACGAGGTCCCCCTTAGAATGTTTGAATCAAATCCGATAGATATATTGACCTATTGAAGTTCATCAAAGCTTTGCCATCAAGATGGGCCTTCTTGGTTCTGAACAACACGCAGTTTTCTGGCGATGTCATAACAGAGTCGCTCCCGTGGCTACGTTCGGCATGAACCTCGTTACTTTGGAGGATGATGTGTTCACCAAACTTCATCTTTGTCACGGTCATGTACTTTGCGTACACATTTACCGGTTCGTCACCGCTAGGCACTCCGCCATCATCAACTTGTAAGAATCAAGAACACAAATAAGAGGCCGTTGTGGGAAGAACCAAATCAATGAATAAATGACAATATGACCAATTATATATTAAAAACAGAAAACAAAAACATTAATATTTTATATATTAAAATTAAGATCTTAAATTCATGATAGGAAATTACAAGATAACAAAATACTACTGTACATTCGGCAAAAAAATATGTAGTCACTAAAATCGGCATAATAGCCCCATATCATCTGATTGCTTCACAGTGGTGTATTCCTAGATAATACCGGCTTCCAAAAATAGCGTCAAATCAAGTGGAACCGTTTGTTTAATTCTGCTTCGCACGTCAAAAAAGTGGCGTAATGAGCCAAAAATTTTAGAAGGTCAGATATGGCGTATCGGGCAAATTTCGACATTTTTAGTCAAGATATCAAATTTTGTGATGGATTTTGACATATTCCAAAAATAATATCATATTTCACACTTTTCTCTTCCATTTCTTTTCTTTTCTCTTCGACTCTTTTTTTTTACTGTATGCCAGTGATAGATAAAATAACGTAAATCAATCTTGCATGATGACTCACTGGTCGTTACACAAGTTGAAAATTTCTTCCCAGCGAATTCTGCTTTTCTTTTCTCATTTGGCTCTGGTACCGTAAGAATAGATGTTCTTCGGCTCTCTCCTGATCTCCGTGCTGGTCTTCCTACTGATCTACCTGCTCGAGCTCCCCTCGTTGACCGTGGTGCTGGTGCTCCTGTTCTTGCTACCGGACGTCTTCCACTGCACCTCATTCGTGGATATTGCGATTGAACATTCTACATAATCATCATCATAATGATAACAGTATTAATAATATGATTATGATAATATCAATAGCAGCAACAACAACAATAATAATAATAATAATGAAAATAATAACGATAATCATCATCATCATAATAATAATAATAATAATGATAATAAGAATGATAATAATAATAATGATGACAATAATATTAATGATAATAGTAAGGAAGATAATAGTAGGCCTAATAATAATAATGCAATAATAATGATTATAACAATAATAGTAATATTTAAGATTAATCATTTTCGTAGTATGAGGAATAACTAGAATTAACATTCAAATAAGAAAAATGTTCATGTTAATTTATTTTAAAATGTAGTTTGTAAGGTATTGTACTGCATAATAACGATTATATTTATATAATGCTAAGAATAATAACTGTAGTAGCATTAATAGAAATTACAATAAGAATTGACACTAATGTGTCTATGAAAAAAAAATTCTCGTTAATTTAATGATAAATGTATTTGGAAAGGATTTTATTTTTGCAACTCTTGTTGTAGGTTTTGACTTTACTGACACCTAGATTCATTCATTGCAGTCATATCTTAGGCTTATTTGGCACAAAGAATTTCATGTCACATTAAAAACATACCTCAAGTTTTCTATCTAATCGTACATACCACATAAAAAGTTATCAAAATTATTATGGGACAGATACTCTCAGGACATATAATAAAGTGTATGTATAAAAATGCTGAAGATATTTCATTATGATTTTTTTTCTTCATTAAATTGACCATTTTATAGGTAATCTTTCTTTTCTAATTCACAGCCCATAAAGCCCCCCCCCCCACCGAACCGCGCCTGCATGTCCCTTCCTATGAGCACCCACGCATTTACCTAAACATACCAGGAGATGTTTTTGACTCACCAATTGCGGTCTAACGTGCAATAGGGGTTGGGGAACCCTGGCCTCCCTCTTTTGTGGGTTCGAACGAGTGCTGGTCTCGATGTACAACGTGCCATGATCACGCCTCACAAGAATCTCTACGAGATCAATGGTTTCGCAAGCCCGGAGAAGAAGGCTGAATACATTTCCACTACCAACGAAATCGACATTCATTCTATATACAGTAGACAAAAAAGAAGGGGATAAGACTACTTAGATATAGGAATAGAAGGACTAAGAGTTTACCCCCAAAAATGATGTCAGGTGTCAAATTAACTTCTAGAAAGTTTGCTTGAAGCTATATTTGGACATAAAACTCCAACAAAGTGCAATGTTATCCAAGATCAGTATATCCACACCCTACCTTATATGGATCCAATCGAAAACCTGAATTAATGAAATTATCTTTAGGCCTAATTACTGTTTTCCTGATCAGAGCTAAAAAAAAAAAAAAGAAAATATCACACACACATGTCTCAATAAATTTCTATCATTTCTAAGTCCATGAAACAATTTGATAACGATTATTCGCATAGACCTCCAATTCATATGCTCAAGAGCGCATGGTGCAAGTTGGCAAGTAAATAATGTGCAGTGTCGATTAATAATAACTATACGATGTTTTCTCACCACGACGCAGAATGCTCCCAAGACAAAGAAAATCTATTGCCAAATGCCTTTCATGGCAAAGGGCAACCAAAAAGTCTTTGTCGAAACTTGGCCAAATCAAAACAGCAGTTTTATTCGTCGTGGACTCTGGAAAAACAATATGATTAGCAATTATTCGTCCTTACCGAAACGAAAGATACTGTTCAGGTTTACCAATATTCGACAAAGACCTCCAAGTTGTGTATTGTTATTTGAAGGGCATTTTCAATGCATTTTTTTTGTTCTTGAAATCGTTCTGTCGCGATGCGAAAACTCTGTACTCAGGTATTAAAAAGAGTAAGGTGCTTTGGGAGTTCGGGATCATTCAAGTTGGGTTCAAAGTACAAACTTACAAAGAAATACTATATGACGTCAGGTAAATTCTTCACCAATGCATGGTCGTATCCAGGCTTTGATAACAAAAGGCCTGCTCTCAAAATTGTCTTGGCATTATAACCTTTACACCTCCATATACTATGTCACTCAAACAGCAATCAAAGATCAAAGGTATTCTCCGATGTCCTCAAGATTATGCCACTTACGGTACCCCCCCCCCCCCCGATCCAGTTTTAGACTGCAGATCGCTTCATTCAACATGCTCATCAAAGTCGATTCTTCAGCGATGTCTTTCTTTGGAGACAATAATTTCTAACCCATTCCATTTCCCCATACCAATGGCTCTTTAAAGTATGGATCTAGATCAGTCATATAGTCTGTACCCCCTGCAGGGGCAGATCCAGGATTTTCCAAAAGGGGGTACATTTTTCGGAGGAAAATTTTGACAAGCAAAAAAAAAGGTCTTAACCAAAAATTAATAATACTTCGTCCCCGAAAAAAAAATTGACAAGCCAACCCCCCCCCCCAAAAAAAAAAGGGCTTTTAACCCAAAATTAAGGATAATGCGTTCCCGAAAAAAAAATTAACAAGAAAAAAAAGATCTTCACTTTCAAAGGGGGGGGCACACTTCTTTTTTAACGGCATTTTTTACATTATAGATTTTGATTTTGTTTCTCAAAATGGAGGGGCACGAGCCGGCTGTGCCCCCCCCCCCCTTCTAGATCCGCCAGTACGTACTCCCAAATAATTTGCGAGGGAGAAGGATGCTTTAAATTCAAGTTTATAAACTAAACAAATTTGAATCTAACTTGAATGCCAACTTACTTTCTGGTTCCTCCTACTTCATTTTCCAGAACTCTATTCTGAATTAGCTCTTCATTATGATCCTGGATCCATTCTAGGACTTGTGTCAGGGGCGAGGATGTAAACTTTCGTCGCTTCCGAGCAATGTAACCATCAATACCTTCAAGAAAGTTGAAATCGAGATGGTCATTAACAGATTCAACAAGAAATCTTCGTTGACTTTTGTCGTTCTTGTAATGGCCCTCTTCGTCGATAGAGAATGCTCCCAGGACCTCCCACTCAGGCTTGCTGCTTGCCATGTTCCACTCGCTAAATTTCTGAGTATAATGATAAAACTAGAAGCTGACAGATAAGTAATGTCAAATGGAATATCATTCAGCTAGTCCATAAGAGGACATTGCAGAACATGGATTAGTATTATGAATATCGTTGTTACAGTTTTCGTTCTTATTTGATGAGGTATAGGTCGACAGGCTGTCTCATACACCAGTTGCAACTGCTGAAGAAAGTACGTATAGATTTCCTTCAAACGCAACGAAATATTTTGGATAAATAATGTTTATTGCTCATGTTAGTCAGGTTGTTGTTCACAGAATTTCATAATGTGATGATTGCCATAATAATTATTACGACAGGTTGGAATTCCCCATACGCGTGGGCTTTCATTATTTGTTTTCGCCTATTTGTGTCTTCATAAGAAACCCCTCAAATTGTTTGCTCATTGTTGTTTTGATGTATCAAATCAATGAACGCTAACAAAAAGATATTGAACGATACTTCAAATTTAAAACGAATTTATGTACATGTAAAAAGTATTAGGAAGATAAAGAAGATTGTGTTCGCTACTGTTGTTTTTATTGTTATTATTATTATTATTATTATTATCATTATTTTATCATTATTATTATTATTATTATTATTACTATTATTATTATTACTATTATTATTATTATTATCATTATTATTATTATTATTGGAATATGTGGAAATTAAACACGGGGTCCACTGAGAGATTAATAATTTATAAAATTAAAATCCAAATAGCGCTAAGAACCATAACTCTGATGTAAATATATCTTATACGGCTTACATAACGAACAAAAAGGAATATGACCGATTACCGTTAAAAAGAATCACCTTCCCTTATTTTATAATTTTCCCTTTGATGGTCATTTCTATTAACCTTGTCACCGTTCGGTGTTTTAATAATAAATTGCACACACACTTTATATGTATCCTCCAATGATTAATTGATTTTTTTTCTCAATATTGCAAAATTATTGCCTAGATGCTATCCCACTGCCTGCATACACTATAATAGACTATTAGAGACTTAATATAGACTGCACGAATATTAACTTTACGGATGCTCATTATCATGACGGCATCAACAGAAACGTCATGGAGTATTAAAATGTTACACATCCTAGGAAATTTAAGTCAAGTAAACCCTGGAAATAGACATCACACGCTCGCTTTGTAATAAAAAAAAATGATTTCACATAGTACATTGTATATTCTATGCATTCGCACATTTTTGAAACGCTAAAAGGATCAGACCTTAGTGGTGCCCTTTTGCCAGTAACTTGTCATCAATGACGTTAAAATTCTTAGCAAAGGAGGGGAATCCCCATGATTTATTTTTGCTTGGAAGTTGACACCCCTATTAGGTGCTGATCTAAATTTATCTCAAGGGATATGCATGACGTCATAATGTTAATGATCTAGACTCCAGAGCCATAATATGAAATAAACAGATTATAATATTTTTCATTAAAACATTATAATTATCCCACGGATGTTTTGCTGCAGTGCTGCAAGAATTATGCCCATACATGTCGGATACCTTTCTCTGAGCATCATGCTATAAATATCAAACATCAAATATGGAATTTCTCAGTTGCTATTTCTTATGTTTCTAGTCAATCGAAATTCTGGAGTGAATAGGTAACTATAATGATAATAATAATAATCCGCTTTTATATAGCGCTTAATCCATCGGAACGACGTGTCTAAGCACTTTACAGATATATGATTACCCCGGTCGTCGGATTCAATCAGTCATTCCAGCACACAATGTGTACACATCCTCCACTCCCTGGGGGAGTATTCCAGTCAGTCGCCTGTGAGGCGCACACATTACTGGACAAGCTACAATGACTTTCACATCCTACCGGGTACCCATTTAGCACCTGGGTCGAGAGTGGCAATGTGTGGATTAACGCCTTGTCAAAGGACGCCAGACCGCGGTGGGATTCGAACACACGACCCTCTGTTTACAAGACGAGAGTCAGAACCACTAAACCACGGCTCCTCCACATAATGAAAGGCCTGTGATTTTAACCTTTCTTACATTTCTATATCCGTTAACATTTTAAGGCCTGGTCATTTGCATTTTTTCATCGTCGTCGGCCCTTGGTGATATCAGTAAAATTTCAAATACACTTTCTAACCATAACTTGGTTTGAATGTATCAAATAGGACCATATGCAACATATTCTTAGATTGGATGGGTAGAGGTGGCTACGCTAGGACGTGGCCATAACATGGTGATTTGGATACTCGTGTAATAAGAAGTTTAAATTTCAGCTAACCCTTATGGTCAAATCGGTTAGAGGCAAGTTACATAATATGACCAGGTTTAATTTGAACTACCAGCTATTGCACAGTAGTAAGAAGTTCCAAATTAATCAATAGCCTATTGCATATATATTTTTTTTCGTCCATCACTGTTGAAAGGGCGAGTACGACAACTTCCGGTTGAATACCCATTGAATATCCCATTTGGCAATTGGTTTCAATTTGGAGTACATGGAAAGTGAAACATTGGTTCCCTTAACCATCATTCCCGACCTTTCGTTTGAGGATGCGGACGCTAATTTACAACGGTATTTGATTTTGGAAGAGACTTTTTGGGCCCGTCGTAAAACTCTGGCCGGCAATGCAAATTGTGTGACATGAGATTTTTTTTTCGTTTCGCATCTGCGACGGAAACGTTCAATATGCGTTTCGTGTGCAAAATTCTGGTTGCTACTATGGTAACAGCGATATATCCGATCGAGGACGACTTTAAAAATCAACATTTGACTCCTCCTAGATCTCGAGAGGCCGCCCGGGGGCCCCACTTCCATTGATTAGTGGATACCAAGAGCGACCACGCGTTAAAGGGGACAGAGTGGGCAAGTACATTACGTATAGACCTATGTAACGTTATAAAGGTGTCAAAACGATGTTTAAAATGCTGAAAAAAGGATACATATCCAATACTTGTAGGGTTTCACACTCGTTAAGAGATGCATTTTCATAGTCTGGAAAATAATTAATTGCTTCCCTTGTTTAGCGGGATACTGTTCGAAACCCCATGGTCGTGCCTGGTATCCACTCATCAATGGAAGTGGTCCCCCCGGAATTTGGATCTAATCCACATTTCTGCGGAAAGTAAAACATAATGCCCATTACATCGTGTGCTAGAGGCATATCGTTTGTGTTGAAGGGGTTAAACAAAAGAAACAAAAGAAACCCGCGAGGTCAACACGTCTCTGGTCAAACGTATTGCATGCTGTGTACATACGTGTATCAACGCATGCGAAATGAAATGTTGGCTGGAGAGGTTGATCTAACCCATGAAATCAATTGCCAGTGATCCACCAATAATCCACATTAAATGCAATATCGATTCGATGGACTGTAATGATCTATATCTAAGCCTTCATTCAGTAAGTTTTTCCTCTCTCAATATGTAGTCGTTTTTTTTTGAAAAACCACTTTCTTATCCATGTCATAATTTATTTTAGGTCCTGCATTTCGAAAATCTCCAGCCATCAGTCGTAATATACATACACATATGGTGCGGGTGTCGCGGGAAAGGATTTTGCACACGAAAGGCAGATCTGTAGGGCCTGTAATCCCCCGGTAACACAAAGCTTAGCATTGATTGTAGAACAGTTTTCTACGTTTGATTCTATTGACTACAATGTACAATCAATCTTAAAAATCAAGTGTATGATTAAGCGTTAACATTTGTGTTAGGGGACCCTAATATTAGCGTCGGTGAGAATTGCGAAAGGTCCCAATTGACTATTGGCATTGGCCCGAATTGGAACCAATCATTGGTTTCAACTGGAAAAATAGCCAATTAGTCTCATTTTGGAAACCAATTAGGATCCAATTCAAACCAACTACAGTCAATTGGTTTCAATCGGAAGCAATGGGAACTTCTAATTAGCAAAAGCAAAATTAGTGGAACAAAATTATCTTAGTTGGAAATTGGGAAATTCCACCAATATCTGCTCATGCTATACCGAAGCTTGATATCTGTCTGCATGAATATCAAGGGCAAAGATATCGTGCAACATTTTATTCCATCTGGTGAAGAGCGTGTGTGTGTATTTGAGTTTTGTCAGACGTGTATCACTCAATCAGATATGATTATTTACGTCTGGGACCGACGCGTCCGAAAGACGTGACCAGTGCTCGAACCTCTGCATCAATTTGTAACTTCCCCACAGCTTGGATTACAGGTGCACGCCAGTAATGGTGAAGAGCAGCTGCTAGAAGCATGTACATGTACCTTATTTTTGTGTGGCTTGGGTACGGTTAGTGTTCTACTAATAAACTTTTAATCGATTGCAATTGAGATGTTTATCATTTATGGGTATTTCACTGTTTGTTATTCATTCTTTACTTGTTTCTTAAACTAATGTATCACTGGAAAATTGTAAATGATTTAGAAATACATTGCAAAACCAATTGAAACCGATTATTTATTTGTCCGTATTGAAACCAATTGGCTATTGGTCCCAACTGAAACAAATTGTGTCCAAGTGGCTCATGCAGTGGGGTTGAAACCCATTATAATTTAATTTGGGACCAATTGAAGACCCATTGAAGACATATTGGGATCAAATGTCCCCATTAGACATCGATGTGTCTTCAATTGGTCCCCCATTGAACTATAAAGGGGCCAGTTTGCCCAATTAAAACCAATTGACCCTATACAATAGGAACTCATATTAATTTGGACACATTGGGCCTATTGAAACCCACTGACACCAACTAAATCCAAATTGAAACCGATCAATGGGTATTGATCTTCAGTTGGTCCCCCATATTGAATTCTAATGGGGCCAGTAGGCCCAACTGAGACCAATTGACCCTACGTACAATGCGACCTCAACTGGTATCTAATTTGGAACTATTGAAACTCATTGATAACAACTGAATCAAAATTGACACCAATTGAAAATTCAGTGGGTGTTCAATGGGTTTCAATTAGAATTTTGGTCTGGGTGGTGTACGTTTCAACTCAGTGTGCTTATAAACTTGTGTAGAGAGCTTATATGGCATTAGAAATGAGAGCTGACTGACAGTATGATGTTAGATCAAAATATTTAGTATTCAAGTGGTATCTAAACATTCAATAGGTACGAGAGTTGTATACCAAACGGTGAAGTATAGATCGGGGCCTAATCCCATCTCGTTGGAACGATGTATATGAATGAATAGTAGACAATGGAATCACTTAATGCTGATTGTGCGCTTAATATGTTATGAAATAACCATGTCATATAGGATTTTGGGTGAAAATAAACCAAGACCTTTAGAAAACCAACCATAGTAAATGGTGAATTCACATAGATAATTGTAAGTAACAAGAAAGAGGTTGTGTATTCCACAAACTGTACATAACAGGCTCTCTTGTTTGTGAAAGTTGAGAAGATCATTTCATCATGTTCATCAGGGTAAATAAATAGATGGTGATTGATATGGTACATGACATGTGTAGAAGTGTAATTATTTGAGTCTCCATAACAATAACGTTGAAGCTCTTTTGTGTGTGTATTATTGCAATGAAACAAAAATTTATTTTGTTCAACGATGTTTGGACAAATTTGAATGCCATGTTTCCCTAGACCTTAATGTCAAATGCTTAGGAGCATCTTCATGCAACGAGTCCGAAAAAATGGGTATTTTTACAAGGGTGGTCGTGTCTGTTGTCACAATGATATAGATAACAAATGCAAAAATATATCGCAGTCTAATGGAAACTTCTTAATCTGCGGCTACAACGATTATGATCAGAGTCCATTCCCGGACAATACTTTGATTGGAAAATCCCAAGTTTGTCAATATATCCGATGACGTCATGATTGGGAACGTAGCAAAGGAGATTCAAACATTCCATCACGTTAACAAATATTGTATAAATGCACGGCACAAGACAGACAGAGAGAGAGAGAGAGCAGAAAAGAGAGAAGGAGAGATGCAGGCCAGGGTATTTTATCTTCCTTAACTTTCTGAAGGCTTCACTTATTCCTACATTTTGTTGATCGTAATCACCGATTACCATCGGTCTTGATACACCCGGAATTACCTGTGTGATAAGCGGAATTGAAAAACAAACATATACTTGTCGTGAACTGCATCTATCTCAGACTTCATTGCATGAATAGTTCTACTCATAGGAAGGAAACAGGAAAACTAAACCTCGAAGAAACATGTCCACGAGAGTATTGATTGGTATCTACTGTATATCCATAATCGCTACACTCTCACGGGGAGACGGTAAGTGGTTCACTGTAATCATTAATATGCACTATACCAGATTATAAATATATCGATAAGCAAATTACTGATATGTCTTCATGGGTATGTTAACTTTGTAGACTATAATAATTGGTTCAAAGATGTATTTATTAGAATAATATGTTGTGTTTGTCATAGTGAGTAGAAATCGTTACTTAGTGATTTGTAAATGATTCATAACTTGATATAGATCCAAATGCTGGTGGACTTAACGCCCACCAGATTGATACTAAAATAACAAATTATTTGTGTATCATTACACTCTTTTGGAAAATATCTGTTTAAGCAGATTAAGCAATATACAATCAACATGTTAAAATGAGTAATGAACATTATCATTTACATCATCAATAGTAGTAGCAGCAGCAGCAGCAATATAGTAGGCCTAGTAGTAGTAGTGGTAGAAGTAGTAGAAGTAGCAGTAGTTTTAGTAGTAGCATCAGTAGTGGTAGTTTCAGAAGTAGTAGCAGTAGTAGTATTAGCTGCATCAGTACAGTACAGTCGTCGTCGTCGACGTAGTATAGTTGTAGTAGTAGTAGTAGTAGTAGTAGTAGTAGTAGTAGAAGTAGCAGTAAGAGTACAAGTAGAAGTAATAGAAGAATAAGTAGAAATGTAGTTTAAAAGTAGAAGAGTCTTCATTTAGTAAAGAATCAAAGTAATAATACAAAAAGGGCTTCTACACAAAAGGTAGGTCGTTTTTGTTACATTTCTCCATTGTGTCACACTTTCCAAATTTCCAGGAAAATATCATGGGTGCTTCAGCACTCCCATTGACTTACCATGGTCATGCAATACCCTTACCATTATTTTCATGTTTATCATCATCGTCGTCATCATCATCAGCTTTATTATAGTTTTGCAAAAACTTTGATATATTGATATATATATATATCTTTTTCATTACCATCCATTCTTTCTCTTTTTCTCATACACCTTCTCCATCTAGAAGGGAATTTTCTCCACATCTCTGATGTTCATTATGACCCTCTCTATGGAAATGGCGCGTCTCCGAACTCTTCTTGTAGCGAGGCCGTTGACTCAGCCCAGTACCCTTTAGGAAGTCATCATTGTGACTCCCCCTGGGCTCTGGTAGAGAGTGTTTTCCAGGCCATGGCTAATACCAAGACAAGCGACACAGATTTTGTAGTCTGGACAGGGTAGGTGGCTCACATACTTACCTATCCCCATAATCGGGGGTAGGCTAACAAAGTTCATAAGAAATATAATAGTATGTATATCCCCCCCCCCCCCTCGAAATTTGCATTGCCTCGGTCCTGAAAGTGAAAGGTGTCATTTCGTTATTATACGTTAAGATGCAAGAATGTGCTCATCTTGTAAACAATTGAGGCAGTTATCTTATTCATCTGGCAATTCATGGTTACAGACACTAAGTTAATTATTGAAAGGTGATCTACGTTTCTTGTCACTTTACACACCCCCATCTACAATGTGTTCCAGTAAATATACATGTAGACCGTGTAAAATAATGCTTCTCCCATTGTCCACTATACTGTATAGATAAAGAGTCCTTGCCTCTATGGTGCAACCTATACGCATCAGTCATGTAATTCTGTCTGATTTTGTTAAGCGCCGTTCAATGAATAAAGTATAATCTATGAACATCCTGGGTGCTTATATGCATGAAAAAGATGTTGATCTTACTGAATTTCCCTCAAATTAAATCGATGTCGTTGTATCGATTTACATACCATACAACCCTTACATGAATGTATACTGTATATTTCAAAAATGTTGACATCGAATTCTTTCTGTTTTATTAAACAATAATGCGCCACCAGAGACACACCGGGTGCTGTAGACCTGAGTCTTCTAAATTCTACAAAAGTTCTCAACATCATCCAAAATGTGACCGATGAGATGAGGGAAAGGCTACCTGGTCTGCAAGTCTTCCCATCAATTGGTAACCATGACAACTATCCTCGTCACATTCTTGATCCCGACCCGAATGACTTCCGGGACAGTCTGGCCGATGTTTGGGACCCATGGCTTGCTAATTATCAAGATGCTAATAAAACTTTCAAAGCAGGTTAGTTTGTTTCGTTTTTTCTTTGGCCATTTTGTTGAATATTTTTGTTCAAGATCAGAATAGTAAAGGTGAAAATCATATGCACCATTTTACTGCCTTAGGCCTGCATGTTACGGGAGCTTCAGAGTACGATCTACTTGACCAGATGACATGATATCCCATCATGTCATGTCGAATTAACAGAATTATTATGTCGACATGGCGAGACAATTTATCATGCCAAGTCGACCTATAAAGTTAAATGTCGACAAACACTACAAAGGGATAAGGATTATCGCGTCAAGTTGCATTGTCGCACCATAGAGCTATCCATGGTCGCACTGTCTCTCATCGCCGAATCTTATCATTTGGAATCAGAAATGACATGATTACAAGTAAATAATATAGAACCAGAGTTTGAATTAAAGTGGTTTGTATTGTTTCAACAGGCGGCTACTATGTCACGCCAATCAACAGCAACTTATGGATGATAGTACTTAACACAGCTATGTATTACTTCAAGGATCCACTGACAGAAGGCATTACTGATCCAGCTGGTCAGTTCGACTGGCTTGACCACACACTAGAAGCCGCACAGAACACCAGTAAAAAGGTAAAAAGATTCAACATCTGATCATGATTTGTAAAGACATAACATAAACTTTTTTCAACTTTGGATCACCAAATACGATGAATGTATATAGAGGCCTAAAGAACTCCGGCATTCAAATCTGTAAGAAACACATAATGGTAATATCTGAAGTTGCAAAGCATCCGGTTGGTAACTAAATATTATTTCAACCCGATGCATAAGAATAAAATTGTTATTTATCGTCTGTTGATATGTTAGTCGAGCCAAGTTAGGATTCTTAGGAATTAAATGTTAATGTTACAAATTGCACAGTACATTGCATATTGCTATAGCAGAAAGTATATACATCAACCGTAACGCTATACTCGGAAACGTTAGAACAATTGCAAACATGCTGTTTTCAGATCAGATAAACATTTCGATATTAAAATAATATCTTTGTTTTATAAAATACCTTTTGTATATAGGTATTCATCAGTGCTCACATCTTACCTGGGTCTTTGGAAAGAGAAACGAAAGTGTCTTTTCAAACCAGCTTTAATGTGAGGTATCTAGAAATTATTAGAAAATACAGTGACGTGATCAAAGGGCAGTTTTTTGGCCATCACCATTACGACAGCTTCAGGGTTCTTTACGACGACACGGGTGAGTTCATTCTTTTAACGAGCACAAAAGCTGGAACTATCGTATCTTCTTCCCAAATTTTCTCGGCAATCGAAATGGTTTTGGTGCATGGCCAATTAGTATTGGTTTCTCTCAGTTATCGTATTGTGAGATTTTTTTTTCTTCAAAAATATCAATTTATCATGTTTCGGCAACATTAAACATTTACTATATATGCCCATCATCATCTTCAGTATAATCATCGTCACCTTATCAGCACAATCATCGTCATCATCATCATCACCATCATCATGATCATTATCATCATCGCCACCATCATCATCATCATTAGATCATCACCATGTACCACCACCATGCATAATTGATATCTTTATTCCACTGAATTTATATTTAATTAAGATAACACGAAATCATTCCTTCCCCGATGATGTATGATCTAATACTTCCCAGGTATGCCTATCAACGCTCTCTACGTCCAGACTGCCATTACCCCTCGCCAAACACCGAGTCCTCGATATCCCAGCTTCCGTATGATAACCTACGATCGTGAAACGGGCGACATCATCGACATCGATCAATACTATCTCGACATCAGCACCAACAACCCGACCTGGGCGCTAGAGTACCGCGCCACCGAAGTCTACGATATCGACGATCTTAGCCCCCTATCTCTGCACCAACTTGTTGACAAGTTTCGTGGTGACGGTTCGATCTCGGATGCGACTACGGATTACTTTGCTCGATATTACACTTACAACACGGCTATGGCTCCTGCTGGCGATTGCGATGACGATTGTAAAAGGTTACATATCTGCGCTATTACTGAATTAGATGTCCCTGCTTACGAAAAGTGTCTAGAAGGAAATGGTAATGTTGTCAGAGGAAGTATCCGTAATATTATCATTATGTTCAGTATTAATCTCTTAAAATCTTTGTTGTCATGATCTGTAGATATCACTGATGGTTGTTGAGTGTCAATTGAAAACAAAACAAACGCGCATTTATCTTTTTTTTAACCAAAGCGTGTTGAATCATATCTATTTTTAAGCAACACTCTAAAAATTCAAATATTAAATCAGCATTTGAAAGGTTGGAGGAGTGACCTTTTCCAAATGTTACATCCAACCTTGTATAAAGCTTAATCCAACATTTTAAGTGTTGGATAGAACCGTTTAAAGTGGTAAATGCAACATTTAGAAAATGTTGTCACTCCTCCAACCTTTCAAATAACATTTCTTGTTTTTAGAGTGAATAAAAGCGAAGCAGATAAAAATTGTCAATTCTGAAGAAGAAAAAAAACCTCGTGCACAAAATGGACTTTCATGATTTTTTTTCCATAATAAGCCCATAAATGAATAGAATAAATTCCAATAATCTTTAAACTAGTTTCTATGCATTTCATTGCTCCAATTTATTTTCTCATTTGCTCCTCTAAAGCTGTGCATGGACCAGGTATTTTTTATGGTAATTTAACAAACATGAATTTTTAAGTAACGTATCAAAACATCTTTTCAATGTTTTGGAGGATAAGGGCGTTGTTTCTTTCAAACCATGATATAGAGATGTACGTGATTCCGTGTTTGCAAAGATTTAATTACATCGCATATTCTTTTGTTCGACAAGTCATGTTGTGTATCATATAAGAATATTTACCATTAAAATTATCACCATATTCGTGTTTTTTTTTAATCAAGTTTAAATCAATTGCATATTGGAAATTTGATATGTACATGTAGGTGTACCTGGGTTATTTAATTTAGCTTATTTTTTAATTTTCCCGAACGTACTTAACACATTTTCTTAACAGATGACGAGTATTTGACAAAATCATAGTAATATATGTTTATATATATATATATATATATATATATATATATATATATATATATATATATATAGCTTGTATCCTTGTAGATATCAGGTAACAGAGTATTTAATGTAGAGTATGTCTGCTTGTTATTTAACATAACTTTTGTCTTCTAATGTTATAATATATAGAATAACCATCAAAAATTGCATTCTTGTCATACGAAATTTAACTTACCATCTGACTTTTATGGGTTCCATGGAATGAGAAATCTAATGGTCAAAGGGGTCATACTGTTGACAGGTGCAATCAAATGAAATAGTAGGCAGTGTTTCTTGGACTGGAATATAATACCCCCATTACACCAACGCTACGTCCATGCAGTTCTCGCTACGTCAAAGAAAAATTGCCATGACGCAGTGGGAACTGCTGCAGCGTACTGAGAGCGTAGAGAGAACTGTTATTGACGTGGCAAAGTCTGCATGATCTCCGAAAACAAATTTTCCGCTACGTGGACTTTGAACATGTCCAAAGTCCGCGTAGCGGAAGCGCCGTCTAAACCGAGCGTAGTAATGACGCAGTAAAGACCTACCAACAGCTTCATAGACATAGCGGACACCGAAAGAACCTGGCAACAACTCTGTCCATGTCTACTGTACTGTCACTACGCGGCCACCACGTAAACTCGGTTGGCTCTACGTCCAAATAGACGAAGGTACAGAAAGTCGCGCAATCTGCTGGATGTAGTCGGAACGTAGCGGGAACCGTTTCGACGCAGCATGGACCGGCTCTGCGCGCAGAATGAACTTTGTGGGCACACTACACACGCAGCATAGACGTCACATTAATGTGATGCGGACGTAGCACGCACGTGAAAATTTCACATCTTTCGAGAAATTCAAACAAAGTTGGCGCCACGTCCCAGGGTTTCAAGAACTTCAAGAACGTAGCGGGAACTTCGTCTGGTGTAAAGGGGGTAGAAAAGGGAGTAAGGGCTGTCTTTACGGGGACGTAATTGAGAGGGTATAGATCTTTTTACATAATTATTTAGTCTTTCGTTTAAAATTGATTTTATTTGATACAAGACTTGGTATGAACATGTTTAACTCTTCCCAAATTTGTTACTATATATCTGAATAATATAGTAATATGAGAAATGATTTCTGTTGTTTGCAATGAATACGACATCGTACGTGAATTGTTTACTGAATAAAACTCGCACAATCTTTAAATGGAATATTTTTGCTTTTTTAAACCGTTCTTAAAACCTTGAACATGATGTCGCGTTCATAATACAGCTCCAATGCGTACAAAAAGGGTAATCTTGATTCACAGAGCTGATATTCAGACATTTCTGAAGAAAGGAAAAGAAAAGGCAAAAAAAGAGAACAGAAATGAAGAAAAAGAACAAGGGAAAGAGGGGAGAAGGGAAAAAGAATTAAGAGAGAAAAAATATGAAGATCATGGCACAAAAGAGAACAAGAAGGAAAAATGTATCAGCTGTCATGAAGATCTATAATTGTGATTATATAGTTATGATTATATAAAGTTATTAAAATTCAAACCGTTTTCTCAGTCTTAAGGTCTTCTCTTACCTCTCTCTCAGACTTATTTTCCCCATTCTTTCATCCCCTTTCCTCAGACTGTTCCCTCTCAATCTCTCTCACACACAAACATCCTCTAATATATATTCTGTTTTCGCTTTATTTCACCAAAATAAGTTGAAGACTTGTTTTGGACAAGATATTTTTTTTCAACTTAAAACTAAGAATCCGACTTGATTGGTCAGTGGAAATAAATAATGGCTATAGGTTACTAAATAATTTGGCTTCATGAGGGGGGGGGATGTCATAAAAGCTATTTCATATTTTGCAATTAAATCTATTTACAAAGAGAAGACTAGATGTTCTGATAGAAACGACAAACTAAGAGTCAGCAAGTCAACACATCAGTGATCTAAAACTAGATGATGAGTTGCTTTAACAAATAATTAAGCAAGTCAACTTTGTCTCTTTTAATGACTTAAATGCACATACTTTTATTTCCCTATAATTACCATAAGCCAGATTTCATGCCATATATCCAAAAGAATCGAAAAACTTTTTTTTCCTTTTAAATGAAATACAGCATTTAATTTTAATATAAAAAATTAGGATATGTAACAAGTCATAATAGGAAGCCTTAATTCTTTATGCTTTGAAAGCATGAATAAAACTTTGGTTAAAGTTCAATAATTGTATATAATATTACATGCAATTGAGTGGTATATCAAATACAGGCTTCTAGCTCTATTTGTCGTTCTCAATTCCCATAAACCTGATTGTTACCATGGGCGGAAACCCCAGGGGGTACACGTTCCCCCTACCCAAAATAGTGGGGGGTGATAACCTTTTTTTTTTTTGCTTGTTAAATTTTTCAGCCCTTGGTCCCCCGTAACTTTGGGGAGAGATTTCCGCCCTTGATTGTTACACTTGCAGTTGTAATGCTTTTTTTTTGTTTTTTACCTTTAATTGTTTCTGATAATTCTCCTGTTTATGTACACATTTTTATGGCAAATTAAAAAAATAAACTTGAACCTGAACATTGCATTCATCAATATGAATATTGTACGAGTTGAAAATGAATGCAAAATGAAAGCAATATACCCGATGTATCACAAAATAAATTTCAGTGTGAAAACACTTTTTTGTGCAAAAACTGATAATACATATGAAGAAAGATTTGAATATTAGAGTTAAATATCAACAAAATTGCACTCTTTTCTTTTTCTTCATTGGTACAGATAATGTAAAATACATAGGACAGGTATTCAAGCAGACAAACATCTGAAAGGATAATCAATAAAGGGTTTAAATGTAATATTGAAAAAAAGTGGCTTGTATGTGTAATAATGCAAATTATTAGAGTATTATCTAACACTCCAATCTTAAAGAAGTGTGATGACCAATAAATATTTTCTTCATTCATTCTTCTTTTACACAGAAATAAGTTAACATTTGAGGATGTAAGAAACATCTATTTAATGTTTTTATATTTGTTTTAAAATGCCACTTGAACACTTATCTTATAAATATATCAGTTACATATCTGAAACTTAAAAAAAAAGCATTTACTCAAGGATCATATACACTAAGGGTGACCATAATTGATGCAGAAACAATGAAATGAGAGCAAATTGAGCAAAAACTTTTATGTAAGAGTTTACCAGAACACAAAAAGTGATTACTAGGTATCTGCATAGGGGCTATTCCACGGTTACTCACGTTACATTTGGAGACACCTTGACTCATACTTGGAGCTGTAACTCCATTATTATTGATAGGAACTAAACATCTCCTTATCACAACAAAGTACACAGTCTGACTATCCTTTGTATAAAAACAAAACTTGAGAAATTTTATTATGCTCCTGGTAAATCTTTGAAATGTGTCGGTTACTCACGTTACATGATTTGGACATGCACAAAATGAAAAGTCGACATAAGTGAAAAGTCTCCTCATACAAGGCTTTTATGAAAGATGATTATATCCATTTCAAAGAAGTATATTAGGGAGACAAACTTAAATAATATATATAATGTATATAATTAAAAAATATATATATATAATGTATATAATTAAAAAAATAAAGAACACATGGTTTTTACTTGGGGTGCAGATAATATGGTTACTCACGTTACGGTTACTCACGTTATATTTTGTCCATGTATGGTTAACAACACACAAGTCATTAAAAATTCAATGTGTGTAAAACTCACTGCTAGGAACATCAAAAAGAGATTTTATACCAAAAATTGTAACAATTGGAGCTTTATTGGGAAGTAGGAGGGAAAAGTATGATTTCGCTTACTAATTATGCATAAATTAGCATAATCGCTTAATACCAATTTGCATGAAATAAATTACTGTATAGTATTGTAGATTATGTCCAAGACAACCTGCGCGCAAATTTTCGGCGTGATCGTGCGGCCAATGGCCGAGATCTCAAGGGGGCCTGGGAGGCCCCCGGGCCATATCAACTCCCAAAATACCCGGCCTAGATAGGGTTACAGGTATAAAGGGCATTCAATGTGTTGTTCGAACACTCTTTAAAGTTTGGTTAATCGAAACCAAGTCTTACTAATGCACTCTCGCATTGTGAATACTTCTACTAATATTCAATTTTTTGTGTGATTGTACGACCACTGATATTTTGATGAACAAAGAGTCACATCAAAGAGGTGTACCCTCATTTTGCTTTTAATTAATCAAAAATAACTTCACAACTCACCATGAGACTTAAAATTTGACATCCCACAGAAAATGTTACCTCACTGAATAATTTTTACTGGTTACTGACATTACATGATGGTTACTCAAGTTACAAAGTTACTCACGTTTCAGTTTTTCTTCATCTTTTTTATTAAAAAATTGTACTTTTTAATGATTTAGATAGTCATCACTGTGTCAAAGATTGTTTGAAGGAAGAAAATTTAAAATCCCACCAATCAACTGTGAAGAATATTTCTCTCAGAAAACAAAGTCCGTTTTTTCGGTTACTCACGTTACATCACCTGAGCAGGTTGCAATCAGGGTGACCAGACGTCCCGTATTTCCCGGGATTGTCCCGCAATTTGCTCCTGTGTCCCGGCGTCCCGACAAACCCTTCCCGGGACGCCTATTTGTCCTGTATTTCAGAATATTGAAAAGTGACGAATTTTCATTAAATAACCAACAGCTGACGAAGCAGGGACAGCAATTAAATCGATAACTGTAAACTTTTGCAAGTTCTGCGGTGATTTCTTGCTAACTTTACAACCTTACAACCTTGCTAACATTACAAACGAACTGGCCTCCTACCTGTGTGTGGCAGGCTACTAGCTAGGTATGTAGGATCGAAGCAAATTCTCAATGGTGAAAACAATCTCACATGATAAACAGTTTTTCCACCAAAATATTCACAAAATCGGCGGAAATTCTTATTATTATACTATGGATTCTCAGATTAATGATTTGGAGATGTAATCGGAGGAACAAGTTATTGACTTTTTATAGATCTAGTTGTTTCAGCTTTCGTTTTTGAGTCTTGGTGTGCAAGATGCCGCGATGTTTCATCTAATTTTTAAGTTTGACAATATGTTTCACTTTGAAATTTTACTCATTTCTAAAACATTTTATTTCTTAAATTTTAAAAATACATTAAAAAAACACCAAATAAAATTATGATTTTTATTAGATGATTGGATTTTTTTTGTTTACTTGAATTTTGAACTTTTCCCTTTTTCTTTCTTTTATATATACCCTATCCTTTCTGCTTGCCCTTTTTTGTTCCATCTATCTTTATTTCCAATACCATACTTTATCCGTATTATTAATTTTGTGTGTGTATTTGAGTTTTGTCAGACGTGTATCAATCAGATATGATTATTTACGTCTTGGACCGACCTTTAACGTCACCATCCGAAAGACGTGACCAGGGCTCGAACCTCGACCCTCTACATCAATTTGTAACTTCCCCACAGCTTGGATTACAGGCGCACGCCACAACGCCCAGTTGTAATTATCTGTGTTATTATTTGAATATTTTTTGTGTCTTTATTACCTTGTGAATACATGGCAATTCGGCCTAGCCGCGATGTCTTGATTTTTATTAATAAACCATTTATCTATCAATATCCTACTATTCTTTCCAAGACATTTTCTTTTCTCTCTCTCTCTGTTCATTTTTCTTTCTTTCTCTTGCTTTCCTTATCAAATATCCTTTATTTCCTTCATTCTTTCTTTCCTTATAATTACCTTGGCTTCCTTCTCTCTTCGTCTCCTCTCTATATTCTTTGTTTCTTTTCGTCCTTTCTCTCCTTCCATTATTTTCTTTTTTCGTTCTCCCCTCCCTTCATTCTTCCCTTCCACTCTTTATTCCTTTTTTAAAATTCTTTCCCTTCTTCTTTCTTTTGTTTCTTTCTTTCCCTTCCTTCCAGTTTTCTTCTTTATTTCTTTCAAAGAATGAAGGAAACATGTTTATTTTCTTCATTATTTCTTTCCCCTTTAATTCTCTCCTTTTTGTCTTTCAGACATTTATACAGCTTTCCTTCCATTCTTTTTCTTTCTTTCTATATTCATTTCAAAGAATGACGGAAACCTTTTTTAATCTCTTTTATTATTTCTTTCATCCTTCTTTATTCTAACTTTCTGTTATTTTTTCTGTTTTCCTTTATTTTCTTTCCTTCTCAATCATCTCTTTTCTCTCTCTCCTTCATTTTTTCGTTCACTTTCCCTTCCAATTCTTTATATTTTTTCACTTCACACAACACTTTGTGTGGGCTTCTTTGTTGATCTTCGTTTGTCAATTGTCCTGATATCATTTTGTGAAATTCGGTCATCCTGGTTGCAATAATCATTTTTGAATGAGTACTACAAATTCACTTGAAAAGCTGTTGTGTATTTTAAGTAATTTGACTCTTCTAAACTTCAGAAATATATAAAGGGGTATGTTGTTGCAATAACAAAATGGTAATAAGGTGTATTTCATTTTTCACTATTTTTCTTGTATTTTGGTACAGAATGTAAGACACAACTTTTGACCATTTTTTTTTTTACAAAGTATACGTATGAAAATAAACTTTTTATTTATTGTTCCTTAAACTGTCATGTATGAAGAACTTAAAATATTAAAAATTCAAGAAAATATTGAATTTGAATTTTTAAGCTCATGTCCACCAACCTGTGGAATTGCCCATAACTTGGTTCAGTGAAACAAAAAGGTGAAATTATAGTACTGATCAATGTTAGAAGATTTTAACTACAAAAATATATTTTTGGTCACACTTACTGTTTGGCAATAAATTTGAACAACTTGCCAGAAAAGATGTGATCCCTATTTGCATTAGCATCTATATGATGATTCCTGAGAACATACATTGTCATATGCATACCAGTTCATACATAGTTTGTGTAATGTTTCATGAAGTAAATAGTCAGCAATTTTCATTGACGAAAATCCTTGAATCTGATTGGCTAAAGGCAAGTGTATCAGTGAAAATCAATGGCTAATTGCTCAATGACACCACACTTTCCAGATTTTGTTACCCTAGTGGATTAGTGGCTTTAACAGAGCTGCCAACCTGAACAAGAACATATCAGTATTTTCAAGGCTGAAAATCAGTATTTTGGTGAGGAAATTAGTATTTTCACAGGAATACTATAGGAAAACGCAAATACTGAAACTTAAGAAATCAGTATTTTGGATGAAACCATCAGTATTCTTCTCTTTTTTCAGTACTTAATATGGAAAATCAGTACTACTTGGCAGCTTTGCTTTAACACATCCCCATCTAATCATTTCCCACTGACCTGTAATAAAGACAAACTGGATACCTCATTGCCTATGAATTGTGAAGCATTAAGGGTGCCACGTTACCGCACCCAAAACCTTTAAACATTCTCCATCCGTCTGTGAATAAACTCCCATAAAATCACCTAGCATCACCTACACTGTACTATTTTTCATGGAAAATTATAGAATTTTGAACACGTGATTGCATAGTCAAGGCTTTGGACCAAGAATTTACAATAAATCAATCAATATCAGCACAAACTGGTTTGAACAGGTTTGGGATGATTTTGCCACCAGAGTGCTCAAAAGAGCCCTGTGAAATAATCTTGTAGACCCAAATTAGTTGTGAAAAGTAGCCTCCATAAATATCAGGGTTATATACAAAGCACCTGAATTTGGATGTCTTCATTGACTTAATTACCCAATGTTTACACAAAATAACATTAGAAAATAAACGATATTATACAGCAGGTGACTTCAATTTTGACCTTCTAAAGCACACGTCAAACGACAATACTCGGTTATTTTCAAATACATTCCTTTCTTATAACTTCAGACCTCTTACTACCAAACCTACAAGAGTGAGAACAAGGTCATGTACGTGCATTGATAATAGATATACAAATGAATTCCTAAACCTAATTTATTCTGGCTACAATACACCAATTACCATTTTCCCATAATTTTATTACAGATTACACAGTCCAATGTTTCGCATTCTACCGCAGCAGAACAAAATTCAATACCGAAACACAATCTTAAAGTCGATGCAATAAAGGAAGAGTTAAAGGTCTGTTGATTTTACTGATGTTATGTTATTGAATAACAGAAGCATATGATTATTTTTTAAATACTTTATAGACATAACATGTAATAAACATTCATTATCACAGACTATTCAAGCGAAAGAGATATTACCTGAGAAACCTTGGATAATGGAAGGAATTTGGTAATAGAAAGGCGACATAAGTTCTTGTGCAATAGCTCCAACCATAATGAAAATAATCATAGAAGAACAAATTGAAAAGTATTGACATACAGTTGTTCAAAAAATTATTGCCCCCTTATCATTCAGTTGTGAAAAAATATTATGCAAAAAGATTAAATGAAATTTGTAATAATATCAAGCAAACTCAATTCAATTTAGTTTCATAACCATTTCTGCTTTTGAAATAGACTGCTAGTCCTGAAAGAAAAAAAATCATTTGAAGTGGATAACAAGAAAGTTATTACATTCTGCAGACAATTCAGAGTTTTGGTAGGCTAAAAGAAAAGCTTGGCTCATTATGTTTCAAATCTTGAAAGCAGACTAAATATTCCACATGGTATACACATCATTCTTTTCCATATGAAGCAGTTTTCTAAGTAGACCTGCACAAGTTTCCAAATCCTTCATGATGTATTCATTTAACGGATCTCTCTGCTTCGCTTCCAGACTGAGCATGATGCGCTGTGCATACCTCACTAACACCAGGTAATACAGCAAATTTTTCTCAGTGATGGGTATATTTTTCTTCGAGAGGTACCCTTCAAGGAAATGCCTAGGAGCAGACATCCCGTGGGTCACAACAAGTTCTGACAATGCCACGGCAATGTCAAAGATGAGACAGGAGTACTCGACTTCACCAAAGTCGATGATTCCAGACACAATGAACTTCTTAGAAGACTGTTTAGGGATGGGTTCCTTTGAGATGATTATGTTATCATCATTAAAGTCTCCATGAATGATCCCTTCAACATAAAAACAGAAAATTACATGACATTATAAATTGGTCTAATTCTCTTCAAGGCAAACACACTCTGTATGATATAAAGGATCAGAAAAATTGATGTTGCACTGTACTTTTCAGCATTATTTCTTATAAGGGTAAAGATGTTTTAAAGCTACAAATCCCATCAAATATTTTGTTTCTTTCAATTTGGCTTGACCCTTGCCAAGTCTTGTAAATAGTTTGACTCAAATTATCACTCATAATGGAATTTCAGCAACACCATGATCTGTCTTTAAGTCTACATTTGTAGACTACTACACTTTAGGTAGCATTACTAACCTTTCTTGAAAAGATGACGAATGGGTTCAACATGTTCCTCATAGAGATCAATAGTTTTTGTTATAGCATCTTTCAGCAAAGTATCGTCCACTAGATCCAGTAGATGTCTTTGACCACTCACTTTCTCAAGTGACCACTCTCCACTACAGAAGGTAGTTGGTTTCTTATGGTTGTAATCTTGAAATTCCTGTTACAGTAAGAATATAAGGCAAATTGCTGTATGAATGTTTACTGTCCAATTGTGCAATTACAGGTGAATCTCGCTATGTTGAATCTCTTTCATAGTACTGATATATCACACAAATCTGTTTAAATTACCAGAAACAAAATTTGGACTTTAAAACAGGACCTAAACATGCATGTTTAATTTGTTAAATTGAGACAATTATTTGACTTATAATACGCAAAACTGATCAGACTGTTGTGATGCTAGTATGTAAATCCAAGGATCACAGGTTTAAAGACAAATGCCAGTAGTTGCAGTAAACACTGATTTCATGAGAAAGACTGTAAAACAAGGCTTAATTGTCAGTATATCATCGAGGATCTAGATCTGGTATAGTTACATAAACTGAACTTTGTGGAATCTTGAAATCTACGCTGAAAAATGTTCACACTGAAGATCACCAACACAGATAGGCACACGTGGGATAGTGTATTATTATTGCTGGAATAAAGACCCGACGGAAATGACCGAATCCGCGCTTATTTTGCTTATTTCTCAGCAATTACACAATTTCTTCCAGAATCCTTTGGCACATATTTTTTATTCATACAAGCAGACACTCGGGTGGTCATTATATTAGATTCTGTAAAAAGTCATTTTGAGATCGTTACCAAAACTGGAATTTATCTTTAAGTTTAGGTGTTTTTTCCATACACCCTTTGTTTTTCCTTTCACTCCCCAAATTTATTCAACCCCAGTATGCTCCCTTGTGTGCTATGCCTATCTGAACTACATTATCAACATGAAAGCGGCGTTGATTTTCTGATTTCATGATGTATGTACTCTATTGACAAACAACTGAAATGTATCATCTGTTACCTTATTCAAAACGAAACTAAAAGCTTTCCTTTCTCAAGAGTTTCAATAAATAAGTCATTTTTTTTTATATTTGTGGAGACAGTAGTAGGCCTACGTTTCCCCCTTTCCGGTAATTATAACTGAATTGTATTATTTGTGTACTTATCTTGTTACAATTTCACCTTTAAAGGAGAATGAAACCATTGGAACAAGATAGCTTGTGTGAAAACAGAAAAATCAAAGAAACAGATCAACAGAAGTTTGAGAAAAATCAGACAAATAATGAGAAAGTTAAGAGCATTTGAATATTGTGATCACTAATGCTATGGAGATAGCAAATTGGCAATGCGACAAAGATGTGTGATGTCACTTGTGAACAACTCTCCCCATTACTTAAGTATATATTTCACTTAAATTGCATCTTTTATCACATCTATCCATAGATCATGTGTTCATTCTACAAGAGGGCATGTAATACATATTTTTTTAGAATACATCCTTGGTTAACTATGGATAGAGTGTTTGTATCATCATAAGAAAAAGCAAAAAGAGACATTTTGAGGGGATTTTATAGTCTGTCAAAAGGGAAAGTTGTTCATCAGTGACATCACACATCCTTGTCGCATTGCCAATGGGAGGATCTCCATAGCATTAGTGATTACAATATTCAAATGCTCATAACTTTCTCATTATTTGTCCGATTTTTCTCAAACTTTCTTTATTCTTATTCTTTGATTTTTCTGTTTCTACACAAGCTATTTGTTCCAAAGGTTTCATTCCCCTTTAAGGTTGCAATGCGCAGTTGAGTATATACATGTACGTATAGAAATTGCATATTATAAATGTACAACAATTATTATTATTAATACTAATCGCTCTCAGCATGGGAATCTGCACATTCAGCCTATTAATAGGATGGGGGGGGGGGGGGCAAGATGGCCCCCACACAATGCTTTGGCCAATATTTCCAGAACACAAAAAGAAAGCCCTGAAAAAAATTGTGATGCCACGTGACTTTTTACGAGACAATGTCATGGCAAAATCGGTTCATTTCATACTTTGCATACAAAGTTTATAGGAGACGAAATTCAAAAAGGGTGATTATTTCTAATTCTAATTGGTCTGCTTTAAATAATTTAGGATTCAATTTATCTTTCAATGGCCTGTCATGATTTGTATTAATCTAAAAAAATTAAAAAACAAAGAAATACATAACATTAAAAAAGAAAAAAAAGAAAACGTCTGGAAACATTAAGAAAAGAGTTGGCGTTGGCAATTTTACTTTGTCAGAAACTAAGATAACAAAGACGACAACTGGAAGAAAAAAAGAAAATTTTCATCTGAAGTGAATAGGGTTTAATGGTAATACGTGCAATTAATATTTCCATAAATTTGCATATCAATAATATTAATAAATCAAAAACTAAAATTTAACAAATTAGGAATAAATAATTGAACACACATACAATATGAATATATATGAATTATAGATAGGCCTTAGTGACTGGATAAATACAAAATACAACATGGATGGATGGAAGGATGGATGGATGGGAAGGTAGATAGATAGAAGGGTAGATAGAAAGGTAGATGGATGGATGGATAGACAGACAGACAGACAGATAGATAGATAGATAGATAGATAGATACTGTAGATAGATAGATAGATAGATCGATCTACAGATATAGTTCAAGAAAGAAATCAATAACATGGAATGGTTTAGTAGTACCTTTACCAACCTTTGAAGATTTCGATCTTCATTACAAAATCCATCAAGGGAGGCCTGATTGAAAATAATACAAGTCAAAACGAAAATCAGGTTATAACTTAAGTGTGTTCATTATTAAGCATTTAGAAAAAAATTGAGAAACATACATATACACATAAACTCCTCAAAAAAGGTTTGGAAATCTGACTTTGATCGATTATCCCTCCTCGGTTTTAGTTAATTTAGTTTTAGTGAATATTAATGTGCAATTGATACCAATGAATAGATCATTTAATTCTCTTTAAAATGATACCCTACATGATATGATTGTGGTTCACATGGAGGTGCAGTGCCTTAAAATGTGGGGCACGGTCAAAATTCATAACAAACAAACATGCATGGGTATTTCAAACCACAACCATGTTATCTCACATAACCATCACTATATAAACCACAACAAAACATAAACAAGTGGATACCTCTAGCGGTCTCACCTGCATCACGCGATTATAGCAGCAGTGCTGACTTTGAAAACTACTATAAAATAATTATTTACAAAAGACACCATTCATATAATGATACAATACTATAATGTCAATTGACATTCGACCTTGGTCAAGTGACCTAAAACTTGTCAGTGATACTTGATTACCCCTATATCCACATTTTATACACTATATCTATAAACTTTGAAAGTTGTGACAGCAATCTAATAATTACCTCTAAAATGGCCAAGGTTCAAAGACCAAATGACCTTTGACTTTGGTCATGTGACCTGAAACTCGCACACATGTTCAGTGACACTTGATGACTCTTATGACCAAGTTTTATGAACTAGACCAATATACTTACAGAGTTATGATGGTAATTAACAAATACCTCCAAAATGGCCAATGTTCATTGACCTTTGACCTTGGTCATGTGACCTGAAACTCGCACAAGATGTTCAGTAATACTTGGTTTCTATTATGTCCACGTTTTATGACCTAGACCAAAATACTTTCAAAGATATGATGCTAATTTAACATATACCCCATTATGGCCACAGTTAATTGACCTTTGACCTTAGTCATGTGACCTGAAATAATCATGGGATGTTTAGTGATACTTAATTACTCTTATGTCAAAGTTTTATGAA
The DNA here is from genome assembly GCF_018143015.1 of Lytechinus variegatus. Lineage (NCBI taxonomy): Eukaryota > Metazoa > Echinodermata > Echinoidea > Temnopleuroida > Toxopneustidae > Lytechinus > Lytechinus variegatus. The sequence goes on along the minus strand of NC_054744.1, from coordinate 41,232,262 downwards.
TCAGATCCATAAACTTTCAAAGTTATGATGGTAATACAACAGATACCCCCAATTTGGCCAAAGTTCATTGACCCTAAATGACCTTTGACTTTAATCATGTGATCTGAAACTTGCACAGGATGTTCAATGATACTTGATTACTATTATGTCCAAGTTTCATGAATCAGATCCATAAACTTTTAAAGTTATGATGGTAATTCAACAGATACCCCCAATTTGGCCAAAGTTCATTGACCCTAAATGACCTTTGACCTTGGTCATGTGACATGAAACTCATACAGGATATTCAGTGATACTTGATTTACTTTATGTCCAAGTTTCATGAACTAGGTCCATATATTTTCTAAGTTATGATGACATTTCAAAAACTTAACCTTAGGTTAAGATTTTGATGTTGATTCCCTCAACATGGTCTATGTTCATTGACCCTAAATGACCTTTGACCTTGGTCACGTGACATGAAACTCAGGCAGGATGTTTAGTAATACTTGATTAACCTTATGGCCAAGTTTCATGAACTAGGTCCATATATTTTCTAAGTTATGCTGCTTTTTTTTTAAACTTAACCTTCGGTTAAGATTTGGTGTTGACGCCGGCGCCGCTGTCAAAAAAGCGGCGCCTATAGTCTCACTCTGCTTTGCAGGTGAGACAAAATGAAGCAGGGGCTTGATTTGAATGGATTTTCATCTCTGAGACACAGACAAAAGAATCATGTTCTTTATTGACCCTTCATGACTATTTCTGCTTGTTTTGCAGCTTTTCAATTCAGACCTCATCTGAGTCATCTCACACTTTTGAATCTTGCTCTTTTTGTGATGGCATGATCATAACAAGCATGGTATCATTTTAAAGAGAATCAAATGTTATTTTGAATGATTTCAAATATGCAATGTCTAAAATTGGTAGTTTTGGGAGAAATTAATGGCCAAACTCAGATTTCCACACCAATTTCTGTTAATTTTCCTCTTGACTATTTACTTCATTTGCATCTAAAATCAATTTATCATGATTCTTTTCATCAAACTACTTAAATTCACCCAAGATAATTGAGATATGTAGGGATAAACAACATCATACATGTATAGGTTAGAAACTTAGAATGCACAAAAGAACCAAATTACAGCAACATCATCATTACTGACAGTTTGATTAGTTACATTACTACTAGTATCACATTGTATTAATATTGCATGGTAAGATGGCATTTGGGGTGCCCTTTATCATAAATGCACGATGACAGCTTTATATAATTAAAATAAATCAATAAAAAAGGCATTGAGAGCAGTGCGTTCCAAACGTACATGATGCCATTAAAGTTTGTTGATATTTGATAATTCCACTATACCTCTAAAATCTTGTGCAGGTGAGCAAGTTTTTTGCCAATATCTACTAAGATCTCATCTGGAATAGTGTTCAATGACCCAAGAGGATGACCAGGCAAGAATGACAAAAGAGTTACCATATACACACCATGTTTTCCAACGAAACCTGAAAATATCCAAGTAGATCTAGATTTATACCACGGTCACATTTACATACGGCAAGTCGACAACATCCGTTTTATTCATTTTTGCTAAAACCACCTATATGTAGCTGGTCCAAACAAATGTTAAAATTGCTGTTTTCGACTCACCGTAGAGCAAATGTGACCAAAATATTATGCATCATATATAATACCAAATTCATGTACAATCAATAGAAGGTTTGTAGTACTTGTTACAATGGCAGTAATTACGTTGAGGCTTAGACAAAGATTGGCAAATAATCTTTGATTTGACAGGCACATTCTTTTAGAATAGGTTGCTCTTACATTTATTTAAATCCTATTGGATACTTATACCTTTGATAAAGGTGATGCAAAAATATTGAAATGAGAGCAAGTTGAATAAAAACATTCAACATTTGTCAACAGACTAACAGAATGCACCAGCCAACTCACAATCGTGTTACCATTTTAACTTCATCATAAACTGAAAATGGTAACAAGAACATGATTAGCTGGCATATTCATATATGTTGATTGTTTAGTTAAAATAATAATTTTTATTCAAACGCTTTGTTTTCTCTTTCAAAAGGGAGAATTACAGAGTTATCAAAGAGGGTGCACTGGCATCCTGTTCTCCAGAGATGCTGTAGTCAAGCGTCGGTCAAACCTTAGCCACTACGAGCCCAATGTCCATCATCGGTCTATTGATGGAGGGGATACTGCAGAGACAGACAGTCTCATCGGAGCATATCCCTGACAGAAATAGACAAATTTGTCGGTCTATGTCCAGTGTAAAATTGAATAGAATCATCTTACCCTTTCCGTCATTACAAGAGATAGCCTCAAGATGCACAAGTTTGCCATGCATATTACGGACTGGACGAGGGCAGCAAAACTCTTTATTGGACAGGAATGCCATGGTGTTGACTGCCAACTCCACCCTGTTTCCATCTGCAGAGTCTTTGGAGTTGTACAACTACATGTATGTAAGGAAATGAGTTGGTAGATTAGTACAACTTGTATTTGTCAACCAATATTAAGCATCAACTGTTGGCCTTAAAAATAATAATAATAGTTCAAAGATCTTTGGCATTCTATTCCAGGTAATGTTGTTTTGATGACATAAAGAAGTACACTTAGGCCTACAATTTTTAAAAAGGGTCAAGAAGATACTTTAATAATAAAAATATGAAGTGATTTAAATGACAGTTCTATGAAGTTTTTTACTTGCGTTGTGAAAAATAATCATAGGGGAATGCAAGACTTTTTTTTTCCTGTGACAGAAGTTCAGAGAATACATGTACAGTTAACATAAAAGGATAAAAAAACATATAGGGGTAAATTGTGACAGTCGTGATAAAATTTGCATTAATAATTCCATATATGTATGTTATGTAAGACATATTAAAATGGGTTTTTGAAAGAAAAAGCGGTTCCAAGAAATACCTTTAGAATAAACTGATCACATCTCTCATCCTCACTGCCACCTATATCGATGGGACTTTCTAATCTGATGTAGAAATTTTGGTCTGCAAAACTTTTCAGTTCTTCTAATTTTGAAGCTTGGATATTATAAAGCTTGGTAAGGAGTTTGTCAGCTCCATGCAGGTCCAAGAAAGGTCTATTAATGAGTTCAGATCCTTCCATAATCAAGTCTTCTCAGGCTGTAGCATAAGGAATTAAAAGTGTAACAACATAGCTATTAAAGCGTATCTGAAATGAAACAGTGATAAATATACTTTATATGGTTCTGAATCTTTTATCTTTTAAACCCGCTCAGGCCTAAAATTTCCTAATTTTTAAAATGATGATGATGATGATGATAAAGAAGATAATGATGATGATGATGATAAATGATGATGATGGTAATCATGAAAATAAGGAATGATTGGGTCTAAAATCTAATAAAATTCTAGTAAACTATCATGAATGCAAGTGAGTAAAACTAATTACATGTATTAGGGAAATGTGGGATGACTAAAGAAGTCGGCCCTACAGGAAACGATACGGATCAGAGTCCTACCGTAATTAAGTAATAAATGAAATCTGCCCAATTTTCAATTATTAAGCTACGTGTAAGAGTCTTGAGGCTACCAAATGAAAACTCTCTTTATCTCCTTGCCTCATGCCCTGTATTCTTGGCAGTGGCTTATCAAGGGAGGGGGCAAATGCCCTGGGGGCCACTTTCAGGGGGTGCAAAAAAAGGAAAGGGGGCACAAATAAAGAAAAGGAAAACAAAATATGAACAGAAAAGGCAAACTTAAGGAATAAAGGCACAGAAAAGGAATTCCAATGAAGGTAATTAATACCCAAATCCAATGATATTACAATGGTAATACAGTTTCCAACTCATTTAGAAAAATTAGTGCATTTTTAGCCCAAGGATGAATATTCGTGCCAACTTTTTATTTGTGATATAGATCTACTTCATTTCTTTTAAAAGAATTCCAATAAACAGTTCTTAAAATATTCATATTTCAAATGCATAGCACAACTTTTCATCTCTATTGCGGGTTAGAATTTTGATACTTTACTCTTTATTAATTCTTACAAACAGTTCAATTTTTTTTTCTGTTTTTTGTTTTTGTTTACTTCCATAAAAAATCATAGATAAAATACATGAAACTCAAGAAAATATTTACAATGGAGAATAGCCCATTTTAGCGATATTTACAAAATATCAGTTCTTCCATGGGGTCCTAATTAAACAAAAATAACTCAAAAAGATGTAAGATTGAAAATTAAACAAAGCATATAACACAAAACATTAATTAAATTAGTATTGAACAAAAATAAGATAAACAAGCATAAGCGATGTTGTGTCTCACCCAATTGTGAAAATGACCAGAAATATCATGATTTGCAAGGGCACGCAACACAATTGAGAATTGTAAAAGAAAAATGTCCCCATAACAAGGACAATCTCAATTTATCAAGACACGATTTGTCTTGGTCAGTAGAGGTGCAAGGCAAATATGGGAGACTCTCCAAATTGGAGACTTGCTTTGCAAGAGAAAACAAAAAAAAAACATCAACAATTTTTTTCCACCCAAAATTTTGTCTCACTGAGGTCAGAAGCCCATTTGTTTTCTGTGTGGATGACAATGAAAATCCTTATCAAAACAAGAGTAGGTGATGGTGAATTTTTAAAGTAGAGAGTGAATAGGGTTAATTTTTCATGAGGAATCTGCTTATCACATTTTTATTCGCCTCCAAGGTAATCCTTTTGCAGCAAATGTAAATAAAGGAAATTGGTCTCCTAACCTGGAGTCCTGTTTCTGAAATAGGATACCCAAATTCTTTACAAAAGTCTCTGATATTGGAGATAATCTCTCTCTCTCATGGGAGACAGTCATGAAAGTCTCCCATATTGGCTGAGCTGTGAGCCTCTACTGTGTTGATTTATGACTATGAGGATATCCTTGTTTTCTGGGACAATCCCAATTTTTGGACTGGTGCCTTAATTGGCTCTAGCCTCTAGTTCAACTCTAAGTCTAGTCTAACGACATTAGATCATGACCAAAGCCAAAGGCAAAAATTACAGACAAATCCAAGGATGATGACCCTATGCCTGGCCCAGCCGCCCTGGCTCCGATATCTTTTCAACCTCCATCCTCATGATCCTCTTCCCCTCACCTCAGGCTCAGTTTCATGCCTCTCTCAACAACTCAACTCTCAAAGTCAGCAAGACAAGCATGACAACTCAGAGTCAGGCAAGTAAAAGTCCAGTCCCAGCTAGGCCAGGGTCAGGAGCTCCGGCCCGCCTTAGGCTTAGCCTTAGCCGAGGCTTAGGCGGGCCGGAGCTCCCTGCCCTGCCCTGCCCTAGGACTCGCGGTGCAGATTTCCTCTTCTCAATTATTCTCTTGTTTAAAATTCACCTTGACGTTCGGCAACATCGTCTGGAAAGGCTGATGAGAAGCTTCACAATTCCAACCAACTAAGACGGACAACTGCGGTAATATCCGCACCAAGGCTAGAAGAAGTACACACCGGAAACGTTCCATACAACTACTAGTACTACATGTTCAAGATAGTAATACAGCTACAGCTACAGCTAGCTACAGCTGACCATCAGCGATCGATCGCGAGCGAGCGAGCGCAGGCCTATATACTGCACTGTATACAGTGTGCAGCACAGCCCGATTGAAAGTTAAATGTCCCAATTAAAGTTTATTCGATTATAAGAGAGGGTATAAACTCTCATTCTTAAAGATCATCATCAAATGATTATAGAGTCACAAATGATAAAGTGTACATTATTGCAAAATATAAGAGAAAGATATATACAAGAACTTTAATAGTAAACGGTATTTCTCTTGAAATACATTGTAATGTGTATATTTTGAATGATAAACTCGGCTAAAATTTGTTCCCCTACTCATACATTAGATTTTTCCGGAAGTACTTGTCTGGTCGCCGCGAAATATTTTTGCCCTTAGTCACGTGACTCCGGCTTTGTGAACCATCGGATCTCAATTTTGTGAGAAAGGTAACGTAAACTTAGTAAGTATTGCGAGATGATTTATTGAAAAGTACTTTTCTGAAAGTGTTTATGAATAATATAAATAGCTATCCTTATTAAGAAATTATTACAGCACAAATTTTTGCTATTGTTAAAAGAAATTTTCAATGTTTAATTGAGGGAATCGGATTTAATTCTTGTCTTGCACGCGACATTTTTTATCACATTGTTATTGTTCATTCTGTGTGTGTAGAGCGTGCATGGAGAATGCGTGTATGCGAAACGTACACGTACACGAATAGAATTGGTTCCGTGATGCATGATGCGAGTCGTGCATGCACATGCATGTTGACTGGTGTTGCTGAGCCTGAGGTTCGCGAGTTGATGTAATTTAGACTCGTTGAGTGTGAGATAAGAATTGTTTGGGTTATAGACTCTAATGCTTTTTTTGCACCGGCTAATTTTGTGAAAATTTCCCCACTATAAATGGTATGCCAGAATAATGTAAGCAAATGACAAAATGTCAACTCAGCTCAGTCATGATGATTGATGGGGTGGACGTCCAAACTTTGCACACTTTTCAAAAATATTTTGACATCAGGCTTAAATTTTTTCACAAAATATTCATTTATACAAAACCAATTCAATAAATAGTTACGACATTGACGGGAAGATCATACACTATAAAATCACGGACGAAAATGTTAAGTAGGTCAAGGGGTTTCGCCTGTGTCGCGATCTTAAAATTCTATTCCGATCGGCGAATGCGCGCTGTGCTGGAAAACCGTTCAGAAAAAGTGTGACCTAACTTCGTGGACCAAAATTTTTGTGGAGATTTAAACAAAACCTCAAGCTCAAAAAGTGAAATATTTATATAAGATTGATGGCAAAATGCTATGAATTGGTTAGTACCACATTTAAGTCACATTTTTGAAGAATTCTACTTGCAAAATGGTGATATCGTGATGCTTGTTGAGAATATCAGATTTCTTTAAATGGGCGCTAACGGTGACAAATTTGCTGATCTTTTGCCAATATTTTCATGAATACTGAACTCATCCTACATGTAAACACCAAAGGGTAATTTTAGGTCGCTTTTGACGTTGATGGTGTCACATTTTAAGGATATTGGCTAGTTTTTTAGATAATGACCGTCCGCGAAGTATGGACACGCGCAAAGTTTGGACACACTGCCATACATGTAGGCATGGCAAGTGCTACCTCGGGCGAAGTTCGTGCAAGCTCCACTCCACTACCGGGCGCTACACTACAGTCCACCTACCCGAACTTCGGGACGGTGAACTCGATCGGATATTCCGAGTGACAAAGGTGGTATGGAAATGTTATTTATTGTAAAAATTATAGAAAAAAATATAACGAGAAAGAAAAATTGCTTAATTTCTTACTCCTCACCCATATTCACTCCGTGTCCATCCTCCGGCGATCCGGTAATCCTCAAAATTGGTGATTTTTGGCCAGTATCAATTTCCTCACACGTACTATTCACTGCCGATTTCAAAACATCGTATGTGATCGGTCGCAGGTCAAATATTTATGCTGTTTTCTAATTATAAATCGACAACTCTAAAATCCATTACGTAAACACGTTAGTAGTGCGAGGTTAGTACATGTATGAGGTTAGTATATATATTTACTAACCTCGCAATATGTGTGAGTGGGCAAGTGCCAGTCTCCAGGAGTCCTCAAACAGTAATATGCACGTCGTCATGAATATTCATTAGCTGGCTGATGATGTCACACCCCCACTTTCCTTATGTTATTACATGGAATTATGAAATTGTTTCATTTTTTTATGAAATAAGTTGCAGCAATAAATAACTAATGCACATAATCAGTTGTCAATCCAACTGTTCTTGGTACATAAAAATATTGAATAAACCTAATTTTGTATAACAAAATACAAAAGAACAAGTGGAGATATAACATCATCAGCCCACCTCATGAATAATCATGAAGACATGCTTAGAACTGTTTTACCAGAATAATGCAAATCTTTAAAATTCAATAAATTTGTTATTGATTATCCAATTTTTGTTCAAATTTTCAGCATATTGCTGTGTGAATTTTACTCTATTTATTCAAATATACAAATATCTTCAGCCTGGAGCATCCCTCTAATACATCGGAATGACGTCTCTAAGCACTTTTACAGCTCATATTATTACAGTCATCAGATCCGTTCATGCCTGCATTCAATATGCATATTTTCCACTACCTGGGCTGGGGAGTATTCCAACAAGAGTTCCAAGACTCAATTGCTAGGCATATATAGATCCTAGGCTTTCTCATCCTACCAGGTACCCATTTAACACCTGTGTGGAGAGTGGCAAGTCGCGCAAATTTGTCTTATTTTTGCAATGTTTATATTCTATCTCGTATTTCATAAAGATAAAATCTTGAAATGTATTGCCATGTTTTGCACCCGCCATTCGATAGACCCCGCCTTACGTTAGGGTTGGACGTACATGTAGTGCAATGCATGTGTAGGGACAGTGATTTTCCGCAATCGCGGAAAACAGACGGAATTCACGGAATCGGCTGTTTGAAACGGAAAGTGGCTTTTCAAACGGAAAATCACGGAAAACACGTTTTTTCTCAAAATGCACAAAAAAGCAACAGAAATTAATCCCAAATCCTCAACAAAATACTAATATCAACTGTAAAAACACGATCTCACTTTGCAACAACAATTATGACAATCAACACATCGTAACTACACTCGAGCCTCTCCATCACTCGATCGTATCCAAATTAGTTTACACTTACGTCCGCATAGAAGGCAGAATCCGGCCGTGTGTTGCTGCCCTCTGCGTTCGGTCATAATATAATGATCACGGTGATTCATCAAATCCAAAATGGCGGATATTCGGAAGTCGTCGACAGCTCAAAACGATGTCCGAAAAGTCCCCAAATCAGCGATAAAATCCCATTTAACAATAAAATAATGCTAATAATATGAAAGGTGAGAATATATTAATGTTGATTATGTTTCCCTAATTTTTTTTTAGCTCGAATCTCTTCGATTAAAATGGATTTTAAAGCGATGTTAGTACATTGGTAGATGCAAATTTTGAGCAGCGCTAGCATTTTGACATCGCTACTCGTTGCGTATTGGTTTTCTATGTAAACGGAATTGTCATTTTTTCTTGTACACAAAGTCTATGGGGAAACGGAATTTCCGTTTCCAGACATGCTGAAACGGAATTTAAGATTTTCTGAAACGGAAAAGGCAATTTTTAGAAACGGAAAATCACTGTCCCTACATGTGAGGGCCGCTAAATTGCACCAAACCATATGCGATATGCAGCAGCCATTCACTCGGGCCCCACTATGCTCTGATCCCATGTGAAGGCCTGCCGCTAGTATGCTGTCAACTTGCTTTAATAGTTGATATCTGTGCAAATTCTATGCTGTACACTTTCTCAGGTTTTTCTTTTTTGAATAATCATTTTGAAGATAAAATCCTATATTTGTGAGAACGTTCACATACTTAGACCACAACCACAGATATCTTCATTTTTAAGCGAATTTTTTGGGGAACCTGCTTCTTGAATTTGAGCGGAGTTGGCATGTGCTCTAGAAATATGGCGCAGATTCTGCATTTTTAAGGGCAACATTTGACTTTTTAAAGGGGATTTTAGAGTTGAAATCAGGTTTTTCATGTGTTGATTGTTAGTGCCTGTGTATAAGAGCAATGTGTTTGGTGTACAGTGAGTGAATGTACAAGATATGCCTGGTAAAGTTGCACAGTTTTTTAGTGGCCTCGAAAATTGAGACTGAGGTCATCAGTTTGCCACTATTATTTTTTTCCTGCATGCAGTACTGTCTATTCCGATTATTTTGTTCTCTTTTTTGTAATAGATTATTTCTACAGAAATCATAGACATGTATACTTTGCATGTAATGTTTGTGTTGATGATGGGAAGGATCAGTGTTTACGAACGCAATGACAATGGTTTTGCAGTGCATAATGTGGGGGTTATACATGTATCTGTCTGATCAGTTGTGATTCTGTTATTTTGTGTTTTACACCCAGTGGGTGGGGGGGGGGGGGGCGGTGCAGATAAAAAGGATTCCAGAATACATAGTTTACATCTGGTTCGAAATGACATTCCCCGATCATAGAGTGAATATACAATGGCACAATAGCCAACATGTACATGTTAGCTCTCTTGATTGAACAATTTACAAATTATGGAAGCTTATAAGTGCCACCCAGATGTTCATGTGGCAAGATCTTGGATCTCGTCATGTCTGCATCTTTTAGAAGAGATGATCAGATGGTAAGATCTGGGATCAAAGATCTTGCCATCTGATTATCTCTCACAAGATGTAGACATGATGAGATCCAAGATCTTGTCATCTGATCATCTTATCTACAGGACGTGAACATGATGAGATCCAAGATCTTGTCATCTGATCATCTCTCACAGGATGTAGATAAGAGGAGATCCGAGATATTGCCATCTGATCATCTCTCACATAGGATGTAGACATGACGAGATCTAAGATCTTGTCATCTGATCATGTCTCCCACGGGATGTAGACATGACGAGATCCGAGATCTCATCTTATCCTTTTCCCTAAGAGATGTAGACATGGCGAGGTGATTAAATATGAACATCTGGGTGGCACTTTTAAGCTTCCATAACAAATTTTTAAACAAATTATTTTGCAATCATTCATCATTGACTTCACTTTCTTTTCCCCTCGCCCATTTCTGTTTCTCTAGACTATATTAGCTATTTGTATATACCTGCTTTGTATATACCTGTATATGATGTCCTCTATGGGATCCTCAAGGGGCAACGTACGGTCGGGAGGTAGGGCAGACAAGTCCTCTTCTCAGAAGACCTCTGCTCAGAATGTCACAGCAAAATCCACACCAACAGATTCACAGCAACCAGTTGGTAAAAAGGTCAGTTCATTGACACCTGTCAGTACTGTAGTTATTAAATAATTCAGATTTCTTTCTTCATCAGTTATGGACTCAGAAGTATATGGCCATAAAATTCTAAATTAAGATCTGAATACATTTGTTTTTAATATGTTGTTTTAATTAGATATTCTCTTTTTTCTCTCTCTCTCTCTCTGTTATTGTTAATTGGTTCTGAATACCTTTCGTTTTGTTTTTGACACCTGAAGGCTTCAAAACATTTTCTTGATATTCTCAACATTTTTTTTTACTATTAACGCCTTTTTAATGTTTATTTCATTCTTTTAAGGGCTACCTCAATTTTCATTTCTATTTTGTACCCATCTCATAGAATTATGAAAGACCCTATTTAAAATATAACGAAAGGGAAAAGGAAAATTGTGCATTCATGAGCAACAGAATCATGCACCGACATGTGCATGTATACTGTATGCCTCCCCCACTATGATAAAGAATTTTCTCTTATTTCTTCAATAAATGTCATCTACCCATTTTTTTTCACAGTAATATCTGACAAGTTTTTTAAAGCCACCTTGCTTTGATATATTAATATAAATTGATTAACTTTATGCAAATCTGACGATGAGATAAACAAGGTAGCATCTAACATGTGTTATAATTTTGTTTTTCTTTTGCTAAATTCATGAATTATGATGGCAGACCTTTTGGTTAAGATGTTGTACTACTACTGTTCTGAATTCATACACCTGAATGTTCTTTTCCTACAGTACTTTTTTGTTTGATATTATTTCTTGATTTTTTTCAATCATTAATACATGACTGTCATATACAATGTATATCTCATTTTTTGCTATAGGCAACCCAAGAACAGATGAGAATGGCCCAGATGATATCTGATCCTCGCACAGAAGATAATGATGTGGTCAAAGAGAAAGTCAAACAGGTAATGAATAATTCTACTTCACACTTCTGATTAAACAAATCCATGAACCTGAGCTGTGGTGCATTGTTACAGTTCTTGTTATGCTACTTTTAATTGCATGTTGTCCTTGACACTTCCCTGCTTGTTTTCATTTTCAATCAAGTAGTGTCATGATTACCGGTATGAAAGTAATAAAGTAGGGGAGAGTGGGTGAATATGCCTCCTTTACCATAATTCTAATCATATCTTTTTAATGCATAGCCGACAGGCCTCTTCAATTTTTTTTTCCATCACTTGCTCTGTCAGGCATTGCAAATCATTGAGCAGTAAACATTGATGTCAGGGGGCCTCATTTGCCCAATTTCAGTGGGGCAAATGAAGCCCCTTGATTAAAAACTATTTTGTGTTGCTATATTCAAAGTAGAAATAGTTAAGTTGGTTTGATATAACCATTGAACATTTACTAGTGACAATCATAGGATTATTATTTAATTATTTTTGCAAAGGCCCTCATTTATGTATTTACTTGAATATTATGAAAAATGATTGTTGGATTGTGTTTTCAACTGTCACAAACTCAATTATATTATTATGTTTCTACATGTTCTAATGGAAATGGACACTATCAGTACATATGCTTGTGTGGAGATGTCTACACTGCATTTTACTGTTTTAACAGTTGTATTATGCAGTGTTAATTATGTTTTTGATCTTGGAGGCCTCATTTGCCCCATCGGGCATGTTAAGTTCATCGGCTTCCAGTCGGAAAGAAAAGGAAAGGGCGAATTTTCCTACAGTACTGGTATGTACAATAGTGCCTACATACAAGAGTTCACTAAGATAAAAGTTATTATATTTCACATACACAGAATCTTTTTATAGGATTGGCCAGAATTTGGTTATGTGATAAAGGGTAGTTTCCCCATCACTCACAGTGATGGACCTTTTTTGTTTCGCCAATCTTTTTCAGCCCATTGGGTCACATCGCGTTATGAATTAGTTTGAGTACGCGGGAATTTTGCCACTCAATTTTTATGGTCCCATCATTCTCCAACTGCAGTGACGATCGCGCAAGATCTAGATGGGCGCACGCAGTGTACATGTACATATGCTCAAAAAAGTGCATTGCCCCTTAATTGTTTTGTTGTGATGGTAAAGTTCCTCTGTGACGTCACAATAAATCTTGTTAGAGCAAGATCTCGGATGCTTGCGCACAGTTTACATACATGCTAGCATTAAAACAAGATGGATCTTTTTTTCAAGGGAAACCTTGATTTTAAGAATAAACTCTTACAAAGACGTATTGATACCAGTTTCTTTGTTTATGGTTCTCAATGCGGAATATAAAGCATATATAATCACGTCTTGATTTCAGGTAACGAGGCAAAATTTCACTTTCTCTACAAGCTGGATGCACTAGCTATCTTTCGACAGTTTGGCTTCAGAAAGATAGCTACATCCAGCTTTCCTCATGAGTGATACATGTACATGTAGCTTGCCCATTACCTTCGCCAACGTGATTATTTGCCTAATAATATGCATTACTGGGTGGGTACAGTAATCGCCTCTCTGTGGTGATGCTACATGTACTTTCAAAAATTTGATTTTGAGGTGCTGCTAACAGATACATGTAGGTTTGAGCTCCTGGCAATGTGCATTGGTTTATGAGACATTGAATGCTTACCGTAACCCTTTCTAGGCGGGGGTATTTTGAGAGATCATATGGCAGGGGGGGGGCTCCCAGAAATTTGGAACACGGGTTGTCTGAGACATAATCTACAAAATTATTATGAATTCATTTCATGCAAATTGCTATTAATTGATTATGCTAATTTATGCATCATATGCAAAATCTTACTTTTTCATGCAACTCTCTAAATAAAGCTCAAAATGTGCTTATTTTTGGTGTAGAAACTCTTTGTGGTGTTCTTAGCAATTGTACATGAAAAGAATTGCAATATCACATCAATTTCTTATTTTTTTGCAATTTATTTTGTTTTGTTTTTTTCATCTTTTGTTTTTCATTGTTTTCGATGAATTTTGTTGGGGACTCTTTTGAGATCATAAACAACATTGATTAAATCCATTTAGACCAGCAAAACTAAAAATAATCATACATGGTACGTTATCATAGTAACATTGAAATCCAAAACGGTATTTCCTGGATTTGATATGTTAGGAAAACAATCAAATAAGATGTGGTTGAAATGTAATTTGGAATAAAATAAAACATGCTGGTACATGTACAGTACATGTATCATCATGTGATGTACTACATATTAGTATTGTTGGAGATGAATACATATTTGTCCTGTCACAGGAACTGTATATAGTACATCATGTACATTAAATGTAACCTTCTACAGTTTACAAGTGTGTGGGATGATCACTTACAAATTGGAATTTTTGGAACGGTTGATCAACTAAAACCATTACATTAGCAAATATTTCAAAACTTCATTTTATTTGTGTGCATGTGTGTTGTGTGAAAATTGATAATGTAATGAAATCTTTAATTTTCAGGAAAGCTATCACTTGATTTATATGTATTTTTTAATACATTTTACTGTATGTACAAAATTGTACGTACAGTATGTTAATTTGTTGTATCATTTTTTCTGAATTTTAGTTCGCACATGATTTTGCAGTAAATTATTAACAGATCACTCCTTAGTATGATTTAGAACTTTTTTCTCATTCTTTTCTATAAATGATGCTTCCATTCATAGCAATTTTTTATGGGGAAAAATGATTTTGAAAAAAATAATACTTTGGTGATTTTTGTTTAAAAGAAACTCACACTAGTAAACTGTACTTGTTTTTGTGGCAAAACCATACAGTTTATTCTCCCAACCTCCATGAAAATACATGTATCTGTTGTGTAACAGTCCTAATGAGTGGGCATGCTTGTGATACATGTATGATGTACATGTACCCTCCATGGTGAGCTACACGTTTTTCATTGGATACATGGGTATAATAGACCTTTCCTTGGGGAGGCGGGAATGGGAGATGATGTGTGAACTTAACCTGGATAAAGTCTAGGGTGGTGGTGATGCAACATCATAGCAAATCAGCCAGTGGGAAATGATAGATTGTGTGTGGTGAAGTCCATCCCCGATGTTGAGTTGGTTCTTATGAAAACAAAGAAATGGTAATACGTGACGGTTTACATGTATTTCTGTGATTTCAATACTTGTGCTAGCTGCTTTCTTGTATGCATTGCATGCTCTCTTGTATGCATTGCATGCATTTTAATTGTACAAACTGCCATTTTTTCTGAAATATTAAATTTACTGTACAATAAAAACATGTGCTCAGCCGTAAAGCAGATTTCAACTCCTGTTAAAGTGGAATTTTGATATGGAGAAGCCAGCAATAGAATTAGAAGTGTACTTGAAAATAAATACCGGTAACACTGTTGTTAATCCAGAGTTTGATTTTCATTAAAATTTTATGCTTTCAATTTTCTCTGCGTTTTTAGAATGGATTTAACCTCAGGGTGATTGTCCCTGTAAATGATTACAAGTACCCTGCAAAGCTTTCATTTATGGACCTAGGCCAAGTGACATATACAGTACATAAAAATTATTTCCTACCTTTGCCTTTTTTCAGATTTGTCTGTTTGCTTTCTTTTTCTTCGACTGCTATTGTGTACATTGTAAGGGGCACGTGTAGATAAACTAAAAGCCTGTATTTGCAGCGAGTAATAGATTTTTGAAAACGTTTTGTTAAATGTTTCCATAAAGCAAAATGTACTCAGCTGGTAAGCTGTGAATGGTCGCATGTCATAAGGTGGTGCAATTTCGCGAACAGGGTAAAAATGGTCAAAAATTTAATTTTTTGATATGTTATAGCTATTACCATTCTCTAAATAATGAAAAAGTTTTTCAAGTCTCAAATACTTTTATTTTTTCATAAAATGACTAATTAACAGCTAATTATTACATAGACGTCAATGTAAATGTGAATTTTGAAATGTGTTTTTCTCAAATTGGACCTGCTGCACATAAAATGGTGTCAAAAGTTAATGCAATATTGGATCACCCTAGTATTTTACAGTTATAATCTTGAAACATCAATAATTGAATCTGTACCAATAATTGAATAATTATCTATTATTGTATGCATATTAATTATACTAATTAATTAACAGTATTTAATTTCACATTTTTACCCCCAAACTACCTGTCACTGTATATATTCTTGGCAAAATGACTACATCTACATGTAGGGACAGTGATTTTCCGCGATCGCGGAAAACGGACGGATTTCACAGAAAGGGCCTTTTGAAACGGAAAGTGGCATTTCAAACGGAAAATCACAGAAAATGTATTTTCCCTCAAAATATACAGAATAGCAACAGAAATTACTCCAAAATCACAACAAAATGAGAATATTAAATGGCCACATACGGGTAGCCCCAGAAAACACGATCTCACTTCGCTGCAATCATGACAATTCACACATCGTGACTGCACTCGACATCAGCACACTCGATGGTACCCTGCGCCCGTACCCGGCCGGCCGGGTTGGGCTTCACTGTACCCATATCGTTCCAACTACACCGTCGTGTATTGCTGCCCTCTATGTTTGAAGATGTAACAGCACGAAATCGTGGTCTTAAAATCCAAGATGGCGGATTGGCAAAAGCCGTTGACTGATGATAACGATGTCAAAAAAAACCAAAAATTATCGATGAAATATCATTTCACCGTGAAATAATGTTAATAATGTGAAAGGTGAGGATGCATGCATGCTAAATGTCTTTGTATAAATATTTTATGCACCCGCATAGATCCGATTAGAAAAGATTCTATTGTGTTGTTGGTACAGTAGCAGGTACAAATTTTGACCAGTGCGAGTGTAAGTGTGATTTTGCTATTCAATGTGTAAACGGAATTGTCACTTTTCCGTGTGTACAGAGTCTATGGGGAAACAGAATTTCCGTTTTCTGATATGCTGAAACAGAATTTGAGATTTTCTGAAACGGAAAATCACTGTCCCTACTACAATTGGTAGAAATACTAAATTGCAATGATACACAACATTTGTACTAAAAATTAAGATTACAAATTAGAAAATTAATCAAATTTCTCCAGTTTACTAATTGATTAGGTTGCAGATCAGAGCTGACATACACATGTATTTCATTGATATATTTTCAAAATTGTCAAATGTTTGACATTTAGCTGTTCCCTACTTTAAAACGCCCAGAAATATGAGGATAACAGTCATATAACCTATTATAGTAAGTTGTTAATTAAGTTTAATTAATATTCTATCATTCAGCGCATGCACCGGCTCTGCCACCCCTGATACTTCAAACTTAATGTGCTATAGTTTTTGTTCCTAATATTGAATTGATCTAATTCATAGTAATATATTTATCTTATATTTCTACATGTAGCTTCAAAATGAGATCTTACTCAATAAATTTTGTCAAGATGCTGTGATGTAGCAACAATTTATCCATGGCACCGTGTGGAAAATTGTTCATACGCCACCCTTTTTGCATACCCAACTTATGAAATGCGACCGAATATAAATGAAACCTTCATGTCATTTTAGACTTCCATTTGTGGATATATTCGAAATTTTTCATCATTTGACAGGGAATAAGTTTGCTTTACAAAATTTGAATAGCATTTTTGGTCATAAGAGAAAATCTTTCAACAAATTAATGTATAGTCTTATGTAAAAATATGCTATACAAAAGACTTTATGCGTAGCAGTCTACAAACAATGAGGAGCAAATTGCAATGCAATACCAGGAAAATTATCCCCTGTTTGATTATGAAGTTCTTGAATGATATGTTGACACAATGAAAGGAATGTTGGTACAGAGTGTCTGCTCCTTTAGTATAAATTTCACAACCAAATATTGTTTCCATGATCATTCCTGTTGAAGGGGTAAATACTACATGTACATGTACATTGTAGGAGTGAATAGTCTATTGAAAAAATAAAAACAACCGCTCTTGCAATATGAGAAGATAATGTACATTAGCCAATTGTTTACTGTATGGAATCAAATCTTTTTGGCATTTTGCAATACTGAGTTCCTGTTATGTTAATGAGATACATGTACTCTACTTGCTAGTTCAATTTGGGGAATTCCCTCTTTATGTGCAATGTACTGTACGTATACTTCATTGCCTGAACTGCATGTACATATACACTACACTTACAACTATTTCATATCTTTGAAAAAATATTCATCTGTATCAGTTTATTCATTTTCATATACAGTACTCCATTCATGGGGTTTGTTTATTTTGAATTCAATCACATATTATTGGAGGGTAAATGATGTTCAGATTGATGCTCTATGGCATCCACATTCTGTCTGAATATATAGACATTGAATGTGTAACCTACATGTTTTTATGTATCCATAAAATTTTATAGACTGCAATAAAATATTGGCAGTCTATTTTAATACTCTTAGATAATTGTGTACAGAAATTCACTGGAAATCAATGTACATGTAGAATCTTGTGCACGGTGCGTAGATTGTGGACAAGGAGAGACTGCATGTTGATGTTCAATCTATTTCATATCTTTCTTTCCTACCAAGACCCAATCACCATAAAAATTGGCATATTACAATAGCTAGGGAATATTGCTGGAACCCATTAGCTGATTAGGTACTGTAAGAGAGAAAAAGGCAGAATATTCATAGAAAGTATTTTAATATGCCTTATTTATGAGCGAGGCGGTTTTATATCACATGTTCTTGTACATGTACATGTTACAGTTACTGCAGTGCTTAGCACAGAGACACATGAAACATGCACAACATGTGTTGATCTTCATCTCTCTCTCTCTCTCTTTTTAAATACATGTTCATGTAAACATTGTTCAAATTACTATGCTCTATTGGTTTTAATACAATAATATGTACCTACATGTATCGATTGTTCATTGGTAGTTTTTTGTAGACAGTACAAGGTCAACTTCTGAACATGCACATACATGAACATACATACATGTATGTACAAGTATTCAGTGGATATATATATTGGATTTACAAGCAGGTTTTTTTTTATATTCCATTAGAATGTGATTAAACAATGCACTGACTATTGAATTTCAGACAAATTTTCTAAAGTGCAATAAAGGGAGGGGTATTAATGTTCTTATTTCATGCAATGCCTTATTCTCTTATCCCCCCCCCCCCCCTCTCTCTCTCCCCATCTGATGAGACAAAAATGACTCATAATGTAAGCTCAGAAGCATGTTGTATATATGTACAAAGTTAATGGAATATGATGAGGCTGGGAAAGGGGGGGGGGTCAAGACTCAACAGGGAGCTATGCCCCTGACCCCCCTCCCCCTTTAGTTGTAAAAATAAAATGTTGAACAATGGTGGTTAATTGTTTTTTGGGGGAAGGGTGGGGGCTTGCCAAATCATTTTTGTTTTTTGTGTGTGTACAGTACATGCACCACTTCCTTCATCACTGGTCAATCCTGGGAGGGACATGAGCAGTATTTATCTCGTGGTATTAAATAGCTGTTGACCAAATCAATTTTTAGAAGTACCATAAGATATGTTATGTACTTGTGCATACATGTATGTCTGTTTAGCATACATACATGTACAGGAGGTTTTTATTAAACATTTTTTCCCCAACAGCTTGGAAGTTTTATAGACATTGCCCAGTGTGCACATTTCATGCTTGAGTGAACTCCAAACCTATATCTTGTTTTCTCATTCTTTGAACTTCTCAAATAAATTTCTTCTACTTTCAATCAAATACAGTTCTTGTGTTAGTTATAGTTGATCAAAATTTTGATATATCATTTTAAAGCCTACATGTGAGACGTGCTCTATGAAGCTCAATAACAATCTCTAAATTCATTTTGAGTGACTTATTGTTGCTTTTGGGGTGATGGGTCACACGCCATCTTACAATGATAAATGCACGTGTACTGTACATTGTTGGATGTATGTGTATGTAATTAAAATGTAATTTTTACGTTTTCTTTGCAGGTGCATGAATTGACCAACAGATCTGAAGATGAAATCATGGTTGCACTCCACGACAGTAATTATGACACAGAACAAGCCATTATCCTTCTGCTGGAGAGGGAGGAAGGTAACCAGGTATGTTGGTTAATTTCCATTATCTGTAATCTGCCATGTCAAAGGCTGTGAATGAGACAGTCAATATAATTGTTTGTGCTGTTTTAATTCAAGACTTTTTTTTATTTTAAGTCTTGCACTTCTTTTGAGACCAAACTTGCGATGCCCAGAATCTCAGTTCTGAAATCACACTTTATTATGTATAACGTGCATATCAGACCCCAAATTGATCAAAAACGTGATTTCAATTATTGACTCATTATTTTTATTAGTTTTAATAATTGAAATTATTTCATTAATTTTGTTTATAGTTGACATAATGTCACTGATGATTTCCATCACAACAATATAAAGAAGCAAAAAATTCATTAAAAAAATCCTGAAATCAATGAGAAACAAAAGAAAAATCTTTTAAATATTCTCTTTTTTTTTTAAATTCATATTCAATATAAAGGATCCTTATGAGCAGTTTAGGAGCTTTATCTTTACATTTACAGTCAAATTTTAATTCCATGTATGAATTGTTATAATTGATTAACTAAAATGAATAGAATGATTTAGGAAAATCAAATGTAAAATTTTGTATATTACTGCAATGTTTTACCTGTTTTATAACATACTATAACTCTTTGTCTTTCTGTAGAAGGATGAATGGGAAACTATTAGCAGTAAGAAGAGCAAAGTTCGTGGAATGCCACCATCCATGCGTAACACAGATTCATTCAACAATCATCAAGACAAAGATCACAAGAACGATGATGATCGCAGAGACAGGGGAGGGCGGGGCCGTAACCGTGACAACAGAGAAAACAGAGATGGTCATGATGGAAGAGGAGATAGAGGAGACAGAGATGGAAGCTACAGTAGGGGGAGAGGGAGAGGAGGAAGGGGTAATCTTCCACCCAGAATGACTAGAGGTAAAGTAATTCTCTCAGGAATATTTACTGAAGTAATTGTCAGTAAGTTTCACTGACAACTGTTAAGAAAGAACTGAAATCTGTGCGCCAGATTGATGATCAGGCTTGATAATTTCATGGGCCTTCGCGGATTTCCACTCGTATGCTATTTTTGGAAAAAAATCCACATGGTGAGCAGAAAAAAGTGGAAATTTAAAAATTCCAATATTTTTTCGTCTGAATTTGTATCTTAAATGCTACCATAGATATTGCACCGCGTGGCTTTGCGTGTGGATGTATTGAGAGCAATTTGCAAGGCAGAGCTTCCGGACTCATTGTGACCATGCTGGTGCTGGCTGCCTTGAGCTGGCTGGGCGAGCTTCCATGCGGCTATGCACTTGTTTGTGCTCGTATTTGTTCGCGGTCGCGGTAAGAATTGTTTCTACCTTGTGGATTTTTTTTCAAGGGGAAATTTGCAAACCATCTGAGTTGATTATCATTGTGTTATTTGCCAAGTTTAATGTGATCATGGTCATAGATATGGACATGCAAACAGCATATAATTTTTCTCTTATTTACAACTTCTAAGCTACAGCTTAAAAAGTTTCATCATCTTCACAATGTTGTTGTTGTTATTTTGAATAGGCAAACTAGTCAGTTTTGACTATTGTTGCCTTATAAATATGCTTGTCTTTTTTTCAAAAATATGATAATTTCTTTGTTCAAATTATGTCAGTTTGAAAAGTAAAAGAAAGAAAGGAAAGAAAAGTTCCCAGGAAAATGTGCAAGACCACCTCTCCTGCCCTGTATTAGTACGTTATCCTGACAAGCCCGATCGAGGTGCATTTCGAGGGCGTCTCAGGAGTACAAAAAATTGTATTCCCTATGTCTCTCAAACGTGAGCAGGGGGCGCTCTATCCAATACCTCGTGGAACTTGATTTAAATTCCGCAGGTGCAAATTTATGTCAAATCGATCGGAACCATATCAACATTATTATTTTTTTTTTAAACGAAAACATTTATAGTAGAGTAAATACTGACATTTAAGGGCCATGTGATAAAGTGAAAGTGACAATAAAGGTGCATACATAGATTAATTCGGTGAAAACATCATAAAGAATTACCCCCGAAAAATATGAATAATTATAAAAACTTTGCTCAGCAAGGTATTCTGGTCACGAAAGTAATAATTTGCTAAAGTTTAGAACTCTTTACTCTTGACTACACCCTGTTAAGATGGTTGCCATCCGGGCAGCCAATTTGAAATCTATGAGTCCTTTTGAAATATCTGATTAGAGCACTTTGTGTCTTAAGTGTGAGATTCTCCACTTTACGTTCCGCATCTGGGATATTGTTAACATTTAATTCAGCAAGTAATAGGGCTCGTTGAATAATAAATTTAGGGCAAACATATAAGAAAATGGTATATCGTTTCTCTTTCATTACAAAATTCACACAATCCAGTCGTGTGTCTTCCCTTCTTATGTTACAGGACAGGGCATTTTATTGGCACCAAACTTTTTGTATTAGATTGCACTGTGATTTGCCATTTGTTTTTAACAAGAACTTATAATAAATGGTCCTTTTTTCTACTTCAGTGTACATGTACATGAGTGGAACCAATCTTTAATCTACAGGAACTAGAACTACATTCATGATATTTCATGATGGCATTTTCTGGCATTGTAATCAGCAGTAAAGACGTTGCTGAAAGAGGCGATGATCAAGGAGAAATGAAAACTAGCTGAAGACAAAGAAAGTGGAATTATGCATTTAATAAAATATATGTTATGGTGGGGAATCTCATGAAAGAATGCACTAGATTGCTAAATTGCGATCCCTTAATTGAAAAAATGTCCATACCGTGGGATGGGGGTGTTCCTCCTCCTACACCCTCCACCCGCTTGGTTGCTCCACTCCCCCCCCCCCCTTCGGTCACTTGGCACCGTCGCTGAAACTCAATATTTTATTTATTTATTTTTAACTCACTTTTCATGCCTGGGTGATGTGTCTCTGATAACATACAGATTTTGTGTTTAAAAGGACACCAAGCCACCTTTTAATGTGCAGAAATAAAAAAAAAGAAATGTATTGTGGCAGAGTACCTTTATAAATGGAGGAAGAATTACCTATTTATGTAGGGCATTTAAAAAAAATGTATCTCCTATGTATTGTCTGATTTTTCATAATGAAACAATGGATTAGCTAAAGGTGAACTGTGATAATCAATTATTTTAAATATTTATTTCATTTCTTGCAGGGCGAGGAAGGGACAGAGATAGCGACTATGATCGAGATCGCAATGATCGTAACGAGTCAGGTCGTGGGCGTGGCAGACGGAATGCTGGTATGTAGGAAAGCTGTAATAATAATTGAAATCACATAATTTTTTCTCTCAAAAGCTTTCTAGGACAATCATGATCTAGAGTAGTCTGAGGATTTTTTTTTCATTATTTTCTTTGAATTTCATATTCAGATTTAAAAGAAATAGTACTTCTTGTTGATAACTTTGGTTGGAAATGGTTATCAAGCAATTAATCATTTGAAAAATCTATATTTGAAATATACATTGAATGTTAACATTTCTGAGAAAAAGTATTTACTTTTCCAATTGTTCAGAGGTGATTGTAAGCTTAGTTGATTTTCAAAAGCATTATGTGAATTACCTGAGAATACTTTTTAAATTGTTGTGTACTACAGAAATATGGTAAATGTAATTAAAAATATTTTTTCCAGTAAAAAAATGAATATATGTATGTCATCTGAATCTGATGCCTGTCTGCAATGCATTTATCATCAAATCACAGAGATGTAATGTGAGCTTGTGATGTGAGACATTCATTAATGTCAACATCCAAATTTCTCATCTTGTTTTTCCTTTCAGAAATGAATGGTCCATCTCGGCGATCAAATCGCGGAGGTGGTGGTGGTGGTGGTCAAAGGTCATTCACAAATTCTAAATTTGGGTAAGTTCCCTCTCCCTATATTAGATGTGTCGTGTTGGAAACCCGTATAGAGACTCACAGGAATCACCACTCTTACCTCGTCAGAAATCTTGTCAAGAAGTCACCATTATCAGTAACTGAAAATGTGCAATTTTATTGGCTTTGAAAAATATGATTTGTCAAGATTTTGCATTTTATTAATTCATTGTACTACATTTATTTAGTTCCATAAAAGAAAAAATATATACAATGATTTGAGTGATTCCTGAATAGAAAAAAATCAATGGCAATTGTAAAACTAAGACAAAATAACAAAACATCTCAAAATCAGCTGAATTAACAAGTTCGGTAAATGATCCAGGTTTGAAAGACCTTAGAAATATAGATATAAGAAATATTAATTTTTTACTCTTGCATACAGCAATCATAAATTCTTAGGTAACCTCAATTTTATTTGCTTAAGTATTACTTGGTATTGATATCAAAGATGATTTGTCTTGTATACTTTAATGTATAGTAAGGTATTCTGTTGTTTTTTTCCCCTATGTAATGTTATAGGAATTTCCAAGAAGAAGATGCTTTCAAGTCCACAGACAATGTTTGGAGAAATCCTCCAACAGAGTGTAAGTTGTCAATTTTTGTTTGATGGAGGAAATCTTAATGAGGTTTGGTGTTAAGTGGTTCATGCCAATTAGGGACTGATTTGTTTGTTTGTTAGTATGGTATTTAAGGAAAAGGATTAATAGTGAAAGAAAAAAGAATGAAATGAACAGTTATGACAGGTCTCTTTATTTTCTTTACCATCTTGAACAGAAATTTTTTTCGATTACTGTCCTTTGATATTGAGTTGTATGCTATGTTTCATTCTAGGTTTCTTGATTCCTTGCATCTAGCTGTTTAGATTTGTTTTTTTTTTTAAATCCAACAGACTCTCTCTATACAAAAACCAAGTGTTAATGGCACCTGCTAGAAATGTTTGCTTGATTAACACATTGCTTTTGGTTGTCATAGGAGTTTATCTTACAAGTTTGAGGAACCAACCCAATTGGGTCAAGTGAAGTTGGTGTGTGTGATCAGTGATGTCATTTTGTATTGTAATTCTTGGCAATGTCTTTATATATCCTTACATATCTGTGTACAGCATGGGATAATGCAGTGAATTCCAACACACAGCCAGCCACAAAGACAGGAGAGTGGGGTGCAGAGGAATGGGGAGCAGAGGATTGGACTGGGGATGTAAGTACCATCTCTTTATTGCTTCTTAGTTCATCTACCGGTGTAAGCCATTGTCTAGTCAAGTTTATTTATGCTTCAATTTCAATTTATTCACCATCTTTAAAAATAAGCAGGGCTCAACATTAGCAGTGGCCCGGTTGGGCTACCAAAGTTTTGATAAATTGTAATGTTTTCTATTGTTTTAGGGCCACCAAAAATATGAAATTGATGATTTTGGTAGATTGTTTGGGCCACCAAGAAAAAAAGTTAGTGTGGAGCCTTGAAATAAGTATGCATAAATATCTGACATGAAATACAAATACATATTGTTTAAAAATGGATGGATACCCGTAATAAGCACAGTGCTTGTAAGCAGGTTCCCAACATACTCTATGGTATACATTTGAGGTTAACATTGTAATACAAATTGTACATTATAACATTATGATACAAATTATACATTAAAAATACATATGTAACAATAAACACACACCCACATATGTAAACACATAAACTAGAGAGAGAGAAACCGAAAGAAAGGGGAGACAGAGTAGATGGAAGGGGTAGAAAGAAAAGAGTCATGATAAGTACCATTCACAGTTAAAGAAAAGAGAAAGAATTTAACATCGTATACATTGTAACTCTTAGAATTGTTTGTGAGAGTGAGCTAAATGGAGTAAATGCTATTCATACAAAGTCAGTTCATATTCATTATATTTTGGATGTATATAAGAATGCATTTGCAATAGTTTGGTTAGGAAAGTACATTGCTTTTTCTTTATGTTTGCTTTGTGCAGCTGGCTGAAAGTCAGGTATTTACAGCAACCAATCCCGTCCCACCCATGCCCCTGGATCCCATCTCCGCAAGCCCATCATCCCAGATGCAAGCACCTGTTGGTCAGCCGCCATCATCCGGTCTCTCCAATCAAGGCATGCCCCAGCAACACTCGATGGATGTCCAGTCCTCGTTAACCGGTCCCCCTGGGGGGATGTCGGCTGGCAGCAGCTTGTCGGCGGGTGGAAGCATGCCTGCAGCTGGAACTATGTCGGCTGGTGGGAGCATGCCAGCCAGTGGAAATAGGCAACCTGTTGGGGGAAGCATAGGACAGTCGTCTGCTGGTAACATAGGGCAACCTCCTACTGGCAGCATAGGTCAACCGCATTCTTCAAGCATGATGCAAGGAATGGTTGGACAACCCCAAGGTGGTATGCCAGGAGGTATGTCTACTGGTGGTATGTCTACTGGTGGTATGCCTACTGGTAACATGTCTGCAGGTGGAATGTCCAGTGGTGGTATGTCAGCAGGAAGCATCGGTCAACCCCCTGGTGGTGTGGCTGTAGGGGGATCTGTGATTGGGCAAGGAGGAATGAATTCTAGTATGCAGGGTAATACCACCATGCCTGATATGACCAGAAGGTAAGATCTGATACCTTTCAGATTAACAAATGTTTAATAGTCTTTCCATGTTTTTTTGCCATTTAGGACAGACTTACCATTTTCTGAAACTTTCTGTAGGAACACAGATATTGTTAGATATTTATGTTGGTGATTAAAAAGTTGAATATGATGCATTTTCTTTCAAATTTGAAATTGTTTGGCTATATGCTATGGAATAAATGTAGGTGAATTATGTTCTGTATATAAAAAAAAACATTTTATGATTATCCACATTAATGTCTGATGTTCAAATAGATATCTTTATGTTGATTGACACATCCAAATGCTTGTTTTTATGAATGGATTTGGTCATTGTTAACTCCAAGCATTGGTAGACTTGCACTTATTACTTCTGCCAATCTTTTTTAAAAATAATTTTGTTTCTACTTAATGTGTTTATTGCAGCATCGACCTTGCAGCTCTGTTTGGCAAGTCTGTCCAGGCCCCTTCAACCTCACTCGGAGTAAGTGATCCAGCAGCTAGCGGGAGAGATAGTAGCAGTGTCTTCAGTCAGTTCCGGGATCCCAGCAAGACTCAGAATATGAATTCCATGGCAGAACAACAGAGTAAACAAGTGCAGGTCAGTAGAACAAACATTTTCAGAGATTTCACCAGAGCCTATCATGGTATTTCTGATTACTGTTTATTGTTATAATGCTTTATTCACCATGATGTGAAGCTTGCACAACTGATTGACTATATGTGGGACCTCCCTGAATGTTTTCTATCTTGTTTTCTAGTTCATATGAAGAAAAGTGTTCTCAAACAAAGAAGTGAAGTAAGAATGGAGAAAAATAGGAGTCATATGTACAAAGATATTGTTTTATCAGGTTTCCCGAAAGCAAAAGCCCCGCATTTTATCAATGTATGTGAGCATTTTGAAAAACATGCTAGTCATAAGATGAGAGGTTTCACCTGTAATAGGATTATACATGTATATGTAGGCACTAATTCCTGTGTTCTGTAACAGGTTATGCCTTTTGAACATGAACTACAGAAACATCCACGCTGTATTGTATTCCTCTGTGTCTTTTAGATGGGTATGGACCAATCACAAGCAGGACAGCTACCACCCTCATCAAGGGCTCCAACGCAATCCAAGCCAACTCGTAAAAAGCTTCCCCCTCCTTCCACCAAGATCCCTGCTTCAGCCGTAGAGATGCCCAACTCAGCCCGTGGTCTGGGTGCTCTGGACGTCCAGTTTGGAGCTATGGACATCACCATGGATCCAGCAGTGACTGATTTTGGGCTCTCCTCCAGCTCGATGCCTTCGTCGATGTCGTCCACGCTCTCAACGAGTGGGGGACTTTCTAATAGTGCTTTCAGGCAAGTCTTTGACGGTCATCAACTTGTTATTAAAACCAAGTTACATGATAAGACTTACCAGTCAATGAAAGGATCAATTATGGTCCTTGGTAATTGAGCAGACTACAAGTATCTGTTCCTTTTATTATGGAACAGGATGCCCTAATTGGTTGCAGCCAAGATAATATCCTCTTAGGAGTTTTAATCCTCTCTTTGTTACCTTCAATGATCTCTTTCAGTGAAGTTTTATTGTGCTGTTACACGTATGTATTGACTCTGAAAGTTGGCCAGATCAACATGGTCAGATTGTAAATATTTCATAATGTATTCTCAAGCTTAACATGTAATTATTCTATTCCTTAACTTTAAAAAAAATCTGAAAGTAAATATTTGTTTGGTTCTTATCAAAATCTATGGTCTGTCTGTCTTTGAAAGGATCTTACTTTTATTCTGCTAACTTTGTTGTTATACAGTGTTAATAGTCCAGGGACCAGTGCAAACCATCTATCGTATAGTAAGAGTAATGAATCGCCGTACCCAGCATCAACGGGAATGAGTCCAGTTGGGATGAGTACAAATACATCGGTGAATACACCACCTTCTAGTGTCCCTCAACAGTCATTGGATCCTACACAACAGAGAGGACCACCCCATTATGGGCAGAATTCACAACAGAAACAGGTATTACAAATCTCTTTGGAAGCTTTTGCATTTCTTGCAAAACATGTTTTCTATACATAATCAAATTGTTTCGATATTAATCCATCCTTATGTAAATAGTACTTGATACTTTGCCTTGAAATTCTGGAATCTAATACCCCTTTCATAAACCCAATTACTATGAATTAGGCGGCTGATAGCAGCATAATTTGGTCGTAAAATTGGAGGAGGACAAGAGTTATCCGCATTACTCTGATGCTGCTATTCGCATAATAGCGGCATCGGGATAAGATTTTGAGTTTATGAACGCATTTCCAAATAATGCGGATAATTGCCATGGTGCGGTCACAAGGTCACCCTTTTCCAACACAACCGCATCGGAGGGGGCGTGTCCAGTTGTCATGGCGATTATCCGCCTTTTTCAGGACGGGTGCTCGTAAAAATAATGCGGCTTAATTTTCGGAGTTTATGAACGCAATTTTTATTGAATTATCCGCATTAATCTTAGGCGGCTAATTGGAGGATAGGTTTATGAAAAGGGTATTGGTGTTCTTTTCATTTAATGATATTAATGAGCAGGCATTTACAATTTAACATCATCTTCAAGGAGTTTCTTCCTATTAGATGCCCATTTACCTCACATTCAAATGACCCTTGTCACTTTCACACTTGGTAGAGAGTCTATTGCAACCCCCAATGATTTTGTTTTTATGATTTCAGATGACACCAGACCCTATTCCTCTACCAAACCAAAACGATATGAAGACCAATGCATACCTCACATCACAGAAACCCTCCTCAGTACAATCTATTGATAGTAAGTACACTTCGCTTGTTAAGCCATTTTTTAATCAATCATTTGACCCTGATCGTGTAATGTTTGTTTTGAATGAATGATTGTTTCTGACGTAGCAAGGGAGTGATCCGCAATATTATACAAATAATGAATGTTTATGAGTGCCATGGACAGAATACTTCTTGAGGTGACAGATTAAATGATCCATTCAACTCGGCTACGCCTCGTTGAATGGGTCATTAATTTCATCTTTCACCGAAGGGAGTATTCTGTCCATTGCACGAATGAAAAGAACATTCATTATTTGGTTTATATGATACCTAAAAAATCATGTGAAATTCATGAATTTCGATGCAAAACATGCCCATGCAGTGCGAGTTTGGTCTGTTGATTGTTACATCTTTACAACATGCGCACTGCTGGTGCATGAGTTGCAGTCTTGGTACACGAGTGCAATTGACAAAATTGTGTGGATCAAAAATTGCACAATGAATGGATACAAAATTGCATGGTTGATGACGTCATTGCAAAATGGGCTGAATGAATATCAAACAACCAATCAAATCACAAGGATCTATCTAGGTGTCATATAAATCTTATTATTTGATGGTTATTTTATACAATGATTATTATTATAAATCTTAATTACTTTTCACTAACCAAGTGCAGACTTTTCTCTTACACCTACACTTACTTGCTATAATTTCATTAAAGAAATAAAATGTAAAGTTGCTAATCCGTAGGATTTTGTAACGGGAAAACTAAGCTCTAGTGAGAAATGAACATCAGAAAAAATACTGACATTGAAATGTTTTGCTTGTTTTTGTTTGCAGATAAAGACAAGACAACATCCCAGTTATCACAGCTTGCCAGTCTCTCATCATCATCAGGCTTTGGGCTCTCAACGAGTCAGTCTATTGGTGTAAACAGACAGGTATGTACCAATTCTGTTTAGTTTATCTTTTTAAATACTGCTATATTTGAGAGAAAGTGATTCAAACTGCATTTTATTGGGGGGGGGGGTGCTGTAGTTACCATTTTCCATTTCTCTATTAATATTTTTTTAGAAGTTTGAGAGAAAAATGTCCATCCTGTATTTTATTGTTGGAATACTTATCCATTGTGTTGTAACTAATTGTTTGATCAAATGTATAGGTTTGATTGCCATGTGTTCCATCACTAGAAGGTATTAGCATTTTATCTATTGATAGAAGTGCAACATTTATGAAAGTTTCTGTCAGATAGTACGTGCACTCACTTGGCAGTTATGGAAATACGACACGTTTGCCTGTACCCATATTCTGAGTTTGTTCTGCCGTTTCTTAGGTACCAAATTCATATGGTTCACCGGGTATATCTGGATCATCAAGCATGCCAACCACATCCAGCTCCCAATACCAAACATCAGAACTCTCCAGCGGTGGAACCAGTGCATTCTCAACCCCCATGGGGTCATCGGGCCTTTCAGGAGGACTATCCTCTGGACCTAGTACAATTGGTTACTCCTCGCCGTCTCAGACAGCAGGCAGTCTGAACAGCGGAGGGGTCTTATCGTCGTCTGTGGTCAGCGGTGGCAGTAGCAGCGGAGGAACGGTAGGAGTGTCGGTAGGGAGTAGTCTGTCAAGTTCTGGTCATTTGTCCAGCGGGATGAGTGCAAGCAGCAGTGTGTCGCAGGCGACTACCACGTTGTCCAGTACCAAGCTGGCGGGTTTAGATACCAGACAAGGACAGGTAAGTTACCATCATTTCTCAAACTCAAATTCTTGTCAACATCTGAGATCAGAAGCAGTGAAAATGATTCCCTTTTAATAGTTCCATACACACTGGAGATAAAAGAGCACATTTCACAAGTTTCTAAATCATTTCTAATTGAATTTTAACTTGATACTTATTCTGTATTCTCAGAATGTGAAACTAATTTTAACTATCTTGTCAAACTATTGTGTCAATTTCTACCATCTAGAATACAAAGCTGTCTACTGTTTGAACAATTTTCATCCATTGCTTATTTAATATGCTGCAGTTTTTTTGCATGAAATTAAGACTTCAAAGGAATATATCATCAGAATTCTCATTTCATCCAATATATCCACATTACAGTACATTTTATAATGTTAATGATAGTGATAATTGGCATTCATAAAGCGCTATTGGTCTAGAAATACTTTCATTTTTCTGAGGTGCACCGAATATTACAAAAGTCTGAACGATTGTCAGAGTGCCAATACAAGTATATGAGTTTTGGCAATTGTGTTGAATATTGTATGTTTCAGTATATTCAGGGTTCAGGATGAATACTTTGAAATATTTTTGGAATTCTTACAAATTGTTTATTTATGATATAATTTTTTTTTTCTGTAGTCTTCATTAGGGTCAAGCAATCTTGTATCAGCGACGCTCAACAGTGTATCTTCTTCTTCAACGTTGTCATCAGCGTCATCGGTGCTGACATCGTCATCGTTAGGGTACACAACAACCACGGCGGGACTCGCGGGATCAAAATCAGTTTCACAGGGATCAGGTGAGTATGATAAGGGACAGGGCTTATATTTACCAAGTGGCACGTGGTGTCAAACCATTATTTAATTATGTAGTTTAATTATTGGTAACTCTAATTGTTAATGATGTCTTATTTGTTTTGTATTTATATGTTTTATTGGGTCCACACTGACCAAAAATAAACAAAACTAACAAATCAAACATAATTAAAATATTTACAAGTGATCATAACATCATTAGAAAAAAAAACATATATAATAATAAAAAGAGTAAATAAGAAAAAAGTAAATAATAAAGAAAAAAAGAGCGGAAAGATTTATGCAATGGCACAGACATGATAACTTATACAACTTTGATGGCAAGTATTTGTATGCATATATACAGGGTAAACATGATACATATAATGATACATGTAAAGATGACAAAAATTATAATTCAAACTTCCATTTCTTAAAATGAGCCGTGAGTTTATGTCTTTTTTTGGCCACACAATATTCAATTTCCCTTTGCTTTTTAACAAATGATCTGAAGGCTCCAAAGTTTGGATCAACTTTGCTGAATTTACAAATGAAAATGAAGTACTTCAACAATAAAAATAAGTAGGAAATGAACTTGTCATCCGGATCACCAAACATTTTACTGAAATTAGATAAAGTAAAATTGGAATCAAACTTCTGTATTAAAATAGTCAATAAATCTTGCCACAGGGGTAAAACCTTTTCACAAACACAAAATATATGAACCGATGTTTCAGGGAATTTGTTGCAAAATTCACACAACGGGGAATCTTTCCTTTTTATCTTGAAAAGAAAATCATTAAAAGCAATGCATTTGTGAAAAATTTTGAAATAAAAGGAACGAATTTTAGTGTCTATCGAACATTTGAAGTTATTGCAATGTATTTTCTCCCATGAAATATTGTCAGGAATGGGTAAGATACTGCTCCAATATTCATAACGTGCGTCAGGGCTAGATTTGCCACTCAAGATATTATAGGCGTAGCTGGGTAATTTTTTAATACCTATCAATTTGAGAATTAACATATGATGAACATCATCATTGTCATGGACGTCAGCTTTTTGAAGATTGGGAATAAGCCAGTCTTTAGGGATATTTTGGATTAGAAAATTAAATTTTCTTCTGTCAGAACGAGGTATATTAAAATCCAAGATAAGTTCTTCAAACAATTTATGGCCAGGGAGGGGTGGATTAAGCAAATCTGATATCGTGTGAACATTGTTATCATACCATGTACCATAATAAAAATATTGTTTGGATTTAGAACGAATCAATCTGTTAAACCATAATGATTGACATTCCCCTAAGTCAGAGAAACTACAATCAAAGATATCAAAAGTGGCTTGTTCTCGATATATATACCAGGTGCGTAAAGAATCAGCAAGTTGTGTACATCCCAGAGATCTTAAAACACATTCAGGGGCATATGCTTTCCAAAGAATATTTGAATCTTGATGAAAAGATTCCAAAAAGGACAACTCAATATATTTCCATGTCGAAGTATATCTGTCATCAAGAAGATATTGCACCCAATACATCCTTTGAGCAAGGGCAAATGCATAAGGGTCTACCATTCGAAGGCCACATTGGCTATAATCATTGCACATCAGTTTTCTTTTAACCCTGTCCTTGCCTCCTTTCCAAATAAATCTAAAAAACATTTTATTCAAGTCCTTATAAAATTTAGAAGGAACTTTGATACCAAGAACAGAAAAAAGGTATAAAAGTTGAGGCAAAATAAGAGACTTGATAACACAAATTCTACCAATCAGAGAAAGATTCCTCATTTGCCAGCAGTTAATAGTCTGTTCCATTCTTTTCAACTTTACCTTATAATTGAGATCAAACAGTGAACCAAAATTAAGTGAAAAATGAATTCCCAAAGATTTAAATGTATTTGTCTTCCACGTTATTCCCCGGTTAGCAAGGGGAAATTCTTGGCAACCCCGCTTAGAACCAATCCAGATGGCTTCTGTTTTAGATAAATTAATTCTACATCCAGAATGCACTCCAAATATATGTAAAGTATCAAAAAGGTGATTAAAAGAGTTATTAGAACCGTCCAAAAATACAACAGAATCATCTGCAAAAAGAGAAATCTTTACTTCATGCCCGTTAACAGGAATTCCTTTGATTTGATCATTTTGGCGAATAGAAAGAGCCATTATCTCGATTACAAGAAGAAATAAATATGGTGAAATCGGGCATCCTTGAAAAATACCTCTTTGCATAGAAATACGGTCTGTTAAAAATCCATTATTTAAAACATAAGTCTGCCGCGAAGAATACAGAGTCTTGATCCAATTTATAAAATTATTCCCAAAATTAAAATGTTGTAATGTTTGAATTAAAAACCTGTGGGACACACTGTCAAATGCCTTTTCAATATCCAAGAGTACAATTGAACCAGGAATATCTTTAAAATCACAGTATTCAATAATATCTAAAATCAGGCGAACATTACCACTTATATTTCTTCCCTTCAAAAATCCAGATTGGTCAGAATGGATAAGAGAATAAATACAACGTTTTAATCTATTAGCTAGACATTTTGCTAAAAT
Source organism: Lytechinus variegatus (assembly GCF_018143015.1). Taxonomy (NCBI): domain Eukaryota; kingdom Metazoa; phylum Echinodermata; class Echinoidea; order Temnopleuroida; family Toxopneustidae; genus Lytechinus; species Lytechinus variegatus. The sequence continues at coordinate 41,198,051 of NC_054744.1, read as the reverse complement.
CTTATAATCAACACTTAAGAGGGTAATGGGCCTATAATTCTTGATAAATAGGGGGTCTCTATCCTTTTTCGGAAGGAGACTAATAACACCATTTCTTTGGGACATGGACATCACTCCATTAAGCAAAGAAAAATTAAAAGAATCTAAAAGCATATCACAGATATCAGGCCAAAAAGTCACGTAAAATTCAGCAGGAAGACCGTCAAGTCCGGGAGTTTTATTTGCTTTCATTGACTTGATTACATCAAATAGTTCTTGCTTTGTTAAGGGATTGTCTAAAAGCGATCTATCATCATCAGACAACTTTTTAATTTCTATTTTCCCAAAAATATCTTCGTTAAAATTTTCACCTGAGGTTCCAATAGCAGGGTCATGATTGGCATAGAGTTTACTATAAAAGTTTTGAATTTCCTTTAATATTTCATGTGGATCAGTAATAAGGTTGCCTGAAGAATCCTGAAGTTTGCTTATATTTTTTTTCTGCCAAGATCTGTTTTCTAAATTACAAAAATACTTAGAATTCTTCTCCCCTTCCTCTAACCACCTAGCTCTAGATCTTATAATGAGGCCTTTTGTTTCATAATCAAAAATTTTGTTCAAATTATTTTCTGCCTCTTCAAGCTGTGAGAAAATAGAGTTATCAGTGCCAGAGGATTGGTGGGATAACAGTAATTTTAATTTTTCTATATCTGCCAGTAACTTGACTTTTTCCTTATTTCTTTCTTTCTTCTTTCTTGCTGAATACTCGATGCAAAATCCTGTTAAAAAACATTTGAGTGAATCCCACAATAAATTTGGGTTAAGTCCAGAGTTTTCATGTACTTCCTTAAATTCTTTAATTTTGTCCTTAATCAAGTCAATAAAATCATTATTGTGATCAAGAAAATGGCAATTCAATTTCCAATAACCCCTACCTCTAAGTGGTTGATTATCTTTAAATTGCAAAAGAACAATAGAATGATCAGACTGTACCCCGGGTAAAATTTTGGACTTCACACAATTATTCAAAAAGTTACTTGAAACAAAAATATAATCCAATCTAGATAAAACTCTTGGAGATTTTTGATGCCTTGTATACTGCCTTAAATTAGGGTGAAAATTTCTCCATATATCATGTAAATCATATTCTTCCATAATAATTGACAGCATTTCGCTATTTTTCTTATTAAAATGTTCCCGCTTAGATCCTTGGTAATCAAGGGGGCTGATTACAGCGTTAAAATCTCCACCCACAATTAAAATAGGACTATATAATTTGTCAACTTCTGCAAAAACTTGCAGTAAAAAATCAGGGTTATCTTTGTTAGGGGCATATATATTGACTATTGTAACATTCAATTCATTTAACACTGCCTTCAAGATCAAAAATCTACCTTGTGGGTCTTTAAAAATGGAAATCACATTAACACTAACCGAGTTCCTAATAAAGATACCTACACCCCTACTGTTAGAAGAATAATTCGCAAACCATGCTAAATCACCCCATTGAGATTTCCAGAGATTCTCATCTCTGTTGTCTGCATGCGTTTCCTGTAACAAAAATATGTCGCTCTCAATACTTCTCATATAATGAAATATTTTTTTCCTCTTGTAGAAATCCTGTAAACCGCGACAATTGAAGGAGTGTAATTTTAAAACCATATTCTCAAATATAAAAATAAGTCACACTTGAACATCCTGTATATAAAAATGTATGAAACTATAATACCGCCATTCTCATTAATGGACAGCAAAGTCAGGAAAAAACCTAAGTGCATACTTGTACCTATGACATCACAAGGATACCTATTATAAACCTGAGTAGAAAAATATAGATATGAAAAATAAATTCCGCTATAATAAATGTAACAACACAATAAATATGTAAAAAAACATAACAAGTGAATTAAAATCACAAAAAGAAAAAGAAACGCAAGCGTGCAGGATGGAGAGCGGGGCTTCAAATCAAACACAGCCCCGCTCGCACGCGCAGCATAATCTGCACACAAAAAAGTATTACTCATGTTTTCGGAGTAGGTCGACGTCTCTAAAAAGTAAACAACCTGCACGGACTTTCCAAACACATTGACCAGAGTGTGCACAATCATATGACAAGAAATAGAAACATGATATATAGAGATTATAAACATAGTTGTCATGCGCACCATGAATTTGAGCCAAGATAGCTAAAACATTATACATGTAGAACACATCTTTAAAGTAGAGCATCGAGCAGTGAAATAGAAAAAGTATTAATCTAGAATGACATAAAACAAGTCACATTGGCAAACATTATTGATATTGGTTTAGAAAAGATAGATACAAGTAAAAATCTACAATGCCAGCCTGGGGAGGGGGGGGGGGGGGGGGGGAAGTCAGAGAAAGTTACAATTAAGAAAATTTAGACATCCAAAAAGAAAATTAGATCAAAGCCAAATAAGGCCTACAGAGCATATTTTGACGGAAACAATTTTCAAGTTAAAAACAAACGAACAAAAAAAAAACCAAAACAACAACAACAACAAAAAAAAAAAGTTGCACTTCTCAATTAAGCACCTAAAAAACATATATGAAGCTACACTGAGTGGAAGTGTGATTTTTAGATATCAAAACTACTTGACAAAGTTTAAGAAGCTAAACAAAGTTCATTTTTTAGGCTTTGATTCTCGGACCACAATCTTCGCTGGAAACACAAAAAAGGCATTCTTTCCTTGTTCCCGTAGTAGTTTTAACTCTGGCAGTTTTTCTTTCCTTAGCAGCTGAACTCTCCGAGAAAAATCATCAGACACGAAGAATCTCTTTTCCTTCTCTTTCTTGAAGCATTCCACTAGGGCCTTTTTACTTTTTTCCTTTTCCACATAAGAAGAGAAGCCGACATGAATTGGTCTTGGACGTTGGTTTTTTCCCGTGGATGTTGCAGACTTGGCATCATTCTGTGGTCCAGTTCTGTGAGCTCTCTGAATAGTAGCTAAGACATTGGATGACTTCAGAAAATTTGATACAAACTTACTGCAATCAGATCCCTCTTGCCCTTCAGGAACATTGTAGATAACCAGGTTGTTGCGCCTGCTTCTGTTCTCTAAGTCATCAATCTTGGATTCCGCCAAGGCAAGCTTCTTATTAACTTCAGTAACCTCCTCCTTCAGTGTATCCATCTCGAATTTCAAGGCTGCCTGTTCTTGTCGAAACAAATCAACAATACGATCGAGTCGTGCCTGCTGCCGCTTTTCGAATTCTGCAAACCAAGGAGGGGGAGTATTCTCCACAGCAGCGCCAGAGCTAGCGGCCGCGCTCTCGTTGTTGGCATCGTGTAAATCCCCCAAAATCTCATAGCGATTCTCACTACTCAAAGAAGGTCTTTTCTTTACAGGTGACTCACCTGGATCCCTTTGGCTTTGGTGTTTAAGGTGACTCATGATGTTTAACAGAATATATCTAATAAGTTAAAGGTCCGTGAAAGTGTAAAAAGAATAAACTAAGGCTGAATAAAAACAGACGTCCACCGTGCGAGACTACCTCAGCTTGCCGCCATGTTCCGAATCTGGTAACTCTAATTGTTAATGATGTCTTATTGATTTGGTCTTTATACATGAAAGCTGTAATGGTCAAAGAAAATGTTGAACCTCATTCCTAGGGAATTTTAATTGCTTGGGTTTTAAAAAATGCTAATAAAAAAAAATCTACTGTTATGGATTTCACAAACATAATATATTTCAAGCAGACCTCTGATTGAAGCTATGGCTTAAGTTAGTACACCTTTGTGAAAATAAACCTGAGTATCTTGTTGATGATCTCATTACAAGAATGATATTTGAAAATATGTAAATACCACTTTCACTCTATCCCAATTAATACATTTAGAAAAAACATTGAGATGACATGCTTTCACGTGAAGGTATACTAAAGAGAAGTAAATACTTTGACTGAGGAGACCAACATGATGTAACCAACTGATTTTCAACTTTCGTTCTACTGAAACCTGATGATTCAGGTGGAAACACTGATTGGTCTTTATACTGAAGAACATACAATGTCTTCAAACTATCCCATGCATTATAAAAAGTTGATTCTTTCTAAAGATAGATTCGGGCGATTTAATGAAGTACTTATATCTACCTCCCTATATATATAGTGCCTTTCTAGATGCTTTGTATCTGTTTTTTAGTTCAGATGAAAGGTTATAATGTTCTGAAATTATGATGGCTTTAGCAGTATGAAGTAAAGTAAAATGCATATAATTGGGGGCGGACATTAAAAAAGGAATTATTTAATGTAATTGCCCATGTTCTTCCTCGGTTGATCCAATTCATATTTTTTTAATTTAGAAAATATTTTTATTGGCTGAACCAAATCTCTCCCTTCTTTCTTTGATTTTTCAACAAATAAATGATTTTTGTTTGTTTTGTTCTCAGCCAAACTGCCACCCAACTTGCCACCAGGGATGCCCTTTATGTACCATCCAAACCTCATTGGTGCAGGATTTCCACTAGTCAATCCAATTGTAAGTTTTACCTCTCATTTTGATATTGTTCCAGAATATTTAGCAATGTCTGAAAAAAAATCCTCACAGAAAAATTCCAGTTAAGTTAGTAACAAATTGCACAATGAATTCAAAGAGGATCCAAGTTAATTTTATATTTTTAAAGCATATGTGAGAATTCACTTAGTTAATTAATATAACTTGTTTGTTTCTATCAAGAAGAAAAAAGTACCAAATCCCAAACTAAACATCTGTGCTTAAAAGACATGTACATTAAATTTGTAGAATTTTTTTTACCCTTTCAAATGATACCAAATGTCTTTAAAATATTATTCAACAGAATGTCCTGGACATTCCCTTCTTTCATTTGTGGTAAACGCAGAATGAAACCCTTGCAAAATCTGCACGCTTACAAATTACAAATTTTCATATTTCTTTGCCCATGCAGCCAGCACATCAACCTTACATGTATGAAGATTTCCAAATGCAAATAGGAAGATTACCTATGGTGAGTCATCAGAATATGATCCATTACTTCAAATCTTTATATTTGCTTATGTCGCTTGGCTGAAATGATGTTTGATGACTAATACTTTCGTTCTTCAGAATATATTCTGGTGATATCTTTCTAAGTCTCTGATCAGCCCAGCACACACTCAGACATTACACCATCCTCTCTGAATTGTAATGTAGTGATATGAAATTTTAACTTGATGAATTCATAATTGCAATATTGGTAATTGATTTTCATTTTCATTCGATATTTTTGTTGTAATGTGTAGCTCAACTTTTCTGTCTACATTCCCCTACATCCCCCTCTCAGAATTGTGCAAGCAAAATTATTTGAATAAAGTTGTTTAGGTTTATAAAAACTAAGATGTTCAAGTTGATTTGTCTCATTCTCTCAGCCATTCCAGCAGCTGGCTACAACGACATTGAACACAGGTCGAGATACAAACTCATTAGGGAACACACCATATTCTGTCACAGAGGCAAGTAAGTTTCCAAGAAATGATGCAGCTTCACCGGTAGCTACATCCCTCTCAACGCAACAACATCAACCAACAGCAGGTTCAGCGTTAGGTAAATATAGATATCATCTAGTAGTGACTCGTATCCACTGCTTAAAGGATAAAACTCTCCTTAATCAATATTGAGCATTTCCATGTTTCTAATGGTTTTAATTCATTCATCAAATAAAGAGAAACAATTTAGTAGTTAAATTTATCAAGTTTTGAAAAGGACAGAAAAGAAAAGAGTAAAAAGTGTCATGCTTGGGCCAGGGCTCACAAAAGGGAATTGATTTCTGTTGGCCAGAAGTATGCAAATCCTCAGAGAAAAACTTTGAGCATATATATTGCACAATCCGACAATCCTAATTTGTTCCAAAATCAGTGTCTTAAGTTATTCTTATATCTTATTTCTTTTGATATGATTAGCTGCAGGACAAGGGGCACATCATCAGACACAAACGCAACAGCAGGCGCCTTTCTTAAACACGACGCTACCCCCTGGTTATCCAGGCTACAGCACTCTACCTTACTACGCAGCGGGACCAGCAGGACTTATGCCACCTGGTCTTCAGTATCCTGCAGTCTTCCCTGCTGTCAGTAGTGTAAGTTAGCTTCTTAATACCCCATATTTATTTTTGTTTAATGTATATTTGACTATGATAGGAGCCAAATCAAGCAACGATTGAGGATACTTGCATGTAGTCCTGCGTCATTCCTTGATTTGGCTCCTGTCACACTATTATTTAAAACTCAATAGCATCTTTTTAAATTCATCATCATGATATACATATATAATGATTATGAAAGATACATTTATAAGAAAATCTTTATAGTATAGGTAGGTGGGTGTGTGTAAGAATGTTTGATATCTGCATTCGATGTGCATGAATTGGTATTGATAGTATTTCCAGGAATGGTTGTGTTCAAATTCCTTCCCTTGCAGTTTAGTAAGCAAATCTGTTTAAGGAGGAAGACTAATGCCAGGTTGACATTTGCACACATTGTGTTGCCTGCATTCCCCCTTAAGGCACAATTTGCGCAAACTATGCAGGAACCACAATGCGTGCAAGTGTCAACCGAGCTAAAAAGTAGAAAGTGAGAAGTACATCATCTAGATTTTAAGTCTTTGTCTCATCATTCACCAACGTGGAGACACTTTCATGTCTTTGTGAAGTGAGTTTGACTGCATCATTATTCATAATTCTGCTTGTATACACGCAGGTGCAACCAACAAACCGAGCTCAAACAGCAACGACACCACATTCTGCCTTCCAGCAGAGCGGTTACACACAACCAGCATCACATAATGCTTATGGTACAGGTAAGGTTAACTCCATGCAGCATTGGTTGTATGCTACCCTATAATGGTGAAAGGAAACATAGAATGATGTTAGTTACACTGTCAGTACAATGGCATCCACAGTTACATTTTGTTAGGATTAATCTTGTTGATGTCGTCAGGACAAGGAGATGTTGATTTCATTACATTATACATCACTTGTGATATTCTGCCCCATTGATGTTTCATAAAGCTGTTTGTAAGTTATGTACAACTTATACACACCACTGGTTCTTGTGCTCAATGAGATACCCTCCCCCCCCCCTGCTTAAAGACAATATGACTGTAGTCAAATGTTGACAAATTTGAACTTTACATCTAGATGCCTGTTAGCACCAAAATATTATTTTACAACTAACAGATTATCATGTTTAGCTGATTGGAGTCAAAATTATTAAGATTCTCCTTTAGCACTCTAGAACAAGTCACCAGACATGTGTAAATTTGTGTGTAACTTAGGATGGGCTTTATGTTACCACCCAGTTGTTGTTCTTGTACTAACTATTATCCAATAATGATTCATTTATTGGATCTCTCATCGATTCTCATTCTTTAATTGGCTGAAATGATGATGACTTATAATACTTTCGTTCTTCAGAGCTCATTGTGGTGACTTGTTTAGGTCTCTGATCGGCCAACATATTTGACTATAAGGGTTGAACATGTTACTTTAGTGTATTGAATTGTTATCATAATTATGGTTCCTATTCATTTATTCTGGGATACTTTTGGGCTATATGGCAAAAGGAAAAGGATAAGATATTTTGCCCCACTTGTTTTATTTAAAAAAAACATTTTTTGTCATTTGCAAACCTGGTTATAGTATCAGTCCACATCTCTATCAGACTCTAAGAGAAAGGTTTCAAGAGGGATATACTTAGTCTAAACATGATGTTCACACATGAGTAGCAAATATGGCAACTTTCTTTGGAAGAGGCTAGGTTACTTATATGTTTTGCTTTACCATTGGTCTCGTTAAGTCTGGTTAACCGTCATACTAACATTCTATCATCCCTAACTATTTTTTTTTTCAATAGTTTTGGGTAAATAAAAATAAATTAAAATGTACCTAAAAAGGGTATCCATCCCATTTGACTACCCAATGTAACAACACTGATTCAAACATGTTTTAATTTAGTTTAACCAAAATGTATCAGTGGAAGTTGTTTACTTGGTCAGTCCCAATCATAGACATTGGTGTTGCTATGATACTGAATGTCACCATCATCTCTAACTCCGGTGTGTGATTATGGTGTGGTTACTCCTACCAGGTTATGATGAACTAACCCAAACACCTGACTTCAGTAAGGGAGGGTACAACAGTGTTTCACAATCACAGTCTAAAGGCTCAGGGGTTACAGGTAACATTCATTACGTGATCATCACCCCCATTCATACCAAGCAATTTTTTTCTGTTGAACATTCATAATCATCTTTACGTATTGGCCAGAGAACAGGGAAAATGATGTCTCTTTCCTTCAATTTTGAGAATTGTTTTGAGAACGCTTCTCCATATCCTCAATAGCTCTCCTTTTCTAACAAAAAGCTCAACATTATCACCAGGTTTCAGTTACACAAAGTTTTTTTAATTTTATGATTGCACTATTTATCATGTGCGATCAGTCGAAAGAGAATTCAGTCGGAATAGATGAAGACTTCTTGGACACGGTATGCAATGAGTACCATTTAAGCAATGATTTACTCTCTGGAAGAACAGTTCATATTCTTCCCACCAAAAGTGCATGGGTCCACAGATAGAAAACAGATACAAAATACAAAATAGATACAAAATTTTGGAGGGGGAGAATTGTAAATCATTTCTTTGCCGATGGTTATGAAATGGTTGGATGTGAATTAATTGCATAGTATGAATGGGTCCTCACATTGGTGTGTTGTTATTTTTTTAATTATTTTTTTTTCAATGCACTTTAATGTTCTGTATCATATCCAGCATTAAGGGCTTGAATGATAATGTATTGAATATAATCTTTATGTACTTAATAAGTATCATGTAACACGTGGGCCCTGTCTTACAGAGTTGCGATTGATATGATCATTTGTAACTCTATGGAAATCCATCAGTGTCATAATTTTTTCTTAATGAAATTTGCACAATGTCCTTTGTAAACAAAGAGAAGCACAGTGAGTTTTCAAGAAATCAATGAATGCATGAATGTACATCATAGCTAGAAAATATTTTGAACAAACATGAATTATACATATTGACGTTGCTGGCCGTCCATAGTTACGATTGATCGGATCAATCATAACTCTTTGTAAGTCGGGGCCCTGTTTTACAAGAAAATTTGTGCAACAGCCAGTCTTAGTATCAACTCTTATGAGAGACAAAAATCTCATGCCAGGTTCTTTTGGGTTCTTTTTAACAGAGGTACATACTCAGTTTTTTGTTTACATGAATAAGTGTGCTGCTATATACACACTGCTACAGAGATCACTTTTACTAGAATTTGTATTCGATCATTGATTGTGCAACTTGTCATTGCAAGCACGCTTCATGAAACGATGCCATTGTACAAAGAGAAAGAATGCTGTAATCTGTTAAACCATGTATAGGCTGGCAGTTGCAGAACTTTATGAAAGGATTAGTTGTGTATGATAGTTAATACTTGATGTGATAATTCGTTAGCTGAATGGTAGATGATTTATGGTAGCTTTCAGTATAAAGAGCATGATAAGCATGAAATTTGCATCATAAATTGTTTGCATTTTAGAAATTCTAACTAAATAGCATAACCACAGCATGGCAATACAGCTGTTCATTTTTAAATAATGATGGTATAGCATATGTTAACAAAATTAAAGATGAATTTCATTAGAACTGTTTACATTTAAATAAATATTTTATAATATTATTCACCATGATTGCTTGAATTTTGCTTTGATTAGACAAACATTTCTGTATACAGAGCTAACAGGACATTCTGAAATTACCATTAAGAGAAATTAAAATTAACATTTGGCTTAGTTGTAGAGAAGTTGTCTAATCATTGCAAGAAGTATTATTGGCAGACATATGGCTATATTAGTCATTGCAACTATTTTGTAATGCTTAGAGATTGCTTCAAGTCGATACTAGTTACTGCATTTACAATCATGCCTTACAATAGAACTAGATATTTTTGGTCACTCACATTAGATTTTACCCCTTATGATTATAACCATGTGTGTCAACTAAATCTGTCTTTTGGTCTTTTTTACCCACATTCTCCCAACATCTTTCACTTCTTTTTTTCACCCCCTTTCCTTTTTTTTCCCTGTTTTATTTTTTCTTCATTTAATTGATTTGTTCATCTGTTTTTCCCTACACCTTTATTTTATTATGATTAATTATTACACCTCACTGTTCTCCTAACATTACTTTTTATATTTTCATTTTCATCCATCTCCCATTCCCCCTTTTTTTTCATGGTTATGAATAACTGAAATAAATTTAATTTGTCCTTCATCTACTCATTCACTTTCTTCTCTTTTTTTTCTTTCTCTCTCTCCCTTTGTCTTGTTATGACTTGCTGTGACCCCAACTCCTCGTTCTCTCACCCTTCTTTCCTTTCTTCTCACCTATTACCTGGTAATGCCTTGCTGCATCTGGTTTGCATCTATCTCTCATCTGGTGTGATGTGTTCAAACTAACAGGCAGAGTAACAGGTATAACCACATTATTAGCTTATATTCTAGTTTTCATACAGCCATTAGTAGTGTAGAAAATATGCTTTACATATCTAGGGTCTACAAAATGGCCAATGAGTGCAAATTTGATTTGTCTTTTTTTTTCAGACCAGCATTCAAAACACTAGCAAAACTTCACATTTTTTAAATTGAAGTGTCATGTATGGCATTGTTCCATTTGACAGACATAGATGTGCTTTTGATGGAACAGTCATTCTCCGAAAATGATGAAAAGCAAACTCAAAGTGGAGTGCCCATTAAGGCAAACACATTTCAATGAAGGACTCAAGATTATTAATTGGATACAATTTTGATTTGTCATCAATTTGAATCCTTTCCTGCATGTAGTAGTTGATTTTGTGACTTAATGGCCTTGTGTAGTGGAGGTCATATACATCTATGTTCTTAGATTTAGCACCATTGAATATTGCATTCAACCTTCAATTAGTTTATTCAACATAGATTTCACATGTACAAGAAGTGCATGCCCAAAATATTAATGTGATGGTGTTTGTCTCTTTCATTATTAAAATGTAGTTTCATAATTTATAATTATTTATTATCTGAATATTTAGATTCTAAAATTGCCAAATGTGTTACTATAATTCAGATTTGAAAATTATCAAGTTGGTCGTAAAACATTTTTCAGTGAAAGTATGTAATTTTTCGCATATTTTATACTCTTGATTTTGTTTTAATTACTTTCAAAATTACAGATTTTAGAATACTACAAGCAGAGAAAGGCAGTCTTTTTTATGATAAAATTGTGTACTAAATTGGTGAAATCAATTTGCTGCTATGTATGAATATAATGTAGAGGAATATCAGTAAAGGGGATAATGCCCTCTTCCTCCAACATAGGCATCAAGCAACCATGGTTAGGTTAGATTCTGTGCCATTGCAATATGTTGCAATATAGAATTATTGCTAGTCATAGAAAATGCTGCTAAATCTTTAATTCCCTTTTGATTGTGACAGCTTCAGTGAGCTCAGCATCGACAGGCCCAGCTGACCTGGCCGGTTCATCGTATTCCAGTAAGTCACACACCCAGCCGTTTGACAACAAGGGAGGCTTTCATACGGGAACCCCACCCCCGTTCAACTACCCCCTGACGGCAGTAACACAAGCAGGTGCATTGAACCCAGCAGCAGCAGCCGGTGCAGCCCAACAGGCCCATTACCCCCCATTCGTACCCATCCTACCGCACCACTCCGCCATGTTGGCTCATCAGCTACCGGGTGACACCCAGGGTGCAGGATCAACTGGACGATCGCAGGGTGGGGCTTCACAGAGCTCCAAGACCAGCAAACCATCATATGGTACCAACTACTGGCCCAACTAAGATCCCAACTGACCACTTTCACCACCAACCTGCATCTGATTTATGAAAAAAAAGGGAAGATGACACAGTAATACTGTTCTTTTATCATTCATAATCACTCACATTGATTTGTATGGTGTTCCTTATCATCAATCTTCAATTTTGGGTTTGCTTTCACAAATTGCTATTGATTCATCTAAATCTATTTTCGACATACCTTTATATTTTGTGTGATACGCAGAATACAGTGTGTGCAGGTGCAGTGGTGCATAAGCTATCCTCATTGATCTCTTGTTATGAAATTTAAACCTTAATTTTAGAATGTGCTCTACATTTAATGCAATTAATTTTAGTTCAAAATCCATGTTTATACTATGTTATAACTTAAAAAAATTGTAGTGTGTGTCTTTATGGAGCTTTGTGTCATGAAATAGATTGGAAATCTGATGTAGAGTATGTATTAGCTTTCTCTATTCATCCTTGTAATATCTACCAAAGAATTAGTCACTAACTTTCTGCAATATTTCCATTAACATAGAACATGTCACAGGTTTATATAAAGAATTGTATGTTCCAGCTTATCACAGGTGGAGAATTGTTAATCATTCTTGCTTGTGTTTAGTCTGTGAGAGTTGATAATTTCATTATTTTGCATAAAATGCAATGCTAACTAGCCACACAAAACTCTTATTATTGATGACCTTCATACACCTTAATTACGGTGAAAAAACTATGAAGAAAAATGTGCTGCATTAGAATAGAGTTAAAACAAAGTATAATTTGAATGTGAATTAAACCAAATTTTTTGCTGCTTTGTCCATCAATATTCCTGAAAACCCATATAAAACCTCAAACCAGAGAGATCAGTATGTCCTTTGAGAATCTAATTCAGTATGCAACAATAAAAGAAAGAAAAAAAAAAGATTGAATGTCAGTTATTTTTAATTTCTGTTTCATGCCAGTTTTCAATTGATGCTCTTAAACCATTGAGATAGGCAGATTTGAACCATCAGTAAGAGTATATTTTTGCATGATTAAATCCCTTCTTCGTAGCATGTTCTTGGGAACAGGTATGACTCTTTCATTCCTATTCAATCTTGCTATGTGATCATAACCTCAGCTTGTCATGTGTGAATGCATAAATTTCTGCCTATAATGATTCATATTGATTCATTAACATACTATGTATGTTAAAACAGATTGCTCCTTTTCTCTTTGTTTTCCCATGGTGATACTTTAGCAGATGTCGTATTTCCTGTGTACAATGGATTTTGCATTAAGGTAAATAATATATGAAACAAGTTTTTTTATTAAGATTTAGACCCTATTCATATGTGCATATTAATGGTTTTTAAAAAGCCAACAATAAACGCTATCGTTTTGGTTGATGCATTTTCTGAATTCTCCAAGATATCATTTTTCTGTTTGTTAGTAAACTGATATTTGGTATTTGTTTGAATTCCATCATCCTTTTACAGAAAACAGCCTGCTCTATTGATGACTTGTGCTACATAGAGGTTATCTTCCATTATTCACATTGTGCTATTTTGATATCAGTTTGTTTATGGTTCCTAATGGAGACATGGGGGTGATGATTCACAAATATTTTAGTATGACAAACAGTCGTGCTTAGGTGCCAGTGCGTAAATGTACATGTTATCAACTGAGAATTTAAGTGTGATTTTTAGTCAGACTTAAATCTTTGGGAATCGGCCCACTAGTGTCTGTCTGAAAGGTTAATTACTTTAGAAGCAAGCATGTGTCACATGGTTGCCAAATTATCTATCAGTTCAAATCCCAGCACAAGAGAAACATTTTCTGTTAATTTGAAAGATAGAGACCAAAGCCAATACTGTGAGAAAAAACTGTCTTGATTTAGTAAATCATCACAAAAGCTAGAAGTGGTTGCAATCTCTATGAATCTGGGCTCAAAATGCAAGATTTGGGTTTCAATGAAGAGTTGATTCTTACACATGATCATTCATCCAACCTTTTGTTTGTAGGGCCAATAAGGATATTATATAGATGATTTCTGTGCTGTAAATTCTTTTTTCATACAAATATTTATAGATTAATCCTTATTTAGAGGCCTGTTTGTTTGATCAAAATAAAAACCATGAAATGGGGAAAGTGTATTGAAGATTCTTGTATTACCCACAGGAGGAATTTCTCACATTCTGGTCAAGTTCCTGTGCATTTTCTCCTTTTGAAGATACAATAGAGTGATGCATCGTTGTGATTGATATTCTGTCTCGTCGCTGCTTTATTTGACCATTTATTGCTTCCTTATTATTGTGTGGACATTGTCATTTGGTGCAAAGCATTTGTAGTATGGGTTGGGTGGGGGGGGGGTAGATAAAAAAGAAAGCCGCCTTTAAAAACCAAGTTAAAAAGGAGGTTGGCCAAGCACTGGATGAGTATGGGTACATATAGTAGGACATCAAATATTCTATTGAGATGCAGACTGCATATTTAACATAGTCTGTGTTTGGTGTCTTAGAGCATTATTTATAAACTGATCTGTGTAAGCATTGTATCAGGAGGCTTTATTTTTACTCATGTAAGCATATTAGGGATATTTGTACATGTTATCAGAGGCCTGTAGAAACAAGTATCTTCATTTTTCCTCCTCTGGTGTAATTTGTGAAGTGGGTTTGATTGTGTATAGCATCTAGAATTATAAAGTCTATGTTGTGTATGAGAAAGGGGGTGATTTCCACAAAGCTTGCCTTTTTGGACATAGCTGAGTAGATATTTCCCTTTTTTTATTATTACTATTATTTTTTATTATGAAGAAACATTTCTACTCTCCAGTTGGCAAGTTGTACATTGAAACTTTGACAGAGTGTAATATTATACTTGATGGTAAATACCTAGTTGTTATAGTGTGTAGCAATGTAAACACAGAAGATGTTTCTATTTTGCGTTCAGGTGTTTTTTCTGATATGTAATAATGCCCTGTAAATGAGATTTAAAAAGTCTTGGCTGTAAAGAAAACAAAAAGAAGTTAATTACACCGAGTCCTGTTGTTCTTTCACAAATATATTTATTTGTCAAATATCGTAAGTAGGGGTTTAATGGATGTGTTGATAGTCAATTTACGATTATAAAACATATACCAAGAATTATCGAGAGAGGGAGAGAGAGAGAGAGAAAGGAAAAGGACAGGAGGTGGAAAGTGTGAAGAAATAGAACATGTAGGTGTAGATCAGCAAAAAGAAAATCACTTGGGCTTCACATTTGACCTTATATTACTACTGTACAGAGTGAGTCAGAAAAAATGTCCCACTTTTGTAAAGTTGAATTGTTTAAAATATGAATATTTAATCATTAGTTTCATGATATGTCTTGATAGAGGTATCCTCCAAGTACATTCAGGTACCATTTTCATTTGATCCCGTGCACGCATGACTGAACATCGGACAATCTTTAGAAGACTGTCAGATCTCACTTGCGCCAAGTTACTGGGTGATGAATAAAACAGTGCTTTAGACACAGACAGACTGGAATGCTCTCTCTCTCACATACGCACAACACAAATGGCAACAACTGGTTCATAATTTTCTCTTTTCTGATTAAGCATTGATTTTTAGCAACATCGCTGAATGTTTAAGTGGCAATTCCCGACAATCTTTCCCTTAAAACACATTCACTACCACCATCATATCATCATCCTCATTGTCATCATCTTGATCTTGATCTTCATCATCATCATCAAGTGCACATAAATCCAATATGCTGGTTATGTCTTTTGTTGGTTAACAATGAAAATTCACAATGGATGTCTAAGCTTTGTTGCACTTGCCTATAAAAGGGCTTGCCTGATATGGCAGCAGTCACTTGAGCCTCTTTTTACAGTAGCAAATGTACACGAATAATGGTTCGTCCTCAATTTACACCACAACATAGGTCATTTATGGTCACCGAGTATGCAAGGACTCGGAGTGTAGCAGTTGTTTTGCAAGGGTTTCGCCGCCGTTACCCAGATTTTCGGTGTCCCAACAGAAAGACTGTTCTCCGGAATGTTCAGAAATATCACCAAACAGGAACGAGTACCAACCTCAACGCAGGGCATTCAGGTCGTCGCAGAACAGCAAGGAGTCAGCCCAATTGTGTATGTGCATGTTTGAGTGGATCTGCCAGTGCGTGTGCATGCATGTGCGTACGTGTGTGTGTTTCAGTCTGTCAGACTGTCTTTGTTCAAAAGAGTGTTCTATTCCCCACCTTGTATCTTGGCGCAAGTGAGATCTGTCAGTCTTCTAAAGATTTTCCGCTGTTCAGTCATGCGTGCAGGGGATCAAATGAAAAAGTTTCCTGAATGTACTGGGAGGATACCTCTATCAAGACATCATAAAACTAATGATTAAATATTCATATTTTAAACAATTCAACTTACCAAAAGTGGGACATTTTTTCTGACTCACTCCGTATAAAGCTGATAACTGGAAACATTAATTTTTTTGGGAGGGGGCATTATCAACATTAAGGTAATAGTCGTAGATCACAACCACAAAAAATAGAAATGAATGGGGATGTCAGTTTTGAAAACATGAAAAGTGTCCCAAAAGGGATAGGAAAAGAATTGATATTACACACAATTTCAGTATGCATGTTTGAATCAATGTAAAATAATCATATCATGCACTCTACCGCCTCGGATTAGAGGTGCCTCTAGAACCACAGCGTGATATAAATTTTTGCATTTTTATGACCATATTTCTGCAGAACATGATAGAAACCTCCACACACCAAATACACGTATGACACAAATTGGTGGTTCATGGTGCCCGCAATATGGTCAAATTCATATCAGATTTGGGTCGAGGATGAGTTTATTATGTCCTGCTGAGATATGGTATAAAAAATATGCAGTACGTTTTTTTCTTTTGTGACAGAACTGTTACAATAATTGTACAATATCTTCTCTATTCCCCTCTGTGACATTATAGCAGAGGGTCCCAGTGACAAGCTTCAGAAGGCCTAATAAAAACACATTGTCAAAACATTTTCAATAGATTACTGATGACCCCCTCCTGTCCCCTCTTCAGCAACTCTGAAGAGGGGGCAAATATGCTTCTGAATAGTGCATATACTGTAGTAAGAGAATAGAAATGAAGAACAGAATTCAAGAAATGGTTTCACAGTACGTGTATTCTTTCTTGGGTATCTGTTGGTCCTGAAAAGGATCACCCAAACTTGACGTTTGACAAATGTTCTGGTCGTCTTCAGGAGGATGTCCATGAAAGAATACATGGTGTACCACGTAACCACTCTTTGCTATGGAAACATTTAAGTTACAGAATTAAAGATGAGAGATTGGACCTTTCATCCACATAACTTTACAGAAGAAAATTAAAAACACAAATGAGACAGATTTTGCTTTAACTCATATTCTCTTTTTATACTTGACAAATGCATACTAAGATACAAATTGCAATGTAAGATATTTATGTTGCACAAATAAAACCAACTCAAGGTGACACAGACGACTAAAACCTACAAAAAAATTTGACTGAAAAAGATGTTTATTTTCATGATGCTTGTTCATTCTGATAGCTATTTTTTCCATCAATTTTTTTTTTTTTTTTTGGGGGGGGATATTTCAAATTTCTAAGCCCAGTACACACTATGCGATGCAATTGCAGCAAGTTGCCAATCCCAAATAAGTGCAGCCGTATCACAGGCCAGCGCACACGTTGCAATAGCTCTGCAGCGAGCTGCATCTCGTGGCACCTATTCTTTTCTGTGTATGTTGTCTGCACTTCAGCAGCGCAGCATATTGGCCATAACGTCATTGTCTGGGACAAATCTGGGCTCCGTAACACAAAGGTTGCAACGGATTGCAAATATGAAAGAGCCTCATTGATTGGTCCCTGGTCAGTATTTTAAACCAAATGTGCATGTAACACTGTATTGATTGGTCAGTTCATTTAGCGATTGATTGCTAATATTTGTGTTATGGAGCCCTGATTGGCTGAAATTAGAAAATCACAGAAAGATTTGACGTGTCAAATGTCGAGATTTGGTCTGTGATCCAACTGCAACAAAGCAGATAGCAGTTGCAGCATGTTGTAGATTAAGCGCGGACAGTGGTGGATCGTGACCCGGAGGAGACAAAGCATTGAAAGGGCACAGCATTGTTCACAAACAATACAGTGCCCCTTCCATCATTGTCTCCTCCAGGTCAGTCCGCCACTGGGCGCGCACTCTGTGATTATGTTGCAATAGGATCTTGGAGCAATCGCAGTGCATAGTGTGCACTGGCTTAAAGGGGAGATTTCCTTTTAATCTTGAACCACATGGAGCCATCCAATCAAACTAAGCATTAAGTAATCTGATGCAGAGGTGTAAAAGGAGTGTCCATGATGCAACAAAAGGAAATATCGTTGGAAAACACTACACATCATTAGAGTAACAAGAACCTGTATCTCAAATGTTCAATGGAAATTGCGTTGCATTGAAGGGCAGGCTAACACACAAATTTTCGCTCTTCCCATTTAGAGGACCAAAGTTGTCGCTCAGTCAGGCAGTTGCTGATGTGGTTTATGGCACACCATGTGGAGTGTTATAGAAACAGTGGATAGAAGAAGTGGAAAGTCGAGAAAGTGAAGATTCCTGAAGACGGACAGTCAACCTGTCCAAAACGTCAAGTCTCTACTACTCATCACCTCTACTCGCCGACTCAAACCAGCATCTCCTCATCAGCTCTACTACTCAAGCTGTTCTCACTCAACATTCCTTCTGGTTTACAGTCCTTTTCAGGACTACTTTTAAGAAAGAATACTCTACTCTCAAATCTCCACTTTCTCGCCTATCCACTTCTTCTCTTCTTCTATCCACTGTTTCTATAACACTCCACATGGTGTACCGTAAACCACATCAGCAATTGTACATGCCACCATTTAAACCTTCAAACAACATCTCAGTCAGGCAGTACATGGTTATTACATTTTAACAGAAGGTTTAGTTATAGACCTTGTTAAAGTAATATGATATTCAAAACTTTTCTTGCTTTTATTTCTATACTTTGAATATTTAATTCCTAGCCTATCCACTTCTTCTCTTCTTCTATCCACTGTTTCTATAACACTCCACATGGTGTACCGTAAACCACATCAGCAATTGTACATGCCACCATTTAAACCTTCAAACAACATCTCAGTCAGGCAGTATATGGTTATTACATTTTAACAGAAGGTTCAGTTATAGACCTTGTTAAAGTAATATGATATTCAAAACTTTTCTTGCTTTTATTTCTATGCTTTGAATATTTAATTCCTAGCAAGCAATTTAAAGAGACATCAAACCGCTTTTTTAACATTCCAGGTGCATCATTTTGTGCTATTGAAGCTACCTTACTTATACCTTCCTCTGTTCACGACTCATTCCAATCTGTTGCTTTCTTCATTAGCAACTATCTAAACATAACGTAAAATACAATTTGGTTTTCAAGTTTGCATTACATTCTTAATACCAGTAACAGTGAAGAACAAAAGCATACAGCAATATCAACTCACATTAACACCACAAAAATGCTATCAGCAATCAATGGATGAATAAACTGTATACTATCAATAATAAATACACATATAAAGAGTGGTACGTCATGATCCAAATCTAAAAGGATTCTTTCATAAATATCTAATCTTTATCACAAATATATATACAGCTCTAGTGAAAAGAAACATGACTTGCTTGAATACACACACTTAGATTGCACATGATTACCAGTTTATATAATAGCATCATCATTATTTTTATATACAAATCATAAACTACATTTGTCCTACAATCTATAACGATGTATACTTCCTTAACTACTCTGTCAGACATCTTTGGAATGTACATTTAAATGATTTTTTTTTCAATTGGCACATAGATAGTCATGCATTCATTTTTAAGTACTTTTTTGGGGTGCAAATGTACATTTGAAACTTCATAGTACTTAAAATACACTTCATTTAGTACACTGATTTTCTTATTTTACAATATGAAGTGCTGTCTTGCACTTTTCAATATTTCTCAACATACCATAATGCATAAGTGGCTTTGAATTAATGGTGGATAATGAACATCATATTGTTAAGTAGCATTGAAAATCTGTCTAATAAAGAATCCAGGAGCCAGTAACACAAAGATTAGGAATTAATTGCTAACTTAAAAGAACATTTTTGATTGGCTCCTAGTCAATCTACTGTGCGAAATGCACATGCAACAACAATTTTCATAGGCCATTTCAACTGGCGATTAATCGCTAACCTTTGTGTTACAGGCCCCAGATGTAAATAAAGGGTCTGCAGAAACACAGAGATCCCAACCTCTTGACATTTTACATGTGAGTAGCCCTGAAAGGACTGTCGTTATTAAGTCATTAAATATCTAAAAAAACATATTTCAAAATATCTTCAAATAAATATATCATTTTTACAAAAGTGAAATTATTATTTACAGAGTAAACATCAAATATGAAGAATATTTTTTGTTAGTGTGTATGTACAACAATATACTATAAATTTTTATGTTAAAATACTGGCAAGCTCTGAGGCTATATTTTCTTTTGATAGTCATAAGCAGTTAACACATATTGAAATCTACATGTCTTCAAGTGACCACAGTCACTTTTGCAATGCGTGCGACTCATAGACTTGATTTGATATAATTTTGGTGATAC
The DNA here is from genome assembly GCF_018143015.1 of Lytechinus variegatus. NCBI lineage: Eukaryota > Metazoa > Echinodermata > Echinoidea > Temnopleuroida > Toxopneustidae > Lytechinus > Lytechinus variegatus. The sequence continues at coordinate 41,177,560 of NC_054744.1, read as the reverse complement.
TAAAATCCAACTGCATACACTAATTCTTCGGCGATAAATGTTATTTTTGATCACTTTGAAATATATTTTTCCATCACTGAACCTCACAAATCACAACACATTGACATCTTTCTTTTACTTTTAGAAATTGTTTTTAACAAGACTTCAAACCAGGTCACCTTTATCAAGGTCAAACTTGGATCTGAGCACACGGACTGGTTTGCGTTCACTCTCCTCTAGGTTAGCATCTTCCTGCATCTCAAAACGATGGGATAGAAGGGAACGGAAACCAGCTTCACTCAGCCCCAGGTCGGCCTGCAGGAGTTTAGGCCAGTCGTATGGATACTCAGCGATGGTCTCATGACTGAAGGGAGAATCATCAATCCGTTTGAAAGAGAAGAGAGGGTTGAATGACATTGGTGTGGGTATGTCCGAAGGTGTCGTTGGGGTGGTATCTGGATTGAAGATTGGTATTGTAAGTGTCTCTTCGGTCTGTAGAAGTGGAGGAATGTCTAGATGATGCTGAAACCAAGCCTAAAACAACAACAGCAGCAGAAGTGTTATGAAACGAACATTCCCATTTGAATATAAAGACTGAAGTCAATGCAAAAAGAATGAGTTTTGGGGTGAAATGTCCAGGAATTCACTTAAAATTTATTTAAACAAGTCTGAAAATCATCTAAAATGACATCTTTCCTTCATGGATGAAAAAGTTTGAATTCAGGCCTTAGTCTGGAAAGTGACATATCTGAAAGTCATACATTGTCTAAATCATTTAGACATTATTACATTGTAACCATGTCATAGTACTATCATTAATCTTCCAAATTATTATCTTTCATGTCATGCTATATTGAGTATATATCTTAAAAGAATGAATTTGACCTCTTCCCCAACAAGGTTACAAAATGATTCTGCTAAGAGTATTTTTTTTTAATGTGCATAAACTATGGGCTTACTTCAAAACTGAAAAGACAAATTCAGGTATGAAATGCAATACGATAAGATTTACATATGTAAAGAAAAAAATTCATTGATAAAAAGGGTCAGATGAAAAATATAATTTATGAAGCATGCATTTGGACAGAACGGTAAAATATTTTGGCTCAAATGATAATTACAGTAGTTTTCCCATGCAGGCAATGGTACGTTTCAACCCTCTACTCTATTAAGCACTCTTCCTGAAATCATTAGTCTCTGTTTATTTAGTTCATATGTATGAGTGTATTTTTCTTTATGATGGAACTGGCAGTTCATGTAGTGAAGTAAAAATGAGAAGGGGAAAAGGTCAGATGAAAAGAAGGTTGATTATTTTATGGAATTGCCCAAGTGTAATGAATACATGAAAATGTCTTACCAGATTATTTCTGAATAGGATGCTGATTTTCTTAAGTCCAGCAGCACCTTATAAAAAAAGAAGGATAACAAGTTTGAGTAAACCCATAATAACTGGACTCATGTCTAGTCCATAAGGTGAAACAAAATAATTATTTCCATTTCACTTACTTTCCACAAATTAATCACAATACAAAGCAATATAACTCATCCTGAAATAGTATAAATGACTACAATATGTATAGACCAAAAACAAAAACAATCTTCAGTGTTCCTTTAAAAGTGGAGAGACCTAAAGCAAAAGCTTGTTGTGGATATGAACAAAAAGGAAGAATAGTAGGAAATATACCAAAGAAGAGGGAATCTTTGTAGAAAAAAGTTTGCATAAAACATGCCTGAAAGACAAATAAAAGGAAGGGAGAGAGTTATATAAGGAGATAAATCAGAACCGAAGAAGAAAGACAGGAGTGCAATGTTAAAACTGACTTTCGAGGCACATCATCAAAAATACATTTAAACTTACACTCTGTTAGTCTCTTATGGATTTTGGACAAACCTTCATAAATACGCATCTCAAATGCTTTCTGCTCTTATTAAAACCAACACCAGGGTGAACTTGTTTTGATTATACTATAAAAAGACATTTTTTTATGTATGATTTTAAAAAATAGTTGTAATTTAATAGCTGTGGGCGCGTCGTGGTCTAGTGGTTCTGACTCTCGCCTTTCAAACAGAGGGTCGTGGGTTCGAATCCTAGCCATGGCGTGTTTTCCTTCAGCAAGAAAGTCATCCACACTGTGCTGCACTCGACCCAGGTGAGGTAAATGGGTACCCGGCAGGATTAATTCCTTGAATGCACCAAGCGCCTTTAGCAGCTGGAGCTACAGCCGGGGTAATATATAGTGCGCCACTTGATAGGTAACTACATAGATCGGCGCCTCATAAATGCTATATATTATTATTATTATTAATTCTTGAATACATACCATCTTTCATCCTGTTGACATTGTCAGCTTGCACTTTGTAGTAATCGTCTACAAAACCTAGACTAGATTCATCCCAGTTGTAGTTGGTGAGATCACCAAGTGATCTGAAAAAAAAAAACAATACAAGATTATCAAACAATCACTCTGCTTGCCATGTGAGATCTCTTATGGCCAAAGATTTCCTTATGACTGGCCTTGGTGTTGAGACAAGAATTATCACATAATAAGGGTATATATCATCATTTCATAAACCAAATAATGTACATAAACCTGTATTGAAAATTGGAGTAATTACGTGATGAGTATAAATTTCTGAAACCATTGCTATTGCCTTGTTGAATCTATCTAATGAATTATTTGTATGTTATCACGTAGCATTTTATATACTAGTATTAATTGATATCCACATAACTTGTGGTAATATTTCAGGCTACTTTTGTAGCAGGGAAGTCATTACTAACTAGGACAGTATAGCAAAATTATCAGCTGATTTGGAAATGCTGTTGCCAATTTGCGGAGTGCACTCCAACTAATGAATAAATGTATTAATCTGGGTTCCATTTTATAAAGTTTGTTATTAATAACAAATCTAAATGCTATTAATAGTAAAATGTTCAAATTTCTAAACATTTTACTTTTCTTGTATTTTTTCACAAGCTTAATGAAAAGCAACCCAGTGCTAAAGAGACTTACTCATTTCCAAGGTGATCTATGATGATATCAATCTGTTCTTGTAACCAATCAGAGTTTAGATTGATGAAGGTATGTAGAGGGTTAGGTAACTTCTCCTGTGTTCCTATAAGAGAATGATTCAAATCATCAGTAATTGTAACTACATTCTATTTTATTTTTTTTGCACATCTAATTTGACAAAACATTAAAATTTAGCATACTCTTGCTGGGCTGTTAAAACCTTGTATCACAAAATTTACAGTATTTAAAAAAAATTGTGGGCAGCTAAAAAAGATATTTATTTACAGACAGCTTAACCCACTTAACACTCTATTTTAACCCTCTGTTTCAATGTTTTATGGATTTTTCAATATCCCAGTTTGATGACAATGAGTAATAAAAATAGCTTACCATGGTTTGATGTAGCAGTCAAAGAAAGGAAGGTATAATCTCCAAGCTGAGAAAACTTCTTAATAATAGCCTCTGGTACAGAATCTCCCACAATCCTCCTGACTTCCTGCTCATCACTCAATGTAGCGTACACACAGCTTCCAATAATCTGAGATACATTTAATAACAATCATTATTATATTCATTATCATTATCAACAATGATAATGATGCTGATCATCATGTGGCACATTGTTCATAAAGGGAAACAAAAATCATATTACACATTCCGCACCCTAGGGAGTAATCCGGCTGGCACTGTGGCCTTCACAGTGTTTGGAATACTTCTACACTAATTTGATTTTACTAGATTTGGTTTATTCATATTCCGTATTCAAAAACGACATATTTACTAGCACAAGGGTATAAACAAACACGAACAGACAAATAATACAATAACAACAGATAGAATGGTGGCTCAAACAATAAGTTGACTGGAATCAAGACAGAGTAGATTGAAAAAAAAGGATTGATCAATCAGAGTAATCATTCATGGAAATTACCAAACAACACATATCGCAATTATTTCTTTTTCCTTTCCCGGGCAACCTGGGCTTCTATCTTAAGCATCCTCTTTTCCATTTTCTCTTGGTATGATTTCATGTCAATTGCTTTCATTGTAATGCTAAATAAAATACAAATATCAATATTACTACTATTGAATTCTGTAATTCCTACAGACTTTAGAAAAAAAACTCTAGTGGCATCTTCCAGTTCCAGTATAAAAGTAGAAAAGTGGTTTAATGAGAGCATTACCTGTAGAGCCACACAGTTATGGCAGGATCTGATACTATTGCTCTGGAGTCTTTCTTGAAGTAAGAAGAAGAAAACCTTTAGAGTGGTTGGCAGAGCGATTAGATCCTCAGCAATGCATCTGAGTATTGCTTTCAGTGCTCCAAACATGGTATCTTTCTCTGTAAGAAACATACACAATGATATATATCTTGAGATAGATAAACAAGAACAGGTGGTGTAATACAGTTTTTTAATACCACTAATACTTGGTCTAAAGAGATCATGATTTAAACACATCTTGGCTACATGGTATGATACAATTTTTTTTCTTGATTTTAAAGGGATGGTCCAGGCTGACAATATTTACATCTAAATAAATTCACAAACCAATATGCTGAAAACTTCATCAAAATTGGAAAAATAAATAACTCATGCACATAATCAGTTGTCAATCCAATTGTTTTAGTTTTGGGTAGAAAATTGTTAAATAAACCAAATTTCACATAATAAAATAAAAAGATCAAGTGGGGATATGACATCATCAGCTCAGGTAATGAATATTCATGAAGATACATGTATGCCTAGAACTGTTTCACCGTAACAATGCATATCTTTAAAATTCAATAACTTCGTTATTTGTTATCCGATTTTGATCACTTTGAGCACTTTGTTCTATGAATTTTACTCTATTTATTGAGACATAAATATCTTCAGCCTGGACCATCTCTTTAAATACACTGCTATGCTGTATAAACGATGTATACCTACGCATTCATATACATGTAGTGTAAAACAGCATTCTCCCTTTCCCGCAATAGACATGCACAGTATAACCATTGTTAGAAAAAAACATTTTTCTTGAAACCTTTTTGTAAATAATTAACATTTGGCTGTTCTGCACTTTAGGAACTGAAAGTAGACCATCATACCTTGTTTGTGAGAAGCTGTTCCTGTGGTCCTGTGTTTTGGACGACATCCACAAGGGAGCTCTCCAAGTGTCTCTAAGAATCCACTGGTCTCACTGTAACCTCTTGGTTTCATCAGCACTTCACCAGCCTCTAATACTCCTCTACACAAGCAAATAATAACAAAAAACATTAACAAGAAAATATATTTATCTTTAATCATTATTGAATAGTGAGATATTAAGAATGAATTTCAGACATTTAGTTGTATATGTTCATTTAATTGCAGTACAGTCAAAAATACTTTTTTAAACCAAAAGCCTGTTCAAATAAATTAATCAATATGTATTCAAGAAGAGCCTGAAAACACACCTTCTTTTTAGTATAAATTAGGTAAATGTATAATTTGTTGTTAGGAAATGTAAAGCTCCTACATGTGTTGTTTTTTCCAATCCCATTCTTGATGTAATTATCATCTACTGAAAAAGGTTCTTTTCTTAATTAAATGTAATGTAAACAAACATCCAACCTCTGTCTTCTTCTTACCTGTGGATGAATGGTCTGAGAACAGTAAACAGACAGAGCAACCAATCAGGTACAGATGTTGTCTTGCCTGGAAGGCTATCATATCGGAACATCGGCCAATTGTCTTGTCTGAAATGAACAAAGCAAAAAAAGATTTCAATGATTCCATTAATATAAGAGATAAAAAATCCAGAACTGAATTGAAAAAGTTTGCACAAGTTTGGAATTTGTAAGAATTTAAAAATTCCCATTTTCATTTCATATTACCCATTGGTCAGCAGGTGTACTATGGTAACTATTAAATTTCATATAATTTCAGAGCAACATGTATGAATCAAAATAGCATTCTTTATCTCAAAGCAGTGGTTCTGGTGAATATGTAGAAAATCAGCGTAAAAATTCAACAATTGAGTTAGAGATATAAATACCTCACATAGAATTTTACTTATGAATTTGTGAATATGGCCGAGTAATTGAACATATTTCAAGCCACCTTTCAAGATTTTTTACGGTGCCGTGATTGGCACACATAACTCCTAACCAATGCATATAAAATTGGAGTAGTTTGCAGTGTGGGGGAAACCCCAATTAGGAAACACTAAACATGAATCCTGAAAGAAGAATAATCTACCGTGTATATTAGGCCTGGGTTGGAACGGACAGAATACCTGAATCCGTCCAATGTGTGCGAATTCCAGTTTTGTTACGAGACGGATATAGAGGGTGACTGACTCTAAATGCGTCTCATAGCTTAGCTACTAACAGAGAATATGATGGCCACATAAACATCGGCAAGTTTTTTTCCCCTGTCTTCTCATATTTTTTTTTTATGAGTGTTCGTTTTAAAAAAGATGGCCACATAAACATCTGCAAGTTTTTCCTGTTTTCTTATTATTTTTCTTCTTTTTAATGAATGATTGTTTAAAAATAAAATCAATAATGTATAATCTGTGACTTCTTTTTATTTCCCTGTTAGTGAATTCATTTATTGGGATACTGGATTCCTGCCAGCGCAACACCAGCAGATTCCGGAACAAAAATATTCTGACATGACTCGGGCCTATAGTATATCTAGTGGAGCAGGTTGTGAAATGCTTTGTAACCAGAAGAAAAGGAGCAAATACTCCATGGATTAAACTGGATTGGATGCTAAAAAAGGGTGATTTACTTTTCAATGACAGCCATAAGAACTGAGCCAAGAGTTGTAGGGTGATCAGAACAGAGAACTAAGACATCAATGAGAGGCTGTAGGATAGAGGAGAGCTCATATCTCACTGAAGCACCAGTGTTTGACATCATTAGTGTGGCTAGTAGAGCATCTCGAGAGAGCAGAGTCTGAGATGTACCAGAAAAAAGGTATTTTATTAATGCTTTCATAATAATTAATGCTTTCATAATAATTGGTAATTCACAATAAACAGGGAAAACCATCTGGTAAAAATCTATTTTAATGAAAAGAAAGAGATAGAAATCAGAAGGAAAATAATCCAGTGAAATATGTCACAAAATGAAAAATTTATGAAAGCATTAAATGTCACATGAATTTCTGTAATAATCCTCAAATTGGCAATGTTGTTAGAAATAGGTATGCTTTTTTTAGACAACCCTCTGTATGTCTCCTCCTGAAAATTTTCAGGTTTTCTTCATTTTCTGTCAAGATCTGACCTACAAAATTGTGTAGTGTAAAATACATTTTTCATTATACATAGATCTAGAATGGGTATTTTTCAAGAGAAAAACTCAATGTAATACTTATTGCTCGTTAACTCAAGTTTAGACTATTAGCATACCTGCAGAGTAAGAACATCATTAAGAGCTGGTTGGTTAGCGAGGAGTTTCAGCAAGATGAATGATGCAATCTTGTCGGGTAGGAAATTCCATCTTGAATATGAGATAGATCAGAAATCATTTTCAAATCTGAAAAGTGCCATCATCTCTATTTTCCATCACATATTGCCTTTTCTTTTTTTACGAACACTTTGTCAATCTTCTAACTACTCACCATGATGTTATCTTGCTAATCCATTATAAGAACCTCATCCTTATATTGATTCTCATCATGATTATTATGATCACCCAATGAAAACTAAATTGCATTAACCTTTGTTTTGTGCATCCTCTCTTCTCATTCTACCTCTATAAAAGTTTCAGAGATTAATGAAGAGACATGATAGCTCAATAATATATTGATTCACGGTTAAAACCAAATCAATTTGCTTTTTGTATCTATCCATTAGTAAAGCGCTATCCTAACAACATCATTTGGACATGAATATAACACATCAATCCCCTGGTTCCTTTCTCTAAGCATAGCAACATTAATCTAAACTCAAGTGAATTAAATCACAAAACACACACACACAATTCAAGTATTACCCTTGTTCTAGCTGCTCAAACAGGGCGGGTCTAATCCATGCAAGCCACACCCTCTGATCACAGTCCATAGACCCCGCCCCTTCCTTGTCCACCGTACTGCGATGTGTAACACTCTTTTTCTGATAACCCTTCTTGTAGATCTTATAGAGATCTGAGAGGGGCGAGGTCACCACCGCCAGGGCCCCCAATAGGCAGGAGGCTGAATTGTGGATGTTGAGAAGGGATGAGTTAAGGGGGTAGTGAGGGGTGGAGGAGAGTAAGGATTGGGGCGAGACCAGCTGTTGAGGGGTACTACAGGCAGACCAGAGATGTGTGAGGGTTGTCAATAGAACCGATGTGATATCAGCCCTGCACATCAAAAATAAAGAAAAAGAATATGGTAAATTCATTTTGATATAGAATTATTCTTCCATCCAATAGGACTCAATAACATTGAGGGATAGCATATTAGTACACAATGCAAAGTGCTAGTTTTGGAATGCATCCATGGAGGTGTTTTGCAAAAATATTTCTAAAGTTATACATAGCTTCTAAACAATTTTATTTACTAGAAAATGGATGCCAAACATGTTTGTATGAACTATTTGTTACTGCATTAGCAAAGGTCAAATAACAACTGACTTTTTTGCAGATCAAGTTGTATTTGCAGCAACTTAAATAAAATTATCAGAAATAGGGTGACCCCTTGGTGTAATGGTAAGGACAAACTATGGGCTTAAAATTTAATACTTTGTACATAATTTCAGTTGTTAGTAAAGTCATAATAACTTTACAAACAGCTTCATGCAACCTGCCTGGGCCTCAATGCATAAAACTTGAAATCAATTGTAACATTGCCATCAAGGGCAAAAATTAACTAAATCAAAGTTTCTGTGGTAGCTACAATTACAATCATTTTTTTAATTTTTACAATTTCATATAACGGGACAAACAACTGTGGACCCTATGAATCAAAACATACACATATAGCTGCTTCACATCATAATCTTTGTTATCACTCTTGTAAATGGGGATAACATTTATAGAGGAAGAACTGGATAGTAGTAGCAAAATGCTTCTTTTGTTTTTATAGAGTTGACCCAAACATGGGAACTCACCTAAATTGGCGAGTTCTCTTGTAAGAAGGCTTTCCTTTGTTGTATCGATATGAGAGTAGGGTGATAGATTCACTGAGGACAGAGGCAAAGATCTGTTGTGATTGAGATGGAGGGCATACTGTGAACAGCTCATGTTGAAGACGCTGAAGGTAAAGATGCCACATCTGAACGGAATAGGAACATCGTTCATCCTACAAAAAAAGGAGAAACCTTACTTCCAGATTAATGCTCAAATCCACCATGAACACTTGGCCACGGCACCTCCTCTATTTCATTGATTATTGTGTACAATCAAGCATAAAAACCAGCTCCATGATCAGTCACTAAGCTTTAGATTATGGGCCGTATGGAAGTTAATCATTGATAATAGTTGATCATTAATAAGAGCTCACCTCAAAAACGCATGATTATTCCTCATTGATTTCTTTGAGCGATTTCACAAAAATGCATAAAGATCAAGTTACATAAGATGAATTTGGATCCATCCATTGTGTCCTCTTACCTCAAAGAAAGGCCTTTGGTCAGCCCAGTTATGACTCTCAGCATCTTGTAAGATGACCGTCGAGACCACCATTACATGACTTGATATTATCTGCTGCTGCACTACCGTCTCTAGCTGACTCAGCTGCTTCTCAACACCACCAAAGAAACGTCTGAAATCAAAAACAAATTACGCATACCATGAATTACTAACGTATTCCACTGTAGAAATGGAAAGACCAACACAGTGGCTGCTAAGTCAGGTGGGTCTACATGATCTACTAACAGAAGGTCTAATTCTTCAATGATGTAAATACCATCGTGGGTATGCCTGCTCCATGTATCAGTTTGTTCCAATTGTCATTTGGTCCAACCTCCACTTAGTGTTATAGTAACTGGGCTAACTGTCATTTAGTCTCATGCACAGATAGTATCATTTTCACTTCATCTACTTACTTCTTGCACTTTGTCAAAAAGAAATTTGGTTTATGAACATTTTATAATGTAAACTATTGAGTGGTATTCAGTCCACGTGGATAATAGATGAAATGGGTACAGTCTAACTAGAAACTACACAAAATGGTAAATGGGCTATATACTTCAATCAACCCCTATCTTACAACCTCTCTAAAATCTAAACCATACTAGAGATGTAATTGAAAGCAAGTCTGTTAGGTCATTCAAAATAAAGATTGAAGCAGTTCCTATATCTTAAATATGTATAGTTATTTTTCTCTTGTAGATTGACACCTTTTATCTTGTTGTTTTCTGTTTGTGTTTTTGTTTGTTGTTTACATCTCATGTTTAATTCTTTATCTTATTGTTTCTCTATACCATGTCATGTTATCAATGTTTTCGGAACTGCGCTTACACAAGGCCACTTGGCTTTATCTATGCAGTTCCCCATTTCATTTTCATTTTTTATGCTTGATTGTAAATATATTGTTTCTCATACCTTGCTTTATAATTGTCTCTATTGAAAATGAAATAAATGCAAATTGAATTGAATTGAAAAAAATCATAGAACCAAGGTTGTGTAGTTGCTTTACTGCTATACTCAAACACAGGCTCATGGTTAGAGTCATAATTATGGTATTTACGCCATTCAGCAAGAAATTCATCCGCACCCAACCCAGGTGAGTTGAATGGTTACCCAATAGGATAATGAATCAAGTTGAATGAGTGCTTGATTTAGCTCAAGTCAAAATAGAAATAATAACATGCAAGCAAGCAAATTATTTCTAGATGAAAGGAATTATATAAATGTATATTATAATTATTATTTTCTGACAGTATAACAAACAAGAGATACAACATACTTGGCCTCCTCCTCCCCAAGGAGACGTTTGTAAGAAGTGAGCTCCTGCTGGAGCCATACCGATGAAGACAGGAGCACACAGAGATCCCTGGTGTGACCTTGTATGGATCCACTTTCGCTGGAGCTCTGGTTGAAGATCTCAAGTAACTGTTTTGAAAAAAAAAGTGTGATATAGATTCAGAATTCTGACATCCTGACTTGAATTTGAACAGACTACTTGACCATAATGTTCAATTCCAATTCCAATCTTATTTCCACAATAACTGATCCCCCCCCCCCCCTCCCCCTCTGTCTCTCTCTCTCTCACAGAGACACACACACTATCCCTCTCAATCTCTCTTTCTGTAAACCCCTCTTCTTTTCATCTGTCCTTCTCCTCATTTGTCTTCCCTTCCCTCTTTTTGTCAATTCATTACCAGGTGGGTGTTTCATAAAGCTGTTCGTAAAGTTATGAACAACTTTACGCATGACTGTAACATGTTCTTAGGTCATAACTCATTTACACAGGGATATCACATAGCACAAAAAAGGATCACCAGTCATGCGTAAAGTCATTCGTATCTTACGAACAGCTTTATGTAACACCCACCAGACACCTTTCTTTCCACAGAGATACATATACCCCTCTACTTGTGTTACCTTAAACCATTCAATTATATAAATATGCCCTCATTAATCGTTTCCTAATTATCCTATCCTCCTATACTCACTAACCTCTCATGTCTAATTACTAAATTGTTTCCAATATGTTCTGTCTGAACGCTCGAGAGGCTTCAGAGAACAAAAAAAATGTGACGGATGAACAGTCTACTAATCATCCATAGCCAATCATCACTGCCTATTAAGACCTGACCTTGGTTCATCAATACCATAGTGTTGGCTAGATACTCATTGGAACATAGCATTGTATAGTGCATCTAAAGCCACATTTGTCTCAGTCCTTACCAGGATCACGTAGTGTGACCTGTAACTAGATCTCCTACTTTCTTTTATCAATAGTAACTGAAATGATTTCTCATAATACTGTCTTCATTAAAATGCAGCAATACATGACCTTTACAGCAGCATATTTTGTTTAAGGCTAATCAGTAATCTACATGTATGCTATTCTGGAAATACTCCATTTACCTTGTAAATTAATAAACAAGCAAAAATTAATGATTGATTATGGGGCATGCATGATACATGTAGAAGGCTATTAAAAATAACTGATATATTCATTATTAATGGGAATAATGTCCTACGTTAAAGAACTTTGATTGTTTGGATCAATTGAGGTGAAGTACAACCCATCATTAAGCTTATTGGCATAAATATAGAAAGATAAAATAAGCATTTTGATAAAAAAAAACATCATGAAATGCTGATGAGAAAAACACAATTTACTGCCATACTGATCCATCATTTTAGCATAACAAAACCAATTGAAAACTTGAATAGACACCTACATGAACTCATTTATTTTATGTGTTTGATATTGCGCATGAAAATTCATATTGTTATGATATTAAAACATTCAAACATTCAATGAATAAAAAACTCAAGTGTAAAAAAATGACTTTGTCAAATATTTCACGCATTTAAGGAGTAAATGCAGGGAGCAAAAAAAAAATAGTTATACATGTAAGTAATATCAACTAAAGAATTAAAAAAAGAAAATTGTGTGGAAGAACCCTTGGCTGAATCACTTATGCCTATAACTACTAGTTGGAGTAGTAACAAACCTACAAATATAATTTGATTATTTTACATTGATTTGATGTTTATGTGTGTGTACTACATCGGTGTAGTTTTATCTTACTCTGTTTACTTAAATCAATATATAAACTACCTAGACATGACATAGTTCTGTTATAAAAAAAAATTGCAATTTGTTTACAAGCAAAAATTTATTGCAAGTAATTTAGCCAAAAAAATGGACAATAGTTAACATATGAATAAGATAATTACACAAATCTAGCAAGCTTTCAATTGACATCAATGCCAAGTAAACCATAAATTCAGCCAGGAAGGCAGGAATCAAAAAAAGGTTAAAATGCTTTTGAAGTACTGATTACAATAATACTTAATGAAGTGTAACAACCACTTGATATTGAATGAAAAGGGGCTACCATTTTCAATGGACCATGCATGGTTAGTTCTCAATGAAGCACATAAACAATGTCTGTATGACAAAATAATCCATCCAAAGAAAAAAAAGTTTATAGTGCTAAATAAACAGTCCATGGGAGGCTCATTCAGATATGTCACAACAAATTCAATAGGAAATCAGGCATAAAAACAACAACATTGCAGCAGTATTAAAGAGACCTTGTTAGGATAGCAATGTGATGAAAAACTGCCAACCAGTGAAATTCTTTCAAAAATTAGTGCAAAATAATGTTGAGTGCCATGGAGAAACTTTTGACAGCATTCAAAATGACTATCTCTTTTTTTTCCCCTTGGGATGTATCACAAACTGACAAACTTTCTGCTAGCCAATCAGATGCAATAATTTCAGCACCTTTTACAAGGAAAACTGATAAATTTCTTCATGAAACACTCATGAGGACACTAACCTTTGTAAGATGCTGGTAGACTTCCATGATTGATGAACTCATCATTTCTAATACACCAGCTCTAACTGGCTGAAGCACTTTATCTACTCCTAACATCACCAAAGACAACACAGAGCTGATGAAGTCTGTTGCTAAAGATGCACTCTAAAAGCAAAAAAGATCAGATTATAGATTTACAAACTAAAACCTGTCTATAAAGAGAGCATAAGGATACAAAAGTGGTCTTTATGGAAAGGTTCCTTTCAATATATCAATATTCATGAATAAAAATCCATATTTACAGGAAAAATATAATTGCCGCCATGAGAGACAGGTAGATTATAGTCAGGTGGTCATTATAGAGCAGGAGAGTGTTTTAAATGACTATACTTTGAACTGGAACAGAAAATATCAAAATATTATTAGAAAGAATTTCATTTTTCTTTAGCAATGTATGATTTCATATAATTTGATTTTGAATGAGGAAAATCATGTCCATCTACTTTGTAAAAACAAAATAATGTTTTTAATGGTATCATTTTCAAGTACTGACTTTCACAAATAAAAAAAAACCATTGCCAATAGATGCTACATGTACAACTTCAAATATTTATATTGGTTTCTATTATTTTTATATATTACCAGTACTATAGCTCATATGCATAAAATATCTTTATGTGAAGAAATAACCTTTCTTCAAATATAAAAGAGAATTGAAACCAATGAGGCAGGAGCAACACAAACAAATAGTTGTCCTTTTTTTTCTCAATTGAATAATATGGATACTATAGTGTTGCAAGACTCATACCCTATCTTTGTTATGCTCTTATTGTTTCATTTATGTTTCATTTTTTAGGAGGTGGTGGTCAGCCCCTGCCCCCATCCCCCATAATACTAAACCAATGACAAATAAAGTGTGAGAAATAATATGAACATGGATAGAATAACCTTGAGTGAATAATTGGTTATTATGTTTCTTATTTTCTTACCTTACATATCATATATGGTTGAGATAAAAGACCTTTGGAAACATCTGAAAAAAAATATATGAACAGTAGTTTTATAGGTGTTTGCCTTTTCAAATCGGGAGAGCAGTTCATCAACATCTTTATCTGACAAGATGGCGGACTTTCCATGATATTAGATTGGCTTAGAATCACTGTTAGTATGTAAACTGTCAGATTAAATGACCTGACAAGCTCTTTCATGAAATGCCCCCCATTATCTACTTGTGTTAATAACAAATGTTCATGAGTATTATTTGATTTCATTTCAAGTAAACTTTTATTTTCTTCCAATTGACATTCTTTTTCATATACACCTGGGCCCCGTCTTACAAAGAGTTACGATTGATCCAATCAATCATAACTCTATGAAAATCCAGCAGTGTCAAAATTTTTCTACAAGAAATCTGCAAAATGTCTTTTGTAAACAAAGGAGAACACGCCGAACTGTCAAGAAATAAATTAATTTATGGATATACATTCATATCTAGAAAAAAAATTGAGCAAACATGCATTCTATATGTTGACTTTGCTGGCTTTCCATAGTTGCGATTGATTGGATCGATCACAACTCTTTGTAAGATGGGCCCCTGGAGTCATATAAATCAATTATAGTACAAAACTATAGTACAAATTATAAAGAATACGAATACGCTACTTCACTGAAATATTGAAAATTAAAATACAGAGAAATCTGATTATATAAATAATTTTTTTCAACTTGAACAAATTAAAACTGAAAGGGAGAAACGAAGCTGCAAAAACACTGAGGCTAGTATAATTAAAGTATTTATATGGTGAGTGGTGTATACTGAAATGACGTTGGATCATCTAATTCTGTTATACTATCTTTGAAGTGACCTACAATCAAATTAACCTTCCTATTGTGACCTAGTCCTTTCATGCATGGTTTCTCAAATGGAAACTGCTTTTGTTTTCATTATTTACAAAGTCGTCAACAAAACCAAATGAAGCATCACAATGTTTTGTTAGAACATAAAATATGGGCCATACTTTTTTTATATAATACACTGACATATATAAGCCATGGATTCAAGGCAATAGTAATTCATAAACAAGTAGACTGCCCCCGGCAGTCTCGCCTGCATTACCCAATTCAAAAAGCGGCAGTGTTGATTTGTGATTATAAAGTACAAATCATTTTGCTATTTTTATATATCAGCTGAATATTCAACCAAATGGATTCTTGTATCATGCAGTCAAGATTCATGCCTCTGTCATCGCCAGACCAAGAATAAAAGACATATCTAACTCCTTAACTTTGCAAATAATGACCACTTGACTTTCACCTTGTAATCCCAAAATCTACTTCTCATCCGAACTAACACATGCATACAGAGTCAATCAGATGACACTATAATGAATGTCCTGAAAAACACACTGTTCAGTCACATAAAGTGAATGACTATTGCTATTAATTTATTATATGAAATTAATGTTATGATTGGATTTAGGCTCTAATTTTGTTTAAGGTGAACAGGTGAATTAAGACGGTGAAATTCTAACTGACTTGATGAATACCATTTTTTTCAAACCTTATTTCATGTACATATAGAGATGAATATAACATGTGCTTGACCATGAAGCAAGCTATAAATACCTATGCCTTGCTGTTCGGGACTTAGGGATTTCTTCTCAAAAGTGCCAATATTTTGGGGTGTTGTTAAATCTGCGGCTGCTCAGCAATTGGCAAAATTCACAAAAACAAAACCCTTGCAAAATTAAAACGTATACAGCATATATCAAACACTTACCACATTCTACAGCCTGAACTTTCTTCTCCTTCTTCATCTTATTCTCCTCTTCTGAACAGCTAGCCTTCATCATATCTTCAGATATCTTTGTGATGCTTCTTATCACAAGGCTTGTCATATTCTCCACTACACTTGACCAGTTCCATTTACTTCGCTGTATTTATACGAGAAAGGGGTAACAATGAAAATCATCAGCGGAATTCGAAACAATTTCTACTCTTATTTGCCGAAATAAATAGTCCAGACGAACAAGAATGCCAGTCCACACTACTATACAGTGCGTATCAAAAAAAAGTTTACACTTTGAAAAAACCCTGTAAAATTATAAATTTGTAATATCCTGAAGATTTTTCCACATTTTAACATTGGTACAGATCCATTTAAGCAAATGATGATATAACTATCGAAAAATATTTCCACTTGAGTGAGTACCACTTACTTTTGAAAAATTAGTGAAAAATGATTTGCGCAGAACTTTAAAATAGCTATGCGAATAAAAGTAAACCTTTTTCATGAAGAACACGTAGAAATGAGCAAGTAAAATTGATTTTAAGATATCTTTGACCTTTTCTAACTTCGAAGAGTGCATTGCGCCCCGCCCCACTCCCCCACACGCCAAGGCCATCAAGACGATATTTGATTTACACTGAGCTGTGATTTACATAAAATGAATTAGGCTTGATTTTCATTTTGTTAATCATTGTCAAGCTTGGGAAAAGTGTGGAGAAACAAGTATTAAATGAAAAATTAAATGTCAATCCACTTTAGATAACAAAAACTTAGTGAAAAAGTGCTGGAGATGTCTGGTGTAAACTGTTGTTTAGATTCAGTTATGTCCTCAGATCCAGCTGGCACAAAAAGGGTAAAAGTTGTGCTTACTAATTGTTGAAATTTCAATTTGGGTGGCAAATTTGTTTAAAAATGCTTGAATGTGTCTGTTTTATCTTAATTGACTAAAAGTGCAAGGGAAATGTAGGAAAAATGTGTCGCAGGGTAAGTTTGATTTCGCCCTTTCCCCTTGACACTGCGTGAAAACGAGCATTTCTGCGCAAACAGATTTCTGCGAGCTTTACAAAAATAGACAGTGCTCACTCAAGTGTAACATTCTGTCAAAACTTTTACTTTCATTGGATAGATGAGACCCAAACCCAAGATTATATGTGAAAAAATCACCCACATGTTGTATATTTTTTAATTCCCAGAGCTTTTTCAAAGTGTAAACTTTTTTTTGATACGCACTGTAGAATTCTTACTTTCATCTTCGGCATTAAATATCTTCAAAATATAAACACACCAAAGGAATTTACTGAAAGTCACTTCACTATCGTCCCATTCCAATGTAAATTCAACTATCAGGAGATGTTCAATGCTATACAAGAAGAAAAGAATAATTCCTAAATAAGTCTGACTCCATTGTAGTTTTCCGAAGGTACAATAAATATTTTTAAAAATAGATTGTTTTTCACCTGATGTGAGGGACTTTCTAAGACAGGGCTGGACCTTCTTCCTCCATAATCAGAGCCAACCATGCCAGGCATAACACCAAACGGTGGTGGGATAGCCTCTGGTAGAACCCCTCGGCCAGTGTGCTCTGATGGCATCCTGGGATCTCGCATTGGTCCTCCATCACGATTGTGCTTCAATACACCTTTAGGAAAATAATGAAATTAACAAGGCATAACATCAATGTAGTGCCATACCAGTATTTTGGTGCTGGTGGTGATTTTTTTATTACCTCATTGATAAGAAAGCATGAATACTTGTAACAAGCAACCAGAGGACAGACAACTGAAAGTCCTCTCCAAGGAAAATGGTAATTAGGATCAATGTTTCCAAGGCTTCTAATAACCTTTGTGGTATCATTTCTCATCGTGGGATTAAATCCTACTGACTTTAACATTTATCATGAGTCATAAATATTATTCAGGATTATTTATTTACAAAGTTGAGTTAATTGCCTGATGAAAATGAAAGATAATCATAAAATACATTTTGTGAAATATGATATTTAAATAGGGAAAGTTTACAATTACCAGTAAGGTTATTTAACTTTTGTAAGATCCATAATTAAGGCTAACATTGGTGATGCAAGTCATGTTCGGGATTGGTTTGGTTTGGCAATTTTTTTCTGGACTTTAGTTCGGTTGGGGTTCGACAATGTATGCCAAATTAAATAATAAACATATAAAATAAAGGATCGCCAACCCACAACCAGTTTCTTGTAACAAAGGTCATTTCTGCTTTCATTTTCAAAATCAATTAAAAATACCAAAGAAAAAAACATTGAAAACAAGAGAATCAGGATAGAAACGGAATTTCAAAGGACAGAATTTTTTCAGGATTATTTCATGTAGATATGTTTATGATTGATTACAATGTCATTGCAAACGCATCTTCTCCGATCGGAAAGTCGGAACAGTAGACAAACAACCTCCACTCAATTATTATTATACTGGTAAAATCCATATTCCAAAGAATATGAAATGTTTTAGAAAGTTCAATATTTTCTGAAAACTGGTTTAATCTGGTCAATCAATTACTCTTAAATGATCTTAAATATCAGTAGATTCTTTGTTCTGAAAGATCGACACTACGTGACTTCAAACACATTTCCAACATGAAAAGAAGTACATGGGACTGTACTAGGGTGAAATCACTTGATATTCAGAACCAAGATAGAGCTGATAATTTATTATTTCATTTTCAGTAATTGACCAGATTAAATCACTCTTTAGAAAATAATGACCATGGAAAAAATCACTATCGTCCAAGAGGCAATACTGACAAATTTGCCTTTGCCCAACGATTTGTCCCTGACTGGAATAAACTCCCTCTTTAAATAGTTCATGCAGTTTCGCTTGACAGCTTCCAAAAGCTCCTGCAAAATCACCTTGAAAATATCCCTCACTCCTCCTCATAACGTGCGTCCAAGTTTAATCTCATCTTCAAGATAGGCTGCAGAGCCCTTCGAAGATTATAGCAGATGATGATAAAAAAAAACATTTTGAATTCAGAATATGAACTTTACCAATGTAATAGCGGCTGAGATCTGGTTGTTTGGACTTTGTTCAGCTTTCTATATATATCAACTATTTCCGGAACGCGATCAGGAAACATGCGTTGATTTGCTTCGAATTTTTTTTTAACTTTCCTGTTCTTTGGAATTTTATTTCTACCCTCATTCCCTCATCTCTTATTTACTTATTTTGCTTAATTAGTATCAATATGGGCATTTCAGAAGATGAAATATATACTTAACCATTACTTTGTTCGTAACAAGGAATCAAATAATGTCTTCTTTTTCTTTTGTTAAATACAAACGATATCATGATCGATTACGGCAATACGTAATTTAACCACACTTTTATACCGAGTTTAGCTTCAAACCTCCTCTCATTTTATGAAGAAAAAAATATATTCATGTCTATGAAAACTTCTGAAATTGATAATAATTCAATCAAAGACGAGAGAGAAGATTTCAAACCGGTTCAGAAGTGCCAAGTTCAGCAAACTTTCGTTCGGTTCGGCTTTTCGGCTACAGCACTAGCTGATATTTTACCATAACAGGCTTTGAATGTTGAGAAATGGAATATAAGAAGGTCACTGACCTCTGAGGTTTCCCTTGCTATGGATCTGTGGTTTAAAGAGAGGTGCTCCTTCCCATGTTGCATGCTGGGATAGCTGACATAGTCGTTGATTTAGGTCATGTAGAAGGGCTACAATCATTATGTAATGCTTGATGTCATCAAGGCTCATCAGCACAGAATCTATTTGAAAAATAGGTGAATAATAAGAGACACTTGAAATGCTATCTATGAAATACAATACAGCAAGTAAAAAACAGAAATAAATTATTTTTGCCTGTGCAGAAAAATGGTTACAAATATCTTATTTTCAATAAATCATTTCTTTTTATCATAACCTAGTGTTGCATTAAATTCAGCATCAACATGCATCATTTATTGTCAAATCTCTCAAAAACCTCCCGTAAGAAATAAAATGCATAGCTAGTTTATAGCGAAAAGGGAATTTACTGCTATTAATTACAAATACTGTTTGAAGATAAAGTAAGAAAAGTAAAAAGAAATGGTTCTACCATCAACAACGGATTTCTTCTTGGTTTGCTCTTTCCCATGTTCATGGCCTCCATTCAGCCAATCCCTGGCCCCAATGCTCTTTGTTGCACTGCCATTGGACGATGATGTTCCTTTGGCTCCTCCCCTCCTGATGCCTTCACAGGCTTCCTCCATCATAGATGCCACCTCTTCCTGAAGCTGTGATAGATAGATCTCCTGGACAGCCTGAAGGAAGTTCACCTCACCTTCAAAGACATCCGCAAGGTACAGGGCACACTCATCCTCCAACATGACATGGAAGTGAGGGGTCAGTTTCTGGAGTTTGTCCGCGATGGATGCTAGTGTCGCAGGCTGTCTTGGCTCGGCAACATCTACGTTTGAAGTGCTCAGATTCTCTCTCAAGAATGTTGCCACCTACAGAGACCGGATGAGAACATGGAAAAAATAAGGATAGACGAGTTGACTGAAAAAAAAATACCAAAAACAAAGCAGAATTGCTTCACACATACAAAAGAGAAATCCTCGGTAAGTAATAAAGAGACAGCAATAAAACCACTTCTAGGTATCACAAATCACTGAATTACAAAAGTAGTTGCTGTGTAAACCTCTCTGCAATTACATTTTATTCATTTCATTTTTATTCAAACCACCTATATATAGCTGGTACAAAAAAAATGTTAAAACGGCTGTTTTCGACTCGCCGTACGGCCGCCTTAGAACAAATGCGACCAAGGTATAACAGATGATTCAAAATCAAATACAATGGAATCCTATAAAACTCTGATTCAGAGTCTGCCATACACTGTAGCATCTACTAATGATGCAGAATGCAGCATAGGACTACTACCACATTACCTTATCTGATGCCAAGACATGGTAGCTACTCCAGACCTCCTTGATAGGGTACAGAATACACAGACTCTGTAGAGATTCAATACGTTGGACCTGCTTGGCCTTTGAGAGTGGTCCAATCCATTCTCCTGGTTCAGATACCTTGATCGCATGCAGTCTGTCTAGAAAATAGCGCTTTAGGCGAGATCGGATCTCCTCCCACAGCGAGTCATTCTCCTAATCCAGAAAATGAGATGTGTAACATTTTTCTTGAGAATTTTCAGTCATAATCACTTACATAGCACTGTATATCTACTTGCCTACCTTAGATCAAGCTGATGATTCTAGCATTTAGTGCATTCAAGATACTGATTCTGCCAGGTACCCGTTCACCTCATCTGTGGTAAGGGCACCACAATCACACAAGGTATCAACTACGACAGAGCTCAAAAGCAGATCTTCTCATTTTGGAATTTCATTTCCACTACATTGACTTAAAAAAGACACATGTTTTAGAATAAAAGCTATGAGCTAATGTCAACCGACAACTAGGAATAGTTTTCCATTACTGTATGCACCAATATTCGTTCACTCACTTTAATCATTTACACAACCCGAGAATTCGTCACACTGTTGTTGACACAACTGTCATGTATACTATGCCCATTTCTACAAACTTGTCAAGGAGGTGAGAACCCATGGCAATTCAAGATAGACTCTGGAAAGTTGACAAATACCTGTTCAAGCGAATCACCAATGGTGTTGATAGACACTGCAGAAGCAGCTACATAGGATGGTTTAGGCGCACGAATAGGGAGACCAAGACCTTCGTGTGACGCTAAGCCAAGCAGCTGTTCAAAGATGATTGCCTCAGAGTTGGGATGGTTTACTGCATGTTGAAGCTGAAAAGACAACAGAGTAGGTTACGCATTTAGCGAGTAGCTGAAAATGATTCTAGGATCTAAAAGACTAGTTTGCAACCAACAGATAATCATCGTTCATAGAAAAAAATGTTGGGGAACAGAAGAAAATATTGTGTTTTCTGACAGGTGGCTATTTGTCTTACTTTGAGGGGAGTGCATTTCATGGAAGAAATAGTCAAGAGATATGTTATAAGCTATTGAAATCCTTGCTTGTGATTAGCTCAGAGCAAATTAGTCAGTAAAAAATCACTCACAAAATGCTTCATGAAATGCTCCCCTATTCCTGCCAATAATACTTTGTATTAAACCAAGTAGCGATTAACAAGGGCACTTTCAAATTTACCATTTGCTTGTTTTTTGACAGTTAGGTGGTGAATCATTCTTTGTCCCCATGCATCTTTTGCCTGATATACTTGAATACCTTACTACATATTGCATTCTGATCCCATTACTCGATTCAATTCTTTCTTTAATTAGACAAGTGAATTCCTGAGAATAAACCAACTCATCTCAATAGATAACCAACCAACGTGGCATACTAACAATTGCCTTAAGAAGCTTGTTGACATCTTCTGTATCTGGTGTGAGGCAGGCACATTCTTCAAGGACTGGTGTTTGAATCAGACTGTCCATAGCATCCTTGATATTGGTATAATTATTATCCAGTGAAAGGCTGTTTGTTGCTTGCACCAACTTCTGCAGAGTCTCTTCAATCCTGAAGCAGATGCAAATTGTTTCAAAGATATTATCAAATGATCAGCTTATGTACTCTAATCTAAATAATAATCACCAACATTCAGTGTTATCCTTCCTTACTCCAAGTTGTAATAATAGATTTTTCTTTCAAAAATCATCCTAGGTGATAAATTTACATTTAAGCTTGCAACCAATTGGAAGCAGTTTTAAAGTTTCATAAGATCTATGGCTAAATGAATAAGCTATCATAGAAGCAAAGTGTCATGTTATTAAAGGCCTGGTCACACCGCCCGAGCGTTGTTGGAGCGGTCGTGGAGCGGAGAGAAAAAAATCATCACCACTCGCTACCGTTCACCATTTTCGATTTCGATTGTTTTTATTTCATTTTCGATTTTTGTTTTCGATTTTTCCCCAATTTTGTGAGCGAAATTCGACATTCTCTCCCTACCGCTCCACGACCGCTCAAACAACGCTTGGGCGGTGTGACCAGGCTTTTAAGCTTTACTGGGGTTAGGAAGACAACAGCTACTTTAGATCATCTACCATTATAACATCACTTCAATTAAACTGCTACAGGGTGTACAGATTTCATTCAAAAAGAAAAATTTAATTATAGTGATTATGAAGTGATGGATTGTCAATCAGCTATAATGTAAAAACCTAATCTTCTTTCCTTCATCCTCTCATTTTCTTGCCCCTCCCCCTCCTTTTCGATTCATAGTTTGTTTAATATCTTCTATAATGTGAGCTTCAAATATATAGGAAGAGTTCTAAACTGGTTTCAAAGCAGACTCTGGCTATGATTGTCAAACCTATGAATCCATCAATTTCCTGTACATCAGGGGACCGTTTCATCAACATTTTTGTATGACAAGTTGTCAGATCTGACATCTTTCCTTGATTCTGATTGGCTGAGAGACACTGTTACTATGGTAACTGTCGGATAAAATGGGACTTGTCGGATAAAACGTCCGACAAGTCCTTTCATGAAACGCTCCCCTGAAGTCTAGTTAAATAACCCTACTCATAAGCCTACGTTTGAGATCATTCCATAAAACTAAAACAAAGTTTAAATCCCCAAATCCAACATGGCTTGTCAACTTAGACAACTTACACAAAACATGCCCTTGGGGGGGTCTTGTATTATGCGGATGTGTCCATTTACTATAGAGTTACGTAGTATATAGATGATATATAGATGATGTGAAATGAAATCTTACTTCTTATCATTTTGCTTGAGTTGTTCATCAATATCTGTTATGACCATCTCCAGGTTGTCCATGCTTGGCATACCAAACTGGAACATTGCCGTCAGTGAGGGAAGCACACACTGCTGAGACATGATAATTAAAACTTCTATTCCAGTGTTTGATGATGTGTACGATGTATCTGATCACCTCATGTTGTAAATGAATCCCAATAAGCTGACACTGATAAAAAACATAAACAAGAGAAGAGTGCAAGTAAATATTTTTGCGAATGGATAGAAAAACAGCCATCCTGATATTCTTGATTTTAAAAATGTTGTGTAAAGGTCACAGGAAAACTACATTTTCATAGACTTTACATCCACAAAATGGCCATCTATTGTTATCCTGAAATTGTTTTGATTTAGTCACCAAGAAAATTAGGAAAAAAATCATTTCTTTCTCTTGAAGATCAATTTCAGTTTATGCCTAGAAATATTGTCAGCATATGGGACTTGAATGTCATTTTCTGAAGATGCTTTCCATGTAATAATCAGAAGGTCATTTTTATTCCATTCAAATCTCAACTCAATTCAATTGATTTATTTTCCACTTTCATTGATAAACTGCCTGCTTCGTCTCGGTTATAGTAAAGCACATGTACTCCATACTAGATGAAAACAAACTACATGTAGCACATCAATGCTGTGGAGCTCATCCAGCATTTAATGAAATTTAACACAATTTTTCATTTCAGCCCAGTTGACACTAGTGAATAATATTCGTGACATAAATTGATGAAGAAATGAAATATCTAAGCATTTTATATGATTTATGAATAAATTTCGTATGACTAAGCATAAAGAATTTTCGAGTCAAAATTTCTAAATTCTGTGTAGAACCTTGGTGAACCTAATGTAGCTCTCAGATGGAACAAAAAAAATCAACATCAGTCAACAAATAAATATCTTTTGTGAGTTTTGAAAACATGCATTAATTATCTGTGTTTCATAATTCTGTGTTGATATTTTGCGTCCCCATCTAGAGCTACATGTATCATATAAAGCAAACAAAATTGAAATTGATCAACAAATGAAGGAGAAAAAACATTTTTTTGTGTGATTTACACGTGTATGAATAAATTTTGCATAAATTAACATAAATAATTTTCTAGTCAAAATTTCTGAATTCTTTGTGGAAATTTGGTGACCCGCATGTAGCTCTACCAGATGGATGAAAAAAAATTAGAAATTTGACGTGTCCAAAGGACAGAGATGCCCTCGCTTAACGCGATCAGAAATTCTTCAATATGATTGATCTCAATATCGTGCAGAAACCAATATGCATATATAATGAACAAATTTAGACCTTTGACCTAAAGACTCGCCCTTTCCATAATAATCTCTGACAGAAGATATGACAGTCCTGAAGGTCATTTGACATGGATAATCCCTCACTTCATTGTGTCATATGGAAATGTGGTCTTGCTGTAAAATGCCTACAAGTATCATTGTGACTTTGTGAGAATGTCATGACATGATCTGTGCGATTGACCAATCAGTGGTCTCCAAATCGCTGTGTGGAAATGGTCTATCCGTTGTAAACAGTCTACACTGTATGGACAATCTGCCACTGTGTGCGCGAGGGTGCTCCAACCCTTGCTCCACCCTCGCGCATGCGATGTTTTGAAATCAGCAGCAATTTATACATGTGAGGAATTTGATGTTGGCTCTAAGTAACTAATTTTGAGGTGAACCAGAGGATAGATATGGAGTGAAATTAGGATGAAAAGTAAGAAATTAAGCTTCTGAAGCTTGTTTCGGTGTAGGATTTTTATAATATGCATTTTGCCCACCTTTGTGAGGAAAAAATCAAAGTTCAACGCATTTCTGACATACGATCCCGTTATCCAAATTTAATGATTTTGGTATCAAATTAAAGAGAATAAAATGCTCCAAATAGCCTACTCAGTTTACATTTGGTTACTACCATAATTTTGATGTGGCATGAATAAAAGTACCATATTTTTGTAAACTAGAGGGTTTTTGTAGTACTAATAATGGCAAATCCAAAGGAAATACTAATTTTTCACCTTTCCTTTAGGATTAAGTGTCAGAATTGCTTTCAAAATACCCTTCCCTACTACTACAGAAAGCCCGATTCAAAACTGCACACAAAATATCTGCACTCTGTGTGTGGTCGTGTGTTTCAGCTATGTGTGTTGTTTTTTGGGGAGATTTGGTGGAATTTCATTGGAAATTCATTTGA
Source organism: Lytechinus variegatus (assembly GCF_018143015.1). Taxonomy (NCBI): domain Eukaryota; kingdom Metazoa; phylum Echinodermata; class Echinoidea; order Temnopleuroida; family Toxopneustidae; genus Lytechinus; species Lytechinus variegatus. The sequence goes on along the minus strand of NC_054744.1, from coordinate 41,151,406 downwards.
TTATTACTCAAAAACTGATTCATGGATTACTATGTCATGAAATTTGGTAGATTTCTATTTTGCACTATTTTAATCAAGATCTGAAAAAAAATCAGACAGTTTGATGAAGTGGTGATGAGATAGGAAAATCTTGCGGTCTCCCTAATCATACATACATGTAGACCAAAAGCTTCGGTCTCTGTTATGTTGGTTGTTCAGCTGAACTTTGTTGGCTTCACTCATCAAATACAGAGACCGAAGTTCTGTACAGGGGACTAAATGGCCATATGTTTATGTACTTAAGATCAGATAAAACGGGGAAGTGAATTTGCGCGACAGCCGAGGTAAGTCACTGTTTTTGTTCCTTTTAACTTCATTTTTCTCCTTTTTTGGGCAATTAATGCCAAGAGGGAATATTAATTTGCATTTTGGTCGCGTTAATTTTCAAAATTTTTATTCATTAAAGACAAAAATCGAAGAGCCCCGACGGGGGGATTTTGCATTGCAAGTCCCCTAACGATGGCTGCACGATAGCAAGCCGTCTGTGTACGAGAAATTAAAAAAAATGTTAAAAAACTCCTCGAAACAGACGGCTGCCAGCTGTTTACTGAAGATGTAGACAGCTGGCAGCCGTCTGTTTCGAGGAGTTTTTTAACATTTTTTTTTTATTTTCTCCTTGTACACAGACGGCTCGCTATCGTGCAGCCACCATTAGCCTTAGGGGACTTGCAGTGCAAAAACCCCCCTGTCGGGGCTTTTCAATTTTTGTCTTTAATTAATAAAAATTTTGAAAATTAATGTGACCAAAATACAAATTTATATTCCCTCTTGGCATTAATTGCCAAAAAACTGAGAAAAATGAAGTTAAAAGGAACAAAAACAGTGACCTACCTCAGCTGTCGCGCAAATTCACTTCCCCGTTTTATCCGATCTTAAGTACATAACATATGGCCATTGAGTCCCCTGTACAGATCGCGCTAGAACTTCGGTCTCTGTATTTGGTGAGTGAAGCCAACGAAGTTCAGCTGAACAACCAACAAAACAGAGACCGAAGCTTTATAAGTTTAGTTTTGGTCTACTGAGGACGTAGACAGCTGGCAGCCGTCTGTTTCGAGGAGTTTTTTAACATTTTTTTTATTTTTTTAATTTCTCCTCGTCGACAGACGGCTCGCTAGCGTGTCCACGCCATTAGGGGAGGTACAACGCAAAATCCCCCCGGCGGGGCTCATCGATTTTTTTCACTAATGCATTATTATATATAAAAAGAAGCTTACCAAAATGCAGCTTGTTATTTCCTCTTGGCTTTGATTGGCATTTAAGTGGTGAAAACTCAATTGAAAAGGAACGAAAACAGTGACTTTCCTCGGCTGTCGTGTAGCTCCCAATTCACTCGTTCCTCCGAAGTCGATAATGTACACAAACATATGAGGTGGGATGAACTTCCGGGTCAACTGCTTATCGAAACCGTTGGCCAATCAGATCATCTCTTTTACGTCAGGCTTATGAATATTAATTTTCTTTTCCTTTTCAACGTTTGCTCGCCCGGGCACTGTATATGTGTGACGTAAAGGTCATAGGGCGGAGTCTAACTTTCGCCGGCCACTTTTTCATGAATGATTCATTACCAAGATGGCTGCCCACTCTCCGAGTCGCAAGTGTCAACTTTTAGAGACAATCCTCTGAATGCCAGTTTCAAAGCGGGAATTTAGGGTAAGAAACTGTCGTTACTTAAACATTATCACCTAAAAGTGCATATGAATGCACAGTTTGTGTAAAATATCATGGTATTGAGGAGAAAAACAAGAAATTAGCCGTGGCCATTGAGCCCTCGTACAGACGACGGTTTAACTTCGGTCTATGTATTTGGTGAGTGAAGCCAACGAAGTTCAGCTGAACAACCAACATAACAGAGACCGAAGCTTTTGGTCTACTGAAGACGGTGCATAGGCCCTGATTTATAAGTTGAAATCTCCCATCTTAAAAACTCATGTGGAATATTAATAAAATATATGTTAAGCCTTCACTTCAATTTCAGGAACTCAGATCCCCCCCCCCCTCCCCCTAAGTCTCGGTGCACAATTTGTGTTCATTTCATTTTCATAAACATTGCACTCGGCGCTCAACACAAATTGAAGCGTATGGGACCGTGACACTGTCTACAGTTAAACGTTGCACTGCACCGGATCGCCAATTAAATGCCAATTGTTTTTAATTGAAAAAAATGTGTCATAACTAACAGCAAGACAGTGCTGGATTTAAGCCTTACTATAATTATAACAATCAACTCACCCAATTTCTAAGATGGGGTTTTACCACTATTAAAGACCTTAATTAACTGTGAGATGACAACTGTTTTTTCTGAACTGTTTTTCCGTAGCTAGCTGGCTGTAGTATGGGAATGACGTCATCTAGCTCTAGCTGTGTTTCCACAGTTCAAAAATAAATTTCCCGAAACTGAATCCCAAATTTCCTGAAATTCATAGATATTTCCTGGAATTTTCAAATTTGATTTTAAACAAAAATCGGGCAATAATGCAGCGAGCCTAAATTCGGCCTAGGTGGCCAAAATCAAGGATTTTAGCATTTTTTTTTTGTTCAAGCCCTAGCTCTTTAAAAAATAGGAACAAAATTACAAATGCGAGGGCGGGGCGCGAGCGGAAAATTTTGAGCTACGTTTGGCTGTAAAACATTATCAAAATGTAACCTGAATATCATCAATATTGATAGTTTCTAAGTTTAATTGTAATTTTCGGATTTCCCGAAATTTCCTGGAATATTTTTATTTCCCGAACCATTCCTGGAAAAAGTCAAAATTTAGAGTGTGCGGTTGTTTACTTATAAGGATTACCATTCCTGCAAAGGTCTAGTAGACTTCAGATTAGATTTTTTTTTCCGAACCACTTCCTCGCTACGCTTGCTCGCGAAAAACTGAAAACCTAAATATATATCTTATCAATCAAAAATCAATTTAAAAAAAAACTTTGCTCAACTTAATTACTACAAAACACACAACTTTACACAGATGATAATCTCATGGTGAAAATATCCGTTTGCACCAAAATGCCCGTTTTGGCATATAAGTGCACCTTTTTGGCTCCCCCAAAGGAAAATACGTTCCACCGCCCTTGGTTAAAACATACATCGTCTTCATGGCAAACTGCAAAAATTACTTAACATCTCCCTTTTAGATCAGGTCAGAGTTTATAATTAAAATTTCTGCTCGCACTTCTTGCTCGCAGCCATCTAGTTACATATAGCCATCTTGTTTTGAAGATCACAAACATATTGCCCATCATATTTTCAACAAAAGTAGAGCTCGTGCTTCGCGCTCGCATTATTAAAAAAAAGGCTTATGTTAGGCCTATAACATTATTACATATTTATTTTACTTCATAAGAATAAAGCTAATTAGATTAGGACTACCCATGCAGGGTCGTATATACAGGGGGAAGGGGTATGGGGTGTGACAAATTCCCCCCCCCCCCAAAAAAAATACTAATAATGATGATAAATTAATAAATAGATTAAGTAAATAAATAAATAAATAAATTAATTAATTAATTAATCAATTACTTAATTAATCAATCAATCAATTGATTAATTAATTTAAAAAAAATTCACTTACCAGTTGGCAAAATAGAGGATAGGGGTAAAAACAAAAAGAGTTAAGAAAGAGAGAAAAAATAAAATGAAAGAAAGAAAGAAAGAAAGAAAGAAAGAAAGAAAGAAAGAAAGAAAGGGAGAGCCTGATCAGAGAGGCTCAATTGTTCAAAACCCACCTACACCCGACAAAGGAAATTATAATTGGGAGTGTCGAAAATCTGTCTATCTGACGGTCAATCGGATCGGGGTCGCCCTAGCCACTAACCCGTCTCTGTGGTCTAGTGGTTAAGACACCGGCATTCAAAGCTGGGGGCCCGGGTTCGATTGTCGGCAGAGAAAGAAAGAAAGACTGCACAAACGAGAAGATAATATCTTTAGCAAAAGGGGACCACAAGATAGCGAAAGCTGACTCGGGTGTGGCACCCTTTACAGTAATACATGGTAAATCTATAATAGTAAATAAAAACAAAACAGAACGTATTTGCATTTTTACATGACTATAGAAACTGTTTAGTCATTTTCATTAATGAATTCTTGCATTAGTTTCTTCTTTAGTGCTTTTTGAAAGGTATTTATTGATATCTTACATTTTATGTTCTCTGATAAAATTATTCCACATTTCATATCCACAAAATGCGATTGACCTTTTCCCGTGTTCTGTATGCACTCTCAGAAGTAATAGACTATTATTTTCATTCTGTCATGTTCCATAATTATGTGTGAAGTACTGGAGATAATCAGTAAGAAGATGAGAGTGTCGTATACAATCGTTGATATCAGACTGAAATTTATGTAATTTAAAAATGTCAAGGATATTAAGTTTCTTGACAAAGGACTGGAATGTGTTCTATATTTGCTAAAGGTGATTGCCCTTTCAGCCATCTTTTGAATGATAAATATTCTTCAGGTATACGGGTAGAGGCACCGCCCCATGCAGACCTCAAGTCCGTAATGATATATATGTGGCTTAAGAAAAGCATTATATAAAATTATACACTGTGGTATAGTATTTCTACTCCTACAAATAATTCCTTCTTCCTTGCGAAGTACTAGGGTAACTTTCTTGATCATGTTCATTCCAGAGCAAAGATCAATATACTAATATACATGTAAATGTACACAGCGTCGACTTTCTCGAGGGTGCACCCCGAAGTTCAGGTCAACTGAACCATGGACCTAAACCCTCCGTAAAAATCACCTCCTTCACCGGGGTTTATCACCATGTATTTTTTAAAATTTTGTGTTAGGCCTAATTGTTATTTTGTTTGCATCGCACTATCTAGTAACAAATTGTAAATTGTCTTTTATTTAAGTTAAATCTATTTCATATTGATTTGAGTGGAATAATCGATAATCTTTAATATTTTGATGCTCTTATATTGGTAAGTCATTTATATCAATAATAAAGTTAGTCCGAGAACCGAGCCTTGCAGAACACTGTACAAGGTTTTGTTAAAAAATAGTACCATTGTACTGGACATAATTATTATACCCTGTTAAAAATCCACGAATACCATGAGTATAGGATGGGTATATGATTCAAAGGGGTAGGGACAATCTGAATCAGATGAAGGATTGTGGTACTTGTAGGCAATGGAATTTTACTTAAAAATTCACAAAGAGGTAATTAAATCAACATAGATTAGGTCAGCTCATAATTTTCTTAAACAAAGAACAAAGACGATCATATCAATTTGTTGTGTACAAAAAACGCTCCTTTTATAAGGCATAGAAATGGGACGTTTAACGCACAGTCACTAATACGCGCCGCTGTCTTCGCATCGTGCAGGCAGTCTACGTGTATAGTGGCGGGCTGCTACATTGCGGTGCAGGGGTGTTCAACTTACATATCGTGAGCGCACTCAGCTGCGTGTTTTCACTTCTTCTCCTTTCTCTCCTTTTCTTGTCATTTTTCCTCGCATTACTTGTTTTCATAAATTTCCCTCTCACTTTCCTTGTTTTCTCACTCCCTTCAGTTTTGTAACTCTTCTTGATCACTTGCATTCATTGGCACACCCCCGGTCAAAAATGGTACGGTTCTATCCAACATACACTCAAGTCGTCGCTGTACGAATAGTGAAATTCTTCACGCGCTGCGTTGCCTAGCTATGCGTGTGTACTGTGTACTATACTGTGTACACACAATGCCATCGGCTGAACCCGCCAAACTATAGTGACCAAAATTGCAAAAGCTTTTGCAAATGTGAAAAGTGACAGAGGTTTTTTTTATCCAATCAAAATCATTCTTAGGTATTCGCAATCTACAGCATTTTCTGCAAAATGTCTTTTTTTGATAGGGTCTATTGTGACGTATATATTTTTTTACAACAATGTGAAGTCGCACCAAACGTTTCGTTTCCCGCACTTGCCCATTGGCTCATGTACAAATGGATTTCCAAAATCATCAAGAAAGGTTCCAAAAACCTCAAAAGTGACAGAACTTAATTTGACTAAAATTGAATGAAAATCATATCATGTTCAAGGTGAGAATCTGCTCTATTCTATTCTGTTTTGATAGATCACCTTGTTGACGCGTTTGGGAGATATCTTAGCAAATTAATCCCTCAAAAAACTGCGTATTTTCTATTATTCTCCATAGGGAAATAATTTAACACGCTACGCACTGCAAAAAAGGAGCGCAAACAAATTGATATGATGACGAAACTGAGCTTTTTTTTTTTTTTTTTTTTTTTTTTACAAACAACAGGGGCTGCGGAATAGTTTTCAAAGTGGGAGGGGGGGGGGGTTGACCATGCAAAAAATCACAATCATATGGTCATTTTTTACGTTTTTGTACATGGTTTTGGAAAAAAAGTGCGGGGGCTGAAGCCCCCCGCCCCCCCCCCCCCCTCGCTTCCGCGGCCAGTGATTTACAAGTGCACACCAAGTTACCAATAATAGCGTTTCCATTTATTTGAAAGCAGGATAAAAGAGCGTTGTAGATTAAATGCCTTGCTCACGGGCCCGGGTCACGGGCATAGGTGCCGCGGCCTTGGATCGAACACCGGACTTTCAATGTATCAAGGCCCTAGTATACATGGTATACAGGGCCTTGCAATATATAGCCAGGCGCCTCACTTGGCCACGGCACCTCCACTGTTTATTTAAAGGAGAATGAAACCATTGGAACAAGATAGCTTGTGTGAAAACAGAAAAATCAAAGAAACAGATGAACAAAAGTTTGAGAAAAATCGGACAATAAATGAGAAAGTTATGAGCATTTAAATATTGCAATCACTAATGCTATGGAGATCCTCCCATTGGCAATGCGACAAGGATGTGTGATGTCATTGATGAACAACTCTCCCCATTACTTTAGTATATATTTCACTTGAATTGCCTCTTTTATCACATCTATCCATAGATCATGTGTTCTTTCTAAATGAGGGCATGTAATACATATTTTTTAAAAATACATCATGGATAAAGAGTTTGTATCATCATAAGAAAAAGCAAAAAGAGACATTTTGAGTGTATTTTATAGTCCACCAAAAGGAAAGTTGTTCATCAGTGACATCACACATCCTTGTCGCATTGCCAATTGGAGGATCTCCATAGCATTAGTGATTGCAATATTTAAATGCTCATAACTTTCTCATTTATTGTCCGATTTTTCTCAAACTTTCTTTATTCTTATTCTCTGATTTTTCTGTTTCTACACAAGCCTATTTGTTCCAAAGGTTTCATTCCCCTTTAAAGAAGTAAAATAAAAAACTAGAGTACCTACATTCTAAAAAAAAACAGGTGAATGGCGCCAGCTAGCGCCCAGTATCTATCCATGAAAATAGTGATTGCGTAATAAGCGCGTGAAAATTTCAGCAGTAATTCGGAAGATAAGAGCCAAAGGCAAAGCTCATGCAATTTGTCAATGAAGGTGATTAATAACGGTATGTGCTTCTCATGTTGAATAAGGGTTCAAAGCTTCACCAAAGGCTAGCAGGAAAGCTAGCCAAGAGGACGTGAATCACAGTGAATTTGTCTCAGAGGAACTGCCGGAGCGGAGTTGCCTGAGCTGAGCCTGAGGCCTGGGAGTGAGGAACTGCTTGATTTATGACCGAGTCGCTCACTCTCCGTGATCGGTGTACCGGTACAGTGTACCTCCATCGGTTTTCGGCCTGCCAGCTGCCTGCTTGGAGGTCCGCTTCGCTTCTGTACTACAAGTTCGAGCTCCTGCCCAATCGGCTACAACTCCCCCACAACACTTGCTCACTGCAACCATCCTGCCTGTGGGGAATCAGGTAGGACAATGGTTACACCAAAAGCTTCAGTCTGTTAATATGCAAGGCTCCACATTAACCTTTTTTGGGTGGTAAGCCCATTTCGTGCACCAAAACCTTCATATTAATTCGGTGGCCCAAAAAATAAAGAAAAACATTAAAAATGAATAAAACAAACTTCTAAAATGTTAATTCTGCCGCCATGACTAGCCAGGAGGCTTCTAGAGTGTAAAAATAATTTACTAAAGTAAGGTTACTCTCATTCTCAAGGAAGCCAGGTCTTTCTATTCATTTGTGTGTACTGCACCACCAAAAAACCTGAAACTTTCGCCCCCGTGATTTCTACTTTCTTTCTAAAAGATCTAGCCCTAATTCCTAGATCATGTACATGGGATACAACTTCATTTCCGACATTTGTACTACGCTATGGATTTTATTTTTAAACAAGAATTCATCACAAAAATAGAAAAATATCATGAAAAGACGGAAGAGACTTGCCGGATGTTTACATCGCAATCTTGTTTTCTATTGTTCTTCACCCACGATACGGACGCTATCCTGGGCGAAGAACAATAGAAAACAAGATGGCGGCGTAAACATCGGGCAAGTCTCTTCTGTCTTTTCATGATATTTTTTTTATGACTGATTTTTATTCTCTAACGTTAGAAGCCTCCTGGCTAGCCATGACCACTAAGTTACATGTACTTTCACTTTGTGTATCTTGTTACTCTTGTAATTGTATGTTAACCTTGTCCTTGTTTGCTGTTATTATATTTTGCAAATTGATCTGTGGTAAAATATAATTGATTAATTTGATTTCATCATTGTTAAGTTACATGTAGGCCTAAGTATAAAAAGATTGAAGAGAATAAATCAATTGTATTGTTCCCAGGTTGTGTGGACTTTTTTCTTTGATCTACATGTACTTCATGTAGTACACATACATGTATGTGTACTACATGTATGTAGACACACACAATGGTAAAGTAAATAAATTACACTGTACATGTATGCATAACAAACTTGGTCTCAGATACAAAACAATAACTTTCCCTTTCTTCCTCATTGAATCCCAAAACCTAGAGTATGCAGGCCTCAAATCAAGTTTATTTTGTTTTTTTTCTGCCTTGTAGCAGATTATTATAGCAGGAGAAAATCATAGAAAAATATGCTGCAAAATCAGAACAATGCGTTAAAGGGGGAGACAAACTAAAATAAGTAAAGAAAGAAGTGAATTAAAACAAAAGTATTAAAGAAATGAATAAAAAAAGAACAGGAAAAATAAGAAAAAAAAATAGAAAAAGAAAAGAAATAAAAGAACATGAAAGAAAAATGAATAAAACAAAATGAAAACAAAATTTGGGAAAAGGGAAAATTAAGAAGCCATTACCAACATTTTACAGCAGTGGCAAAAGTCTATTCTGACTGGAATACAATTAAAAGCAAGCAAGTTATTTTCACTTGCCTTTTGGGAATGGGGATTTCTATTTTTATATCCTTCAGTTTGTATTATTAATCATTTTTTGTCATATTCTTTATTCAGGCAAAGTCAATGGGAAGGGGTAGAAACAGCGTAAAAACTTTTGAAAAAATAAAAGAACGATAGGGGAACATCAAAAGTTATATATGGAAAAAAAAGTTTGAGAAAAGTCCTTCCCTATATTTGCCAAAATGTCGGAAAAATCAACATTTCATATCAATGAAATGCCTTCCCAAAGTATTTAGTTTCTCAAGAGTGGTTTAAGAAGTCATTTATAAACAATAAAAAAAAGAAATTATCTGTGTTATTTTGGATAGAAAAGACACAGCTTCGAAATAATTCAAGTATCAACACACATACAAATGCACACGTGGTACTGTAATGTACTCACCTATTGGTTTTGTGTGTATTAATTCATTTAAAATTCAGACTTTTGAGTCAAAAGAGAGGTCATAATTCCTCTTTCGAATGCTTTCAAATAATCAAGGTACACCAGATTTTAGCAATATGGACTGTAGAAGATCATTTCATTGGTGTACATAAAAGTGACTTTGACTTAGATTTTCAAAGTTCTGTGAAAGATTTCTTTTCGTATCACAGCTATGTCCGTAGACTGCTAGTTGCAATGGCTTCATTCAGCTTATTGATGTGCATGCTGAGCCGGCTGGATATGGCTACTATAGCATATTTCAATAATGGTTGCCAAAGGTGAATTTCCGCTTATGTCGAGCCTTGTAACATGTTGATTGTTCAGCTGAACTCTGTTGGCTCCACTCACCAAATACAGAGACCAGGGAAGTACTTGTACGTACAAATGTATGTACAAATCCTCTATTATTTTTTATTATTTATATGGCAAGACAATTGTCATTTTTCAATCTTTGTGTTTCACAAAGAAAAAAATAATTCAAAGAATCAAATAAGAGCCAAGTTTATGATGAATAGCTACACAGGTACAATGGAAACTGACAGTGTAAAAAATCAAGCATTTGTCCCAAAGAAAAAGAGAAAATAAGCCAAACATTGCCAACCTTATTTCACCACACAGGGAGTAGTAATCGAGAATTCTTAATATCATAACCTTGTTCATAGAATGAGTGACCTTGTCCATTGAATGAGTGCCCCACATTACACTCCTTCTTCTGATAAAGTACACTACCTGGCGTATTGTACTATATTTGGCAGGTCTGGCGTTGAGTATGTACAGTGCCATTTTAAAATATTCTAAAAAGTTAGTAAGTGCAGCCAAACAGCCATGCTCCTCTCTTAGCAAAGCAGGATGCTCTGTACCTCTTGTTTGAAGAGGCTATAAACAGAGGTGACATTGGGTAGTTGATCTGGCAAGGAAATCCATTAAACCTAGTGGAGTCTGGAAAGGAGGACTTCTAATAGATGAAAGTCCTTGCAAAATGTATTTGGAATCGCATGGAGTTTTCCACGGCTTGATGTCATCGCCGGAGTCAGGAACGACTGTTGAATGTCTATATGCTGGTTGATGATATGATGCATCATCATCATTTTGTATTGTGCCCTACGCTCCAAGAGTGTTGGCCACTCGAGTTGACCAAGCATCGATGTGACGCTGCTTGTACATTTGAAGTCACCCACAACAAACAGGTCTGGCAAAACGGCGCTGGACCATTTCCAGTCGATGGATATTCTAGGTGTAAGGGTCCCACACAACATATGCATACTCTAAAATGGGGCGTACTAAAGCCAGGTAGCATAAGGTCTTAGTCTTTCTTGGACAAGGGCTGACGTTTCGCTGAAGAAATTCACTGACAGAGCTGGCTTTCTTGGTAATCGCTTTAACATGATGAGTCCAGTTTAGGTTGCTCTTGAGATGGACTCCTAGATACATGTACTTAGCTGTGTCAGCTGACTCATGGATGCTATAAGTCCATTTGACAGGCTTTCTCTTGTTGGTTACATGTAGTACCTGGGTTGAAAGCCGTATAAAGCCAGTCACTTTCCCATGTTTGCTCATATTCTTTTTTAAAGCGAGTCTTAAAAAGGGGAAGTTCACCCTGGGCCTGACATTGTGACAACAAATTCATTGTAAAAATATCAGAAAAAATAATAGTACTTAGTAGGGCCTACGTACTAGATCTAGAAATATAGCTGAAGCCAGCACCAGATTTGAGAAAAATCGGTCAAAGAATAAAAAAAATTGTGAAGTCATTAGACTGATAAATAGGTCTAGGCCTATATTTCTTTCAGGGATATGCTCCGCTTAGACCAAAAGCTTCGGTCTCTGTGTATATTGGTTGTTCCGCTGAACTCCGTTGGCTCCACTCACCAAAGTAGGCCAAAGTTCTAACTCGATCTGTACAGGGACTCACTGGCCTTATGTTTATATAGTTAACTTTGGATAAACCAAGGAGTGGGAGTTGCGTGACAGCCGAAGTAAGTCACTGTTTTTTTTTCAGCACGGAGTATCCCTTTAAAGTTCAACAAACTTCGGCCATGTAGGGGGTATTTCTTGAATCGCCATAATACATGTAGCCGACAGTTTATCGATCTTCAGTAGTTCATGAAACTTAGACCTTCATGTGAGAGCAATCATGTATCATTTAATATCTGCATTTATGAGTTTTAGGTCACATGACCAAAGTCAAAGATCATTTAAGGTCAGTGAGTTTTCCCAATATTTTGGGTATTTGTTGAACTGGCATCACAACTTTGAAAGTTTATGGATCTAGTTTGAACACGAAACATATTCGAGTATCACTGAACAATTTGCGTGAGTCTTTAGTCACCAAATAGCAGAGAAATAACTTCATTAAAATCATTATCAAAACAAAAAATTAAAAAAGGTGTGAATATCCTCTTCAGCTGTAATTTGAGTTAAATTGGGCTACATTTCCTGGAATGGAGATGACTCTGTTGTGTTTATTTGCCTTGACTTTGTTCCTTGCCAGACTACCAGTATTCTCACCATAGTGAAGCATCAAACATACACAGGTAGATCAACCTTTTCCCCATGATATTTAGGAATACCATGAAAAAAAATGGTAATTGAAAATCACTCACATTTGATATTTGTCTTTTGTTGAAACATCAAATCCCGATCAATGACCGAATGTGTACGTGTTTAGAATGTACTGCGTATAATATTAAAATGCATATTATGGGGCACAGCCGTGAGCATTATACTGGTATGCATGCTGATGAAACGAGGAAGTGATTTTTTTTTTTACTGGAACTATTGCTTTGTTATCTCTGTAATAGCTCTGTGGTTATACCATGGATATTCACCTCTCACTGTGCAGTCAGTACAAGTTTACTGTATCTTTCATTGTATTTTATTTATTATTCCTAGTACATGTAAATGTTTATACATGTACATGTATGTACATGGCATAGTATAACATTCATCATGGCATGTGTTTTTTGGTAGCTATATGCATGTACATGCATGTATGTTTTTTTTTGGGGGGGGGGAATGAACTGAGAACTGTTTCATAAAACAAGTAGTGATTCAATGAAGCTGCTAGTGAAAACCCTTGTACTGATAGGCTGAGAGCAAAATTAGTCATCTTTTCATACAAAGGGTGTGTTTATGCTTCCATTACAAAGACAGAATCAGCATTTTCAAACAATGTTTCAGAACAACCGTGGTAAACGTGGTTCTGGGAGTACTTTTTATGCTTCTAGTTTTTCAGAGGCGAAATCTTGATTCTCATCTGCAGCTGGCTTCGAATTGTACTTTTTTTTATGAGTGTTGTTATGGTCAATTATTATTTAAAGTTTTAATGATTTCAGATCTTTTAATAATTGCATGGAGCTACATGTACTTGAAATAGCCATAGAATTTCCACAATGTTGAGGATAATAGTAAGACAAAATAATAAGACATCTGTTTGTTTATGCTACTATGGCTTCTGGCTGAGCGATGTCTCCTCATCATAACTCATGTTCCGTTTTTTGTTGTAAATTTCCTCAACATGTGATGAGTAGTACTATAATAATAATTATACTTGCTTACAGAGCGCTTAATACTTGCTTTGTCAGAAGTCTCTAAGTATATGCAGCATAATTACCCTGGCTTTAGCAGTGCAGCTGTTACGCGCGCTGCGTTTCAAGGAATAAATTCCTGCCAGGTACCCATTTACCTCACCTTGGTTGAGTGCAGCACATTGTGGATCTATTTCTTGCTAAAGGAAATTACGCCATGGTTGGGATTCGAACCCAGGACCCTCTGTTTCAGAGTCTGGAGACTAATCCACTGGGCCACAACGCTCCACGTTGATAGTACATGCAATGTACATTGGTTAGTATGATCAAGGAGATGAGTGGTAATTCCGTGGAGGTAAGTCCCTGTTAAAACCATGCAACTGTATTTTGCTCACAGATTTTTCATCTCACCGGAAGTATCTACCAAAAACAAGTTTACGATAGTGGTTCTGTTTATACTTCCCCAGAAACCCTGACTTTGGTCAAACGATGTTTTGAAACGCACCTTTTTGTAAGTTTATGTTTGGCATTTTCAAATGCGTTTAAAAGAATGTACACATGAACGCAATTGTGTTTTGGACTAATCACGCATGAAAATGCTGATTCTGGCCTGAAAAGTGGAAGCATAAAAATGCCCCGAGACACAAATGAAACATAGAAATGATGATGGTGATGTATTTTCTGCTAATATTGTGAATTATTCTTTTATGGTACCCAAAGCTCATAAACTTTATTGTGTACAATGAATTAATTACTTATATCAACATTTGCATGTGTAGGCCTACACTGCTTTTTAATTGGTGAAAATACTGTAGTATTTTTCTTTTTTATCTTTTCAAAGAGATGTAAGTGAATGATGTTTCATACAAAATGCACTTTCAAGAAAGTTGCAAATTTGATAGTTTACCTGGAAAAGGAGGGATTCGAACTCTTTTCTTTGATAGTATTAAACAAAATATAATGCAATAGAAGTCAGTGCAATAGGCCCGAGGCCTTGTCTGTGGCATAAAGCTTTTTTTTCATTATGTGTTTTGTATGATGATATGTGGAGCTCTGCATTAAAAGCTATTCACTCAAACTTGTAGTTTGTGCGTAATGGGTTGAACTCTGGTCTATTGAATAAAAAAAGGTTTGTTTTTCATATTTTCAAAGGAAATGATTGTATAAATTTGTAGTATGCAGACCTCCTGTGAACTTTGTCAATGCCATGTATACTGTACATTGCAGTGGGTGATGGTGTTTGTATGACCATTTCCTCTGCTTCCACTCGGTTCCCTTCTCTCTCTGCCTCTCTCCCCCACCCTCTCTCTCTCTGTACCTCTCTCTTTTTCTCGCCGTCTCTTTACGACCTCCCTTCCTCTGTTTCTGCGCAATAGCAACGTGTGTTTAGTGGAGCATTGAAACAAATTGCTATAAAAGCCTGGTACCCGCCCACAAATACCATATCACTTGTTGATACGAGTCTGCTCTGGTAGAGCTGTACTCTTGTAACTCTCGTGGTATTACATGTATACTCCATGCTTCTTCTTCTGATAAAGAACAGTCCACCGACTGGTGTATTGTCGTACTATATGCTTGCATGCTTTCTATACCATTCTACCGATACCTTTGTTGGAAGCCAGTAATTAATTGTCAGCAATACTGCAGGATATATTAACACCATTTGAGAAAATTCAAGACAGACTCGCTGCCACTCGCATTATTTATCCACACATCATATGATATCGTGTGATCAAAACGTGCTATTGGATTTTGCTTGCACATGTTACATTGGATAAGAATAGTCTACATCTGACCTTCGTACGCACACTTTGCAAGGCGTTTATCAGGTAATATTTTGATAAGTTGTAGTCAATTATTAATAAATATTGCTATCAAAATCATGCTCATGTACACATGTTTGCTTTGATAATATTCACACGAAAGTTTAGTGCACTCTTGTTAAAGATTCAATTGTCTTCAGAATATTGAATCTCCAAAGCTTCTGTAATTATTACAAAACTTGAGTCTTTTATTAAGTGAAAAAAAAAACCCAGTTAGCTCAGATTTAGTTCTCTTCCTATTTAAAATATGCCCCTTGAACACCGTAATGTGTACATTTGTTTTCATAGGGTTTTTAATACCCAAGAGCCCATTGTTGTGCAAAGATTGTATCCTTGATTTTCATCCTGTATGTATTTAATGTTTTAAAGTGTGTTTTTTTATTCTACAATTAACAACCTATTCTATGGGGGAGAAGAATATAATTTTTTCATTCACAAGTTTGTTTTTTAAATTGTATCCATTTTTAAAAGCATACTTGTAACACCATTCATGTGATCTCATACTCCTTTCATAAACCTACCCTCCTATTAGCCGCCTAAGAGTAATGCGGATAATTCAATAAAAATTGCGTTCACAAACTCCGAAAATAAGCCGCATTATTTTTACGAGCGCCCGTCCTGAAAAAGGCGTATAATCGTCATGACAACTGGACACGCCCCATCCGATGCGGTTGTGTTGGAAAAGGGTGACCTTGTGACCGCACCATGGCAATTATCCGCATTATATGGAAATGCGTTCATAAACTCAAAATCTTGTCCCGATGCTGCTATTATGCGGATAATAGCAGCATCAAAATAATGCGGATAACTAGTGTCCTCCAATTTTACGACCAAATTATGCTGCTATTAGCCGCATAATTGGGTTTATGAAAGGGGTATTACAGTGCATTCAGCCAGTGGAAATCAATACTACACTCAGTATCCAACTTTATACAACTCCCAAGAATGTTCTGTAATCTGATTGGTCCAAATCGGATCACATGATATTCAGGGTATTGCTCTATTATATCCAAAATGCACTATCCTGCATTATGACATCATACCAAAAGTACTGTCCTGCACTCTGACATCAGAGTGCAGGATAGTGCGAGGTCTGGAATTATATGAAATAGCATTCGGGGCAACTCAGTAACTTGGGGGAGAGGGAGGGGGTTGTTTAAAACAAACAATGCATGCTTTCTTGTGCATAGAGGACCTAAATAATGAACTCTGTGCTCGACTCGCCAAATGGATAAACCGCTTCGGTCCTGCGGACCTCGATGTGGTATCCATTGGCTCTTCTCGCATCGGTCATTATTTGGCCCTGCATGCACGCGTTTATGTGCAAAGAGTATGTTACAAAAAAAGTCATTAATATTGCATTTTTACTAAAATTTATGAATCGATAAGTAAACTCATGCCTTAGCTCTCCTTATTGCTTTTCTTTGTACATGTGTATGTATTTTGTGTTTTCATGATGTACATGTACATTGACAAAAGATAAATGGTCATTTATTGCATTTCTTTGAATTTTGTGTTTTCATGAAGTGATGTTGTCTTCTAAAGTTCAGTTTTGTCCCCAAATATTTCAAGACATGAATTATAAACTACATGTACATGTACTGTACACGTACATGTATCAGGATGCTACATAAGCACTTGCCCGATTGCCCGGGGAAAGTAAAAGAGTCAGGCAAGTGTTTTGAAGTAAAGGCCAAAACTACTTGCCCGAATTGGGCAAGCGAAATTCTCACAGTAGAATGACCAAAATTAGGGTGATATGATATGATATTGACCCTAATTTTGGTCATGGCAGGCAAGATAAAAGCACTTTGGAAAAAGAAATGCAATGACAAGGTAGATCAGTTCATGTCAAAAGAGAGAAAAAGTTAAGTAGTTTTTATAAAACCGCAAAACTTTCTTTTGAAGAGGTAAACTTTTTTTAGAGTGATTTTTTCTGGCCAGTGAAATAGATTTTTGGGCAGGTATATTCCAAATATTTCAAAATTTGCTTGCCCGACCAGGCAAGTGCTTCTAAAAAGTTATGTAGCACCCTGATGTAGATCAATAAAAATTGTTCATTTGTCATGATCTTTAAGTTCACATACAACTGAATTTTATTTGCTTTTATGTGCTCATCCTTTTGACAAATTACTGCTCACCGATATACACAGTTCTGTTACTTCATGAAGATAGGGATAATCTGAAAACACACTATTGGATTGTTTTCATGGTTGATTTTATTTTATATTTTAGTGATAACAGTTTAATGGATTGAGCAATTTAGTGGTTTCTTTATTATTAGGTGAAATGAAAATATCAAATGTCTGATTAATTTTTTGATCATTTGATTGATCCATGAAATGATTGAGTGACCTCAAAGCATTTAATGAAACAAATCATCAGTGATTTTCACTGACCAGTACATACATGTATTGTGAATGATCTTCACCAGTTGACAAATTTGCTTTGAGCAGATCATGGGTCCATTGCAGAAAGAGAACTTTGCGTTTAAACGAAAGTCGAAAAGTCGCAATTCCCAATTGCACTCTGTTGATTGGTTGAAAATCAAGTTGTGCATGATTTTTAGAGTTGCGATTGATTGCAACTCTTTCTGCAACGGCCCCAGTTGCAAGTATTTCAGTAGCTTATAACAAATTGTGAAAATGCTGTAAATAATTCCTGTGAGTCTTTTTGTTTGAATTTGATGCTGATCAGAGACCTCAACCATACATGTGGTACCCCTTGTTTCATCAGTTTTGGTGCACAGTTTCCAAACAATCTTCAACGATTAATTTGGGCATTTTTTTTTATCTAGTGCTAAGTTTTATTAATTTTGGATTTTGCTATATATTCGAGTTGGTCTCTCTGAATAGCCAAAATTGGGTTAAAAACTCAAAATTATGCAAGACTCTAGTCTTCGAACTTTTTATTTGGTCTGCAAATTTCCACACCTCATTCTCATTTTTACAGTATATTTATACTACTATGAAAACTTTACCGATTGATCTACATCAAAAATGTATTATTAATTTTTGTTTTAGCTCTGAAACAATATTTAGATGTTGGCCTAAAAACTTGTTTAAAAATGTTGTTTATGCAACTTTCAAACACTCGTTGATTTCATACAGATAAATTCTGGTTTCTTTATAAAAGCATGCCCTCTTGATGCTCCACTTAACATCGGATGAATTAGCTTGCTTTCTATTTGTCAAGAGATTTATGAAAAGTATCATTTACCCATGAATGAAACATTTTTTAAAAAAATCTGAGAGTCAATTAGAGCTTTTTAATGTATCATTCCTTTTCTGTTTTTTTTTTGTCCTGTAGAAATTTGTGACATCTTACAACTGATGGAGGAGAGTTATGAGTTTTATCCAGTTTTCATGAGAGAAGTCCACCACACGGCAGTCAATTTATATGTAAGTTTTTTTTCTTTATCCCGTACCTGGGAATGTGAATGTTATTTTGTTCTTCAATTGAAGTTAAAGGTTAGAAGGAGTGGAATGGCTATTTGGCATAAAATTGACAGCGGTTATTGTCCTAATTTTATGAAAACATCCATAGTAGACTATGGTATGAATTCCCCTTTTTTGATTTGGTGACTTAAAATAAAATAGTTCACACTTCACAGCACACAGTTGGCATAAAGACAGTACTGTAAAGAAGACATTGAAATAAACGTTTCCCATCCCTGACTAGCATTCTCTACTTTATATAGGCCCTACATTCCTTATTGCCTCATACCATTTGATTTATTCTGCACCCATTAATCACTGCCATGTATTTAGTGAGTTAATAATTTTCAAATCTACCAAGTACCATAATATTTGCAAACTGGTTTTTGTAATTATCAGAATATGTTCATGCTGCACATCATTGAAAACATGTGGTACTTGTCAGGGGCTGCGGAACGGTTTTCAAAGTGGGGGGCTGAGCCAAAAGTGGGGGGGGGGCTGATCATGCTAAAAATCACAATCATATGGTCATTTTTACGTTTTTGTACATGTGACCCCCCGGTTCCGCAGCCCCTGCTTGTGTTTATGTTGGCGAGACGCTGCAGTATCGTTCATATGGCTTGCCACTATCATTATACACATAGGGGAAGGCGGGGTAAGTTGAGACACTTTTTTGCATTTTGCATGTTAGAATTGATATGACTAGTACTATTGTAGAAATAAGCACCTTGCCTTTAAATTTGATTCTTGGAAATGTTTTTCACCTACATATAACTTCCTACCCCCACACTGAAAGTCATCGTGACCTTTGAAAAAAAAAACGATCTCAAATGGCTCAACTTGCCCCATATATGGGGTAAGTTGTGCCACCATCTGGGGTAAGTTGAGCCACAAAAACTACGTACAAAATGTATGAGGGGAGAACCAGCATGTCAATTTTTTGTTTAAAGTCTTTTCACTTGCTAATTCTCTATAAATACTAACATCCTTTAAGAGGAAAAGAGCAGTCATGTAAATTTGCTCCTTTCAGCCTGCATTTCAATCGATTTTTATGGGTTTTTTTTTTTAAGATACATTACCATAAGAATTACCATGGCTCAACTTGCCCCATGCTGTTTGGCTCAACTTAATACCCCAGTCTGAACTTAGTGCGATAATTTTGTATCCACACATTTCTTACGCATCCATCATATAAAAGACTATGACAGGAATGAAGATCCATACCTGGATTAACAATGTTGTTATCATGTCTTTACTATATTTAAAGACATGTGTGAGTATAAAGCACTTATCTATTTCACACTCTTTTTTACTTTTTTGGCTGAAATTCATACTTTTCCCTCTAAAAAACTACTTTTTGTTTCAAAGTGGAAAACAATGTGGTGGGGTTAGGGGTTATGCAATGGGTCATCAATACATGACACCACCACAATGTCTGACTCATTCATTATTGGTCTGGGGCTGGTGGCTCAACTTGCACCTATGCTCAACTTACCCCGCCTTCCCCTACATACATGTATCTTCACTCTTATATTTGAATTACTATTCATACAACATATGCATGGAATATACAGGTACATGGAGATGCAGGTGATGACATATTTTTTTTAATGCCCTGGCACTGCGTTATTTTGGTTAACCACAATAAAAACTAAATGTTATAATGCCATATTTCATTGCAACAATTGTTCATGGTAGGTTTATCAGGGGTTTCATTAGTATGTTTCTGACTGCATTTGCTCCTGCAGAAAACATAAATCCAGACAGGAACCCTATTGCCTCCAAGAGTCCAAACTACATGTAAGGCCTAAACCTTAGTCTCATCCTCACATCATTATCAACCAGGCCTACATGTACATGTATCATCGACCCCCCCCAATCTTCCTCCAAATCTTCCACCTCTCACTCTATATTTTAGAGGCATTGCGGAGGAGCAATTATCACAGACCAATAAACAGGTTGCTTAATAGCTAATAGCTAATTTCTGCTGCATTATTTTGCTCCTGCAGAAAACAATCCAGACAGGAACCCTATTGCCTCCAAGAGTCCAAACTACATGTAAGGCCTAAACCTTAGTCTCATCCTCACAGCATCATCAACCAGGCCTACATGTATCATCGACCTCCCCCCCCCCAAATCTTCCACCTCTCACTCTATATTTTAGAGGCATTGCGGAGGAGCAATTATCACAGACCAATATAACAGGTTGCTTAATAGCTAATAGCTAATTTCTGCTGCATTTGCTCTTGCAGAAAACATTAATCCAGACAGGAACCCTATTGCCTCCAAGAGTCCAAACTACATGTAAGGCCTAAACCTTAGTCTCATCCTCACATCATTATCAACCAGGCCTACATGTACATGTATCATCGACCCCCCCCCCCCCAATCTTTCTCCAAATCTTCCACCTCTCACTCTATATTTTAGAGGCATTGCGGAGGAGCAATTATCACAGACCAATAACAGGTTGCTTAATAGCTAATAGCTAATTTCTGCTGCATTATTTTGCTCCTGCAGAAAACATAAATCCAGACAGGAACCCTATTGCCTCCAAGAGTCCAAACTACATGTAAGGCCTAAACCTTAGTCTCATCCTCACAGCATCATCAACCAGGCCTACATGTATCATCGACCTCCCCCCCCCATATCTTCCACCTCTCACTCTATATTTTAGAGGCATTGCGGAGGAGCAATTATCACAGACCAATAACAGGTTGCTTAATAGCTAATAGCTAATTTCTGCTGCATTTGCTCTTGCAGAAAACATAAATCCAGACAGGAACCCTATTGCCTCCAAGAGTCCAAACTACATGTAAGGCCTAAACCTTAGTCTCATCCTCACATCATCATCAA
This sequence comes from Lytechinus variegatus, assembly GCF_018143015.1. Lineage (NCBI taxonomy): Eukaryota > Metazoa > Echinodermata > Echinoidea > Temnopleuroida > Toxopneustidae > Lytechinus > Lytechinus variegatus. Next base: position 41,130,057 of record NC_054744.1, on the reverse strand, counting down.
CCAGGCCTACATGTATCATCGACCTCCCTCCCCCCAAATCTTCCACCTCTCACTATATTTTTAGAGGCATTGCGGAGGAGCAATTATCACAGACCAATATAACAGGTTGCTGAATAGCTAATAGGCCAGATCTAGTTCAAAACATGGAATATATGTTCCCATTTTTTCTCATACACTGTAGTCATTCATTTTAAAAGTGCATCCTTCAACACAGAAAATATATGTTTTGATATAAAATTGGACATTGAAGTCATGTTTTTATTTTTAATTAAGCCACACGTACTACCCTGCACTATTAGAGGGTTAAGCCCTTCGCACACTATGCGATATGTTGCAATCTGAATTTCAAAGAAATTGTAATAACATTCCAACCAATTGATATTAGCGATCAGAGTTCAGAATAGTACTGGTAGGACTACGGAAATAAAAATTTAGTTTTGTTCGAGCATCTCTGTAGGAAGGTTAAAGCAAATTCAAACCCAAATTGTAATGATGTCGTCATTGGCTGCGACTTGAAGCCGATTTGGAGTTTACTCCAAAGCAAAATTATGATTTTGTTATTTCTAACATTATGCTGAACTTCAAGTGAAATCATTAATATTTCTTAAAACTTTCACATTTAAAGCAAAATGTGATTTATTTACATACCATGTCACATCGGATCACATAGTGTGCGCTTTACTTTAGAAATTGTCTACCTTAGCTGACTTGTACGGTATTCTCCAAGTCAGACTTGTATTGCACTGTACAATAAAAAGAAGCTTCAATAGAAGGAAATATACAACCGATTCCATAACTCTGTTGTTCATAGGAATGCTACAAAACTGCAGTCATGAAATCATGTTTATCATTTTTATTTGCCCAAGCAGATTTGGGCTTAGAAAATTGCAATAACAACAGAGCATTTTCTTCAGACCACAACGTCCCAACTTCGATGATAGAGGCATATGAATTTGATAGATGACTAATGTGAAGTATGTAGTTTGTGCTGACTCAACTCTGCTGGCACAAATAAAGAAAAATTGGTTTTGCAGCTATATATACTGTACATGGCTATCATATTGATCTTGGCCATATCCAGGCAATTATTTTTGCTCATACTGTGGACATGAATTTATTTGTATGTAATCCAAATTTTATGCATGAACAAATATTCATTGCTTTTTAAAATAAAAATTAAGAATGCTGGTACATGTATGGTTGAATTTGAGGAATTCATTTTTCGGCAGGTGGGGGGGGGGGTTCTTGGACTTGAAGGCACGAGCCTCTTTGTTTTGTTGAAACACAATGGTTATGTAGGTCTGACTATGAAGCCTATAGGGTCTTATTGCTTGAAAATGTGTAGATGGGTAACACATGGAAAAGTTTTGTGCGTGTATTGAAAATAGAAAAAAATGACTAGGTTAACATCTAAGTTAGATCTTGGATGCTTTTTGACCGCACTCATTAGACTTTGATCTGGTTTGTGACTTTCTTTATACATGTATTTCCCAATAGTGATGCATGTGATATGTATTGGGTATATATAGAAAATTTGCCTTTTCCATAAAACATTGAAATTCAAGGCGTGCTATGGAGTATGGTGCTATTGTTATGTAACTGTAAAATTGTCAGTACTTGTATCTAGCTTTTTCATTAAATTCAAGCATTCATGTTTGATAGAACCGAAAGGTTGAGTGTACATATAAGTTTGTTTTCCAGAAAAAAAAAGTTTTGTAACTTTTTGATTGCTGACGCCCAAATTACATGTACTGTTTGGGCTTCCAATGAACCCTGTCTTGCAATTAAGGGCCTGGTCACACCGCCCGAGCGTTGTTGGAGCGGTCATGGAGCGGAGAGAAATAAAATCATCACCGCTCGCTACCATTCACCATTTTCAATTTCGATTTAAAAAAAATAATTTTCCCCAATTTTGTGAGCGAAATTCAGCCCTCTTTCCCTACCGCTCCAACAACGCTCGGGCGGTGTGACCATGCCTTTATTGAGAGTTTTGAGACATATGTACCATGTGCGCGGTTTGATTTTGGAAGTTAACTTTTTGTGTTCTATTTTTGTCTCACCTGCATAGCAGAGTGAGACTGTAGGTGCTGCTTTTCCGACAGCGGCGGTGGCAGCAGCGTCAACATCAAATACATGTATTGACCGAAGGTAATGTTTTTTAAATGAAAACATAATATAAAGTATACAGACCTAGTTCATGAAACTTGGACATAAGCTTTTAATAATCAAGTATTACTGAACATCCTGCCTGAGTTTTAGGTCATTTAGAGTCAGTGAACTTAGACTATGTTGAGGGAGTCAATATCGAAATCCTTACCTAAGATTCAGTTTTTGAAATGTCATCATAACTTAGAAAGTATATGGACCTACATGTAGTTCATGAAACCTGGCCGTAAGGGTAATCATATATTACCAAGTTTCAAGTTACATGACCAAGGTCAAAGGTCATTTAGGGTCAAGGAACTTTGACCAAGTTGGGGGTAATTGTTGAATTACAATCATAACTCTGAAAGTTTATGGATCTGATTCATGCAAAGTTTGTCATGATGTTCAGATGGATATGTACAAGCTTTATGTATACAGTTTGATTTCTTTGGCTTAAACTAACAAACCTGATTTAACCACAATTGGACGTTTATTAGTTTGTGGATACTTTCTGTAGGCGGTGCTGCACCATCCCGAGTTTGCTCAATCTTGAGGTTTTAGCCCGATCTGCCCTCTTCGCGATTAATCTCGAGATTCAAGAAACCCCGCCTCCACCATCGCAAGAAGAGCAATTCCTGCTTGAGCGAGGCATCGATGCATCATGGTGTGACGCTGTGAATAAATAATCCTTAGGGCGTCTGCACCTACAAAATAGCGCGATAATTCGTAAAATAGCGCGCTATTTTGCAAATAATCCTAGTTGACTTGGGATTGAATCTCAAGATTAATCCTACGAACTAGCGCGATAATTGCATCTCCATTGCAAATAATCTCGAGATTGTTCAGATCGGGAGAATTTGCCAGATCAGAAATAGCGCGGTAATTTGAAAACTCGGGATGGTGCAGACGGCACTTGTGTGAAAGATGCATAGTCTTTAAATATACGTTATCAGATATCTACTAATACTACAGAAAACAAATTGACCTATTGTATTTATAGAGAAACTAAATTGTGTCGAGAGGAGGGGTACATGTAATTGTTTTGCGACTTGGCAACATAATTCCTGCAGTATGAATGTAATTAGTAGTTAATTAGCCTGTTATCATTCAAGTGGGTCTATGTTAATTGACTACACTAGTATTATGGGTCAGGAAACTGGCCAGGTATGAGTAGATGAGGACTCGAGATGGTGCTATTGTGCTTTAACACTCACTTCATCAGAAGTTTGTAGCACTCTACAGCAGCATAATTACCCTGGTTTACCAGAGCAGTTGTTTTGCGTGCTGCTTTTCAAGGAATGAATTCCTACCAGAGTACCAGGTACATACCCATTCACCTGAACTGAGATGAGTGCAGAATGACGTGGATAAATTTTGTGCTGTAGGAAAACCTGACATGGCTTGGAATCGTACCCACGTCCCTCAGATTGAAAGACGAGAGTTGTAACCACAAGACCATTCTGATGTCCTTACATATGAACTATTTGTAAAGTAAATCATTGCCAAATCTTCAAGATTTTGGAAGCAACTTGTCTAGAGATGTACCAGCAAGACCAGCTTCTCTGTTGATATTCATCCAAAGTGAAGGACCTGCTTTATATCCTGGTGATAAGTGATGTCAAGGGCTTGACTAGTGCTCCGAGTCTCTGAAAATATCAGTTACAGGGTCACTTAGGAAAGTTCATTTGATGGAAACTTGTTTTGAAATAATTTGAAGAAAAATAAGGGAAAATGACCAGGTAAGCTAATCTTGAGCAAACACACATATCAAACACGATGTACATGTATGTAGAGTAAAACCAAAACTCAAAGTGACAAGTTGAATTTTCGACATATCAAGTTGCAATTGTAAGATTTTGAAATTAATGCATGCATCTTATTTTAGTTATTCATTACAGATTTTCCATTGTCAGATTCCGTTCATGCTTTCTAATATTCCTTGTTTTACACAAACCATTTCACTACAAAGGTTTGGTTACCCTCAAGACTTCAAGAGTGCATCTTAGGGAGCTTGTCAAAAGTCCATGCACCGTTCTTGATCGTTCTTCCCGCATCCGGGTTTTCGCTTCGGCTTTCCCGCCCAACGTTCCCTTCTCTTCAAAGGAACGGCCGCCATCAAAGGCCCTTTGATGCCACCGTTCTTTTGTTCGTCTTTCCTGCAAGTCTTAATTTCTGTCGAAAGGCCGAAGAATTTATTCTAAATAGCTCCCTCTACGACCAAAACAAATGGGTGCCTTCATCATGTTCATATTGACTGTCGGATCGAGAGTTCGCGTCACTGTTCTGAACTGTGGTTCGCATCTATAATGGAAGTTCGGGTGCATTCATAAAACCACAGTAGCTTAATAAAAAATCACGCACATGTCATAAATCGTTACTGATCTTACGAATTTGCTGCAATAACCATGAAAACCTCTTTTTTGCAATTGGAAGAGAGTCAATTCATGATGTTTTAGGTGGGAAAATAAGATTCCACATATTTTCGTTTCGTAGGCCCAAGCCATTCGTAGAATTCACGTCGACTTAGAATATTAATTATTACTCGCATCTCAAACAAGTGTCGAGAGCCCCCCCCCCTCCAAAAAAAAACAGAAGGAAATAGAATGATAAAATAAATATGACCGGAACAGCTTGACACTATTAGGCATAGATAGATCAAAGATTTACAAAGATTTATTAGAAACTGTTTTAAATAGTTTCTTAAAATTTTTGACGGGCAACAATTTCCCCAGGATAACATATTGTCTCTTAATTGTCTCAGAGTTGTGTTCTCGCAGAATTCGTGATCAGGTGGAGGGGGGGGGGGTTAAAAACATTTTTCCCAAAATTCTTGACTTGCGTCTTCGGAATGAGAGTACGCATGCGCGTGGACTGGATATTTACGAAATGTGGTCGTCTATTTGAATATTGTATGCCATGAATGAATCAGCATCCTCAAATTTCCGGTACCTTTCTACCCCCCCATTATGAGAGGCACAATTAAAACTTGTAATGCAAAATGCAGCCAAAACAGATCAGAGTGCCCCCCCCTTGAAAGCAAACCTAATTTTTTCCCCCTGTCATGGATCCGCCCCCGACCTTTAGACATTATGTTGTATAGACCCAATTCTTGGTTGGATTTACATTTACATAGGCCCCCCCCCTATTGGCGGAGCAAAAAAAAGGGAAAGAAAGAAAAAGAGAGGAGAAAAAGAAGGGGGAAACATAAGAGGAGGAAGGCGAGTGAATAAGATGAGGCGAAGACTTAGAAAATAACTTTAATAATCATTACGCTACTGGGACAACCAATTCAAAGAAATAAACAAATATCAACCTTGGGCGGCCGATCGGGGAAAATATGGGTGAAAAAAGAAATCACCCTCCCCCTATTGGCGGAGGCTGGATCCACCCCTGATTTAAATTTACATTTTATTCACACTATCGATCCCCTCTCGGGCATGAGTGTACAACATAAAAACATATAACAGACTAAAGTATAACTTCATTTAATTGGTTTAACGTATTAATAAACGTAATGTTCGGAATTAAAGATAAATACCAATTGTGGTAACGATCAGAAAATTAGTTCGATCAGAATCCAATGAATTTTACCAACGAAGTGTTTGTTTGTATAAATGAAAAATATTTGCCAAATAGCCCTGTGAAAGAAAATCGTAAAAGTGCTGAGAAATGAGCGATATAAGCACAGAATTCCATCAAATGTCAGGTATTTTTGAGGCAATATTATAACACATTGTACCACGTATGCTTTTATGTTTTAGCGATCATCAGAATTATCGATATTGAGCGGCGATTTCATTATTCTACAAAGATAAGTGCAGGCGCGGATCCAGGAGGGGCCGAGCCGCCCCCCCCCCTATTTTTTGACAACCTGCAGAAAAAAGTGTTTCTTGATAGAAACTACGAAAAGCAGGAAGAAAAGTAAGAAAGAGCTATTATACCCATGATGTGTAATTTACAGCCTCGTAACGGCCGGCCCGACCCCGAAAGGAAACAAGAAAAAGATGAGGGGAAGAATTGGAAAACAGACTTTATATTAAAAAATTTCGCTCGCGCATCGCGCTCGCATTACCTGTGTAATGAATCCCATTCTAGAGGATTAAATGGCACTTTATATATCCAGTTCTGAAATCAATTTGCACACAATATTCTAGCTCACGCATCATGCTTTCATTTTTTTTTGATTTACACAAATTGTTAAATCAAAATTTTCAGCTCGCGCTGCGCGCTCGCATTGTTTTATTTGTGAGATACCTATCCTCTTTGGAAATTCTTTCCAAAATTTGTCGAAATGCTCCTGTATCATGTCAGTATATCAAAAATTAAGCTCGTGCTTCGCGCTTGCATTTAATTGTTTGAGACATGCAAACAAGCTTGTTCTTTAATTTTGAATAAAAACGCGCTTAGACCGTCCAGTTTTCAGGTCGGAATATCACTCTCATTATTTAATTGGTGATACTTGTATCCTCTTCACTAATCACTAAAAACAGTCCTAATTGAGTCCCTTAATTTTCACGTTTCGGCTCGCGCTTCGCGCTCGCATTGTTTAGTTGGATACTTATCTTTGTTCATAATTATAAAAACTGCTCAGAATCTTCAGTTCTAAGGACATAAAATATCAAAGAATTTTTTGCACGCGCTTCGCGCTCGCATTATATATTATGACCACATGAGATACCTTATCTTGTTTATAACAATAAAAACTAACATTTACCTAAAACTTCAGTCTTCAGTTAGGACTACCCCCTGAAAAACCAACAAAAAATAGAATTATGGCGGCCAATCGAGAAAAATGTTGCTGAAAATATTTTTCTGCCCCCCTATTGCTATAGCTGGATCCGCCCCTGAAGTGTACATTAATGTACTAGATCTAGATTTATGATAAATATTTCGTATCGAAATCGTCATGTAATCATATTTAAAATTGCTCCTGATATCTTGTGCTGTACATGGTCTATAACCTCCCATAGTTATCGATATCGTCATCACCGCTGTTACTATCGCAATCATCTTCATTTCTCTATTATAAGTATTATCTTCGTTAACATTTCTATTATTTCATTATAATTTTATCTTCATGAATCGATGGGGTGGGAGAAGGAGGAGAAGACTGAGAATTACCAAGGATCGAGAAGCAGACGTACATGTAGAATGGGGGAGCAGTAAACAGGGATGAGAATAGTAATGAGGGATGAGGAAGGATACGGAGAGGAAAAACAAAGATAGAGAAAAAAAAGGAGATGCAAGAAGAAAAAGAAGAAGAACGAAGGAAAAGCAGTAGGAGACGTATAAGAAGGGCAGGTGGGCAGAAGAACAAGAAGAGAGGAGACGTAGAAAGAGGGGAGGAGGGAAAAGAAAGAAGCAGCAGAAAAGAATGAGGTGGAGAAAAAAAGAATAATGAAAGACGACTAAGGATATGAAGAAGAAAAAAAATAAAGAAAAGGAGAAGGAGTAAGAAGAGTAGATGAAGAAGGGGGCGAAGGATGAGAACAAGAAGAATAATAAGGTGGAAAAGAAGAATAACGACGGAGAAACAGAAGAAATAGAAGAGGGGGGGGGGGAGTTTGTTCTAAAGTAAAATCAATGTGAGTAGAATTAAATTAATGTTTTTATCTATATTGCAGTGATTACATCATTACAATACTAGGATGCCATTATGTTCAATAATTTAAGCTTCAAAATTCTGTACTTCACGGGTGAAGATATGGGGCCGTAAGCTGCAGGGAGATATGTAGAGTGATATATTAGCATTAGATCATTACTCTAAAATAGATGGAACGTGATTATTTATTTATAACTAATATTAGTTAGTACACTTACTGGCCTAAAAGCCAAAGCAAATAGGGCCATGATATAAGCTTCTCCATCAAGAGAATTGAACATTATTGACCTTTCAGGATTGCTTGGCATTGATACTCATCGAACTGTTCTTAGTCATTGCCCAGGCCTATGATCATGAAAGAGCAAGATCACTCACCCGTATAGTAGAGAATCATTGACAATAGCATGCTCAGCGGTTCGCCACAGAAAACAATGGGAGAGCTAGACGCTCGCAGTCTTTAATTCCCCATATCCGCTGTCGTGATTATTGTCGTAATTTCAATAGATAAACCTACTTCAAAAGACCGTTGGCCCGCCCGATGGGGAATCTTTTGTAATAATGTAGTGTGTTAAAGTACGTGTATATGCAGTAACTACCATCCCGACTTCTGTTGTGCTATTTAAAAGATTTCTTTCACCATCATCGAGGAGCGATTAGCGTGTAAAATCGCATAAATTATCTCACATAACGGATCTTATGTTCATGATTACCAACATCACCCTAATCATTACCATTATCTTTCATATTTTTTAATGATATAAACTATGAAATTGATACTGGAGAACGATTGGAAATAGATAATGAATGAATGATGATGATGGTGATAATTAGAACTTGAAGTGATATTAATGGACATGATAATACGAATAACATGAATAATAATATCAGTGATAATGTAAACATTAACAAGCGAAGATGATTGGTATATTTGCGGCAATGAACCATGTATAACTTGAGACGCGTTTTTCCTTTATCATGTTTGTTATAAAAGGGTTTTCATATCATGATCCTGAAAGACATAGATTATATTTAGATTAAAAAGAAAGAGAATGGATAGCAATCTAATTATGGAAAAGATTTTGCGGGATGTCAAGTCCGATGCAGTATAAAAATTGATTGCATATCGAGGTCGATGCGATTTTTATATCAACGATATCATCCCCCAGAGTCTATAAAGTTATGAGTTTATGTGCATTTTTAGCAAAATTGACATTTGTAATACGAGATTATTCTAATTTTAGAGTGCTGTAACATCCGAACTGCATGGCATTCCTGCTACGTACGTTTTGAATTCATCGGACATTTCGATTTCTGGATGCATGTTATATCAGTTAAAGCGGTGTACGTCTGAATCATATTGATTGTCATTTGTATTAACTTTATGATAACGTTGATATACAAAAACAGAATTCATCAGGTTCTTTATCATTACACCAATGATATGAACTTATGCACATATAGGCCTACGTCTTTTGCTTGATAGAACACTAGCTGACCCCCCCCTCCATTAGAGCGAGAACAATATTGTGCTCTTTCATTAATGATTTCGATAAGGAGATCGGGAAGCGCACGCCATTAATAGGAATTTACATTATTTGTATACCACTTACAAGTGAAGCACAAAACATGTATCTAAACGCTACGGAACAAATAGAAAGAGAGAATGAATTTCACCAAAAATTAAAGAAGTTGCACAGTTCACAGTAGGCTGTAAACGATAGGGGGCTTCACATGCAGCGCGGAAGGCTATTTACCCCCCCCCCCTAAAAAAAAAAAAAAAGAAGTTTTAACATGGATTTTAATTTCTGTCTTGAATCTGCTTGTTTAGTACTTTCTGTTAGATTGTTCCTGAGTTGGATCTAGGGGGGGGGGGCAAGGGGCCCGCCCCTCCCTCCTCCCTCTTTTGGCGGAGCAAAAAAAACGGGGAAAGAAAGAAAAAAAGGAAAAGAGAGGAGAAAAAAACATAGGAGGAAAGTGATTGAATAAATAAGATGAGGGAAAAGCAATTTTTAAAAAATTCGTTCATGTCATTATATAAAATTTTCGCTCATGCTTCGCGCTCGCATTGCCTTTTAGGTGATTTACACATATGGAACTTAAAAAATCAAATTTTAAGTCAATATACATAACATATTTTAACTCAGAAATCGAACTTTCATTTTTAAAAAGTGTTCTGAAAAAAAAATTATTGTCTGAATATTAACATTTTCTGCTCCCGCTGCGCGCTCACAAAATTTGATTTGTCAGGTACCTATTATTTTCCTGTATTCAATTTTAGTTATCAAAATATCCCTATTCATGTCAGATTGTGAAAACATTTTAGCTAGCGCTGCACGCTAGCATTTTGATTGGTGAGTTATGAAAAATTCAATATTATATTACAAACTAATTAAAATCTCCATTTTATGACAGTTTATCAACAATTTTCGGCTGGCGATTTGCGCGCACATTGATTTTTGAAAATATATCAACTCATGCATCTTATTCATAATTATAGAAGTGCTTTAAATATATAATATTGACAGATTTCGCGCTCTGATTAGGCTTATTAGATTAATAAATTAATTTAATGATAAATTGTCCCTTTTTCAGAATGGAATATCAAAAAGTTTCATCTCGCGATTTGATAAGAAGAGAAATAGGAAGACAGTCATAATTTTCATATGATGGAATATTGTTCTTAGAATTTTCCGGCCCTATGTCAAAACTCAAAGTAATAATAATGAATCATATATGTTCCTTTTTAAATGTGATCCATATCCACTCACAATTCTCCTACAAATCTCAAATTTTCCGCTTGCGCTTCGCGCTCGCATCGATTACTTAGTTATGTATGTACCTTTTTTCATGATTACAAAAATTGCTTAGAACTTCCATTCTTCAGGTAGCAAAGTAAATATTTTCAGCTCACGCTTCGCGCTCGCATTATCTAATTGTTGAAATATGTAACGTTTTAATTTACGGATAATTACGAGCAGCCGTTAACAGATTCCTTTTTTATCAGAACGATCAATGCGTACTAAATTCATTTATCTCGTTTAGGATCAGAAGCATTGCCAGAATGCTATTTTAGGACAAAATACGTGAAATAAAAATTTAAAAAATAGCGGGCGCTTCGCGCTCGCACTATTTAGATGAGGCTTGTGAGATTATTTTACATTTATTTTTACATTTGATTTAAAAGAATAAAGCTTAAAAGTGACAATATTTGGTTTACATATTATAAAGCGCCTTCTTATATTCCAATTTTACCTTAAACGTAAGTATTTTATTTTCAAACGAAGTCTATGAAAAAGGTGCAGTTAGGCTTTCATTTTGATGCCAAATAGTCTCATAATTGGGATTAGTTGCAAACACGGTTTTCGAATAGAAGGCACATCGGGGAACATCAAAGTAACAAGACAGTCACCAGCGCTGACAAAGTGATAATCTCCCCTTGACATACCCCTACCAATCAAGAGGTCATCTTCCTATTGAAATCCGCCACCAGTCAGACCACCTCTATGTTCAAGAATATAGGGTAATCTCCGCAATCAAGAATGGGGTAATTTAAATCTACCTTGACAATGGGGTAAGCCGTTAAATACAGCTTGCAATGCACTGGCCCATGTCATTTTCAACGTCCGGCTTTCGGGGAATTAAAATGAGCATCAAATGGGTAGTTTTCTTGATCTCGTTTTGTCCCCATATTAGAACCTTGATTTTGTTTCTTTTCGTAATGTGCATTTTGATATGGTTTCCATTATATTTCTCAACATTTCGACATTTAATGTAGTTTAATGCTTGCCTTTATAAAGAGCAATATTACATAAAACCTGCTTGGCGAAGCAGATTATAACATAACGTTCGAATTATATTTTATCAACACATTTTTAATTAAGCATGTAACTTCCCTCTTTATAGGTATACTCTTAATGTAAACATTCGAGTTATATTTATTGCCTACCATCTCTCTGTGCATTTTAATAACCAAATATATTTTGAAAAGGGGTGTTTACCAGGCTAAAGTGAAGGTCCTCATTTGGGTATGAACGACATATTCTCATTAAAATACATGTTGGGAGTTTCAAAGGGGGCACACTTGTGTAAAATGGCATATTTACATTAACAAAATTGATAATGGCTCTCAAAGGGGGGCCGGCACACGGGTCGGATGCCCCCCCCCCCCCCCCCCCCCCCGGATTCACTACATAACTGTACCCTCCATGTGCAGAATATAGACCCCCGTATAGACCCACTACTTCTTTTAGTAGAGGTCACAAAATAGACCACAATACTTTTGAGAGCCAAACTATTGTTCAAAATAAATACGGCGCTTATTGGATTGTATTGTGTTACTCCGGCAGGATCCGCACCAGCATGCACTCCATCCTTGTTGATCTAGTATGCTAAATACCTCGGTCACAATTTTGTTCTAAGGCAAGTCGAAAACAGTCATTTTAACAGTTTTTGTACCAGCTAAATATAGGAAATTTGAATAAAATGAATAAAACGGCTGTTTTCGACTCGCTGTATGGCCGCCGTAAAGCAAATATGACCGAGGTATTACCATTTCCTGTACGTTAATTTATTTTTGGTGCACATTTGAATATGCAAGCTATACAGAATGCAGCTATACAATTAAGAGGTGAGGTACAAAGTTGGAAGGGAAACTAGGCCAAAGAGGCTTTCGTATTACGTCGGTAAATTATGTTTACCTTAGACACTGGGAATCTAATTTGCAATGATTTGACAGACACACATTGCAGATTAATTCAGATATTTGATAGGAAGAAGAAATCAACGGCAATATACACGTATTGTTCAAGTCAAACGTGAAGGTTAAAAAAAAATAGGTATAGAAAAGTTTTAGAAAAATTCAAAGGAAGAAATGAAGTTGGATTAAAAAAAAAGGAACCATCAGAATTAAGTTGACAAATTTGAATATTGTATGTAGAACAGGAAAATTGAAAGAAATAATTAAGTCCCCTCCCCCGAGCGGACTGGTTTGAAGGGGTGGGGTCACCATGCATAAAATTATGGTACTCTTGTGGAGGCCTCAGCCCCAGATCCCCTTCGGTTCTGTGGCTCCTGGATGGTAATCAAGAACACTAGGTCACAGAGCACTCTAGATCACAGGGGAAATTTATATAAGAGAATAAAGACGGATCCCAGGTAAAAAGATATAGTATAGATATAGTATAGATTTTCCTGTCCAGTGTCATGTCGGAGTCACTTCAATGTGTTAAGTTTCATTTTAATTCACGTGATATTTTTCATCGGTCATTCAAAGTTTAGAATGGGATTAATAGAAGACGCTACAATTCCTTTATAAACACTCAACTCTATTCATGGTCAAGACTACCTCAACTTTGATAATTTCAATATTTATTTTTAAGTGCTTTTGATTTCGTTCGAAGGTAAAGATTTTTGTAATGGTCTTAAAAAGTAACGAAAGTACTTTTTGTTCTGAATTTCGGGTAATGAAATTCAAGAATTGTGCATTTAAGCTACAATTACCGATATGACAGCTTGAGCATCCAATTTATTTTTTAAAGTTCAAATTAAGGATATTTTATTCGTTTGTTTTGCACGGCATCTGTATTATGTGCGAATATATAAGTTTCTAGAATTCCAATGTTTAAACAAATGCAGTGGCGTACCTCGGATTTTCCACAATGGGGGGGGGGCAAAATCGCCTAAAAAGAGTCCTCAACAGGATATAAAGGACATTTCACAGCTAAAACAAATTGACAAGCAAAAAAAAAAGGTCTTCAACTTCTCGTCAGGGGGGGGGGGCAGGGATAGGTGGGGGGAGAGTCTGCCCCCCGTAGGTACGCTAGTGAACATACATATAGTAAGAGGGCTAAATAAAACATAGGCCTATGTTAAGCCCAAATTTGAATTTCAACGCTGCCCTTAGTTTTCAACCTTTTTTTCAGAAAAACGGTTGCATTTTATGTATTTATTGTTATTTTTTGTCACGGTAGCGTTTCAATGTATTACTTTAAATGCCATCATTTTTGGACCAAGGTATGATTTATATTGCATCTTTTGCGTGGGTTTTTGCATTTCGTTTACAAAGATGTTAAGGACAATTCCATATTTTTCCTCTTCACCCGACAATGCTGACTGTGTGGGCTCAGTGTGATGAAAAAAAATCTTACCCTCGCCTGAACACTTACTTTCAGAAATTCAATATGTTAACGGTATGTTCTTCAAAATAAAACAACATGCTCGTGCTAAAGGGCTTAATTGTTCTATTAAAGAAATGAAATCTAAATCTAATTGAAATTTGTCATATACTGAAACTCGAAACGAAAATTTCTCCCCAAAAAATGTGAAAGCGTAACTTTTGAAAATTAGTCACTGGACTACGCACACCGATACAAGGACACAACAATATTCAGATCAGTGACTGGAGATCGGGCGTTTAATAGTTTGCCTAAAATGCCGATATCGTGGACATAGAGGGCGCTCATGCAGAAACATCTTATCGGAAAGCCAACCGGGTGGTGTCAAAAGAAAAGATCAAAGCGCACGCTTCCGTTTTCGCTGCAAAAGGGAACGGTGGCGTCTTGAATGGCAAGAGCACTGACCCGTAGGAAAGAAAAATGGTCAATGGAACGTTGAGCGGGTTCGCCGTGGAATATAAAGGTAAAGACGCACGCACACCTTTGACAAGCCGCCTTATACCCCTTTCATAAACCCATCCTCCAATTAGCCGCCTAAGAGTAATGCGGATAATTCAATAAAAATTGCGTTCACAAACTCCGAAAAATAATCCGCATTATTTTTACGAGTGCCCTTCCTTTAAAAGGAGGATAATCGTCATGACAACTGCACACACCCCCCTCCGATGCGGTTGTGTTGGAAAAGGGTGAGCTTGTGACCGCACCATGGCAATTATCCGCATTATTTGGAAATGCGTTCATAAAGTAAAAATCTGGTCCCGATGCCGCTATTATGCGGATAATTGCAGCATTGACATAATGCGTATAACTCTGGTCCTCCTCCGATTTTATCACCAAATTATGCTGCTATTAGCTGCATAATTGGGTTTATGAAAGGGGTATTAGTATATTGTCATCTTATGATCTCTTTATTTCAAGTAAGGTCACTGGTTTAGATTACTTCTCAATGGATGCTTGTCTGACCTTGTGAGGTTCTTCAATTACTCCTCCTCCTCCACATAATGGCCTTCTCAACGTAAGGTGTGGGTAGATTGATTTCATCAACGTAACTCCTTGATTTCATAGACTGGTGTTTTGTTTCATATGTGAACACTTGAACAACATACATCTACATACATGTACACCTTCTCAAGATGGCTTCAAGTGATTTATTACAAATAGACCAACATGCTGAATTTATCTGAAGCCAAACCCAAATGTGTCTTTTCCTGCCAAATTAGTGGTTTGATTTGCATAGTAGAAACATGAACAAAACAAACAACCTCTAGGTGTGATGTTTAGTCTGTTAGCTCACATTTGAAACCTTTGAAATACCCCACTGATATAAAAGTACCACCCCTTCATAATTTTTTTCGGTGATTTTGTCATCGATTTTGCAAATCAGCCTAAATCTCGGCTAGCCTCCAAAACATGATTTTGAAGGGTCATCTAGAGGATATTAAGGTCATAAGATATGAGGTTATATCCATCATCTTTGAAGTTATTTCATGACTTCTTCATCCCCCTCATTTCCATGCTCTTTATTACACTGTTTTTTTTCTGTTTTAAGAAGTAAGAATGCCCTATAAAATTGTACTTGATTTGTATTGCTTTATATTACTTTGTATTATGTTTTGAATGGAAATGAAATATTTTAAAGAATTGAATTGAATCAAATTTTATTACACTTGGTTCAAATGATCCCTGGGTTAATACCACATTTGTGTTGTTGAGGATGATGGGTTCAAAGGCCATCTTGGGGTCAATAGGTCAATGCTTATCTTCAATATTTATCACAAAATCACCAATTTAAGAAAAAATATGTCATGAACATATATTGCCTGAAAGAGTATGTTCTCCCAAATAAGTTTATACAATGTTTAGCCTATGTGGTACAGTGTACGCGTGCATGGATGGGGTTGATCAGGAGGTATAGTTTGTGATGATCATGATGTAACTTTTGATTTCCGTCAAAGTAAGTCATGAGTGCAAAGAATTAATCCAGATGTCAATTATGTCATAATCCTACAGGGGTTGCATTAAAATCCACTTCAAAACACCTTTTCATTACATCAAAATTGTATTTTATTATATGAAATATGAAATATTTTGATTTTCTCGTCATTGTCATGTGAAATGAAGTTTCATTCCTCCCTGAACACGTGGAATTCCATTATTTTAACATTTTGTGCTTCAGGCAAGGAGGTCCTAATCATCAAATTTGTAAAAATTTAAATATTGTATAATTCAAACAATAAAAGACAAAAGAAATAGTGAGTGACATCATTGACTCTCTCATTTGGATGTAACTGGCTCGTTCATGTAACTATTTTGTTGAAAATAAGCGAAACTTTGAAATGTCATAACTTTCTTATTTTACATCCGATTTTGATGAAATTTTCAGCATTGTGCTTGTCTGATTTTTCTCTATTGATTCAAATCAACATTTTTCTGAGCTTGACTTGACCTTTAATTGGGGGGGGGGGGATTTATGGTAAATTGCCAATTCGTCTATTGCCAACTCATCCTCTCATCACACAGTCTATCTTCATTGAGTCTAATGCCATTCCGTCCATTCAACATTTCATCTAACAAACATTTGGTTCATTAATCACTTTATCTTGACTATTTCGTCTCATAATCATTTCTATTCATTTATTTATTTATTTTGTCTTTATTCAACAGGGTAGCCCCATCAGTAATTACAATACTGTTATACTAGGAGGCCCTGCATAACGTAAATTACATATACAGAAATATACATGAAAAACATCAGAAGGTGATATGAAAGATCAATATAAAATGATATAATATTGGATGCTACTTGTTTACGAGCAATAATAGAAAACAAATATTTACAACATAATTCATGACTTCAGGTAATGTTCACTCTGGTTTAGTTATATGGTCAACAAAAATATAAGAAAACAAAACAGTTCATTTTAGGCTCACAACAAAATAAGTATAAGAAACTAAAAGACATTTGGTAGGAGCACATCTGGTTTAAACTAGTCATAACGGAATGTATTAACAAGCTGCTTTCAGAAATGATATTAATGAATAATATAATTTAGAATAGGAAAGATGTGATTGTATACAATTTGTACTTGAGTTATCATAATTGCCTAATTTTGTTTCACCCAATTAACACTATATTAGACCAAATGGTATATGGACTACATGTAAATGGCTATTGGACCAACTGGTTATTAGACGACAAGGTGAGTGGACGCAATAGCAATTAGACCATGTGGATAGTGGACGAACTGATGGTAGAACAAATGATAGCAGACAAATTGGCACTAGACCAATAAACTGATACCCCTTTCATAAACCCAATTATGCGGCTAATAGCAGCATAATTTGGTCGTAAAATTGAAGGAGGACCAGAGTTATCCGCATTATTTTGATGCTGCTATTATCCGCATAATAGCAGCATCGGGACAAGATTTTGAGTTTATGAACGCATTTCCAAATAATGCGGATAATTGCCATGGTGCGGTCACAAGGTCACCCTTTTCCAACACAACCGCATCGGAGGGGGCGTGTCCAGTTGTCATGACGATTATCCGCCTTTTTCAGGACGGGCGCTCGTAAAAATAATGCGGCTTATTTTCGGAGTTTGTGAACGCAATTTTTATTGAATTATCCGCATTACTCTTAGGCGGCTAATTGGAGGATGGGTTTATGAAAAGGGTATTAGAAACTCAGGCTGGTCAGGATTTTAAATATCATAGACCTCCTGCATGTCTTTAATTTAAAAAGAATTCGGAAGTATCAAAGTTGTCAGTTGATTATTTCTAGGAATCCCAGCATTTCGTGTTTATCATGCATGCAGCATGACTTATGGGTAGGAACATTTAGGTTTGCACGGCCTTGTAATGATTGTTTGTTGACCTAGAGAGAAAGCCCTACATCCTCTTCCTGGACCAGGTCTTCCTTCCTGGTAACAAAAGGTGATATCAGACCAACTCAAAAGCCAAGAATACCAGGTATTCTCTCTGATCAGGACATTTCTTAATCCACACTGATCTCCAAATATTATACCAGTATTTGTGCCAGCTGGCATGAAAGTAAATTTCTTGTATATTTCTGAAATGAAATATCTATTTACTGGAATCATGCACCTTGCCTGCTTCGTTGTACTGCACATGCTCATGCTCATTACTTTGAGAACTTAGGCCTACTTCGAAAGTGTCTTGTTTGATACACAAAATAATTATTGGGGGTTTTTAGGCTTGAATATGTTCTCATAGCCTCAAGTTACAGGTATTTTGGTGATTGATTTGGCCTAAAACCAACTAGAGGTGATAAGGAAGTAGGGCATCCATGTGTTCAGGGCTGTTCATCTTGCAAATAAAATTCTGGTTTATAAAGGGCCTGTTTTAAAGAGAAATTCCAGTAGTTGCAGTAAACACTGATTTCATGAGTAAGTCTGTAAAACAAGGCTTAATAGTCAGTATATCATCGAGGATCTACATGTAGATCTGGTACAGTTACATTAACTGAACTTTGTGAAATCTTGAAATCTACGCTGAAAATGTTCACACCGAAGATCCCCAACACCGATAAGCACACGTGGGACAATGTATAAATCCTGTGCTTATTTGTTTATTTCTCAGCAATTACACAATTTCTTCCAGAATCCTTTGGCACATGCGTTTTATTGTCTCACCTGCATAGCAGAGTGAGACTACATGTATAGGCGCCGCTTTTCCAACGGCGGCGGCGGCGTCAACATCAAATCTTAACCTGAGGTTAAGTTTTTGAAATGACATCATAACTTAGAAAGTATATGGACCTAGTTCATGAAACTTAGCCATAAGGTTAATCAAGTATTACTGAACATCCTATTAGAGTTTCATGTCACATGACCAAGGTCAAAGGTCATTTAGGGTCAATGAACTTAGACCATGTTGGGGGAATCAACATCAAAATCCTAACCTGAGGTTAAGTTTTTGAAATGTCATCATAACTTAGAAAATATATGGACCTAGTTCATTAATCTTGGACATAAGGTTAATCAAGTATCACCAAACATCCTGCATGAGTTTCACGTCACATGACCAAGGTCAAAGGTCATTTAGGGTCAATGAACTTTGGCCACATTGGGGGTATTTGTTGAATTACCATCATATCTCTGTAAAGTGTATTGGTCTAGTTCATAAAAGGTGGAAATAAGAGTAACCAAAGTTCTCTCCTTCTACCCCAGTCTCGATCGGCCATTGTGTTACGATTCATAACAAAAATGGCTGATCGAGACAAGGGTAGAAGAAGAGAACTTTTCGTTTTTTTGGGGTTCCAGTTTGTGCCCAGATGTCAGGAAACTGCCACTCGTTAGACCTTCATCCATATAATCGTGGTAAGTGCTTGATTTCTGTTTAAACTATTTATTCGGAGAATTATTTTGACCATACTTCACGCTAGTCAGGTGAGTATGGTCAATTACATGGTAAGGTCCTGGGCTCCGCGTAGCGGGCGTTCCCTGGGTTAGGAACCATGCAGGCCAATGATCTGAAATATGCGTTCTTAAAGATAGGACAATGACAAGGGTTTTGATGCACCGACTCAGGCAACTATACTGGATAGGCCTGTGATTTCATAATAGAAACAGGTGTGATCTCATCTGTGCGATCCCCCAAAATTTTGAGAGACTGCAACTACCCTTCCACTTCAAATTTATACTGCTGACCCATTTTATAAAAAAATTGTGATGTTATACCCTTTTTACACAGGATTTTCTTAACCCCGGACTATCCCTAACCCCGTACTATCCCTAACCCCGTACTATCCTTAACCCCGTACTATTTTTTTTCCTTTTCACACATGCCAAATTGTTATTGCTAACCCCGGATAAGGAATGCTTGCTTTTCACACACAAAACTCGCTAACCCCGGACTAGTGGTTTTTGTCGATCATTCGTAGTACAAGTACTTCACTCGTACACTTTTTACACACGCTACAATTTCCTTAACCCCGTACTATAGGTGGGGCTAAATGGCAATTTAGCCCCACCTATAGTACGGGGTTAAGGAAATTTTAGCCTGTGTAAAAAGGGTATTAGAGACCATGCAGGCATCATGGGTATTGGCAATAACAGAAAAAGCACTTGGCATATTAAAGCGCCGTGTTCTTTGGCATATTGGTATTGCAAATTATGCACTGCATCGCCACAATACACTCAGTATACAAAAAATATACATAATTTGTATAATATACCAAGGATTCTCAAAATGTGGTGTGTTTGCCACTTGTAGTGCATCAAAATGTGTTCAGGAGTGGCGCTTAGGAGTCGGTAAGAAAAAATGTAAAAATCATGGGGGAGAAGTTTGATCTGCTAGTAACCTGGAATTGAAAAAAGACAAAGGCAATTAGAAAATCAATATGCAAAGATTGCAGCAATGTCAAAATGCTCGCACAAGTCAAAATTTGTATCTGTCACTGTAATAACAATGCCTGAAAATATATTGTAATTGAAGAGATACGAGTACCAAAAATATTTTAAGAAACATAATTAACATAAATACATCCTCACCTTTCTCATTATGAACATTTTTTTAGGGTTGAATGTGATTTTATGGATAATTTGTGGACTTTGGGGACGCTGCCTTTATATGGGGACGTGAATGTAATATTTTTCGATAAGATTGAATGATGGAGTCAAGTGCAGTCACATTGTGTGGATTGTCATGATCGTAGCGAAGTGAGATTTTGTTTTTGGGCCAATTGATATTTGTATTTCGTCAAGGATTTTGGAGTAATTTCTTTTGCTATTCTGTGCAGTTTGAGGAAAAAATGTATTCTCGTGATTTTCTGTTTGAATAGCCACTTTCTGTTTTAAAAGGCTGATTCCGTGAATTCTGTCTGTTTTCTGTGATTGCGGAAAATCAATGTCCCTACAAGGGCTCCCGGACACCCCCTCCATGCATGTTTGCATGTTGGATAGTGGAGCAGTCCAGGTTCTCAACAGGAAATGTGGAGCTTCAACAAAAATAATTGATACCCTTTTCATAAACCTATCCTCCAATTAGCCGCCTAAGAGTAATGCGGATAATTCAATAAAAATTGCGTTCATAAACTCCGAAAATAAGCCGCATTATTTTTACGAGCGCCCGTCCTGAAAAAGGCGGATAATCGCCATGACAACTGGACACGCCCCCTCCGATGCGGTTGTGTTGGAAAAGGGTGACCTCGTGACCGCACCATGGCAATTATCCGCATTATTTGGAAATGCGTTCATAAACTCAAAATCTTATCCCGATGCCGCTATTATGCGGATAATAGCAGCATCAGAGTAATGCGGATAACTCTTGTCCTCCTCCAATTTTACGACCAAATTATGCTGCTATTAGCCGCCTAATTCATTTTAATTGGGTTTATGAAAGGGGTATGAGAATGGCTACTGTATATATACATTTAACATTCGACTCTAAAAAGATTGGATGAAACTCTACATAAAGTTGCGTAAGTTATTAGGGAATAGGGATTTATAAATTGTTATGTCAAGATAATGATTTAAACATTAATATTTTAATATCCATTGAGAAGATTTTAAATTCAAGCTAATCTTTGAAAACGATACTTACAAATAACTCTTTTAACTATCATTTTATCATATATTCAAATATAACCCTTTACCAAAACTTCACACAGGCTTCAGGTTTTCAAATTATGAAAGCCATTGATGGGTTTTGTAATGTTTACTCAAACTGTGGAAGTTGGTATCTTGAAGGGAAAAGTCAATAGCAAAGTCAAAGAAGTCTTGTTTGTTCTTCCTTCTGAAGATGAGATAAAAAATGGATATGGTATTATTCAATTTTATACAGGAGTAATAGATAGAGAGGAGAGAGAAGAAAGAGAGGGACAGATGGGGGGGGGGGCAGGATGTAGAGGTGAAGGACATGAAGAGATAAGAATAGCAATCATACTTTGATACTTTTAAATCAAATATTCATGCTCTTTTAATTAATTTCTTGGATAGCCACCCACAAAGGCCTATTGTCCCATAGCAGGGCCTGTATCATGATTGCTGGGCTGATATCCACAATTGTTATTGGTTAATGTGTATAATCGTAAAAATAAGCGCCATGATGGATTGATAGCCTTATAATACTTGCCCTGATCTTTAAAGGACATGGACTATCAGTAGGTGTTTTCAAACCGCCTCGATCACAAGAATCCCCGTTAAATTACGAGAACTTTTTAAGGCTAAAAAATACCCGTTATTTATTCCTGCATTCACACCGCCCCGAAACACATCCTTCGGGATAAGTTCCCGAAGTTACGAGCATGCGCAGTGTGGTCTGATAAGCAGGCAAGGCGGGAGATTCAAAATCTCTAGCCCAGCAGCCACCCACGCCGCCGCGCCCAACGACACGCTGGGATAAAAGTTCCCGTAATTTGCTTTCACATCGCCAAAATACCTGCGACCTTGGAAAATCCCCACGAAAGTTCTCGTAATTTCGCCAAGTACCTACTATTTAGCGGGTATTTTCTTTCGGGGAGATTACGCGTAGTTTGCTTTCACATTACCAAAATACCTGGTATTTTCTGATCGGGGTAAATTTCCCGATCAGAGAATACCTGGAACTGGCGAACTTCGAGGCGGTCTGAAACCACCTAGTTGCGACTTCCTATATACATTAGGCCTAATATACATGTACATAATGAATGGACTGTGAAGTATCCAATGTATTCAAGCTGATTGTTGAATTGATCTTAAGACCAATCAGTGAAATACAACATTTCACATTTGACAATGACAAAGAAGGTTTCTGCCTTAAAAACAAAATCTTAAATGAATTGAGTTTTAACACAAGAAGAAAATCATTGTCCATAAACTGTGTCATGCATGTACACTGTAAAAACGCTGTTTAAAATTTCAAGCAGGTTGTTTATAGGCCTGTCACTCAAACATCAATTGTTTGAAGTGTGATACAGTTGTCTAATTTTTTTAACAAGATGTTGAAAACGATTAGTTTAACAGAAAAGGTTAATTAAACAATTGTTTAAAGTCTTTAACAACTTGTTGTCAATAGAGTGACAGGTTTAATTAGCATGATATATTTCTTTTACTGTGTAGGCCCTATGTGTAAAATGATTAAATTAAGCAAACAAAAATAAAATATTGTTGCTGGGGCAACAATTCCGATTAAATTTTGTACATATAGGCCTATCCCAAAAGCAAAATATTCATGGAGTAAAAAAAGAAAGAAAAAAAAACATGGTGAAATTAGACAAAATTCCTTTTTGACCTGGCATTTGGGCGTCATTTTCCGGAGAAATAGTGATTCAGGCATCATGTCATGAAAACAAATAAGGAATTTTTCAAATATGAGATCTTTTGTCATTTGTCAACCTTAAATTAAGTATTCTGTTTAATAGATGGTTTGGTTCATACATTGTAAAGGGAATAATTTTCATTTATTTTATTTTCACATTTGGTGAAAAAAAATGATTCAAGAGAGATCAGCTTCAGAAAATAAATGCACTCCACTTCCCCTGCCCCTTGGAATAAGCCAGTTCGTAGTTCCTTTCTGCGCATGATCAAAATATTCTAAGCATGATCAGAGCAAGGTCATTTGTACTAAAGTGACATGGTGGTTTAAAATCTAATGAGATAAGCACCAATTTTGATGTCTTGATTATTCATATATTCTTTTGAATTATAGTTTCCATTTACATCCACCAAAAATAGCAATGCGTTCACGAACGACTGGTATTTCACAGTCTGCCAAGTACATTGTGCAACATGCTATGATCTGCATTCAAAGTAGGAATGACACACTGACTCAGAAATTCTACTCTGTTTCTATTGGATACACTCCTCTTCCACTTCTCAATGCACTCACAAGAGAGAGAAAAGGATCTGTACTTTGAATCTACTGTAAAAGAGATTAAATTGATTAATTAAGCTTTTATGAGCATCTTTTATTATAGATTTATTGCTAAATTTTAATGGGCATCTTTTATTGATTTAGCCTACATTGTGCATCTTGGGTCTGGTGGCTCTAACTCTCGCCTTTCAAACAGAGGGACTTGGGTTTGAATCTTTGCCATAGCTTGTTTTCCTTCAGCAAGAAATTTATCCACACTGCTGTACTCGACCCAGGTGAAGGGACTGGGTACCCAGCAGGATTAATTCCTTGAATTCACTGAGCACCGGTGATGGTAGTTTTAGCTAATTTTGGGTAATGATAGCAGAGCTTTGTATCCTTAGGCAAAAAGCACCCTGTAGGTCTAAATCCAGCTATTATCATTTATCATTATTACATTGCGATTACTTTCTTATTGAAAAGATGCTTTTACACTTTAAATGCAAAAAAGGTGTATCACTGTTTTTACAACTTATTCAGGTGTTATGTTGTCAACTTGCCTTGTCCAAAATACTTGAAAAAGAGCAATATGGTATTATAATGCGCCAATTAACTTTTTTCTCAATTTTTCAAATGATTGTAGATTTTTTTTCTTGCACATTGTATATGGCAGATCATACACAACACATAAATTCTACATGTATGGAGTAAATTTTTCTTTTTTATCTAAAGTGAAAATTATGCTTTCATGGACCATTATCATTTTTATCTCGCCTGCATAGCAGAGTGAGACTCTAGGCGCCACTTTTCTGATGGCAGGGGCATCGTCAACATCAAATCTTCACCTAAGGTTAAAGCTTTGAAATGACATAACTTAGAAAGTATATGGACCTATAGTTCATGAAACTTGGACATAGGTAATCAAGTATTACTGAACATCCTGCCTTGAGTTTTAGGTCACATGACAAAGATCAAAGGCCATTTAGGATAATTGAACTTAAGACCATGTTGGGGATTCAATATCGAAATGTTAACCTAAGGTTAAGTTTTTTTAAATGTCATCAAACTTAGAAAGTATATGGGCCTAGTTCATGAACTTGCACATAAGGGTAATGATGTATTACTGAACATCCTGCTTGAGTTTTAAGTCACATGAGCTTAGGGCAGGTTGGGGGTATTTGTTGAATTCCATCATAACTTGTAATGTTTATGGAGCTAGCTTATAAAACTTAAACATAAGAGTAATTAGGTATCACTTAACATCTTGTGCAAACTTCAGATCACATGACCAATGTCAAAGTTCATTTAGGGTAAATGAACTTTGGCCATGTTGGGGGTATTTGTTGAATTATTATCTTAACTTCTTAAGGTTATGGATGTATTTCATAAATCTTGGACATAGGGGTAATCCTGTATCATCTTGCACAAGTCCTAGATCACTTGATCAAGGTCAAATGTCATCTAGGGTCAATGAATGTAGTAGCATATTATATGAATGGTGTTTTTGTGAATAATTATTTCTTAGTCATTTTCAAAGTCAGCACTGCTGCTATATTGAATCGCGTAATGCAGGCAAGACTGCAAGAGGCGCTCCACCTGTTACACAAAAAAGGGGTCAAATTAAAGTTTTGATAAGTGATTGAAGGGCTCCTTCAGAAAATAGTTTGATAAAAAATTGTTAATAAGATAATAAATTTGTTTCATATGACAATGAAGAGAAAATTAAAGTATTTCATAATTCATATGATGAAATACAAAAGAAATAGTGTGTGACGTCATGAGTTTTCTCATTTGCATACAGACCAGGATGTGCATAAAACTGTGTTGCGAAATTTAGCAAAAATTTGAAATATTATATATCATAACTTCTTTATTCAAATTACGTTTGATTTTGATGAATGTTACAGTGTTATGTTTTTGGAATTTTCTCCTTTAATTCAACAACTTTTTGATGGGGTGACTTGTCCTTCAAAGAAAGTAGTGCATGTATATTGCATGATGGGTTGCTCTTATTAATTAGGATCATTGGGATGACAAAAAAAAGGAACATGGAAATTGATAGGTGTAATTACAATTTTTATATTCCCTTTAACTGCCTATAAAAGAGATGCTTCATATCTCCTTATAAATATTTGATGATTGACATTTGAAGAGTTGGCCACCAAGTTGCATTACTTCAGTTAGTATAACAATCAGAAAATAAATTCTGAACAGAATTCAGAGAAATGTCTACCTTCATACAGGGTTTGTCCACGTGGGCAAGGAAATTCTTGGTGTGGGTAAATTGTGTAATTATTTTTGTGCGAAATAACTGATTTTCATGGTGTCCAATCTTTCTTCACGAAAAAGCCTGGACAGTCCATTATAGTTCATATGGGTCACAAAAACCTCATATGGGGTCAAATAGACCCAATTTATTTATTGTTTTGTATACTTGTAGGCCTGGGGGGGCCACTTCCATTCACGAGTGGATATCATGCGCGACCATGGGGTCTCGAAAAGCACCCTAAACACATAATTTTCATATTCTGAAAATGCACCCCTTAACAAGTATTGGCGTGTGAAACCCTACCCTTAACAAGCATTAGAAACAAAACGATACTCTTGGCAAATATTCCCCAAAATGAACCCCTAAACAAGTACAGGATTGTTTTATTGTTACAGGTCCTTCGGTCGTCGGCTTTACCTTATTTGGTTTAATTAGTACGACCCCACCTTCTACACCTCTCGCAAATCTAAACACGAAGTGTTGGGGCAAAAAGGACATCCTTTATAAAACATTTTAATTTTGTTTTATCATCCCCGCAAATTCGACCCATACACTCTAAAAACTGAAATGTTAAATTCAACATTTTAAGTGTTAGATTTAACATTTAGCAAAGGTTGGAGGAGTGACAACCTTTTAAATGTTAATTCAACATTTACAAAAATGTTACAAATCTAACATTTTTAAAGTGTTAGATGTAACATTAGGAAAATGTGTAAATACAATTTGTAAAATGTTGAAATAACGTTCTAAAAATGTAATTTACTATTCGGAAAGGTTGCTTTTATGTGTTTTAACTGAATGTTAATTTACCATTTCGGAAAACGTTACAAGTCTAACACTTTAAAAGTCCTGAATTTAACATTTGGAAAATGTTGAAAAATGATTTTTAATATGTTGAAATAACATTCCCACAAGTGTAATTTACCTTGCCAAGGGTTGCTTTGGTGTGCATTTATCACATGGTGACCTCCATTTCTGAAAATGTTACATGTAACAAATGATACACATAACATTTTCAGAATGGTGTATTGTGAAATTTGATGAAATTACATATTCAAAGTGTGATTTGCCTTTTGCGAGGGTTGATAGGTGACTACTTTTTATACTGGGGATGGGAAATCGTACAAAAGGCAAAAATCAAACACTTTCAAAATGCAAACTTGACAATACATCTCACTAAAATAAAGAAACCTTTGGCTATAATGGAATAATTACACTTGTAACATGCACAACTGGAATGACTGAGAAATAATGAAATAACCTAAATGCGCCAAGGCAATTGTAATTCATTTCTTTATTGCAAAATCAGTTTGATAACACAGAAACAAACAATTAACTTGCATAGATCAACTAGACTGTATTATCAATGAATTATATTTGAATTTTAAAGCAATTCACATACATAGTCAAATGAGGAACAATTTAACAGTTGAATATGTAATAAATATCCAAATAATACAGCATATTATGTACAATATTATAAAACAATTGAGTGATTTGAATTATTTTTGAATTGTTTGAATTGAAACTAATTGAATTTATTTAGACAGGTAAAATATATACATGTCTCTGGAAAAGCTAAAAATTCTTTTTTTTTAACCCATACAGGTTTGCTTCCCGGATAACAATATAAAAATGTATGACATAAATAAATATAATTACCACACAATATAAACATAAAAACTGTGAAAGGAAAAATTGCATTATAAAGAGAGATGAGGATTATTTCTAATACTGAGCATACCATTAACAGGTTTATAATAAAATAATTGGTGTTATTTACGTCTGATTCCAAATGTATTCATACTCAGTTTTTGTAATAAATCACTGTTAACTTGTGTTCCAGTCTTTACAAATGATTATTATATACCATTTCTGTATCTTGTTTAAAAGCCTCTGAACAAATCTATACAGTGTATGCATTGTTATCTCAGGTTCAAATCATAAATGAAAATTGTTCAGAAATACTTTGGATATAGTAGCCTATCAAATGTAGAACAAGTTCTGTTTTTAAAGTTTTCTTTACCAAAACCATGAAAACTATCTTTGTGCTTTAACATCATGCCTTCTAACAAAATTATTCCTCTTGTCTTCAGCCATGACCAACTTGACAAGAAGTAAGTGAATACATTTCTACTTGATCAAGAAATAAAAATTCTTTCAGCTTATCATCATCTCAAGATAATGAAAAACAGACAAATTTAGTGAAGATCCGGGGTGAAGATCTAGCGAATATTGTCTCTTGCTTACTGCCAAAAAGAATAGTAAATCTGGAAGCATTTTTAATCTTATCAAGATTTTGGTCATTTGGACTGAAATAATGGATGGTGAGGGACATTGTCTTGTGTCTCTGCAACAGGTTTTGTGTCATATGCTGGTCATAATTTACAACTTTTCTATAACGCCCAATTGAATCATATAATGCAAATAAACAATTAAAAATAGTTGAGCCTCCTCCTATGTATAAGATGAAGGTGATTATGAACAGATTTATTTGGATGTTGTTCCTATGGAACTTTTTCTCCCAAGTGGATTACAAATTCCACTAACATTCATGTTAACCTTTGACCAATGCCACTGATTGATTGTAAAGTATATTTGTTTCCTTTCTGAACCCTGTTACATAAAACTATGGTATCTCTGCAAACTATCTTAACTACCATAGCAACCATAGCCAATCAAATAAAAAATAATCAATGTTAGTTACGATAGTTTTCAGAGATACAACAGTACTTTTGAGAGATACCATATTTTTATGCAACGAGGCCCCAGTCTATCTGTCATTTTGCCACTGGGATTTCCTTGATGAGCTGATGCCGTGAAAGAGTTTTCTGAGGAAATGTGTGCAAACATAAAACTTTGACCACTCTCCCTATTACATCATACCAAAATACAATGGACTTATATTGCCTTTAAACCATTCAGGTTCAAACAATTACCAGAAAAGCTGGGAACATGCCCCATTACATGTCAACACAAATACTACTCAAGTAAGGATCAATACATTTCACCTGAACTTTCTTAACTGCCCTCATATATATGCATTCAAACACTGTTCATTGAAAATATTTCAAACTTGCAGAGTGATTTAACAGAAAACAAATTTAGTAACTGCCATCACATTAAATGCATTCAACACTCTTAATTTAACACATTACATTTCAAAATTGCAGAGTAATCTAACAGATGACAAATTTAGTTACTGCCATCACATTAAATGCATTCAACACTGTTAATTGAACACATTACATTTCAAAATTGCAGAGAAATCTAACAGATAACAAATTTAGTCAGTGCTATCACATTAAATGCATTTAACACTGTTAATTGAACACATTACTTTTCAAAATTGAAGAGTAATCCAACAGTTGAAAATATCCTTATAAATATACTTAACATTCAGATACTTTCTCCAAAACTCTAACACTGTTAACTTTTTACCCATACTACCGATTGAGTGTATTTATCTCCCGTCTGGTATGTCATTTTGCCACTCAACCCTCTCCGGCCGGGAGGGAGGCTGTAGCCCTTAACCTCAACAAGCTCTCGCTATGATGTTTAATGGCTTTTTAAGTCTATGCATCTTTTGAGACCATGAGCAACCACTCCCTGTCTATACAATTCAAAATTAGCCATGCTATACATGTGTAGGGTCAATAAGCTAACAAAGTATTTAACAAAAAAAAACCCACCAAAGTATTTAACAACTTGTTGTTACAGCTTTAGCCTTTCCATCCATTTAAGCGAATAGAAGATAGAATGTATGATGACTGCTTTTTGCTATATCTTTATTCAAATATGTACACTAAAAGATGAAGACACAATAACTTGGGCATGTACATCATCTAATCTATCATTACCTACCCTTGATTACTGCAATAGTGAATATTTTGTAATAAAAATACGAGTGAAATAAAGATCCTTACTCCATGGTGTCTAGGACACTGTTTGATGAAACGCTATAACATCTTCATGTTTATGAAATAATCCTGATAACTGCCTGGTTGTTAAAGAAGGTATGTACATACCAAGAAAAAAAAGTAGTTAAGTTCAATTAATTTGATTTACATTATCAGCTTGACATTGTCTATTTATTGCTGGGTATTCTCAAGAATGAAATCATACTTCAAGAGAGACCTAGGGTCGCACAATGCAGTTGTGATTTATTCCCTGGCTACGAACTGTGGGATCGGAAATATTGAAAATTGTATTGGGACCCCCCCCCCCACCATAGTAGGAACATTTATCACTGCTATCACAGATTACCTGCAAATCTAAGATACCTATTTATAGTAGGAGTGGGCTATACATGGGTCAAAAATACTTTTTTTATAAATTCAATACGGGAACAGTTTTTTTTTATTCCTTGTAATGTATCTCAACATGAAATGACAATATTTTCTGTCTCGGGTCCCAGAAAAAGTGTGAAGGGCCAAAATCCAAAATGGCCGCCAAATCCCCCAAAAATCACAGTTTTGGCCACAACTTGTTTATTTGGTGATCTTTTTCTTTGGTTTTGGTGTCTAGTCATATGTATTTGGGGGCAGGCAATTTGTTTTTTCCTATGATTAGTACTTTTAAACCATTATTTGTAGAGTGAAAAGGTAATTGTACCTAAATTTTCCAATTTTTATAGCCCTTTTTCAGCCAAAAAGTAGGTTTTATCGTCCTGGGGTTCTTGGATATTAGATGGTACGAGGTCAAAAATAGCAAGCAGATTCATAGAGCTATATCGCTTTTATTCCTCTTCTATGGGTTTTACAGATATTTGTGAAATATATCTTATTAAATTAAAAATGTTAATTATCCATCGGGGCTATACAGAATACAATGTACTGTACATACTGTATAGCCCCTATGGATAATTAACATTTTTGTATTCAGTAAAGATATATTTCACAAATATCCATAAAACCCATAGCAGAGGAATAAAAGCAATAAAGCTATATGAAGCTGCTTGCTATTGTTGACATTGTACCATCTAATATCCAAGAACTCCAGGACAATAAAACCTACATTTTGGTTGAAAAAAGGCTTCAGAAAATGGAAAATTTAGGTATAATTACCATTTTAACTCCAAAAATAATGGTTTAAAAGTGCTAAGTATAGCAAAAACAAATTGCCTGCCCCCCCCAAAAAAAAACAACAACATAAGAATAGACACCTAAACCAGAGAAAAGGACCACCAGATAAGGAAGTTGTGGCCAAAACTGTGATTTTGGCGGCCATTTTCGATTTTGGCCCGGCACACTTTTTTCTGGGACCCCGAGACAAAAAATATTGTCATTTCATGTTGAGATAAGGTAAAAGAAACACATAAAAAACTGTTCCAACAGTAAAACCCAAAATCACCCATTTATAGCCCACTCCAACTATTAGAAATCAAACCTCACCACCCTTCTGAATATTGAGACACCAGGATAATTGCACAATGCAGTCATGAACACCTGTTCCCGGAATGGGCTTTGTCAGAAATGGGACACCCTCTCCCTAAAATGAATGTATCATTTCAATTAAACACCCCTTCCCCCCCCCCCCATTCTTCCAAGGTAAGGAAAGTTATCTATTTCTAAAATGATCAAAATGTATGTAAAAGAGCAAGTGATTTGAATGAAAATCCTATTCAGACTGCTGAATTAATTTTTCCTTTTCTTTAAATTTTGGCGCAAAGCAGTTTTTGACACTCTGGACAAAAATGGTCAGCATTGCTTAAAGGACAAGTCCACCCCAACAAAAACTGACTTGAATAAAAAGAGAAAAAAATCAACAAGAATAACACTGAAAATTTCATCAAAATCGGATGTAAAATAAGAAAGTTATGGCATTTTAAAGTTTCGCTTATTTCCAACAAAATAGTTAAATGAACGAGCCAGTTACATCCAAATGAGAGAGTTGATGACATCACTCACTCCCTATTTCTTTTATTTATTACCGGTATATGAAATATGAAATATTTTTATTTTCTCGTCATTGTCATGAGAAATGAAGTTTCATTCCTCACTCAACACATCTAATTTCATTATTTTAACATTTTGTGCTTCAGGCAAGGAGGTCCTAATCGTCAAATTCATAAAAATTGAAATATTGTATAATTCAACAATAAAAAACAAAAGAAAAAGTGAGTGACGTCATCAACTCTCTCATTTGGATGTAACTGGCTCGTTCATTTAACTATTTTGTTGAAAATAAGTGAAACTTTAAAATGCCATAACTTTCTTATTTTGCATCCGATTTTGATGAAATTTCCAGCATTGTGCTTGTCTGATTTTTCTCTATTGATTCAAATCAACATTTTTTTGAGGTGGACTTGACCTTTGAGCGTTCACAAATATTCATCATTTTAGCAGCATTTGATAGAAGAGACTATAGAGTACCAAAAGCCATTAAATCATCTTCATAGTTTGAAATGTGATTTTGAAAATTATTTTCAAAAGGATAATTTCTTTTATATATAAGCACTGTATAAGATGTGTTCAAGGTAAATCTACTTTAACATACAGTACTGACCAAGATTTTTTTCTTTTAAAAACATGAGAATATCCTGGAATATTCAAGGATGAATAAACCCAAATTTATTCAACCGTGGTCTTCCATTGATTATGGAATTGTGTACAGTGAACATCATCTATCAACTTAAACAGGGAAGAATGTTCCAAGTGGGAACAGAAAAAAATACAAGCCAGCACTTTACTACTACAAATGATCTTTGATCCTACCATGTGAAATCCACACCCTTTTGAGTTCATTAAGCCTGTTTGAGGACATGCACTACTGAAATTATTCATTTGTTTGCATTCACTTCCAAGGCAGTGATGCTTGCCATCATTTCTCTGGCACGGGCTGGAACTGCTTCTTGTCCACTTATGCCGTAAACAAAATTCTGAATGAATGCAAAAAATCCATAGACTTCATCTGCGTAGCGGATGTTGAACACGTAATGGACCTTAAACAGTTTGTCAACAGCCTCTGTGATGTCACCTTCACATGGGATAGCTAGATCATCCACAACAATGAAAAACTGAGATGGGTTGTTGCGTTCTCCTATGCCCAAAAGGTATGGTTGTCTCCGCTTCTTGGCATTCCTCTCTTCAGCCAGGTGGGATTCCACACTTGTACCGATCTAAAGGGGGATAATAAATGGATAAAAAAAAAAAATGTGAAAGGCAAGAGCTCCTAGAAAATCGAGATGCATTTCTGCATTACACACATTTCAATTTTTGCAGGAGGAAAAGAAAAAGACCCCACCCCTTATCCCAAACTGCTGCATACCTCTACTTTACCATTCATTTCTGACCAAAGCATCTTCACCTATCACTGGCACACAAAAATAGGGGGAAAATAAACATTATTTCCCCATCACTTTGCTATTATTTTCAGAAGACCCTATTCAAATTTTCAGGCTAATGATGGCACCGAATCTGTTATCCATTTTGTTTTTATATATCTATTTATGAAATTTATTGATTGATGTTGTATTTAGGGAGACAGGTACATGTATGTAAACATATTCGTTTTAATCCCCTCTATAGCATTCATTTTCAAGAATGTGGTGTCCGTCACTGGGGGACTCCAATATTTGCTAGGAACCCCCCTCCCCCAACATACAAGTAACTTTGGATCCTTCTCCTGTTAAGGATGATTCCTAGCAAGTTTAGTATAAATCTGCCCATTGTATTTGAAAGAGATAAAAATGTAACCCCCCCCCCTTTGTAGGAACCTAAGGGGGCCATCCTACATAGTTGCCATGAACAGCTTAATTTATTCTTCAACTATAAAATATGGCTCGACTCTCATAATACAGAAAATTTCTCTCCCTCTTGCCTTGGGGGTACATGGTCCTTTCAAAAGACTGGGTCTCATACCATAATGATTCTCACCAATTTGAGGTACAATCTGCACACTGGTTCTGAAGATGAAAATGGAATTTACCCCCCCCCAAAAAAAAAAAAAAATCATCCATCTTTACGGGCCCATTCCCCCAAGGTGGTTTACCTAGGTATTGTCACATATTCTTTATCTATAATGTATCTACACAAAACATATCTTGACTGTAATGCTTCTGAGGCTGGAGGATATTTTTATTTTCCTTGGGAGTCCCATCCCTGCCCCCCCCCCCCTCTGGGCCACATGACCAACCAGTTGTAGAGAAGATGAAAATGTAAAAGAAACATGATGACGACAGACAAGAATCGCAATAGCTCACTCGAGCCTTCAGCTCAGGTGAGCTAAAAGGTGCTGAAATGTTACCGTAATTTTCCATTAGATTCCAATATTGTTAAACCTTTTTATCCATTCGATGTAAACTTACTGGTCTAGTCACTAAAAAGTATCCCACGGAGTCTGCCAGTGAACTCTTCCTTCTTGCTGTCTGAGATGGAACCATGTATATTGCCATGATGAATGAGAACAGTGCTATCTCGCCTTACAAAATGATAGGGGGAGATAAAGAAAAAGAAATGAACCACTAAATGCTAACAGATTGAAGAGTTTCAATAAGCTAATTATTCAATACTTGGTAGGCTACCTTTTCATTATTTTAAGGAATCTAAACATCAAACAAAATACATCCTGAACTTTTCACTGCTTTGATACTTAAAAGAGAAGAACTTTTAGCACAGTGACATACATGTAGATGTCATAACATTTCACATTGCAATAGAATAATGATATTTTGATAGTGCATTATCATAAACCCTCAATTTTATGGCTAATTTGCACATAATACCATGTAATGTCAAACATGTTTTCCCCTGTTTGACTACTGCAAATAATCAACATCAGTTCTATTATAAATCCATTCATTGCAAAAATCAAATCTCACTTGTAGATGGTGGATCAGGGACAGTGTCATCGTCATCATCTATTACGCTTTCCTTGTACAGTTCTCCATACAGCTGCCGAATTTTGGGTAGTCTCGACATTTTTGCCAGTTGGAGGATGTGGGGGCAAAATCTTGTCTCCCATGTAGTGATCATTTTATTTCCGTTCTCTGGATACATCAACTTAAACTCCTGCTGAAGCTGGAGACAGAGAGGAAAGTAATACGTATATTGCACATGACAAATAAGAAAAAATCAAAAGTGCTATCTCAGAGGGAGGACAGAAATTAACTGAAGGGATAAATGTGTCACAACAAAAACCTTAACAAAACTCATTTATAACTCTTGGAAATTTGAAAAACTTGTGAAAATTTTGTGAAACCAGTTGAATGCACTCAAGTTTTAAATTGATTTTTTTCTTTGTCTTTCTCTCTCACTATATAGTGCGTATCAAAAGAAAAGTTTACACTTAGAAAAAATCCTGTAAAATTATAATTTGTTATATCCTAATTTTTTTCCCCACATTTTAACATTGGTACAGGTCCATTTTAGCAAATGACGATATAACTGTCGAAAAATATTTCCGCTTGAGAGAGCACCACTGACTTTTGGAAAGTTTGTGAAAAATGATTAGCACAGAATTTTGAAATAGTTATGCAAATAAAAGTAGACCTTAACCATGAATAACATGTGGAATTTAGCTAGTAAAATAGATTTGAAGATATACAAAAAATAATGCGTAATAAGGACATGCTCTGGCCTAGTGACAGCGGGCTTTTGTTATGGGATTTGGTATGATTTCTTTCGTGTATATTTGGACCATGAACTATCGCTCATTTTAAAAGCCCTAGTTGTCACTTTTCAATTTCTATATTGTTCCATAAATATAATTTCTTATATGTTTCAAGATCCCATTTTGTGGCAGCTCTGATTCCATGCATAAAACATGCAAGTAAGGGTGAGATATTTGAATTTTACCACATCTGGTGAATCTTGCAGCCTTGGATAACGAGCCAATATTTCTGGTACACTTGGAGCTTTCAAGGTAATCCAATTCCGTCTGTTGCTGTAAGACGCAGCCATAGCCTCTAAAATGCCTTTTGTTTCATGACGTGATGCACGTTTACAAAAGAGCATCAGTTCTTCTTCTTCTAACGGAGCTATTTCTTTGAGAGGGGTGTACTTCCTTTTGGTTGTTTTTGAAGTTGCTGAAGTTGAGATTTTGTCACCTCCTTCTTTCGTTCTTGGTCTCATCAATTCATTACGAGGAAGATTCCTTCGCATTGTGTTGAGTTTTTGGCTCAAGTACCCTCTGTTGGAGTCACATGGATCAAACCATATATCCTGCATGGTTACATAATGCAAGAAAAAATTGCAGTTTCAGTCAGCACAGGTATTGTGTATTCATGATGAAATAATGTGTTTGCACTTAGAAC
Source organism: Lytechinus variegatus (assembly GCF_018143015.1). Classification (NCBI taxonomy): domain Eukaryota; kingdom Metazoa; phylum Echinodermata; class Echinoidea; order Temnopleuroida; family Toxopneustidae; genus Lytechinus; species Lytechinus variegatus. Next base: position 41,093,819 of record NC_054744.1, on the reverse strand, counting down.
TACATGTATAATCAGAGTACTACTGGATGAATCAGATGACAATGGTTGAGCATACACATGCAAAAACTGCCATAGCTGGGGTTATCATTTATATCAAGAATAACAAGTAAATATGTACCCATTTTGTGAGTTCGCATGTGCGTGTGTATCAGATGTCTCAAACAAATTTCTTTATTCACTTCTAAAGTTCTTGTATCATGATCTTCTGTCATGATATGATACAGTGTATCTGTATGAAAGTATGATTAAAAATTATTCACCACTTGCAATTTAATGACCGATCCAAATAAAGTTGAAAACACATACCAAAATCTAACGCTCAGAGTCCCATTAAACATTCAAGTAAAATATTTATATTCCTATTATGATACAGATGAGACTTCCCTTATTCACCTGACAATGAACTATTCAGTTAACCTATATCTGACAATATCATATATGTTTCAATAACTTTGGAATCTGGTTTGCACACAATGATTGTTGCTACATTGGACAAGCTTTCAGGTTGTCATGAAAAATTAACCTTTGTTGAAGATGTCTAAACAGAGTTTAGATACATGTATATAATAGTAAACACGACTAATACTTACATAAGGAACTTGTGAGCTGGATCTCAGAGTTGGATATGCCTGGATGATACTCTGGGCCACTTTGATTTTTTGATTTTTCGTTGGGTAACTGCATAATTAATTATGTACCAAAATACATTTCATAAATCTGCTACATATCTCCATAGCTTCGCCTTCATGCATTTAGAAATTGATAAACAGAACAAAAACAAGACAACAATATGATCCTCAGATCAAATGTATCACCACTTTTTCACAATCACTGTTCGTTTATTGCTCTTCTTGTATGTTGAATTAATGTAAATATCTTGAATGTAAGTATACTTCATATTTATCATTTTTCAAATTTCATACAAACCGCTTTAAAATTTAGGAAGATATCAATCCTCCACAAAACATAATTTAAAACTTTGACTTGATTTGCCATGCATGGCCACAATAATGCAACATCCACTGCTAACATAAATATGTCTATTAATGCAATCCCATGTTGACTATTTGTACATGACTTTTTTTTTACATAAATCCCATCAAATTTGAGGAAGTTAAAAAAACTCGACAAAACGTTTAAAAACATGGATTTGTGGTTGCCATGACACACATCACCAAATGCATCTTTAACAGAGTTTCGTATTGTTTAAACAAATTTTCATGAAACAATTCACTACAATTCCTTCAAAATTGTTAGAATTCACTAATAAAGCCTTCTCAAATACTTCACCTAAAACTTTTACATAATTATTGATGGACTGGTTATGTCCCCAAAATGTATTTTAGGGAACACAAAGGACACACAAACACAGAAATATAATAATGAGAAAGGGGTAGGGTAATTTGTTTTAAATGTGCAAATTGGAGCTACTTACTAGGTGAAAATCTTAACCATTTCTGCACACACAATAGATGTCAGAAGGCGTCTAGTTTCTGTCGTTATTGTCGAGTTTGTGTTATACTCTTCATCTATTTCTTTCCCACGGGGATGCCTTTGGATAATATCCTTCACATTGAAGCACTGGAAAAAAATACAAGACAAAAGAAAGTAAACATAGAAATATAAAGAAAAAGTACAGCAAACCTGGAAATATAAAATCAGGATTTACCCAGTTTAGCATAGCAAAATGCTTATATTTTGAACCTGCGAAACCAATTTCAGCTTGTGTCGCAATTTTCTAATACATGTGAATGAATAGAAATTTTATCAAAAACTTCACTTGAATGATTTTGTCAAAAATTGCTGAGCACATCTTAAAAGGTAAATCACACCCTGAAGATCACAAGATGTACAATGTAGTGAATGCAAAAAACAGCATTAGTCTACTCTTTTAAAATTCATAAAATGGCCTAGCTTTATTTATTGTGGTCTTTTAGAGGATAGGGGAGGTTGTTCCAAGCTCTCATCTACCCTTTTTAGACAGGCTAAAATTTCCTTAACCCCATACTATTGGTGGGGCTAAATGGCAATTTAGCCCCACCTATAGTACGGGGTTAAGCTTAGCCCACTTTCGTTTTACACAGCGTTTTTGCAAAGTGGGCTAACCCCACCTATAGTACGGGATTATTTGGCCCTGCAAAAAAGCAGGGTTATCCCACCAATTGCGGTGCTAAGAGTAATAGTACGGGGTTAAGATCGCATGTGTAAAACGAAAGTGGGCTAAGCTTAACCCCGTACTATAGGTGGGGCTAAATAGCAATAGTACGGGGTTAAGGAAATTGTAGCATGTGTAAAAAGTGTACGAATGAAGCACTTGTACTACGAATGATCGACAAAAACCACTAGTCCGGGGTTAGCGAGTTTCGTGTGTAAAAAGCAAGCATCCCTTATCCGGGTTTAGCAATAACAATTTGGCATGTGTGAAAAGGAAAAAAAATAGTACGGGGTTAAGGATAGTACGGGGTTAGCGATAGTCCGGGGTTAAGAAAATCCTGTGTAAAAAGGGCAATCTTTTATGTGTTTGTGTGTGTTCTGTGAATCACCTTCTCTCCATTGCACTAGTAGGTCTTATGCTTTTAACTCCAGTACAAGGGTTTATTAACCAGTGACAAATCCCTGACATGATCCAATCATAATTTCAAGAAAAGTAGACACTTGTCAGTTTTGGCAACACTTTGATGGTAGGTCACATACCTTTGAAGATCCATTTTCTGTTATGCTGTCAGAATTGATCTCATGGGAGCTGCTAGTGGAAGCCACTTCTTGCCGACCACTGACGTCAGAATCTGATGTATCTTCTGATGAAGCCACTGCATACTTCTGTGGAGTGTCCAGGAAGACATTCCCTCCTTGTTTTAGAAGTTCTACATCTTCTGAATCATTTTCATCAATGTCAATTAGATTCTCGTACTCATTCAATTTGATCCTTAGAGTCACTTGCTCTGCATCCAGTCCAAATTTGGTTGCAACTTTTGCTTTGAGATTGTTCAAAATCCCACCATCTGAAGTTATCGTTATTAGTTTTGTTCGTTGTCCACATGTAACACAAAACTTGATCAAATTTTCATTGGCCATTTTGATTTTTAATCTGCAATGAAGAGAAAAGGGGGGAAAAAGGTCAATCACACACACACACATACAAAATGTTCATTTAAAGCCCACTATCAATTCTAATAATCAGTTTCAACATATTTAATGTGCCTTTCTGGACTATAATAAGTGGTGAAAGTATCAATAAGAACTGAGTATCTTAATGTTTTGATTTTTTATGATGAGGCAATTCATGAGCTATCATTATGTATTTGGTAAGTGTCAGAGCACCCGATATCAATATCACTTGAATGACATTCTTTATCTAATTATTCTAGATATAACTTTCTAATCATTACAAGCTAAACATTAACATACTCAGTTTTTATCTCTACCTTCACCACTTATCAAGGTCTACATCTGAAGCCTTGAAACATCCAAAAAATTGGTCATGATCAACCAAGATGGCATACCTTTCTGTTGATACATGTAAATGATAAAAAAAATATTGCTTAAAAATCATTCCCAGAAAATAACTGATGGATTTTTTTAAAGCATATTACAAATGTTTACACCTCCAAAATTCATCTGGAATGCCTGAAGGGCCTGTGATTAATGTGATTTGAATTTGAGCTGACATTGCAACATTATTTGTGTGAAATTGCATATATATATATATATATATATATATATATATATAGCTATAGTGATGGACAAAGATTTTTTTTGTAATTGTACACATTTTTTTTTTTTTCAAAACAAACAGTGTAAAGAGCAAAAAGCTTGAAATCTGTCAAAACCCCAGTAAACTGTTACTTGGTCTACAACTATGTGGTCTAGTGCCCATTATGTCTAATGGCACACTTGTGATTTGGGGGATTAGGATTAGGGATTAAATCTAGGGTTAGGGACAAGAAACCTTGGTATGCTTTAGGGTCAGGGAAATATGAAGTTTCAGACATTTAGTGTCAGACAAATTAATCGGATACACCACCTGACAATCAAACACCCTGTATATAGAGCAAACCTAAAACAAGTCTTGGGCGGATAAATGAGAGACATGCATGATCTTGTAACTACTATACCTTTCAAGATGATGGCACTTCTCATCACAATATACCTTAGCTCAGAATCACGTTGTTCATAGGAGTTGACGGCATGAAGAGGATGGAAATCCTTTAATTCCTCTTGCAGAATGAGGAAGTGTTCTGTTGGGGTACAAGGAGAAACCTCATATGCAAAGAAATGCTCATCAAAGTCTAGTGTGTTCCACAGAGTACCAAACAAGTATAGTTCTCCTAAACAGTATATTAGCTGCAATTGGCCAAATCTTGGCATACCATCCAAAACACCAATTACAAGCATCATTCCTGATCTGTATTCAATCCCCAGTATTGAAGCACATTTTGTTACTGTCACCTCATCTTCTTCACTCAGATCAGGGAATCTATTACGTATGGCAGTGTATCCTTCAGTTTCCAGGAGAATCTCTTGACCAATGTTACTTAACCTTACTGCTGTTTCCCGAGAAACTGAACTTTGTGTGTACCAGGTGTGACACTGTCTAACCTGAATTCTTTCGGCTATGGTCTTTACAATGTCTTTGAAATTGCAAGTTGCATTAGCCACAGATTTTCCGATCGCATGTTTCCCTTCAAATCGCATACACCAGCAATTTATTAAGGGACCAACTTGATCCATCATGAAGGGATAATGCACCATAAAATGGTGCTTCGGTGTTAACTTGCATTCTGGAAACAATTTTTTGAACATGTAATGGTGGTCTTCAATGAAACGCTTCAAATGAGCAATCAAAGAGTCACTTATTTCTCGAGCAAAGGCAATATCCATCACTTGTCGAAGTAATAGCAACAAATCCCAGTATGAATCACCTCTTGGTATCAGATCTCCTACTAAAATGGGCAGGTATCTTAGAAAGCACCACATCTGAGAAGCTGTATTCATCATGTTGGTATCTTGGTTCTGCAAAGTGGCTGCACTTACTGGTGATGGTTTGTTCTTTGCATCAACAAATCCATAAGAAAATGTTGCAATTCTCTGATTCAACAAATCTTGGGTAAATACCTTTTCTTCAACTATGAAGTGTTTTAGGAGTAATTTGGCTTCACGCTTCCCCACTCCTTCTAAAATATCGTGCATGATATCTGGTGCATAGTTCCTTGTAATGTGAAAGTACTCTAACCTATTCAAAGTACATTGTCTCTTAACTCCGTGTTCTGAAACAGTGTTTGGGTTTCCTTCTACAGATTGCACGTGAGCTGCATAATTCTCTTCATTTCTTTTTTCACACTTTTCATCTAGAAAGACTGACTGCATTTCCTGTTTTGACGTCAAACATGATCGACAAGGGAAGTTTGCCGAAAAGCTTTCAACAAATCCTCCTATACTGTTGGCTCCTAAGTTATCTGCACAAATTTGTACTAGTGTCCCATGCATTTGAACTGAATTTCCATCAGACAGTTTTATTTCCATACCTTCGTTGGACTCTAACTCAGAAAGTTCCATTACAAAAGGCTCAAGAATAGGCTCAAAAGTATACTTTGAAAGGTCCAAACTATGGAAAAGTCCCAGCAAATGGATATTTGATAAGGCTGCATTCAGCCTTGGGTGAATGTTCTGAAGTGAATAATACAGAGCACCGACTTTATGAACACCTCTCTTTGACCCTATAGGGTTTGTGACTTCAAACTCATCGAAGAACAATGCTATCTGCAAAGCGTTTGGGTAAGCAGTAAAAAAAGGATTTGCTTTAATCTGTGCACCATCACTATACCGCCTTTTCACACCATCAGGAGAAGTGTACCTTGTGTTCAATTCAGCACGCATCAGAGGATTACTAAGAATGATCCCCAAAGTGTCTCTCAAGGGAACATATTGAAAAGTTTCTTGAACAAGTACCTGTTTTGATGCGCCAGTTTTTTTGTCAAGAAAAACTTCAAAACGATTTCCTAGAACTATTGTATTTGGCTTAATGTATCCAAGTTCCCTCTCAAAAAACTTTTCCTGCTGATACCTTGATTCACAATTTTCAAACGGATGCTTAGCTTTTTCAAATGACGCCTTCAAGTCAATATAAGAACACGATGCTTTATCTGCATTTAATGACTGTAGTAAGTTATCAGTCTTCTTTTCTAAATGTGAAACAATAGTCTCAATCAGTGAAGTGGACTGCTGAGTAACTCTTTCAACAGTAGCATGGGTTACATTTGGCTGGGACAGTAATCCAGAAATGAACAGTGCAGCCCTCCTTTGTACATGTGTTTCATCATTGAGAGTTTCTTCATCCGTTTCATCACTGCTAAGGGGTTCTGCTAAGCCAACTTCTTCTAATCTTTGATTTTCATCATGTTCATGTTCTTCTCTCTCAATCCGAATTGCAACGTTTCTTTCAGGTGCTGGATGAAGCTGGTCCACATTAATGTGAGCATTCAGAATATGCTTTCGTAATGAATTAAAGGTACAAAAAGACCGTGGGCATCCTCCTTGTTTACAAGACAAAATCAGTCCAGGGCCATCAAACAAAGCATGGGCATGATGTAAGTGAGAAAAGAGTTTACAAACACCATAAAATATCATATGACACAAAAAACATTTCAAATCCATGTCTCATATGTAGCTCCTTATGCAAGAATATGATGAAAGGCTCACCTTGTTAAGTCGGTACTTCAGCATTTGGATGGCCACACCAAGCCCTAGTATTAGAATTCAGATAAAACAGAATAAAATCAGAAATGTAGAAGTAGCATTTTTGTGAATCTCAAATAAATTTGCATATCTATTGAATTTGAAAATTCTGTGTAGAAGTTTGGAAGCCCCCCCCCCCCCCAGCCCTATTAGATAAACAGAATAAAAATCTGCAGAGAAATGTAGAAGTAGCATTTTTTTGTGCATTTTGAATGTGTCATAGATTTGCACATCTACTTGTAATGAATTTGATAAATCTGTTTGGATGCCCCCATCAAACTAAGCTATATTAGAATTTAGATAAAACAGAATAAAAATCTGCTACGAATTGTAGATTTTTTGTGAATTTTCAATAAATTTTATTAAATTTGCATATCTAATCAATGTAGGAGCAGCATTGTTTATGAAATTTGAATAATTTTTAATAAATTTGCATATCTTATGAATTTGTGTTTGAATTTGTGTAGAAGTTTTGATGCCCCCCCCCCCCACCAAGCCCTATTAGAATTTAGATAGAACAGGATAAAAATCTGAATTAGCAATCTTTGTCAATCTTGAATTTCCATAAATTTGCATACTAATGATTTTGAGAAATTTGTGTAGAAGTTATGAAGGCCCCATCAAGCCCTTTCAGATAACAGAAACAGCAAAATGCACTGCAAAATACGGTAGAGAAGTAGTATTTTTAGTGTTTTTTGATAATTTCTGCATAAATTTGCATGATGAATGATTTATCTAATGAATTTGAGAATTCTGTGTAGAAATAGAAGTTTAGAAGGCCCCATTCAACAAGATGTTTCAAATTATAAAACATACAAGATCTAAATCGGCTGCAAACAGAGAAGTAGCATTTACAGTGTTTATGAAGAATTTTGCATAAATTTGCATAATTAAAGATCAAATGAATGAAAGAATTCTTTGTAAGTTCTTCATTTTGGGATTATACAGTATCTCATCTGATATGTTCCTTCAAAAGCACCTTTATCATCTAGATCAATTAATTTTCATGCTGTTGCAAGCCTTTTTATGCATATTTTTCGTTAAATTGCCAATTCATCTACTGCCAAATTGTCCACTCATCGCACGATCTAATACCTTTGTTTAGTCTAATGCCATTTCATTCAACATTTCGTCTAACAACCATTTGGTCCAATAACCATTTGGTCTAATAATCACTTCGTTAATTACCAGGTTAACAAGAGTCCAATTAGTCCAACTGGTATAATGGACCAATTAGCCCAGATGAAATGGTAAGTTGTCGAATGGCAATTAGACCGTGTGGATAGGGTGGACAAACTGACGCTAGACCAAACGATAGTAGACGAGTTGGTAATTAGACGAATCGGAATAAAACCAATAAGTAAATAAACATACATTAAGGACATTTTCCCATTAGATAGTACTGGGATCCCCCATTCACTTTGCATATGTTGGGGTCCTAAACTAAAGTAAAGCTGTGCAGGTCCTTATGCTGCGCACCCTGCAAAAATATGCACAATACAAAGCATTCAGTGGGCGAAATTTCTGCTGTGAAAAGCAACGAGATTGCCATTTATGTTTGCCAGAAAGAATGAGTCATTTTCCTTTATTTTTGGTGATATTTATCATTTAAGACTCGAGGTGAAAATCACTTAAAATTCAGTCAGCTCAAAATCAAGATTTAGATGTACATTGATTTAATACGTGTGCGCAGTTCTAGGACCCCTTTCACTACAACCACCAAATTCGACATGGGCATCAATGTTGACTTGAATTGTTACTGATATTTGTCCGTCAGTTTTTTTCAGGGATTTAATATGTAGAATCAAAATATATTAAAGATAAATGAAAGTAGTTGCAGTAAGAACTGATTACATGAGAAAGTCTGTCAAACCAGGCTTAATTGTCACTTTAATCATCGAATGGTAGTTACATAAACTGAAATTTGTGAAATCTTTAAATCTACGCTGAAAAATGTTCACACTGAAGATCATGCACCAACACAGATTAATGCACGTAAGACAATGTATTATTATTGCTTTGAATATCAGCCTGACGCTTGACCCGAATCCCATGCTAATTTGTTAATTTCTCAGCAATTACACAATTTCTTCGAGAATCCTTTGGCACATATTTTTAATTTTATTTATACTGACACTTTGGTGCTCATTTTATTTGATCTTGTACGAACTCATTTTGAAATACCACAACTGGCAGGACAAGTCCACTCCAACAAAAACTTGGTTTGAATAAAAAGAGAGAAAAAAATCAACAACAAGCATAACACTGAAAATTTTATCAAACTCGATGTAAAATAAGAAAGTTATGACATTTTAAAGTTTCGCTTCATTTCACAAAACAGTTATATGCACATCTCGGTCGGTATGCAAATGAGGGAAGTGATGACATCACTCACTATTTCTTTTGTATTTTATTATATGAAATATGAAATACTTTGATTCTCTTGTCACTGTCATGTGAAATGAAGTTTCATTCCTCCCTGAATACTTGGATTTGTTGGAATTCCATTATTCTAACATTTTGTACTTCAGGCAAGGAGGTCCTAATGATTAATCATCAAATTCGTAAAAATTGAAATATTGTATAATTCAAAACAAAAAAGAAATAGTGAGTGACATCATTGACTCTCTCATTTGGATGTAACTGGCTCGTTCATATCACTGTTTTGTGAAAAATAAGCGAAACTTTGAAATGTCATAACTTTCTTAAATTAATATTTTACATTCGATTTTGAAGAAATTTTCAGCGTTACGCAAGTTTGAATATTTTTTATTCAAATCAAATTTTTTCTGAGGTGGACTTGACTTTTATCTTTAATTGAAAGGGTGATTTTAGCCCGGGGGGGGGGGGGGGCACTCGACCGAAAAAGTGGTAGGGGTGTGCCACAGGTGAGACAAAAAATGGGGGCCTTGGAGCAGGCTTATTGTAAAAAGGAGGGTCCTCGGAACTACAATTTTGTGAAAACGGGGGTCCTTGGAACGGCGCCAGCGTACAGTACGTGCGTATGCACCCTTATGGAACGGGCATACGTGCATGATGCAGCTAGCCCAGCCTCCGCCGGGTGCGCTCGCGCAGAGACAATGGTTGGACATCGCTCGGCGGCGGCCGCTTTTCACCAAAATTGCAGCAGATCAATGCGACCCAAACGGCGTAACGAAAAATATGCGAAGCTTTGGAGCGGATTTTTTTCTTCTCGATAAGAACAAAATGCTATGCCTTGGAGCGACTTTCTTCGTTTTTTTTTTCTCAATAAGACAAAAATGCTATGCCTTGGAACAAAAATTTGGGTGTAAAAATGGGGTCCCCTCTTTGGCACATATACCACTATGCATTATATACTGAGTGCCCCCCTCCTGGGATTTTAGCCTCTGGAAACAAAGTGTGAAGCTTTCTGTCCCCCATCATACATTCGATTTAGATAGAGTGTAGGTTTGGGTGCAACTAACCCAGGGAGCTCCGGTTCGCGAACAGTGAAAGACAATCCAGTCTAGTACCGGTACGGTACGCGTGATCAAAAATCCAAGTTGGTCCCGGATGTTGGTCCAACTCCGTCCAAACTAGTAGTAGTAAAGACTCACTCCAAAGAAAGTCCAAGGCAAGATGATCGAATTCAAATTAAAGTTAAACTCTTAATTTTACCAAAATAGCACCCGACTTCTTACACAGAGGCATTTTCTCGATCTATTCATCAAATTTTCCCCAATAATAATTGTTCTGTTTTGTTATAAATTGTGCTACGAAATTGCGTATTTCTCAAGTGTCCAGAAATGGCGTCCATCATACATGCACGGCACACATTCAACAGACCTACAGTACATGCTAGCAATGTACACTAGGCCCACACAACATGCATACATATACGTATCTAAATCCCCCTCCCCCAGACCAGGCCCCCAGACTTTCGGAACAAACAAATAATAATAGTCAAGACTTTGATGAAAATATCAAACTGTTTCAAGGAAGAGGGGATACTTACCATTAAAACCGATGATTAAAGGCGATTGAAAAAGTCATTCGGAACACGATAACTTCGAGCCGAGCTAGGATTTCGACCGCGCATCGCATCACCTGACACATGACGTCACTTATATCAAACTACAGTCCAATCACAATGCACTATGATTTACCATTTATGGTAATGTTGAAATACCATTGACGAATGTGTTATTCGATCGTTTCAAGACGTCCGGACCCACGACTGGTCACATTTTCTAACATTTAAAAGTGTAAAATAACACTTACTGAATCCAACACTTCGTAAATGTTAAAATTTAACACTTTAGTTTTTAGCGTGTAACACGTAATTTTCCTTGCGAAATAGATACCCTTTTTTCATTATTTTTGGTTTTTGACACCCTTATCATGTTACGTACGTAATGTACCCTATCGTGAAAAAGACATCCTTTTTACGTGCTTTTTTGGTTGCGCATGGTATCCACTTGTCAATGTAAGTGCCCCCCCCCCCCCCGGCTTGTAGGGTAATTTCAGCTAAAATGGAGAATAGTGAATAAATCAAGTTTATTTTGGATTACTTTCAGTCCCTGTCATCTGCTTTCTAGGCTACAACTATTTTTTTTTACTCCTGGCAGAAATAGCTACATGGGTGAGGGGGGGGGGTCTTTTCCTTTAACATTGCATAATCTTGTGAAAAATTTTATTAAAAATCACTAATTTTACCTACAATTTTGAAGAATTTTTCAGCATTGTGCTTGCTTGATTCTTCTCTTTCTATTCCAATGAACTTTTTGTTGGGGTGGATAATGATTTGACCGTAAAAGATAAATACCACTTGTAACGATTTGAAAATGAGTTTGAACAGAATCCAGTAAAATTACCACTCGAGTGTTGAAGGGTGTGTTTATGCTTGTACTTTTTCAGGCCAGAATCAGTGTTTTCATATGTGATTAGTCCAAAACACAGTTGCATCTACACTGTATGCTTGCTTTCATTTAAACAACGTTTCAGAACGCTGACTGTAAACTCACAAAAAGGTATGTTTCAAAACATTGTTTGACCAGAATCAGGGTTTCTTGGGAATTATAAACCGGACCACAATCGTAAACGTGTTAAAATGGCATCATTTTGTATATGCTTCCAGTGATGAAAATATGTGGGCAAATACAGTTGCATGGTTCTATTACAGGGAGATACTTCCACGAAATTACCTCTTTAACTCCCTGGTTTTAATAATGACCAATGTACATGTGTGACAAAGTGAATTAACTACTATCACTATCACGATGAATGTTTAGGGATTAAAAAAACCTGAACATGAGTTATGATGAGGATTCATCACTGAGCCAGGAGCCCAGCATGAACAAATTGATGTCTTATGTATATGGGCTAAGTATATATTTTATTCTGCCTTGCTATTATCCTCGTCATGGTAAAAATTCTATGGCTATGTCAAGTAGCTCCATGCAATTACTTAAAGAACGGAAATTGTTAGAAGTTGAAATAGTAGTCAACAATAGCAACACTCAGAAAAAAACTCGAGAAAAAGGGCGCGCCCAATTTGACCTCGCTTACCTGCCCCAACGAAAATTATGATGCAAAGCCAGCTACAGATTGTGATTTCGCCTCTGAAAAATGGAGCATAAACAGCATTCTCGTTTTGCAATTTTCTTTCTCAAATTTATTTTGATCAGACTGTTTAACAAGATATTTCTTCATTTTTTTTTCATCTAACATATAAAACTACTCAAGCATGCTGGATTGATAAAAGAAAGAGAGCCTTACATTTATTTTGAAAAATGTTTAAACACTATTAGTAAAATGGATGGTTAGGATTAAATGGGGGATTTAAAAAAAAAGGTTGCAATGTAGTCCTGTATTTGTTAGAATGGTGTTCAAACGCTCTGACTCAGACCTGTAATCCTCGACTTTCTAATATCCAAACACTAGATTTTCAGATAATTCTCAAAAGACCTTGTCAAGAAAGCACAGATGAAAATACATTGATAGTAACATTTTCAAAGCAAATTATCCTACATGTATAACAAAATATTTCATGGCCACTGCAGTCTAACTGTTGATGAAAAAATCTACATGCTTTGTGTTTTGTACATAACCTCAATATAATTTTGTCCCATTTTTCATGCATACATGTATAATTTGGTGGAAAAAGAAATTCAGTTTCTTTTGTAATTATTGTATTGATAATGGATGACTCTCTAGCTTATAAATGTATAATAGAATTTACTTGAATAATTCATGAAAACATGAAGTGACACATATAAACATTTATCATGTCTGTGTTTATTAAGTATTAACTTATTCATTAAAACATGGTGTTCCGGGAAAAAACACATACAGGTGCCATTGTAACAAACTATGTTTCATTTATGTGATAAATTAAGGAAAGTGAAAGCCCTGGTTGCCATGGTGATCTTATAGCCAAAGTTACCATCATTGTCATTAGTAAAAGTCTGATAGTACTTAATAATAAATAAGTCTTAGATATTCAGGTGGGTAACATTTGTAATTCCGAAGGTTCGAATATTCCGAAGGTTACTTATTCCGAAGGTTTGTAATTCCGAAGATTCGTCATTCCGAAGATGCGTTATTCCGAAGGTTCGCTATTCTGAAAACAATAAGGTTCTTTGTTCTGAAGGTTTGTTAGTCCGAAAATGAAGTAAGGTTTAATTGTTAATCCGAAGGTTTGTTAGTCTAAAAAACGAAATAAGGTTTGTTAATCCGAAGGGTCGTACATGTAAGTCTGAAAACAAGATAAGGTTTGTTAATCCGAAGGTTCGTTAGTACAAAAAATGAAAGAAGGTTAATTTTTCCGAAAATGAAATTAATTTATTTTTTAAACAAAAACGGTATTGTAATTAAAAAATAACTGGACATTAAGCAGTAATAGTTTCAACGGAGGATTATACTTGTGTATGATGTGATCAAAGCATGTATTGCATCAAGAATTGGCACTTGGATCAAACATTATTTTGATTTTCTCTGAGCAATTAATATCGAGCGAATGGATTATAATGTTGGGGACTGTGTGTTGGTGACATATGAATAACCTAGGTTATTTTTTTTTTTAGCTGAGAGGGTGTCATTTTTCAAAATGAAATGTGCTCTTTTTAGAAATTAATACTCTTTTTTTAAGTAAAACATAAAGATTTCAGGTTAGAAAATCAATTTTTTTTGCTCACCCTTTTTCTTGTTATAAAAATGCCTTTAATGTCCAGTTTCCTGGTTGGAATATCATAAATTTTTCAGCTTGCGCTTTGTGACCGTGTTAATTCCTTGGTTAGATACACATCTTTTTCATGATTATGAGAACTGCTTGGAATGTTTTATTTTAATTTCTTATTGAAATGTCCAAAAGTTTGAGCTGGCGATAAGCACTCGTGCGGGATGCAAGTTTTAGAACTTCAGATTATTTTTTTTCAAAATCGCATAAAAAAAGTCTAAATATACAGTTTGTCCCTCAAAAAAGGAAACCCATTTTCAGAGACAGATTTCACAATAATTATGAGTTTACTATAAATTTGATATTTATGGTAAGAGTGTAACTCATATTCGATATGTGACCAACATCTTTGCAAATCGTTCGTTAATGACAGATTATTAGAATAAATATTAAGGCAGGTCAGAAGTGATTTTCGCAAAAACTAGTGTAAATCTGAATCCACTCTTGTCTCAGGGATCAGTGACAAAAATTAAGAAAGAATACAAAAGAAATGTAAATGTAATGAGCCAATTGTTGTATCACCAACCAATCTTGTTCAACTTTTCTGCTCAACCTGATTTTGACATTAAAATTTCAAACCTGTCTTGCTCATTAAATGCATGAAGGGTTTATGTCATATTAGGTATCAAAATATAGAGAAATAATTCAATTGTTTGATGATGTAAATGAAATATCATAATTCATTTTCCTTTGAAGAAAAAATACATGGGAATCCAAGTTCCCTTTTTTCTAGGACGCACGTATAATTATAGTCAGAAATCACTTCAAAATAGGCTTTGCTCAACTTAATTACTACAGAACACACAAAGACATCATGCAGATCTGCATTAATCTTTGGCTTTGCCCCTTAAGGGAAATAAGTTCTGTGGCGCCATTGCCTGTCTATCCTCATAACAATTTAGAATAAAACAGTGTTTCTACCCCCCCTTCCACCACACTTGCCCTTTCCGGTTTTCCCGGCTTCGCCACAGATTATTTCATTTTTCGGATTAATGAACCTTTGGAATAACGAACCTTATTTCATTTTCCGATTAAGAACCTTATTTTGTTTTTCGGATTAACGAGCCTCTGGAACAACGAACCATGTTTCGTTTTTTTGACCAACAAACCTTCAGACTAACAAACCTTATTTCTTTTTCGGACTGATGAACCCTCAGAATAAAGAGCCCTATTTTGTTTTTGTATTAATGAACATTCAGGATTACGGAGCTTCGAAATAATACGGAGCTTCGAGCTTCGAAAAGGAACCCTTTTTCGTTTTCGGATTAACGAACATCGAGGTATAGGCAATTTGCCTGTTTGGGAATTACCAACCTTCAGAATAAAGAGCCTTAGGAATTACAAAGTGTAACCATCCAGATGAGTCACTTCAGCTATATTGTTGTTTTATTTTCCAACTTGATGGAAATTCATTTTGTTTACAGTATATGCAAACATACATTACAAATTACAACTCATAAAGAAAATAAACATAAATCAAGGAGAAAAAAATACAAATGTTGCCGTGCACATGATATGTATTCATTCTTTTATTACTTATACAAGAGCTGATTTTCAGAGTATTATGAGAACAATGAGTATTAGAGCTGAACTTCCTGCGGGCTGTGCATAGCACAGTAACACGACATAATTATCTCATTATACTTGTGTTATGCACAAATTACAGCACAAAAAGAAAATATACATAAATAAAGGAGAAACAAATACAAAACGTTGGCATGCAAATGATAGATTCTTATGCATGTTTAAGTAGATTAAAAGTAATATGAGATCATTATCAATGAGTATCCAGGCTGAACTTTCAGCGGGCTGTGCATAACACAATGTTATAAACTTTCCCAAAACACATTGCCTAGAGCCACCATACTCTTTCACTGATGTAATGGAAGTTGGGGACTCTCTCCTTTTCTCTTTCTTAATAAGAGATAATAACCAATTTAACCATAGTGAATGGATATTCAGTTCAATGGAATTGATTTTCATATATTACTTTCTGAAAGCACTCTGAATATAAATGTAACCAAAATTGTGGGATTCAAAGAAACCTTCAATGAACATGCATCATAAATATTCAAACTCATTATGTTGTTTTTTTCGAGCAAACATAGATACAAACAGGAAATATTGAGAGAGCATTGAGTGAATTATTGATTAGATTTAAAATAAATATAATTTTTACTTAAATCAAACTTCATACATGTATATCAATCTGTCGCAAAAATGAGAATGTATATAATATATATATGAAAAAAACTATTGTGAGTCTTGATATGCTTTGATGCATTGTAAAAACTGCAGTGTTAAAACTGACACCAATTGGTGTTAATAGAGGACCACACCCTGAGGTGTTAAAATTACACCCTAGAGAATAAACATAACACCAAAGAGTGTAAATGTAACAACAAAAGGTGTTGTAATAACACCTATTGTTGTAAAACTAACACCACCAATTTATCACCGGTGTAAAATAACAGGTGTGGTCCTGTATGTACACCGGTTAACACCACAGTTTTTGCTTTGATGCTAAGATAAAAGAACAAGTTTTATGTTTCCTCTTTACTGTTATTATTTTAGCCTGTGTTTTAACCTCACTAATGAAATATTGATTGATTCCCTAACTGTGGTGTGATTTTCGTGTTGAGATCTTGTAGAATCTTTCAACAACAAAAACTGCCATCACCTCTATCTTTTTTTATATTCAATAATTATTTCAAGGTCAAAGTGGGCATTCTCATGGTGGAGACAATAACGAAATGCAATCAAATATTGCAACATATGTTGTTTTTCACATATGGGGCTACCAATCTATTATTTTCATTTTTTTTTTGCACCTGCATGTATGGCAGCCATTCACAAGTGTTCAACAGATGTGTATCTGTCTGTTACACTTGGCCTGACCCTACAATAGAAAAGATAGAAACAGTTGTGTAATTCAGTGTAAATATAAGTCTGTGACAGTTGATGTACAAAAGGTTGCAATTGTTAATACAAATGTATCTTTATGTTACATCCCATGGTGTTACTGTGAGTTCTTGTTATTTTGAAAAGTTCCTACTTGTAGTTTTAAGTTATTTTCAATCTAGCAAAGGTACTTGGTGATCGAGGATAGAATCTATTAAAAGGTATTTTCTGTGGTAGTTTGGGCATGAAAACTATCAATTAATCTAATAGTTTACAATTTGAAAATGCCTGCTTTTCCCAGAATAACATTTAACCCAATGCATTTTCAGCATTCATGTAGAATTTCCTTTGATAGATATTCAAGTTTAAATCCTCTTCATTATAAAGTGAGATCAACATATTTGGGAAGGGGCTCACAAATGGGCCAGAACATGTGGAATGCTATTTGAATTAGGATATGCACAATTAATTTAAAAAAAAATATTCAGACTGCATTTTGACTCATTCCACCTCTAATACTAACAGGGGGATTGAAAGTTTGAATAGAAGTGCACTCTCAGAAAGTGATATAAAAACGAGATGTAAAACATTTTTTAAATATTGATGGAATTGTTTCCAGGTTTGCACAGTTTCTAGCTTTTTGTGCTGTATGCAAACGATTGTAGTACAAATTTAACAACTTTACAGATTTCTGTTTTCTTTAGTTAATACCCCACTAATGGTTTGCCTCATTTTAAATTCCAGTATTCCAGAAGAATGTGAGACTGACTGTATTTTATTATGTTCTGCTTGTATTTTTTCATAAACACTACTTAGAAAAAAATATAGGAAAGTTTTAACTTTATCTTGAGCATTTTACATTTGATTATGATTATTCAAGTTGATATCGGGATTAGTTTAGTCTTGAACATTAACCTTTGAGTAATATGATTTTATCAATTTTGTATCTTTCTCTGCAGGTTACGATAATTCCATTTGACCATGAATTTATTTCCAGATTAGCATCAAGTACATGTAAAAGGTGAGATTCTAAATCAATAAAAAATATACAAATTAATCTTTGGTCTTCCTTAACAATTCTCAGATTTGTCCAACATTATTGTTTGGTTATCTTTCAATAATACATGTACTTCAAGGTCATTTTTTAATGACCTAAGAACTTGACAGTGTGCAAAGGGATTTAGAAGTAACTGATTTTGATGTAGGTATAAAAAATAACCGAAATTGCTATAGAAAAATCATACAAGTAGAACAATCAAAATTTCATCAAAATTCCTTACAGTGTATATAAATTATGACAAACAAAACAGATATACACAACACGGCAATGTGCAATTTACAAAGTCAGATATGTCACATGATTATTTTTTTATATAGAACTTATTTTGAGTTTATGACTATTATTTTTAATGTAATATATAAATAATGAATATTTAATATGATAAAAATGAATAGTGAGTGTGACATTATCAGCTTCCTTCTTTGCATACTTGTTTGTTTGTTTTATTTCCGTATATAAAATAACAAATACAAAGTACATATACATATAACATGAGATGATGAGGTCAATGTTAAAATATAAGAATAAAAAGGTAAGGCAATAAAGTTAATTATACGGCTGGTAATCCATTTTCAGCTGCAATAATGCATTGCTGCTGGTCTTCCATGGAGCCAGTTTACTTACAATATTATGATTACCATAATGAAAAGGAAGTTGACCTTCATACTCACCATGATGTACACAAAAGAAATATTTTGAAACAAGTAACGCTGTAAAATACTTCATGTCCATTTTTTTTAAAAGAAGAAATCACTGTTCTACTTGTCCTAATTTTCTCAATTTTTTCAAATCAAATTGTTGATTTCATTGTTTATGTTTTTCCCATAAACAGGGATAATGAATAAGATACCTCATAAGTTTCAGTAGAGCATTAAGTTGCTTTTGTTATCCCCCTTTCAATTTCACCATGGACCGAGTAGGTCCATGATTTCACCAACTGTGCATCACTGATCAGTGAGTTTGACCCCAGGAAATGTAAAGATCAGCTTAAAAAGTAGCCCTTCTACACGTCCATACCATTTGAAGCTTTGCTGTAGAATGAGTGAAACCCCTGCAGTTCTGTGGGGGGGGGGCACTTCCATTGATGAGTAAATACCATGTGCGACCATGGGGTCCCGAAAGGCACCCTAAACAAGTATTTTCCATATTCAGAAAAATCACTCCTAAACAAGTATTGGCGTGTGAAACCCTTCCTTTAGCAAAACGATACCCTGGGTTGGTGCAGCCATATTTTGATGTCACGGATGTCGGTTTTACCTTTCCCTCCCATACCTTGCACAAATTGGACTCTATAAACACGACTTTTGGGGCAAAAAGGACATCCCTTATGAGTTATATAATATTTTAGTCTTTTTACCCTCACAAATTTGACCCTAAACACATAGCTTCCTAGCGAAATAGATACCTTTTTTCATTATTTTAGTGTTTTTGACACCCTTATTATGTTATGTACGTAACATGCCTTATCTTGAAAAAAGACATTAAAGGTCAAGTCCACCTCAGAAAAATGTTTATTTGAATCAATAGATAATAATCAGACAAGCACAATGCTGAAGATTTCATCAAAATCGGATGTAAAATAAGAAAGTTATGACCTTTCAAAGTTTCGCTTATTTTTAACAAAATAGTTATATGAACGAGCCAGTTACATCCAAATGAGAAAGTTGATGATGTCACTCACTATACCTTTTTTTTTTTTTTGAATTATACAATATTTCAATTTTTACGAATTTGACGATTGGGACCTCCTTGCCTGAAGCACAAAATGTTAAAATAATGGAATTCCACATGTTCAGGGAGGAATGAAACTTCATTTCACATGACAATGACGAGAAAATCAAAATATTTCATATTTCAAACAATAAAAAACAAAAGAAATAGTGAGTGAATGACATCATCGACTCTCTCATTTGGATGTAGCTGGCTCGTTCATATAACTGTTTTTGTGAAATGAAGCGAAACTTTGAAATGTCATAACTTTCTTATTTTACATCCCATTTTGATGAAATTTTCAGTGTTATGCTTGTTGAATTTTTCTCTTTTTATTCAAATCAAGTTTTTCTCTTTTTATTCAAATCAAGTTTTTGTTGGGGTGGACTTGTCCTTTAAATATGTTTTTTTGGTCATGCATGGTATCCACTCATCAGTGTGGCCACCCCATCAAGGTCAATGGTCATTTTAGGGTAATAATGAACGAGTATTTTGTTTTCATATAAATGGTGTTATTTGTAGAATATGCAATAGTTGTTTTTAAAGTCAGCACTGCCCCCATATGGAATCAAATAATGCAGGCGAGACTGCCAGAGGTGTTCCAGCTTGTTTTCAAACTTGGTTATCAATATACCTTGGGGCATTTAGTTGCCTCCTTTGTACCATAGAATCACGATTTGAAACATGTTTTGAAACCTGTTTCTGCAGAATCATTGCTGGATTTTTGTAAAAGTATCTAGATGTTAATAATCACTATCTGAGGCCGTGTTTATGCTTCCACTTTTCAGGCCAGAATCAGCGTTTTCAAACCTGATTAGTCCAAAACATGTTGCGTCCTTGCTTACTTTTATTTAAACGCTGTTTCAAAACGCTGATCGTTAACTCACGAAAAGGTACGTTTGTAAACGTCGTTTGACCAGAATCAGGCTTTCTGGGGAAGTATAAACAGAACCACGATCGTAAACGTGTTTAAATGACGTCATTTGGTACATGCTTTCGATGAGATGAAAATCCGCGTGCAAATACAGTCGCATTGCTCCATGTTATCTCCACGTAATAACAACACTCGAGGGAAAAAAAACTTTCGAAAAAAGGCGCACTTAATTTGACCTCGCTTTCCTGCTCAATGAAAATTACGATGCGAAGCCAACTGGAGATCGTGATTTCGCCTCTGAAAAGTTGAGCATAAACAGCACTTCCAGAACCACGTTTATGATCGACGTTTTGAATTTACGTTTGAAAACGCTGATTCTGTCCTCGCAATAGAAGCATAAACACACCCTGAGTCTGATGAAGTAGATGAGACTCTGCACACTTTGACAGCTTCTTGAAGTTGCAATCCGGGCTCAGTAAGTACTTCCGACCTTCGAAAAATTTCTGTTCTCATGATTTCGACAAGTACCTAATAAATGGGCTTTTTCTTTCGGGAATATTTTGCTTGCACATTGGCTAGACAGGGTTAGCTTCCTGATCAGAGAATACCTAGTAATCTCAAACCTCGAGTCGGTCCAAATATGCCTACTATGATATGGGTTTTGATAGGCCTATGGTTCAGAAAGAAAAACCAGCTTGAGTTAAAACTAATCCCTAACCAGGCTATAAACTGAAATTCCCCTATATAACTTAACCGTGGTTTAATAGGGAAAGATCTTAAAAGTGTCCACCTGCAAGCCACCCCCCTAAAATAAATGATGGACATAAAACTGTGGCTTTCAACATTGTAGTTTTTCAGGGACTTAAGGCATAACAGACTGTCCCAAATTTCTGAAATTTCATCAAATATATTGAAAATAATGCTGGAGTTGTCTCGAGTTTCAGATTGTTTATAGGGAAAAAATGTATATTTACTTTTTGCATTAAAGACTTAAGTACTGTATTCGCAATATTCAAAACCAACTCTCTTTATAAACATGCTCATCCATGGCTTTGCAACAATAGGGATGATGATGGCTGTTTACTCATGAAAACATTTATAAATTTCAAAGTGCAATATACTCTATAATTCAGAATATGTTTTACAAGGACTTTGCCATTTTTGAAAGCTTTCTTCAGTGCTTGTAATGCTTTTAATGTAGAAGGTAGACAGTCAGGAGTAATAATTTAAGGATTCTGTGACTAAAAGCTAAGAACGACAGTCTTGTAACCTCTTATTATCAACAGTTTATCCACTCATGTGGAGTCTGTCATTGAAAAGCTTTATCAGTTGCCATGGTAATGTGGCATAAAGGAGCTGCCTGGCTTGTACAACATCTCTTTAGAGTATTGATGTACTCTTATTTCAATCAGTGGCATCTTGTGACTGATACGATGCTTCCTGACTTTTTATTGAAAAGCCCATGCAGTCTCACTTTATATTCAGAATAACCAATAATAATAAATGACCATCATAAGGATTTTGGGTACATTCTACCAAGTTCAAATTTGTTCTATATTGTAGATTAGGCGGTTTCAAACCGCCTCGATCACAAGAATCCCCGTTAAATTACGGGAACTGTTTTCGGCTAAAAAATACCCGTTAATTATTCCTGCATTCACACCGCCCCGAAACACATCCTTCGGGATAAGTTCCCGAAGTTACGAGCATGCGCATTATGGTCTGATAAGCAGGCAAGGCGCGAAATTCAAAATCACTAGCCCAGCAGCCACCCACGCCGCCGCGCCCAACGACACGCTGGGCTAAAAGTTCCCGTAATTTGCTTTCACATCGCCAAAATACCTGCGACCTTGGAAAAATCCCCACGAAAGTTCTCGTAATTTCGCCAAGTACCTACTATTTAGCGGGTATTTTCTTTCGGGGAAATTACGCGTAGTTTGCTTTCACATTACCAAAATACCTGGTATTTCCTGATCGGGGTAAATTTCCCGATCAGAGAATACCTGGAACTGGCGAACTTCGAGGCGGTCTGAAACCACCTATTCTTACAGGTTTTTCTTTTTATTTGTTGGAATATTGATGTTGATATCAGGGACTTCTAGATACCAACTAATCTTCAAACAATGTACCTAGCCACATTTTAAAGTTGCTTGCCGTTATAACTATTTCCTGTAAATAAGAAAATTTGAATTCTGTCAGATTGCTGACATACTTGTATAGCTTAATAAGCTTATACATGTAGGTGGGTCTTTCCATGAAGTTGGGGCACAAATTGTGACATAGTGACAATTTTGTAAATTTTCCTTTGAAAGTAGAACTACATGTATATGCAAGGGAAATCCAAGTTATTAGCTACCTAGCTGACTATATTATATCAAGTGTATATAGGTCAACCTAATTTCCTTAATTTGACTTAAAGGACAAAATGGAAATATTCCGATGCTACATGAACACCATGTCCATGTAACAGCGTTATCCACTTTAATGAAAAATCAAGCTAGATGACCGGAAAGTCTTGGTATAATGAATGATCTAAATAAAAATGTAAAGCCTGCAAACAATAAATGCATAGTATAATAAGTATTGATTTATGCTGAAATGTCACTATTTGTGCCACAACTTCCTGGAAAGACCCAGGTACATTGCACTTAAGTCAATATATTTCTATTTCCAAATAGTTCAGATTCTCCAAGTTTCAGAAAAGGAGCAAAAATTTGGGGGTCCTTCAGAAAGCGGTCCATGCATAATTAGGAATTTCATTGAAGTTAGAACCCAGTCAGGCCCTCATACCCCCATCCCCCACCTTCCAAGCTGCAGGTTCAACTTCAACACTTCGATATCCACCAGGGCATAATGATGATGATGATGGTGATGATGATGATAATGATGATGATAATGATGATGTTGATGATGATGATGATAGTGATGACAGTGGTGATGACAATGATGACAGTGATGCTGATGATGATTACGAGACAACAACAGCAACAATAAGAACAATAGAAATTAGTGTAATAAGACTTTTTTATTTTTCTGTTCAAGAAGTCCTCGACACTGTTCTCACTACCTACCTAAAACAAGTTTAGTGGAAACTAGTTTAACGTGTAGTGAGAACAGTTGAAGCTCACTTTGCCTCGTTAAACTGGTTTAAGCATAAGTGAGGACACAACCGTTCTTCGGGAAGCGATCTTCGCACATTTCGAGTGAGCTACTCCGCACGACAGGTGTAGAATGCCTATGCTGTGGTTTTGAATTTCGCGTGAAACGTGTTACCCCACTGAGAGTGTTTCCATAGCAACAAGATCGCTTTATGTGAAGTGATTTTAAAAACCACTTTCGTGTGATCAAGTGGGAACGCTAGCAAAGCGATCTTCCAAACTGGTTTCCTGAATCGGTTTCCGGTAAACTAATTTTATAAGGCGTAATGAGAACGGCCTCCTTGAGATTAGCATTATTTTTATAACAAAGGTCAGAAAAC
This sequence comes from Lytechinus variegatus, assembly GCF_018143015.1. Lineage (NCBI taxonomy): Eukaryota > Metazoa > Echinodermata > Echinoidea > Temnopleuroida > Toxopneustidae > Lytechinus > Lytechinus variegatus. The sequence goes on along the minus strand of NC_054744.1, from coordinate 41,069,863 downwards.
ATTTTGATTGGACACGTAGGCAAAGTTCTGTCTAACACTAGGTAATCTGAATAAATGGAGACAAATCAACCAAACATAAAAGTCTATATTTCCTCAAAATCTGATTAATGATAAGAAAGGCACACATACAACATTTTAAAGTTTCACTAAATTGAACAAAAATATTTATTGGCACAACACAGGCGGTATGCAAATCTGGGAACTAGTGAAATCACACAAATTTTGAATGTTGAATACTGAATAGAGAAAAGCGCTTTTAATGTCGCCTACATGTTATGTACCAATGAATGTTGAATACTGAATAGAGAAAGACCCTAGTTTAAAGCAATGTTGTCTACATGTTATGTACCAATGAATGTTGAATACTGAATAGAGAAAGGCCCTTTAAAGCAATGTTGTCTACATGTTATGTACCAATGAATGTTGAATACTGAATAGAGAAAAGCCCTTTAATGCAATGTTGTCTACATGTTATGTACCAACGAATGTTGAATACTGAATAGAGAAAAGCCCTTTAATGCAATGTTGTCTACAATGTACATGTTATGTACCAATGAATGTTGAATACAGAATAGAGAAAAGCCCTTTAAAGACCCAGACCGGACCCAAAAATGAAATTGACAAATTATATACCAATCGAAAGCTTATAAGCTACTAAATACAGCATTGTGAGCTTTATTCATTTTCACCCTTCCCAGCTGAGTATTTTGCTTAAGAATATTCCAATTATCGGGCTTCGAACCCGGCTTAGAAAATAGGCTTTATTGTGCTTTTCAAATGCCTCGAGACCGTGACGTCACGTTGTGTAAGAAGCGTCGCGATTCCATAGGTTTGTACACAGAAAAACTGGGTTATTTTTTGGCTTTCCAGATTACGCATTTCATTTTCTTCACTTCCATCACAGAGTGATATCACATATATTTTTTCCTACATGCTTAAATTATGAAATCTACAGTTTTGAACTAGTTTTTGCCATATTTTATTTCATGCTTATTTGGCGTAGATTTCAAATCTATCTACATTCAGATTATGTATCACAACTTTTCCTGACATAGCAATTTAGGCCCAATAAGAGCCAAACAAAGAAGTCACAAAAAAGGCAGTGAATAGTTGTAGGTTTCCATCAATTTCAACAGTGAATAATTGTGAGTGCCATTTTCATCTGAAAACGAAAAAAAAAATTGGATTCATAATATAGAAATGGAAGAAAATACCCAATGCTTTTGTACACAAACCTATGGAATCGCAACCCTCCAGACACAACATGACGTCATCCTTTCCAGGCGACGTGGGGTGCTCAATCGAAGCGTACTTTGGAGGAGCAGTTTCTTTGATTTTTATCTAATATTTCTAAAAAATGGAAGGAGATGTATAGAATATTTTTGGTATATTTGTATTCTATGAATCATTGCCTTTTAATATATGATTGTTTTTACACCGGTCAGGGTCTTTAATGCAATGTTGTGTACATGTTATGTACCAATGAATGTTGAATACTGAATAGAGAAAAGCCCTTTGATGCAATGTTGCTTACATGTCACATGTTATTTACGTACCAATGAATGTTTAAAGATAAATTCCTGTTATAGTAACGATCTCAAAATGAGTTTTTACAGAATCTAATATAATTACCACCCAAGTGTCTGTTTGTATGAATAAAAAATATGTGCCAAAGGATTCTGGAAGAAATTGTGTAATTGCTGAGAAATCAGCAAAATAAGCGCGGATTCGGTCACTTCCGTCGGGTCTTTATTCCAGCAATAATAATACATTGTCCCACGTGTGCCTATCTGTGTTGGTGATCTTCAGTGTGAACATTTTTCAGCGTAGATTTCAAGATTTCACAAAGTTCAGTTTATGTAACTGTACCAAATCTAGATCCTCGATGATATACTGACATTTAAGCCTGATTTTACAGACTTTCTCATGAAATCAGTGTTTACTGCAACTACTGGCGTTTCTCTTTAACTCTGAACATGAGCAGACACACCCGCCCACACACGAAGTTGACTCAAGAGTCACTTTGTGTACATGTACATGTATGTGTATTCTGTTTGTTTTGGGCAAATTGAATGCTTACTGGGAGGCAATATTGCTTCTGTGATGAATATTTCTAAAGCGATTTTAAAAGACTTTTAAAACGCATCAGTGGGGTATATTTTTCCAATTCATAATTTTAGCTTGAAAAACCACAATACCCTGATTTATAGGCCTACATGTATCATATATTAAGTGTTTCAAATTCAAATTTTTGGATTTGTGATGTCATTGGCGAGTAGCTTCCCCATATACCATGTAGTAAGAAAAATTATCAATGAATATAATTTTCTCAAAAAGACTGAAAATGGTATTTTTGTACCTTTGGTACATCATCATGCAAATTATTTTACACCTACTGAGGGAAAAAAAAATAGTCATAATTTATTGTATAGCAATATGGGGCAACTGCTCATATATAACATCACATATCAAACACTTATTAAAATCCTAATAACTTTCTCTAATTTTTGATAAATTTTTCTCAAAACTTCACCAATATTTTTGATTCTTTTTTCTGGTATTTTTACAACAAACTTTTCTTCATGGTGAAATTCCCCTTATTGAATCATGATCTTTGCTAAACAATGGTAGGGGGAGGGGTGGACCACTCAACTATTAATGCAGTCACATGTATGCATGACTCCAAAACTGCATTCTGTCAGGCCTTCAAATTTTTTAGGTGAAGATACAATGTGTGCAATTGTACATGATGACACAAAGATTAGCGATGAATAGCAAATACATGTATGAGAGAACACTTCTGATTGGTCCCTTGTCAGTATTTTGCGCCAAATGCATGTGTAATGTTGATCTTGATTGGTCAGTTCATTTAGCGATTGATCGCTAATCTATGTGTTATGGAGCCCTGATCAGGGTACCAGGAAACATTAATAATCAGATATATATGTACATTTCTGTGTTTAGAAGGTCAAAATTTAAAAAAGGGGAAGGGGAGGTGTTTCTTAGTTTATCTACATGTATGTATATTTCCCCTTCAGTGCCTTCACATTTAAGGGGTAGTCACCTAATCAAAAGTTCATTGAATATCAAATGGACAAATCAAACAAGTTCTGTAAAATTGAAAATTTAATTAAAATTTTCAATGTAAAATAACCAAGCAACCAAGTCAACCCAGAATTGAATTGTATTTCACATGTAATAAAATACAGAAGGAATAGTTACATGTACATTGTAGTGAATGATATTAACATTTTCATATCACTGTGTTATCCAAGCTGTTTTGTGAAAAATATAATTTTCCTATTAGACCTCTGATTTCTATGAAACTTTCTGCATTTTTTTTTAAATTCAAGTCAGCTTCCCGTTTTCTGTCAGTTAATGAAATATTACATTCAATAAAGTTTCTTTCTCTGGGCTTGCTGAACATTATTAGTGTTGTTGTCTACATTCAACACTCGGCATGAAAGAGGTGCATTTTGTGGTGGGGCTCACCAACTTTTGGGCACAACTGTATGTAGACAAAGACTAATTTACAGTTTTTATCTCTTCACAATCATGTTTTTTATATACCATGTAAACTTTTGCCTACCGATTTTTGGAGGCATCTTCAGACTATCACTAGGCATATGCTTTAAATTCTCTTGCATAATTTTGATTCCGCTTTTATTCATCATTTTCTCTGAGCTCATTCTGAAAGAAATCAAATCAAGCAAATCAAGGTTTTGTTTCTCTTTGTCTGTTTCCAATTCAGTTTTTTTTGTCATGTGCATTTGAGCCATGCAAGTTTTTTTTCAGTAAAAGGGTGTATGATATGAACCATGAACAGTCAATAACATTCTAGACTTACAAAAATGTAGTGGCTGTGATTTTTTTTTCAGGTTTTATTTTATTGTGAAAATATGAGATGGCTTTAAAATATCCACAGTGTCCTCTTTAGTAAATTAAGAGGCTTTTATAGGAGGAGATTATAATTTGTTTAACAAATTTTTGGCATTACTCCTATTTGTTTAAGATCAGTATGCTCGATCTGTAATGAAAATCATAAGATCAGTATGCTCGATCTGTATGAAAATCATAAATCATAAGTCAGAAAAAATTGGAACCAGTGGGATTCGAACCTGCCATCTACTGCTTTCCGGGCAGCGACTCAACCACCAGGCTATTCTGGTTCACGGAAAAGCCATGATGAACTGGAATTCAAATACCCTCGATCCTCTTCTTTCTGACTCATTACTATTCAAATGCCGTCCGCCGTGGACAATAGATAGTAAATTAAGAGGCTTTTATAGGAGGAGATTATAATTTGTTTAACAAATTTTTGGCATTACTCCTATTTGTTCAATCTTAAAAATTTAGGGATCTGATATGAGAAAGCTACAGACATTAGGGCACACATATATGTTAAGATTTTCAGCTTATACTATGCCTGAGAAGAGGTTTTATGTAGAAAATTAAATGAAATATGGATATGTATTATTTTGATCCAAAGTGAATTTTGATTAAAGGTCAAGTCCACCCCACAAAAATGTTGATTTGAATAGACAGACAAAAATCAAACTAGCTAAATGCTGACAATTTCATCAAAATCGGATGTAAAATAAGAAAGTTATGACAGTTTAAAATTAAAAAAAAAATTAAAGGCTTAATTTAGTAGTTGTCATGATGGCATGCACTTTAGATGGATTCATTAAAACTAAAAATAGGCTTTACAGTAAAAAGTAGGCCTGTGTATGAACTCATCACACCTTGTATGGGACTGTGATACACAAAGAGTAACTTGTTTTCCTTCCATCGCCTTCAAAACAGAATATTTTGTTGAAGGGACACTGTAATATAGAGAGCAAGGAATTTCTAAGAAATGAGATCTCGTTTGCACGACATTATGGTTGTGATGGCAAGTTTCTGTTTCATTTTTCTAAAGCAAAATTCAGCTGAGAGAATACCTGACTGACTTGTCTAATTTCAGAACAAAGCAACTACTCATTTTATTCAATAAAACCTTTGGTGGTCATTTTTGTGGACATGCCATCATCAGTACTAAAGTCACTGATAAGCGGATTGAATATATATAATCAGGGGCAGCTAGTGGAGCTAGTTCAAAAAAAGTATTGTTGAACCAGAATGTTTTAGTTAAAAGTGAAACCATAAATCCACAGTAGTGACTGGCATGAGTTGATGGGATAAAAACATAAATTCCCTTTTTACACAGGATTTTCTTAACCCCGGACTATCGCTAACCCCATACTATCCTTAACCCCATACTATTTTTTTCCTTTTCACACATGCCAAATTGTGATTGCTAACCCCGGATAAGGAATGCTTGCTTTTCACACACGAAACTCGCTAACCCCGGACTAGTGGTTTTTGTCGATCATTCGTAGTACAAGTACTTCACTCGTACAATTTTTACACACGCTAAAATTTTCTTAACCCCGTACTAAATTAGCCCCACCTATAGTACGGGGTTAAGCATAGCCCACTTTCGTTTTACACTAGCGATCTTAACCCCGTAATATCGCTCTTAGCACCGCAATTGCTGGGATAACCCTGCTTTTTTGCAGGGCCAAATAATCCTGTACTAAAGGTTGGGACAGCCCACTTTGCAAAAATGCTGTGTAAAAAGAAAGTGGGCTAAGCTTAACCCCGTACTATAGGTGGGGCTAAATGGCAATTTAGCCCCACCTATAGTACGGGGTTAAGGAAATTTTAGCCTGTGTAAAAAGGGTAAAAGGCAGTTCTGATTCTGATGTTATAAAGACCATTTATGGAAAACCCTTATCAATTACATCATTGGAAAGGTATAAATAATTGAAGATAAGATAACAAAACACTTTTTTGTCAATGTTTCCCAGCACAACTAAGACCCCATTCTCATTTATTTTCTTATACTAGTTTAGTAGAAACCAGCTTAATGTGTAATAGGAATGCTCAAAGCGGTCTAGAAGTGATCTTCAGTGTTTTTTCAAAACCAGTTTGGAAAACCACCTCTAAAACAATGTGGTTTTCAAGACCGCTTGTGTGTATAAATGCTTACGCTGCGGTTTCATGATTCACTGCTTTTTGTTACTATAGGAATTCCATAGCAACATGACCTGTACTTTGCATGAAGTCCTGTTAACCAGTCCAGGAGACACACTAGTGAAGTGATCTTCTAAACTGGTTTAAGGGATACTACTTCGCACAAGGAAGTAGATGAGAACAGAATAAATTTTAGAACCTCTTTTTCCAAATTATTTTATACTTAGTCATTGAATACTTTTATTATATTCTAAACATGTTCACTTTTTCAAATTTATATTGTGATTCAATTATTCTTGTTTATCATGTACATGTATGTATCATTGTATCCCGCGAACAGAGTTTGGAGGATACTAAGGATTTGGCTTCGTCGCGCCGCCGCAGAGATTTCCTTGTGAGCACTCTATCAGCTGCATTTCTTCTCCGATCATCTTCAAATTTAGCATGAACGTTGAGTATGGTATAGCAAAGAAGCCTATCGATTTTGGTGTGGGCGGAGGTCACATGGTAAGGTCAAAGGTCATTTTCTAGTCAACATTAAAGTTTACATGCAAGACTCTCTTATGACACCTAACTCAGCAACTGTAAGTCACTTTTCAACCAAACTTGGATGATAGATGGACTTGGGGAACCTGCATGTTATGCGGCAGTCGGAGGTCACATGGTAAGGTCAAAGGTCATTTTCAGGTCAACGTTAAAGTTTACACCAAGACTCTCCTATTACACCTAACTCTGCACCATAAATCACATTTCAACCAAACTTGGATGGTAGATGGATTTGGGGTACCTGTTTGTTATGCTGCAGTCGCAGGAAACATGGTATCGTCAAAGGTCATTTTCAGGTCAACATTAAAGTTTACATGCAAGACTCTTATGACACCTAACTCTGCAACCGTAAGTCACTTTTCAACCAAACCTGGATGGTAGATGTTCTTGGGGCACCTACATGTTATGCTGCAGTCAGAGGTCACATGGTAAGGTCAAAGTTCATTTTCGGGTCAACGTTGAAGTTAACATGCAATATTCTCTTTCTCCGCAACCATAAGTCACTTTTCAACCACACTTGGATGGTAGATGGACTTGGGGAACCTGCATGCTCGGGTCATTGTCGCCATGATCATTGTTTTTTTTGTCAAATTTCTGTGTGAGCTCTATATATCGCAATGACAGATGATGCGATGGGTTCAGGGGATACATGTTTTCGGCTGCGTGACCCGCCGAGCATCTCTAGTTATGGATTGTATATGAAAACAAGAGTGGAAAAAATGAATTAAAATAAAATCGAATATTGAACACTCTTTAAAGGGCTTCATTGCACTTCTTTCAAGTGGTTCATCCTTCTTGAGTTGGGGTGGCATGCAGTTTTATGTGAAAAATTATAATCATTTTCTTTTTCTGTAAATTACATATTCAAAATTTAAACAATATCCATGGGAAAAAAAAACAAGTTTATCATGCAAAAATGCACAGCTCCAGAATATATTATTTGCCATTAAAGAAAGGAATCTAGGAAAGTGACCACAAATTTTGCTCTACACACTTGAGAATCTGTTCCGTGGTGAGAGTGAGTGTGTCTATGGTGCAGATTGAGCCATTATAATAATGGCACTTAAAGTCTAGTCTATTCAGGTCCTGGGAATTTCTTAGGCCTACAAAATTGTTATGTTGCCCTCTTGAGCCCAAAACTGGAAAGGTGGGTTGTGTGGTCTATTGATTTTTATTCATTCATTTTTTAATCATTCAGTTTGAAATACCTTTGCTGCTGTGATGCTGCACAAAGAAAATCCTGCATGGAATGACGTAATTGTATTTTATGCAGTCAAAATGCATATTTAAGTGGGTGTTTTTTAAAGCAATTGAATATAAATTTGAGGAAATTCTTAGTCTGAATCTTAATTTTTGGCATTTGCATATTTTTGGTCTGCTAAAAGAAAAGAAAAGCGAAAATAGCAATTATGTTTTTTTACTGAAGCCTTATTAGAAATAGTCTGCATCCAGTCCAAACAGCCAAATCCATGAATGGGATATCAAATTGATGGATTAAGATAAAATATAAAAAAATCTTTGGTACAAAATCTGGTATAGAATCCTTGGTTGGGGTACGTCTTGAATGCTATATGTTGATAAAGTGCATTGCCGAGGCAAACTGTTGTTATCATGTCAACAATTTTTAACAGTTGCACCACATTTATTATGATTTATTTACAGGAGAACAATCTGTTCCACTTACGGTACTCGACCAAATGTGTGTGTACTTCATTCGAATGTACAAAAAACATTAAGTAGTGCCTGTCGATTGATGAACTAACATAAAAAGCCCTGATGCATATTCAGAACAAATAAAACACTTATACTAGTAACAGGTAATTCCACAAATCATCATAGTTCATTGATTCATTCAGCATCACTGCTAATGTCTATCCATGTTTAATACTATCAAATCATTCTCAAAAGGTATTGTTCTCCCAGAAATAGTTCTAGATCTAGAATTGTACATGTATTGCAGACTCATACATGAAGGCAACGAGCAGAAAAAAAAGTTACACAGGGGGTTGGAATGATTTAACCCCTGAAATGCTCTAAAGAGTCCGGGAAACTAAAAAAAAATTGCCTCTAAAATATAATGCTGTTTGGTGACCACCTTTGAAATTTGCCACCTCAGAAATAATGAGACACACTCAATGGAGTGTATGCTTTCTAGCATAATTGCTTGCAGAGCAAAATAAAAGAGAGGGCTTGGAATGAAAGAAATGGCCCTTTAAAGTAAAAATTATTTCCTCCTTTGGATAATCTGAATGCATTCCTTTCCGCTGGTATTCTACCAGACAATATGCTCATCAGATAGTTCATGCCCACCATAGAATTTGTGCATGAAAAAGGTGGAAATTTATATCATATTGCTCATGACTGTCATTGGCTTTATTCTTTCTTCTCAATTCATCAAATGTTAATTAATCCATTCATTCACAATATCTTGCTGCTTGAGGACTATCTTTTTTAAGTTCAATTAGAACTTTGGTTATTTCTTGAAGATGATAGTTATATGAAATCCTAAAGCAATGAAAATCCCTTAGTTTAAAACGAACACATGAAATTAACTGCTAAAAGTATATTACATCATGTACTTGGAGGACAAGATAAATATAAAAGGTATAATGTACAATCAAATTATTGGAAGTGAAAAATGGCTTTGAGTATTTTTTGTCTCGCCTGCATAGCAGAGCGAGACTATAGGCGCCGCTTTTCCGACGGCGGTGCTGACGACAGCATTGTCAACATTGAAATCTTAACCAAGGTTAAGTTTTTTAAATGTTGTCATAACTTGGAAAGTATATAGACCTAGTTCATGAAACTTAGACATAAGGGTAAAAGTGTATCACAAAATGTCCTGCCCGAGTTTCAGGTCACATGACCAAGGTCAAAGGTCATTTAGGGTCAACAAACTTTGACCATTTTGGGGATATTTGTGGAATCATCATAACTTTGAAAATATTTGGATCTAGTTTATGAAACTTAGAAATGAGAGCAATATCCCTGATCTGAACATCCTGTGCAAGTTTCAGGTCACATGATCAACCTTAAAGGTCATTTAGGGTCAACGAACTTTGATAATGTGAGGGTATTTGTGGCATTGTCATCATAACTTTAAAAGTTTATGAATTTAGTTCATTAAACATTGACATAGGCATAACTATGTAACCCTGAATATCTTGTGTGCATTTTAGGTTACATAACCAAGATCAAAGGTCATATAAGGTCAATGATCTTTGGCCATGTTGGGGGTATTTGTTGAATTGGCATCATAACTTAGAAAGTTTATGGATCTACACATGTAGTTCATGAAACATAGACATAAGGGTAATCATGTATGTTTTGCGCATGTCTTAGGTCACATGATCATGGTTAAAGGTTGTGTTGGATCAATGAACATAGTATTTCATTAGTTTTCTTTGGGGAATAATTATTCAATAGCTGTTTTCAAAGTCAGCACTGCTGCTAAATCGAATCACGTAATGCAGGCGAGACTGCCAGAGGCGTTCCACTTGTTATGAATAACCTCACTATGAGAGGAAATTTAGAAAATAATATCCAAATTTATTTGTTCATTGTTAATTGTGAGCTAAATCTATACATGTATACAATGCTGTGTAAGCCTTGAGTCAGAAAAGAGAAATTCCATCCCATTTAATGTTTAAAATCTAACTTTTGAAAAGGTGATTAGAAAAAGGGATTATTCATTGTTTTTATAATATGAATATAGAACCCAATATATTTTTCTTTATACCAAAGATTTACAAGACAACCTTGTATACCCTGATGAAGTGCAGTGTTGTGTGAATAGTATAGACTACGTGACTTGAGCAACTTTCTTTTCTTTGACTTCTCTTTTGATGATCTCCTTGTTGTCATGGTAACTGATAGTTATTTGTACTTAATCCAGTTGCGAAGTGGAATAATTGGCAGTGAAATCTGTTTCCAACTTGTTTATTGCAATCCCTGTCTTGCTCTGTACTTCATTCTCCTTCTTGTTTACAAGGATACTCCATAAAGCTAGATGCAAAAATTTATAAAATTTTACATTTAGGTGATATTCTTACTTTCAGTTGGGAATTTTAATGTGCTGTTTGAAATGTATGTATAACAGACTGCATGAATTGTAACCTATTTGTAAAGGTGAATGAAAAGGAAACTTAGTGCTAGGAAATTCTAAAACATGAAAGCATTTTAACTTGATTTGCAAATATGAAAACAAAATACAAATCATACCATTTTTTTGCCTGGAAACTTTCCAGTCGTGATAATTTAAAGGGGAATGAAACCTTTGGAACAAGTAGGCTTGTGTCGAAACAGAAAAATCAAAGAATAAGAACAAAGAAAGTTTGAAAAAAATCGGACAAATAATGAGAAAGCTATGAGCATTTGAATATTGCAATTCTCTAATGCTATGGAGATCCTCCCATTGGCAACGCGACAAGGATGTGTGATGTCACTGATGAACAACTTTCCCTTTGATGGAGTATAAAATACCCTGAAAATGTGTCTTTTTGTTTTTTCGTATGGTGATACAAACTCTTTATCCATGATGTATTCTTTAAAAATCTGTATCACATGCCCTCCTATAGAAAGAATACATGTTCTACTGTAGATGTAATATAAGGGGCAATTTAAGTGAAATATATACTAAAGTAATGGGGAGAGTTGTTCAAGAGTGACATCACACATCTTTGTCGCATTGCCAATGTGAGGATCTCCATAGCATTAGTGATTGCAATATTCAAAAGCTCATAATTTTCTCATTATTTGTCTGATTTTTCTCAAACTTTCGTTGATCTGTTTCTTTGATTTGTTTCTTTGATTTTTCTGTTTTCACATAAGCTATCTTGGTCCAAAGGTTTCATTCTCCTTTAACTATGTAGTCGTGCTTGTGACGGAGTGAAAACTGCAAATGTTAAAGTTGGAAAGACCTTTCTTGTGCACTTTATCAAATTTCGGGTTTATTCACTGTAATGAAAAGTGTAGCATAAGTTCTCTAAATGATGAACCAATATTAATTCCAATGGGTAAATCCAGGATATTTTTTTTCAAAGCTCAAAGTATGTTGATTTAAGCAGGAACTGTAAGGGCTATCATTTTTGTCTTGCATGCTGAACAGAGTGAGATATTTATAGGCACTGCTTTTCCGATGGCAGCGGCGTCAACAACATTGAAATCTTAACCAAAGGTTAAAAATGACATAACTTAGAAAGTAGATGGACCTAGTTCATGATAACTTGGACATTTGGGTAATAAGTATTTAATGAACATCCAGCCTGAGGTTCAGGAGAGCGTTTCATCAATATTTTCATCCGACAAGTTGTCAGATCTGACATCTTTCCATGATTTTGATTGGCTGAGAGGCACTGTTCCTATGGAAACTGTCGGATAAAATGGGACTTGTCGGATAAAACGTCCAACGAGTCCTTTCATGAAATGCCCCCCCAGGTCACAAAACCAAGGTCAAAGGTCATTTAAGGTCAATAAACTTTGTCCATGTCTGGGTCATTGTTGAATTGCCAAAGTTTATGGAGCTAGTTCACAAAACTTGGACATAAGAGTAATCTGTATCAATGAACATCCTGTGCAAGTTTTAGGTCACATGTCTAAGGTTAAATGTCATTTATGGTCAGCGAACTTTGGCCATATTGGGGAATAGTTGTTGAATTGCCATCATAACTTTAACAATTAATCAATTTAGTTCATGAAATGTGGACATATGGGTAATCAAGTATCACTGATCATCTTGCACAAGTCTTAGGTCACATGATCAAGGTCAAATGTCATTTAGGGTCAATAAACAGCATTTCTATTATCATAAGAATGTTTTTTTTTTGTAAATAACTATTTTATAGTCCTTTCAAAGTTTGCACTGCTGCTATTATTGGTGGTTTCAGACCGCCTCTAAGTTCGTCAGTTCCAGGTATTCTCTGATCGGGAAATTTACCCCGATCAGAAAATACCAGGTATTTTGGTAATGTGAAAGCAAACTACGCATAATTTCCCCGAAAGAAAATACCCGCTAAATTGTAGGTACTTGGCGAAATCACGAGAACTTTCGCAGGGATTTTTCCAATGTCGCAGGTATTTTAGCAATGTGAAAGCAATTTACGGGAACTTTTAGCCCAGCGTGTCATTGGGCGTCGTTGGGCGCGAGAGCTGTGGGTGGCTGCTGGGCTAGTGATTTTGAATCTCAGGAACTTATCCCGAAGGGTATGTTTCGGGTCTGTGTGAATGCAGGAAGAATTAATGAGTATTTTTAGCCTAAAAAAGTTCTTTTAATAGTAATTTAACGGGGATTCTTGTGATTGAGGCGGTTTGAAACCACCTATTTACTCGCATAATGCTGTCGAGACTGCCAGAAACACTCCACTTGTTGTGTTATGTCTCTGTTGAGGAGTATTTGAACAGAACATATGATTCATGTACATGTATATTTGTGATCCTGTTTTTTTATGTATTTTTCTCCTGTCAGATGCATGATTTGCCTCCAATAATTATCAGCAGTTATAAAAAAAAACCTACACTGTACATGGATTTGTAAAAATCAAATTGAAATTGTCATGGATAATTGTAGATACTATGTACTTTAAACACTGACATTGATTGGATCATTAGGATATTAATGAATCCGATAGAGAAAGTTTTACATTATTTGATTTTACTACTGAAGGTGTATATGTGATTATGCTAAGGAACTATTTTGTTTTCACAATCAAGAATATCAAGAATTGCTAACTTTATCTTGGTTAACTTTCATTTGCTACACTGCAGAGACTAAGGTTATGTTCAGTCAACTATATTTTCAACGCTTAAAAAAGGTGTGCAAAAGAGGGTTTTGCTCTTTGATTTTCTAGTCAAAGGTACCAATGAATATCTTTCAAATAATGAAGCATTCAATGCTAAAAATGTTTTTGTCATTGTTATACAAACCAATGATCACTAATACCCCTTTCATAAACCCATCCTCCAATTATCCGCCTAAGAGTATTGCAGATAATTCAATAAAAATATGCATTCACAAAGTCCGAAAATAATCCACACTTTTTTTTACGAGCGCCCGACCTGAAAAAGGTGGGTAATTGTCATGGCAACTGCACACACCCCCTCCGATGGGGTTGCGTTGGAAAAGGGTGACCTTGTGACTGTACCATAGCAATTATCCGCATTACTTTGGAGCTGCGTTCATAAAGTCAAAATCTGGTCCCAATGCCGCTATTATTCGGATAATTGCAGCATCGGAATAATGCGGATAACTCTGGTCCCGTTCTGATTTTACGACCAAATTATGCGGATATTATCCGCTTGAAAGGGGTATAAAAGATGCTTGAGTCCAACAATGTTTTCAATCAGCTGCTGTATACATTTGCTAAAAAGAAGTTTTCAAATTCCTGGCCTCCTAGATCAACATTACAGTGTAGAAATTACAGCTTATATAAACTTTTTGATCGATGTCCTGCAGTAACAATTTTATGTCGCTGTATTGGTCAATAATTCATACTTTAATGTTAAAAGTGCTGAAGTGCAACCTAGGCACTTATGCAATATCCTTCATTCTCATTTCCCTTCTAACTCGTTTGCATGCATTAGAAATCATACCAGTTATGCTGTTTCAACTGAATGAAGAAGAAAAGTTAAAGAAGAGCAAGTAAAAACTTTTGGAAACCCAATTTTTATCGTAATCGGGGGGAAAAGCAGGCTTAGTATTTGAAATCTTTTGAATTGGAATTTTAAAACTCAGTTTGCCTTTTCTCTTTTTTTATTATTGTTACAGATTGAAGGTCCTCTGACGTAATGATGACCAACCTGAAAGACTTTGTCTCAAGTTTAAAAGAAGAGAGCTCAAGTGAAACGTGACTTTACCAAGGAATATCGAAAGCGGCAGGTGGAAGACATGGCCACTGGCCAGCCGTATAGGGTTCGCTACCCTAATTCACAAATTGGCCAACAGATATATGATACCCGAACCCATTCTTTTGCTACTACTCGGGGCCATCACCCACCCAACCTAACACACTCTGTAACTAGTGCCTTCAGACCTGCAGGTATACCTCAAGTGCCTTTACAGCAACGTTTGGTATCGCCAGGAGTCATTCCATCCAATCAAGAACAATACCACCAGCAACAAACAGTGCCTTCTGGTGGCAGTGGAAAACATGCTATGCAACTTGGTCAGCATCAGAATCAGCAGCATTTCTTCCAGAACCTGCCATCGTCCACCCCAGCTAACAGATTTCAAGAGATTTCTGTGGATGCTTATCAAAGGGAGTCGCCCAATTCTGCTGTGCAATCTGTTGCCCAAGTCCAGTATCCTCATTTGATGCGTCGATACCATTCCATCAAAGAGACAGATGACAGCGAAGCACTTCATCAAGAACTGCGCATGCTGCATGCTGTGCATTATCAAGATGTTAACAGAAAAGATGAGCTTGTGGACACCTACTGGAAACAAAAAATTGTCTTGGACAATAAACAATTGGCACAGGTATCAGGAGCTCATCAGACAAGATATGGGCCACAAATTATATCCAATGGTACAGTTTTAAGAAAGAGGGTACTTGAAGATACACGTGCTCATGGACAACAAGCACAGGCGATGTACTTACCAAGACAGGGAGAGTTGTATCAAGAAAGGAAAAATGAGTTACCCCTCGACTCAGTTATCTCTCCGTCCCATCCCCTAATGGCCCGATATCCTCACGCACAATCTGAGACACGGGTCAAAATCGATAGAACCATGCAGTCTCATGTTCCTCATCTTGTGCAATCTATCAGACATGGTGTCTCAAGTCCCAACAGTTCAGCTGGTATACCTAGAAATTATCAAAGATATCATCACAAAGAAAGGTATAATGTTCCCCAACAGTTTGAAACTAGAAGTCAGGGAGTTATGATGCCACACCAGAGTGTACAGCCTGTACACCAAGAAGTATTCCAGAACCAGAGACTGCATAGGAATTTACCTCCACAGATTCATACTACCAACATGATGAACTCTGAAGTTAGACTTAAACAAGAAACACAGCCAAATGTGTCGGTACAGTATAGTCGAAATGTTGGTATGATGCCTAATAGCATTGAACAAATGACTGTAAAAGCACAGATGAGGCAAGTAAATCAGTTGCAGACCATGGGCAATATGATGGCAGGACATATGCACAACAGCAATCTTTCAGGACAGATTATGAGGAACAGGATCTGTGAGGATGTAGATAAAAAGATTTCTACTGATGATATCAGCAATGAAAACAGAAGGTTGTCTAAAATGGCAGTTTCCATAAAGGAAGAACAAAGGCAACTAAAGGAAGTCCTGGAAAAATCGCTTCATAGAGCAGCTGTTCAAAGCACTCAGAAGACTTCCCTGGAGAGTTTAAGAAACTCATCAAGTTACATGATTGCCAATCCACCTTGTGGAAATGAATCAATGCCTAGAATAGTTAAAGTACAGAGTTTAGCAGAGCAAGAATCAAATGGTGCAGCAACAGGAGCACAATCAAATGCCACAATTGGAATTTCTGTTGGAATTCCAAGAGGAGATGGATTAGGAGTTAATCTGAAACCTTCCAAACCCAAATCAGCCATGATAAAAGCACACCAAGAGCTCCAGGAAGTACCTTCAAATGTCAATAGAGTACCTTCTATAGGAAGCTTAGATAGTGATAGTGGTCGTAAAGATTCATGGGATAGTGGTATTGAGTCACCACCTTGGCCTGAAAACCGAGAAGCGTGTGTGATGAATATGAAAAGAGCTGCCTCATGTGATGAGAAGGCATCTCAGAGTAATCTCCACCAAATTCAGAGGGCGAAAGTGATAGAAAGAAAATCATCTCACAACTCGTTATTGAATACTGGATTGGATCTGTCTGCACAGGATCTTACAAACATTCCAACCGAGAGAAAATATTCAGTACCAAATCCCACGACCAGCAATGTAGATGTTTTGTGCAATTCGTCATTCAAAACTTTAAATGGAAATGCACAGCTTGTGGTTGATGAAGAAGAAAAGAAGAATATTCCAGGAGGGCCAGTCAGATGGATGAATCGTAAGAGGAGCCTACCCACCGATGGTGTATGCCCTGTAGTACCTAAGGTG
The DNA here is from genome assembly GCF_018143015.1 of Lytechinus variegatus. Taxonomy (NCBI): domain Eukaryota; kingdom Metazoa; phylum Echinodermata; class Echinoidea; order Temnopleuroida; family Toxopneustidae; genus Lytechinus; species Lytechinus variegatus. The sequence continues at coordinate 41,053,218 of NC_054744.1, read as the reverse complement.
ATGAATCAGAACCCTCAAGCAGTTGCTTTTTCCAAGTGTATGAGAGCATGTGTTCCAGTCGAGGAGGCAAGAAAGTCTTTTAAAGGTCAAACAGTGAAAACCATGATTGTTCAAGATGAATGTCCATTAGACTTGTCATTGAAGAAAGACCAGGATGAAACTTGCAGTGAGATTACAGAAGTCCAGTCAAATGAGAATGAGGTCACAATAGAGCAGAAACCAAATATAGACAACCCTGAAGAAGAAACAGAAATAAACAGTAATAAACTTAAGAAGGAAGAGGCATTTGATGGAGAAGGAAACAAGGGTCCAGATGGTCAAGAGAGTGGTATTCCAGGTCCTGAAAATCAAATGCAAGGATACTTTGGTACAATAATGATGCGTGCTCTGCAAAGATTATGGTCTGAAACAATAACTAAACTTGATGGAGAGGAAGCATCTAAAACCAAGCTAGAAAGTATTGACAGTAGCGATGAGGATTCTGGAAAGTACTTCCAGCCTTCTTCTGTTACAACGTTGAAGAACATACCACAAGTGGACAGCCCGGTTGGATCAGTACATGCTTTGGGGCATGAACTTATGAAGAATATGCCTTCTCGCTGCAGTTCTCCCCATGCATTAGAAGTTGCTCTATGTGAACTAATGCAGCAATCCTCAGGAGCTTTTAGACATGGGGGAGATATCTTCCAGCACTTTGATAGTATCATCAAACGAGAGTTGATGATAGAAATAGAAAAACAACCCTTAAAGTGTAAGGATGAATCTATAACAGAAACCAAACAGGAAGAGGATTCATCACTTACTGAATCTGATCTTAATGAAATGAAACCAGATGAGCAAGCTAGTGAAACCAGTGTTCTTGGTGATGGAAATTCATCAATCATGCTTGATAGAGAGGAAGAAGTGGATGATTCACAGAATCTTGTAATTGTGGAAAGCTCTATGTCTCCGAAGTCTTTACCAGATACTCACGCAACTGAAGATAAAATGGAACATACCCCAGCCCCTGCTCCCATTCTAAAATCATTTGGGTCACCTACACCTGTAACTGTAGAATCTCCTGTTCGTGAATCTTTCATGTCTCCTGGGCAGATGTATGCAAAAGCAGCAAGAGAAGCTGCACAGAAAGCAGCAAAGGAAGCTGCCAACAAAGCAGCAAAGGAAGCCGCCCATAAAGCTGCGAATGAAGCAGCTAAAGTAGCAGCACAAAAGGCAGCTCAGAAAGTATTACCAGTGACAGAAGATGGGGTCTCACAAGTACAAAGTGGATGCAGATCAGGTGGGGATGCCAATGGAATTGATATAATCTCATCAGAAAGAAGTTCACTTAGAAAGACACCCCCTGGACCTTCTGGCCCACTGAAGCCAAATTCTAGCTTGTATCATAATGCACAAGGAGACCAGAGGTATTCTCTTCAACTCCAAAACATTCAAAGATCACCAGCAGTGTTTGTCAACCAACCTCAAGCACCAGCTCATCAAAGGCCACAGTTCATGGGTCAAGACATTCCAACTGTGGTTGATGGGGAAGAAGCTGCTAGAGATACATGTAGTCGTCCTCATGCCCTTGTAGAAAGACGATCTAGTGAATCTGCTATTTTCAAACAGAATGGTACAAATCTATCAAAGAAAGACAAATTGCAAAGAATGACGAGTGATGATTCTTTGATTAAGGACTCTCTTAAGAATTATCGGACTATTGCTCCATCTAACAAGCAAATCACAAAAGGAAATAGCCACCATGTTATGCCTCAAACAGTTTGGCAAGCACAAACACAGGATGATAATGCCAATAAGGTCAGATTAGTGAAAGTGGCATTCAACAATACTATTCCAGTTCAGGCACCACCGTCTGTGTCCATTGTTCCAAATGCTCAATATATTCAGAAGCAGCTTCAAAGGTCACCCATTGTTCTCCTACCTAAATTGGTGTGTGTTGCAGGACAGACTTATTCCGAGGTGACACCTGACAGTGGGACACAAACTTGCTCACCAGGGAACATTGTTCCTCAAAAGGACAATAAAGAAAGTGTAAACAGTACTTCACCAGTACTACCAACAGTTTCAGTTCAGGTTCCTTCAAATGATTCTGCTTCTGTCAAAAGCAGTAACCTCCCACTGGTAAGACCTCAACGTATGCACGTCGCAGAGAGGGTTCATTCCCCAGAGCTAATAGACACCGTCATTGGTCCCTTTCACATCATACAAAAGCCGCCAGTAGAACAACCTTCTTCAAAGAAGCCTTCAGTCAGCGCTTTCATCATTATTTACAAGAAAATTAGTCTGCCAGGTATTCTTCGATCAGGGGTGCCTTTTGTACCACCTCGGTTGTTGCAGATTGGTATTTTCCCAAAGGAGACCTTTGAAGAATTTTGCCATGCTCTTCAGGATTGTAACATCATGCAGCGTTACATGACTGTACTTGAGAGATCAGCCCTCTTTACAGATCTGAAGCACAACAAGATATCAAGCTGCAAATTAGTATCTTTGGAGGAGTTTGATCAGAAATATGAAAACATCAAAGTGCTGATGCAGATCAGCAAGATGACCTGAAATTCTGTGGTTATCACTTTTGCAGATGAAAATTGTGAATGGGTCACTTTTTCAATGCAAAGGGCTCATACTGACAAGATGAAGTCTGTTTATACCATAACTGCATCAGAAAATCTCTACAAAAAAAAGAATTCAGCAGATCAAAAAGAAAAAAATGTATCTTTTGATGTTTGACTGTTCATCACTGAAGTTTCTTCAGAAAATAGCCACCAAGAAGGTACTCTTGAATTAAAAAAGTAATTGTTTAAAGTTACCTTGATAATATTCAACTGGAATATGCTCTTGCCAATGTCAACATATACTGAAATTTGTAGAGAGATCATTAGGCAACACAAAGACGTGCATGCAGTTCAACTGCTACCTCTTTGACTAACATTCAACGTATGCTGAATTGAATGACCTTTAAGGACTGATGTTAAAAAAAGACACCTGGAATACTCCTATCTAGATTTAAAAATATGATATGTTGAATCAAACAGTCAATAGTGACTGAGGCTGATATAAAAAAAAACAATAACTGAAATATCTAGATATCACATTTCAATTCAGATATTAATATGTTTTAAATATATTAAAATGAAAAACCGATAAAGATGCCGATAAACAAAATTGAACTGATATGTCGTTAGAATAAAGACCAACTTGTTAAGGTCTGTATAGAGGCTAGATATAATCTGCAAGATTATAAATCAAACAATAGTGATTTATCACAAACACTTGTGAGGAGACTCAGATTCCACCAAAATTTCTTACCATTTTGATTGTTAATGTCATGATGATTATATATTTTGACCTCCACTGAGTTATATGGGCTCAGATGTTTTGTGTTAAGTGAGTTCCTAAAGAAACTGACCAAAGCTTACAAGGGCTCTGTACAAATTCCACTCAGTCAAAATGAACAATATTTTTACGCAGGCTAGCTTAGATAATCTTTACTAAGCACACACCTGTAATTAAGAGATTGGTTCAATCAAAGAGAGGCTGTACGTAGCCTCTCACATCAATTGGTTTCAGAATCCAAAGTCACAAAATGGCAAAAAAAAAACCCAATGAAAATGAGATTAAACGAAATTCCCAGGTTATCTCGTGTCCTTTACAGGCATGTTTAATTGATTGGCTTGATCACAAAGAAGTTGTACAAGAAGTTGAAATAAGAATGTCTAATGACTGGAACAATCACACACAGATGCCTTGCTTACAAATATCCACGGGGGGGGGGGGGGTGCATGACTGTGTGATTGTTCTAGTCATTTTTATGTTATTCTTCTGCAACGTCTTAGTGATTAAGCCAATCCCTAAAACATGCCTGTGATGGACATGTGTGATAAACTGGGAAGTTTGTTTAATACCATCTCATTTCATTGGTCATTCTTTTGCCAGTTTGTCACTTTGGATTCTGAAACCCCTTTATGTGAGGGTCTATGGTCTTTGTGATTGAACCAGTCTTTTCATCTTAGTAAAGATTATTGAAGCTAGCCCGTGTAAAAAAATGGTAATTTTGACTGAGTGGAATGTTTGCAGTGCTCTTATAAAGTTTATCAGTTTCTTTTGGAAACCAGCTTATTTCATTGGTTCTTGGACTCCTTGTATGAAATGCACATTTGTCAGGTTATTTGAACTAGATATATCCTAAGAACTTGTTTATATTTTCCATGATACCCCGGTATTTGGAAATAAGCCACTCTTAAAATCTTAAAGATACAGAAATATATTTTATATATAGGTACATTTCATTCAAAAAAGATGTTATGAATTTTTAACTCACAAGGTGAGTTGAAACATCATTCCAAAATCTTGATTTTTTAGGAGCTACGTACATGTCTAATAACTGCTCTCTGTAGGTTCTTGTATGTCAAAAAAAAATTGAATTGTGGGCAAATCTGTGCATATCAAATTGGTATGAATAAGTGCTCTGGTGTCTTTCAAAGTGCAAAGTTATGAGCATCTGAAAAACATCCAAACTTTGAACACATTTATCTTGAAATTGTGTTTTCGAGATTTAGGGATCAGCCTGGTTTGTGCCTGTCATTACCCCTGATGATAAGGGCATCTGCAGAGTAATGAATAACCAAACTGCATGTGCAGTTGCATGACTTTAGGTTGGATCCATTATATTTGTATCTTGATTTTTCTTTTATTACAAAATGGCTTAATTATGGAGCTAGTCACACCCTCCCATGCACGTATTTGTTAAACACATTTTATTGTATTGTTAGTGCCTTATTTGTGATAATTGGATGTTACAAGTGTAGATTAGTTATGTTTGTCAACTGTGTCACTTTTCCATATTCATAGTATATAAATCTATACTTGTTTGTATTGTAAGTGTATGATGTAAACGAAACAGGGAATTGTACATTTTTATGAACTCATCGGGCATTACAAATTCATTCTAGAATCACCTTGTACAGGTTTGCTTATAAAATGTACTATCATTCTGAAATGTACTAAAAATATTCCAATTTTTTTTCATTGTATAAAAGTACTTTTTTCCCCATTCAGTCCAGCAAAATTTCAGATAATTCGGTTAAATTAAAAAATTATTTCTGGCCAATTGACTGATATCAAGAATATTTGTTCATAATTACAAAAGCATATATTTAGATATGATATTTGTTTGAGGAGTTCATCAGATTTCTCAAATTATATGAAATTATTAACATGTTTCCAAGTCCTTATATTCCATGAAACTTGTTGATAAAAATATTCATGAAGTATCAGCAATTTTGTGAGTAAAATTCCAGGTCATGAATCAAGGCTAAATGTCATTTCAAGTAAAAAATATGTATATAAATTTGTATTTTTCCCTAACTAGAAAAGTCAATGATGACATCCTTTCATTAAACAGGAAAAAGAAAATATTGAAGCTTGTGTAACAAGTTTGTGATCAAATTTTTGACCTTAGATTTCAATATTCATAGAACAAGGCCACTTTTCTATTGGGCTCATATTTATAGCAGTTCATGCAGGAATAATTGAAAGGGATACTAACAATTTTCAATGCATATTACAAGGTCATTTTTGAAAACGGGATGAAAATCAGGTGGATTACCTGTTTAAGGCCTTCTAACAACTGACTAATAATTGCTTTTATTCATTCTGCAGCAAATTTATAACATGGAATATCTGCTTAAGTTTCCTTCTTGGGGCATTGACCGTGTGTCGTTTATTTTTTCTTGACATTCCAAGCCTTACGTTATGTACTATGTAGAGCAGGTTGTGAAGTCTGTTGTGGCCGGGGGCAGGGCCCGTCAAAGGGCCCAGGAAGCTCTCTGGTACAATCTGACCCATATATGTATTTTGGGAGCATTTTCTCTTTTAAAAAATTAAATATATGAAAAAATAAGTTTTATATAAAACACACAAAAGTAGACCAAATTTCAAAATGCAGAAAGAGTAAATACGGAAAATTGTATTTACTAAGTATATTTACACATATCTAGAACTGAGGAGACAGATAATGTATTGTAGTATAAGTATTTATTTTAATTAAAGTTGAGTTGTATATTGTCAACTCTAATAATTAAAGTATCTTGTGGTTGTGTCACGATCAGTGAGAAAGTGACACTCTGTCAGCCACAAGTTGCTGAAACGTTAGTATGCACTGGTGCAAATATTCATTGGGTAAAGTGCTACGGTATGAACTCTTTAAAATGTTTATTGTGGAAATGCAATTAAGTTGGTTACTATCTTTCTTAATATCACCTAACAAAGTAGAACAGACAGAAATTACTCAAAACACACTGAAACTTGCTGAAAAATCAAATTAATTTGACTGTCATTACTTTTATTTATGGATGAATGGACATGTCATGGTTAGACATGTTTCATATTGTGACATAAAAGTGATTAAAAAGAGGAAGTTAAGTTAAGATCAAGTTGCAGGCAGAACCCTGGGCCCTGTCTTAGAAAGAGCTGTGATCGATCTGATCAACCACAACTATGGACAGCATCTAAAATGCAATTAAAAAAAAATATTTTCTAGATCTGTATATTCATATATTCGTCGTTTTCTTGAAGATTCAGTGTAATTCTCTTTGTTTACTACGGAGATAGTGCACATTTCCTGTAGTAAAAACCATGGTATGAATGGATTTCCATACAGTTGAGATTGATTGGATCAATTGTAACTCTTTGTAAGACTGGGCCCTGATGACACAACTTTTATCTTTCTTTCTTATATGTATGATGAGTGTTCTAAAGATGTATGTGCACCATTTTTCTGTTTCGCTATAAATTTTGTTGCGATGTAAAGATATGTCAAGATTTTTGTTATGTGTGTCCTCCTTTCTTCTCTCCTTTGTTCATTCAACCCAATACAAGCAAAAAAAAGGAGTATCAAATTTTTGTAAAAGATTTCATATCATTTACATCCATGTACTGTAGTCTGTCAAAATGAATTTGTTACTATTGCCATTTGCAACTGTAAGTTCTGATGTGTAACAGTTATACATTTCAGATATACCAATGTTTTTCAAAGTGATTTTATTGAACTCATGCCTATTTTTAGTATGTCCAGATGTTTAGTACTACTAATGGAAATCAATTTTTGTTCACTGGCTACACAAGAATGTATTGTTTGTATTGTAAAGGAGAAATGCTGACCTCCAACTTTTCTCCAAAATGGGTTCTATCAGTTTAAAGAAGTTGTAGATGCTTTCACACAGAGATAAAAGAATCTTCTTCACTCAATAAAGACAATGAGGTAAATTATGTCCTGAAAGTATCACCTACCACGTGTAGTGGTCCACCTGCATTCCCCAACCAGCTATCGGGGGGAGGAGAGACCTGCGGGTCACAGTTCTGTGTGCGCGCCCTTCTTGGCGACCCAGATTGGCTGGCTCCTCCAATGTGCCTTTGAATGTCTTTGACAGATATATGGCGCTATACAAATGCTGTGCATCAATCAATCAATCAATCATGTCACTCATTGTGATAATCACCCAGTATCTTGTTGATGCCTCCTGTAGCATCAGTTCTATTGGTCTGTTTCCATATGTTTGATGAACTTGAGAGAAACACCTGCTTTACAAGAAATCCTGACCACACCCAGATGGCAGGATCCAGAAGCTAGAAGGATTTATTGATTATTATTTGAGTTGATATAATTATTCTCAAGGTCATAATTATGCTTTATAAACCACCTGATGCAGTGGAGTTCCCCGATTCTCTGTCTGGGAGGTATATAATTGATTATTTTTTTGTTGTAGTCTCATTATACTTGCTGAATATTGTATAGCTGCCCTCACTCTGTCGGAGATATAGCCAAAGTCTCCCTGAAATTATGATTACTTGTCGCTTTGAAAAAATACCATTACTATTATTCAATGTCACTTGGTTGATTGTAACACCAACACTGAATTTTGTGATATTGAAAGAAATATATTATTTGCCTGATTATCACATATCTTCCTGAAAGGTGGAGGTTATTCCCAAATCTTCTCATGGACTTGTGTTATGCACCAAGTTTAACCTACATGTAAACTGTGGTTAAGGTATGGAGGGCTCAATTTAGCATTGAACTGTGATGCATACTTCAATACAATAGGCACCCAAACTATTGAACTTGAAAATGATAATAATTGTATTGTTTTACTATCAAAGCATGAAGCGAAAACAACTTGCAAACATAAATATACAATGGAAGCAATGTGTTTACATTTTTTGGTTTCCATATTTGAGTACAGAGTAAGATGATGATTCAAATGTACAGTATTTTTCAATCAGACCTGAGTTACAAATATGGGCCATACAGTTTCATTATTATGTGCAGATTTGGGTTTTTTAAATGAATTTAGTAGATCTTGTACCTTAAACACATGCTTAATTGAAATACAGCTCATAAAATAAGATATTGAATGCAAATCCAATCTAATCCAATAGTCATTTGATATACATGAAGTGCCCTTTCCTTTCGGTCAGCAAGTACTGCGTATGCACACACTACTCCATGTTTGGGCCACTAAAACAATAATTAAACACCTTGGTTATATTTTGACCGGAAATTTAAATTTTGTGCCTCTGAGAAGCATTCAACTGTACTTATGTGTAACAGAGATGAATTTAATCCATTAATTTATGGGAATTTTCTTTCTCATAGAAAAGGTAGAATGATTTAATACAAATTCACCCCCTATGATCCTTTAATATGGAAGAATATAGATAGACAATTTGGAGGATCAAAGGGATTATACACCCAGAAATTTTCATCTTCAGGCAAATATTACATGTACACATATACTGGGTTTTTTCACATATTAGCTTTTATAAAGGAACATGTTACAGATGAAACCTAATGATTTTTTTTCAATTTATCCCCATGGTAACTGGTAATGTTGTGACGTCAAGAGCACACAATAGGTTCACCTCGGTAACAATCACATGAAAAATTAAGTATTCTCTGCAAAGGAAATCTTGAAGTCCAGTAGGGTGGAGTTCATTCATTGAATGTTTTATTTGATATTTTTATCAGTGCACAGTCCAACAAAAGGATGTAAAGAATGATTAGTTGGTGTACAGCTGGGGCTCAATAATTACTATAGCTGCATGGCATCTATCAGAACTCTAACTGGTAATAGGCTGTGATTAGAGTTGTTTGGTTTATTTTATTCTTAAAACCTTCATATCCCTTGCATGTCCAAGCAAATGATGTTGATCAAAACACTCAGTATTTATTCCACAACAATGCAATGCCATTCCTGATTAATCACATGATATCAAGACTTATGAGGAAACAACAACAACGAAAAGGTGTGTATACCTCTTATGGACATTTATAATCAAAATGTGTTGTTTATATCTGGTTGTAGTATGCTAATGATCTAGTACAAACATGGCTGTATGGTAGAGTTTGATTGGCAATTAGCTTTACATTTGCCATTTTTCAGATGAATAATCTTTGCTTGTATATGTACATTGCTGTTGAATGTGTTCCAAATTGCAGAAGAATGATACTTACTCATGCATAAGTCATTAGTATAGAGAGATCGGACAAGGATGGAGAATCTTTAGTCAAAAGGCATGCTGAAAAATAACATGTTGAAAAATTACTTTATATTTTCCCTCTTCAGATGAAATTATATTCGATTTAGATATTCAGTGTATCCCGGGAATAAGGAAACCTTTATTTAGAAATGGATATTGCACTCATCAAATTCTTTTTTTCTTTTTTTTAGACTAAATTACTATTTTGGCTATCCTGGTTACTTATTGGTGGTTTTGGGATGGTAGGTCACATAACAAATGACACTTTAAAATACAGATGTGCCATCATTTTCTTACGCAAGCTTGAATTATTCTAAGACATCTTCTTGATCAAATATTCCTCACGATCTGATCGTTATTTCCTTGAAATTTCAGACCTTGTGTCATCTGCTCATTATGCTATGATATTTCAAACTCTTCAAAACAAAGAGGAATTACTGTGCTTCATAATGATATATTATGAATGCAGTTGCTTGTGCTGAAAACAAGTATTGGTTTCCGTGTCATGGGATGTACTATATTTTCATTGAATATGCACTATGTTATGTTATTGGATTTTAGAATGGGCATTATTTTTTCATCTTTCTATGTATCATGGCTTGGGTTTGTTTTGTCTGTGCATTAGTGAATTCGGTATTGAAATTGTTAACTTCTTTAGCAATTAACCTGCACTCTTGAAGTTATAAAAGGATTATATTATTCTTTATACTTCAATGCGGAATCATTTTCCAATTTTTCTACCATCTTTCTTGGAATTAGATTTAGTGTTTTGAAGTCATATGTTATTTCTATGAAATGGATTTAACTTCAAGAAATTCCAAAGTAAATACTTATTTAAAGAGAAATTCCAGTAGTTGCAGTAAAGACTGATTTCATGAGAAAGTCTGTAAAACCAGGCTTAATTGTTAGTATATCATCGAGGATCTAGATCTTGTACAGTTACATAAACTGAACTTTGTGAAATCTTGAAATCTACGCTGAAAAATGTTCACACTGAAGATAACCAACACAGATAGGCACACGTGGGACAGTGTATTATTATTGCTGGAATAAAGACCCGACGGAAGTGACCGAATCCGCACTTATTTTGCTGATTTCTCTGCAATTACACAATTTCCTCCAGAATCCTTTGGCACATATTTTTTATTCATACAAACAGACACTTGGGTGGTCATTATATTAGATTCTGTAAAAAGTCATTTTCAGATCGTTACCAAAACTGGAATTTATCTTTAACCTCTTGGTTCCTTTTTTTTCACATTTCCAACTCTAGAACATTGCAATATACGTCTAAATGGTCAAATTATTATATTTTCTTGTACATTTTTTCTTCGTCATGGATGAACTTTAGTTGAAAATAAATGTGTCTCAACTCATTTTCTCTTTCTTTTGCACTCTCCATTTTCAAAATCATTTTTCTTGTATGTTTGCTGTTAGATTTATTGCTTTGTAGTCTGAACATGTTTTAATCTGGCGGTATGTTTATGGAGTCTTTGCTATACTGTAATTATTGGATAATGAGGTTTAATGTAGAAATAGTCAGTATACAACATTTCTTTTGTCACGTACGGTACACCCCTCTTCCCACACAATGCCTGCCCGTCTCCACGTCTCAACCATTACCTTCGTGCTCCACCAAGATTACTTTTAATGCCTTTATTATAACAGATGTAGTATAATACATGACATATTAACATATCATATCTTTTAATATATCAGTTGTTATTTATATTATAGTATGGATATCTCACAGAACGTGATAAGAAGACCAAACAGTCTTTGCAGAAGGTGATTACATGTTATAACAATGCATTTGAACTACTACAGATTATATGTGAAATGTATTAGATTTAAAGAGATGAAATATATGATAACATAAATATAAAGAGTTTATACATGAATTATAGTGAATTATCTTTCATTTCTTATATGAAAGTGCAATAAAAATTGAATGTGTGTCACATCAGGTGCCTATCTCAGCATTTTGCTGTATTGCATAATGATGGTATATAGTTTGCCACATGTACAGAAGTATAAAGCTATGTGAAAGATGTATATACTTGTTTCAGAGTTGAAGGAAATGTTTGTTGTATATGGTATATCCACTGAGGAGTTGGATATGTATTGTGTTAACTGAAAGGATAAACGGAAAAAAGCATCTGTTTGAATTTCAGTATTTGTAGAAACCTCAGTTTTATATGGAGTTTCTGGTGACTATAGGTGGCAAGTCTTTCAATTTGTCACGTTTATGAACAGTTAAGAAAGAATAGAATTGTTCTTTCGTTTTGTGCCTTTTCATTAGGATATGAGGAATATCAAATGTCATTCCAACCAAGGTAAAACATGTTTTATTTGAAAGCAGTAAAAGCTAAATTTATAAGATGGTGAAAGTTTGAAGGAGATAAGTTATTGGATTATGAGATTTTTCTGAAGGGGGTCAAAGATTTAGTGAGTCCATTGAAACTATAAATTTTAGACAACTCAACTCTCTTTTTGTAATACGCTTCAATATCATTATCAGTCATTTTGTTAAAGTGAACATCCCATAGGAACTTTATAACAGATCTATAACACCATCTTTGTTTGATTTTGTTCAAATCTTCATCAATCCCATTCTCTCGTTTTTTTCACCTTACTTTCCCAAAACAACTTGTTTTAAGCACTGAATTTCCCTGTAATGACCCTATCCAGTAAAACTATGAGGAAAAACTAAATGAACCGTTGCCTCACTACTGTAATGATGCTATCTTCAAAAGATCTGATATAGCTTTGTGTTGATTAAGAAGAAATAGATTCTTTTTGTAGGGAAGAATAGAAAATTGTATTTATTATATTCTAGTCCTGTATCGATTAGAAGGATGGTAGTGCTTTGAAGAAAATGATAGTGTTAGAGATATAACAATATGATGAATAGATCATTTAAACAATTTATTTCAATTTTGAAAAAAAAAAAATTGGGGGACAGTTTGAGTGTTTTTTTTTTTCATTTACATTGTCATGAGGACCACCATATGGTACGTATGCTCTGTGTAATGTAAATAGTGGAGAATTGTTATCGTTTTGTAAATACACAAACCACGTGATTGCCATGTAACAAATGGTCTAATAGTGATAGCGTTTCATGTATATACACACAGAGATAAATTGCCTTTGTATTGTGTAACGTTATGGTGAAGTACTCAGCATTCTCATTTTATTGTTCTGAAATATTTTATTTATGTGATGTGCAGGAGGAATTTATATTTTTTGCTGTTTTGACATTTTCATTTGTAACACAAATAAAGACATTGTTCCATGTATTAAATTGAGTAACTGTTTTTATATGTGTGTGAGTTCAGGAGGGGGGGGGGTCAGTCAACAACCACTGTCAATCTGTAGTTGTCATTTAAGATGGTTCATTAGGCAAGAAGCACTGTCATCTGTAATTAGATTTTTTTTTTTACATTTATGAAATGCTCCCCATAGTTATAGCAGGGTTACTGTGTGAATTAATGCCATTTTAAAATTTCCTGCTTAAATGTTTAAAGGCACTGTAGCTGTAAAAAAATACAGTATGAAGCCAAACTAGTCTAGTCCAATTGAAAGGAAAAGTCCACCCTAACAAAATGTTAATTTGATAAAAAAGATAAAAATCCAACAAGCATAACACTGACATTTCATCAAAGTTGGATGTAAAATAAGAAAGTTGGGACATTTTAAAGTTTTGCTTAATGTTACTGAACAGTTATATTCACATCCTGGTCGGTATGCAAATGAGGGGACTGATGACGTCACTATTTTGTATTTTATTACATGAAGTATGAAATATTCCAATTTCTCCCCGTTGTCCTGTGAAACAAAGTTTAATTCCTCCGTGACGATGTGGTATTACCATTGTTAAACATTTTATGGTTCAGTCAAGTCGGTCCTTATTGTCAAAAATATAAAAATTGATATATTGTATAATTCAACCTTAAAAATCAAAAGAAATAGTGAGTGAGGGAAATCATTGACTCTCCCACTTGTCACTGAGTTGTGCATGTAGCTGTTTTGTGAACAACAGCGAAATTTTTAATTGTAACTTTCTTATTTTACATCAGATTTTGATGAAATTTTCAGTGTTGGGCTCTTTTATTTTTCTCAATTGATTAAAATCAACATTTTTCCGGTGTGGAGCTCACCCCTCATAAAAACAAACTTTTCTTTGCAGTTCTTCACCAAAAGATTTTCATCAACTGTGTAAATAATCACCCACGTGACAGGCACTAGTAAAATACACAGTAGATTATTTTTGGAATAACAAAGCCAGTGATGAAATTATTTCCTTTATGGCCAATACTTGTCATGGTCAGTGCTCTTCAACACTGGAGACAAGGTTACACTGTCATAGAGTTTTCTATGACAAAGGTTTCACCATGCTTGGTACTTTCTCTCCTCTTTAAACCTGGGGAGCATTTCATGAAGAACTTGTCAGACGTTGTATCTGACAAGTTCTGTTTTATCAGACACCATAGCTACTGTGCTTCTCAGCAAATTAAAATCAAGGAAAGTTGTCGGATCTCACAACTTGTCGGACAAAAAATGTTGATGAACGTGCCCCATGGTTGCGGGTACGTTTAAAAGGGGGTTGTAAATTGGTGGCGTATAAAGGTATTCAAGTTGGTGGTGGCGTACAGTGGTGAATGTGGTGCTGTTCATCAAGCATCTAACCACTACATGTAGTTGTGGTTTTAGTATAGTGGTGATGGTGGAGGCCACCAGCTGCAGAACTAGAAGCAGCGATGGTGATGGTGGTTTTGTAGTTGTAGCAGTGATGTGATGAATCACACATTTTAAGGGTGGAGAACATGGCGGGGGGGGGGGGGGTTCTAGATAGTAAGATAAAAAATGGACCTTAAAATCAAAGTCTACTTTATGACAAAATTTTGATATGATGTTATTCAGAATATTTAGTTTTACATGTTTTCCTTCTATTTAAATCTTTATTAATTTATTTGTTATCCTCCATTTGCTCCAGTGGGAATAGTGAGACCTTGTAAGCAAATAGTTGGCAGTACACTCTAAAAAATATTGGGTAAAAATGCTCCATGAGGGTAATGTGTCCAACCAACATTGGGCATTTTTATTTATCCAGTGCAATGAAAATTTTGCTGATTCTAAAGTAATTGCTGCTTATTTTTAACCTTACTGGGTTATATGCTTCCTGCATTTGGTTAAATCCTGGGGTAAAATACTGCCCCGAATTGGTTGGACACATAATTACCCTCGTGGTGGTAACAATTTTACCAAATATTTTTTACAGTGTAGTTGAAGTGTGGTTGTGGTGTTGGTGATGGTAGCAATGAATGAATCATGATTTTTTGAGGGTGTATATACGTGGCAAAATATTTTCACAATCACTGGTTTTTCTGTGAGGGCTCGCATGCCTCTGGACATTAGTACTGAATTTCAATTTTGCGAGCCCTGGCCCATGGAAATTCCATTGTCTTACGCTCTTCTTTTCTTTCATTTTTACTTATCTATATTATTCAATTTCAAATTGTATTTTTGTTTTTACATTGTACATTTTTTGTATGTGTTTATGGCCAAATGAATTATAATGATAATACAGATTTGGAGGAGGAAGGATTTTTTTTTTCATTAGGCCTACAAAACACAAAATCGACCAAATTGTGATTACATGTTCAACCCCTCCACCATGCACCCACCTATTCTGCGGTCCCTGCTGGTATAGCGGTAGAAGCGAAGTCTCGCTGCAGGTGGTAGTGGCAGCAGTGACCATAATTAATCATTTTGAGGATGTAGAACATGAGATTAGAGCAGGGGCGCATCCAGGATTTTCCAAGGGGGGGGCAGAAACTTACATTTCGTCCCAGAAGAAGAAATGACAAGCAAAAAAAAGAAAGGGGTCTTCACTTTCAAAGGGGGGGGGGCACACTTCTGTTTAATGATATCTTTACATTACAAATTTTAAATTTTTGCTTCTCAAGGGGGGGGGTGGCACGGGCCGGCTATGCCCCCCCCCCCTGGATCCGATAAGACGGGAGGGATTTCCTAAATAGCAAGCAAGAAAAAAAACCTAATCTTTCCAAAATAAGGATAGATCTGCTTGCGCTTTGGGTTTTCATGACTATTTAGTGAGATTTAAAAAAATGATTCAAATATGTCAGATATTTTCTTTCAATCTCCAACATTTATTATTTAAAGTCACTGAAATATTAATTTCTTCAATAAGTCCTGCAACGATTCTTAAATGCAATATCTCGCATTTGTCTAGAAGGATACGCTTTCACATCCAGTTCATGATTACAAAAAAGTAACTGTTAGAACGCAGGGGCGGATCCAGCCTTCGCCAATGGGGGGCGGAATATTTTTAGGCTACATTTTCCCGATCGGCCGCTTGAAGTTGATTTTTGTTTGTTTTTTTGAAGGGGTAGTCCTAAAAGTCACTTCTAAGCTTTAATCTTATAAATCAACATAAATATATAATAATTTCATAAGCCTTTTTGTAAATGCGAGCGCGAAGCGCGAGCTATTTTTTTATATCAAGTATTTTGTCCTAAAATTTAGATATTCTGGGCAGTTTTTCCTAAACCATTTCTATCCTAAATGATTACTGCGTAGCGCGAGCAAAATTATTAATATACGTTTTGATCTGACCCAAAAAGAATCTGTTAACGACTTTGCAGTTAGCCATGAGTACCTTACATATATCAAACAATGCGAGCGCCGGCTTAAACTTTTGACATTTTTACCTAAAGAATTCAAATGGAAATCTTATGCACTTTTTGTAATCGTGATAAGGATAAGTATATAACGAAACAATTGATGCGAGCGGAAAAATTCGAGAATTATACCTAAAATTTTGACACTCTACATGTTTTGTATATCATGAAAATGATGAGTTATTGGAACTCATTCTACATTAATAATGCGAGCGCGAAGCGCGAGCAGAAAATTTTTGATATATTGGATAATGACTTAAATAGATAAGCTGCATATCTGAAAAAAAGATGCGCGATCTAGAATCTGGGCATTTTTAAATACCAGTTATTTTATCATGAAAATCGAAGCGCGAGCTTAAAATATTTAACATTCCGATCTGAAAAGGGTCAATTTAAGCTCTGTATTTCAAACACTTTGAAGGGAAATTGTAAGGTGGATATGGATCAGTTAAAAAAGCTGATATGTTTCAATATTATTCCTTTGAGTTTTGACATAGGACTGTGACATTCTAAGAATATTATGTCATCATATGAAAATGATGACTATCTTCATATTTCCCTTCCTAAGCGCGAGATTAAACTTGTCGATATTCCATTCTGAAAAAAGGACGATTTGATTATGAAATGAATTAATCTAATAAGCCTAATGAGAGCGCGGAATATGTTAATATCATGGCTTAAAACTGGACATTTAAAGCACTTTTGTAATTATGAATATGATGCATGAGTTAATATATTTTCAACAATTTATATGAGCGCAAATCGCAAGCCGAAAATGTTTTATAAACTGTTATGAAATTGAGATTTTGTTACAGAATTAATATTGAGATATACATAACTCATCAATCAAAATGCGAGCGTGGAGCGCTAGCTAATGACAATATGACCTGAATAGAGATATTTTGAGAACTTCATAGAAAACAGGAAGATATAAGTACCTGATAAATTGAACTTTGCGAGCAAGCAGAAAATTGTAATGTTCAGACCATAAAACAAACTTTTACAGAGCATTTTAAAAATCAATTTGTAAATCAAACAAAATAATGAAAGTTTGATTTCCGAGCTGTATAATATGCTTTGTATATTGCCTTCAAAATTTGTTTTCTTTCTTTCCCCCTTTTTCCCCCGGCAAAAGGGAGGGGGGCCTCTGGCCCCCCTGGATCCGCCTATAGAACGTTCAAAGTTATTAGTCAGTTCTGCCGACTAATAAAAATTAAAATTGTCGATCCCTCCACTTCTGAAATTACAGGGCTTGTGTACTGACCCCCCCCCCCACACACACACACACACGCGATCACTTTTCGAGACAGAATCATTTTTTTTTAATCATCGATTGTGAAAGTGCCTAATTTTACATTATTTAAAAACGACGAATTTCTTGCGCGCGCGGGCGGCCGCTCCCCTATTCTGGCGCTCAATCTATCAAAAATTTAGCCATGACATCCTACATTTTGGCGCAATATCGTGAATAAGTGGTATATTCTTGTATACATAGCCCTTTATGGGAGGGGGGAGGTGATCCCGAAAAAAATTGATGCGTGCGGAAACGAAAGTAACAGTATCGAAATTTTTTAAGATTGATCGACAAGTAGTGGAAAACTGCCGCTGTTAAAATAAAAAAAAATTAAAAATTAATTTGATTGTAAAAATAGAAAAATAATGAGAAATATTGCAGAAGGTTGAGAAAAATCCATCAAAGAATAAAAAGTTTTTAGAATTTTGATTACATGATCTGTGAAGACATGCGGGCAGCTTTCCTACATAATCGGATGGAAATAAATCAATCTATGTCTTTTCTCAGAAAGATAAAAATGATTATCACTGTACCCTCAATATATCAACCGACAAATCATTTCATATCCGTTCATAAACAGAAAACAAAAATAAGTCATTACGAACCAACATAGATTGAAATTTATGCATTTTATATTACATAACGTATGGGGCAGCTGCTTGTTTATGACGTCGCGACGCAATGATCCATAACTAATAAATTTCTTAATATGTAATTGATTTTCCTCAAACCTTCACCAATACTTTGTTATTTTTTCTGCTATTTCTCAAACAATTCGTCAAGGTGAACTTCCCCTTTAAAAAAAATTGCGCACGCATCATTATTTAGTTCGTATAATCCTAATTTTACTGCTAACAATAATCATCAGGTTAAAAGTTATACCCCACCCTCAAAAAGAATCCCTGAGCTTTTACAGCCCATCAACTATTCTGACACCCCCATCCCCATTGGACAATGCTGAATCCGCCCCTGATCACGTAGCAGAAAATAATTAAATTGACAAAATGGAAATCAAATATGATTATAGACCTAAAATTCGTTATGACGTGTTCTTTTTTATTATCCGGATGGCATTTCCAAGTAAAAGTGCAGAGTTTTTAACTGCAATTAACCCATATATGAGTTACTACCAATAAGCATAAGCCATATTTTCGTTCCAATTATGAGTTTTATTATAATGCCAACTATGAATAGTTGATAAACCCTGGTAAATTGTTAAAAAGACAATCGTGTTGTACTTACATGTAGCTAAGTTTCACACCCGGTTTCACAACTGCAACCAGCAGCCATTTAATAAAAGAAGTAGATGGGGGAGGAGCAGAAACTCGGGTTTATAGAGGTAAAAAATAAAAGATAAGACGGAGTAAAAAAAAAACAACTGAGGGGTCAAACTTATATCAAAGTAAAAATGCTACTTTAAAGAGATTTCTAGTCTATCCATTAGCATATACGCTTGAAATATCTGATTTCCAAACATTTTGTATATATAAAATTTATTTCTCGTTTGTCATATTTTGAGGAGCCCACAAAATACAAGCTTAGCTTTTTAGTGGGATCCTCTATTTTCACAAATTATAAATCACAAATCCTTTACACATTATTATTTTATATGTAACTTTTTTTATAATATGCCTTTCTCAAGTTGATTTCATGACATTTGTATATTTTTTCATGATGTTGACTTGTTATGATTGTATTTATTTGATTTGTATTTTGTTGAAAATGAAACAAATAAAATGAAATGAAATTTTACCCTGATTTTACCCCGCGCTCCACGATTTCATTGGCTTGTTCTGTTCATGCCTATAAAGGTATTTGAGATTTATGTTGAGATAGGTCCGGGAGATAGGTATATGTATCCTGTTAACGAATTTCCACATAGTCCTTATAATTTCAACTTTTTCAGGTCAGCCTCTAATATTTAGAATTAATATATTAAAGATTATCAAAAATAGAATTTTCAGGCAGTATATGAACTTAAAATACACAGCAGGCTATTTTGATACTTTTTAATTGATAATGGCATTAAAAGGATCCTTGAAAGGGGAACTGATTCGAGAAAAGGCACTTAAGCACATATACATTCGTAATTCCGAAGCTTCATTATTCCGAAGGTACGGATATTCGGAAGGTTCGTTGTTCCGAAGGTTTGTATTTCCGAGGGTTCGTAATTCTGAAGGTTCGTAAGTCCGAAATGGAAATGAGGTTCGTAATTCCGAAGGTTCGTTAATCCGAAAACAAATTGAGTTCCGTAGTTCCGAAGGTTCGTTAATCCGAAAACGAAGTTAGTCCGAAAACGAAATGATTAACGAACCTTATTTCGTTTTCGGAATAACGAACCTTCGGAACAACGAACTTTATTTCATTTTCAGACTAACGAACCTTCGGAACAACAAACCTTATTTCGTTTTCGGATTAACGAACCTTCGGAACATCGAACCTTGATTTCATTTTCGGATTATCGAACCTTCGGAATAACGTCATGTTAGGAAGTTAACGAACCCTTTTACGTTTTCGGATTAACGAACATTGAGGTATAGGCAATTAAAGTGTTTCGGAATAAAGAACCTTCGGAATTACGAAGTGTAACCCTGACAAGAAGGCAAGGGAGCGTTTGCTCAGACATAAAACCGGTCGTTCTTTTCTGAAAGGGGCACGAAACACATTCGTGAGGGGTACTTTTGGGTAAATAGGTGCACTGGTAAGAGTAAGGACATCTATAAGAAGATAAAGGGCACTTTTTTAATTGCTAAAGGCACAAAATGGATCCTTCTTATGTGAGGGGCACAAGACATGTTTGTCAGGGGCACTTTTCTTGGGTAAAAGGGGCACTGATACGAGAAAAGGCACAAGATGGCAAAAGGGCACTTGCTAACGGCATAAAACGGGTCCTTCTCATGAGAATGGGGCACAGAACACGATTATGAGGATTTTTTTTTTTTTTTTTGGGGGGGGGGGGGGGGAATTTGGCACATATACGGTATGGCACATAATATGCTAACACATAAAATGGGCCCTTCTCAGGTAAAAGGGCCGCAGAACACGTCCGTGAGGGGGCATTTTTCGAGAAAAAATGGCACTTATATGAGAAAGGGCATCTTCGAAACACCTAAAACGGGTCCTCTTCCGATAAAAGGGGCACTGTATACACGTTCATGAGGGGCATTTTTCTTGCGTAAAAAGGGATACCTTTTCAGTGCTTCAAAAATATGGGGACACTGTGCCCCCCCCCTCCCCGCCCCCGGGATCGCCACCCCTGTAGTCTTGATGTATACGAAGCTAGCTGAAAATAATCTATGGACAAGCTTAGATGCCTCTATACCTTTTTTTACTCTGCCGACAGGGCTGAGAAGTATGACAATTACGATCTCGAGTTTAATTAAAGTCCACCCCAAAAAAAGTTTATTTGAACGAAAAGAGAAAAATCCAACAAGAATAACACTAAGTGAAAATTTCATCAAAATCGGATGTAAAATAAGACTTAGATATGACATTTTTAATTTTTGCTTTATTTCACGAAACATGTATATATGATCCTGCAGGTCCATGATGCAAATTAGGGAACTCAGTGGTGACATCAATCACTCACTATTCTAATATTGTCCTGTTAAACAAATTTTCATTCCTCCCTGAACATGTGGAATTACCATTACCATTTAACATTAATGCTTCAGTCAAATTGGTCCTCAATATCAAATCTGTAAAATATATTGTACAATTCAAAGATTAACAAACAAAAGAAGTAGTGAGTGAGGGACACTTCGATTCTGTTCGATTCTCTCATTTTCCCCCCAAAATTTTACATCCGATTTTGATGAAATTTCAGCATAATGCTTGTCTGACTTTTCTATATTGATTCAAATCAACATTACTCTGAGGTGGCCGAGTTGACCTTTAAATGGGGAAATACATTTGTCGTTATGCACAATTAAGCCTTTTTTGTTTGGTGGAAATGACATGGGCTTTAAATATATTGCTTAGTAGGCCTTCAGTCTTCTTAAATTTGTTGCTAGTATATGAATTTCAATTTTTCTTAGATATGTTTTTGTCTTCTTTCAGGTGCTGCTACTCTTCAAAGAGCAAACGAATAGCAATATAAGTTTCTTATCTTTATAATGTAAAATTTTGTGATATGTAGATGGATTTTGACTTCGCCGATCGCGCGAGTCTAAAATCCGGGTCTAAAATGCAAACCCGGGAATGCAAAATTAATTTTATTGCGTATTTCTTGAAACCTTTCAATAAACTTCAAAATCAAGCACATGAACCCATGTTAATTTTTGCATATTTTGAACACTTAGGTGCTGAAAGCCCACTGCATGCACAAAATTTTGTGAAAATGACATGGATTTCATGACTGTGGAACGTCCTAAAAGCAATAAATGCGTATTACAGTGCCGTGCAGCTCACCTTAATTCTTTTCCTTCAATCGGAAGCAACATGAATTAATTTGTATTTTGTTGTCATTTCATCTCTAAAAACTCATCGATAAAGCTTACTGATATGACAACCTCTTACTTTTCACATTGAATTGAAACCAAGGGAAATGGTATCTGCACCTTTATATTTGAGGTCAGGCACACCCTATTCGGCCCTAAATGGGTGCATTACAGTACCCCTAAAATAGCCACGCCCACGCTCAAAATCCTGCCGTCCGTTTAGTTTCGGTTGCGATGATCTGGAGCTGATTGTTATTTTGTTAAGTTTTAAAGTTTTGGAAACTAAATACTGGCACTATATCTTGTGATTTTAAGACAAGTTTGGAAAGAAATTGACGGAAAATGGCAAGGGCTGCCCTCGGTCAAACCCATGATTTGGCCAGCTTGCCATATCTTGATGAAGAAGTTCTCCTAGCTGAACTGAAGCATCGATATAGTGATGATCAAATCTATGTAAGTACGGTATACAACAAGCAGTCCCATACGCCCATATTTGTGTAGGTCAAGACTTGTTGGTTGGTTAGTGTTTAGTTTTTCAGTTGTTTTATAAATCAGTTGTTTTATATTCCACTTTTAATTTCTATTTCATATTTACAATTATGATACAATTGGCATAGTAACATATAATCACATTTGAAGTATATACAAAAATGATAACATTATAACATTACAATAGACATTTATCAAATTGAAATATAAGTAATTGAAATAGGCCCTAGTGAAAATTTAAATAGTTCTTCTTCTTCTTCCAGGCTGGTACAGTCCGCCACTGGTGTATTATTGTACCTTGTGCTTGTCAAGTGTTGAGTGTACAGTGCAAGTAAAAAATTTCTACTTTATTCTAGTTTATTGGCGTTTGCATTCTAAAAGAATATTTACGCCTTTTTTGATCATATGTTCATGTATTTTTTTTCTCAATAACTCAAAAAAAAGGGAATTTTCCTAGCCTTGAGGACTCCATGATGATATTTTAAAAATATTTTGACATATATAATTATGTACCGTACTTCTTCATCATGGAGCCTTGAACGCCTCCCATATGCATAAGCGAGACCTCCACACCCGGATGGATTTCCCTAGGAAATCCGTATTTATATATCGGTTTATAAGTGTGAATTTTGTTGATATGTGAATCTTCAAACGCCTTCAAATTAGCGATGTTACAAAATGCCGTTTTGAATAACAATTTATAGATAAAAATTAAAATACTAAAATATAATACGTGATTATAAATAATAATTATAATAATAATGATAATTCATGATTTTTAACTGCTCCTACTAATAGCTGGGTAAATGATGAACTAGATCAAAAAGGTGCGTTCATCGGCCATTTTCCTCGAGCCACCTATGTTGTGCTTATAATGAACTAGTCTAACCCTAAGGACGTAATTATACATGTATTACTAACTAGAAGTAGAACCTAACGTTGGATCTATTTGTGTTTAGAATTGAGGTGTATCCTATTACCATAGCTAACATCGGATTATTGTGAGTGCCTAAAGGGTCTACTAGATTTATCATGAATTCAACCATGTTAAAAAAAATCACACCTTGAATACACAAAAATCTAACATTTCACTGATTATGTAGATCTATTTTTAAAAAATTTTCTTTGAGGGGGAGCCAAGATCAATCATCTTTTTTGTGTAGAGTTTAAAGTAGACCGATAAATTGGTCTAGATCTATTTCTGTCAGGGATATGCTCCGCTGGGACTTCGTCTGGTTGTTTGCTCGCTCCACCATTATGAGCCTAATGGCCGCCATTCCGTCTGTATAGGAGGAGGATAAATAGAAATGAGACAATGTTGGAAAAATGCCCCTGATATAGCAGATATATCAGTCTAAGTTTACCGCTATAATCTGATCACTCCATTTCTTCTTTCCTTGGTTTTGATGGCAACCAGTTAGAATTTTCTGTTTTTGCTCTAATCACACAACTCTTGTTATTAACTTTGTTCAAAATTGTGAGACATGTACATGCATGTATGCAATATTTAATATGGCTTAAAAATTGTAAAATTGTATTTCTAAACATACATGTATGTTTTCTGTGCCAAAGTTAGGCAATTTACAATATCATCGATCAACTATTGACTAGATTTTGTTGATTTGTTTATTGAGAAACAGACATATTACAAATGTGTTAATGCTTCTTTTTGTCATATTTATATTGTTATTCCCTATCTATATCTGGGTGTATAAATTTTTTGTAATATCTTAATGTAAAGACACTATCCATCACTTGTTTTGACGACCGATCTGTAATTTATCAGTCCTATGTAGGTGACATCCTGGTTGCTGTAAACCCATTCCGGGACTTGGGAATTTATGGAAAGAAGGTTTGTTCTTTTCTCAGTTTATCATTTTATTCTTTGTCTTTACTATTTTTTTGTTAATTTGAATGATTAACTCTGTCAATCTTGTGTTTTGTATAAATTGTTCCGTTGATTATAAGCACATATATAAAAGTTGATATATCATTTTTAAGAAAAAAATTATCAATATCATTTTTTTTGGGGGGGGAGGTTACTGTAAACCGAGAATGGTTTCATATCTTTGGGCCCATTTTTTTATTTTAAATTTTTGTATAGCATTTGATGTTTGAACAGTATGTAAAATTGGAATCTGTGTTGCTATTCTACAATGATTTTGACAGAAAATGAAATAAAGTTTATAAATCTTATAGCGTACCGTATGAAGCTTGGTTCACTGAGTGGAATTAAAAAGGAATCGCATGTAACTTATCTGCATTTTCATGTATTTTTCCCCTAAAAATTGTTTATAGGCCTATCATTTAAACTTCAATAGTTTTTATCTACATGTAGGTATATAATAGTGTCTTAATTTCTTTTGACTTAATCTACAGTATACAGGGAGTTCTGGAGATCTTTTGTAACAAAATACATGTACATGATTTCTAACTTATTGATAAATAGTAGGCATGTGCAAAATATTGATCTGTATTTTTCTTTTATATACAGTATACAGAC
The DNA here is from genome assembly GCF_018143015.1 of Lytechinus variegatus. Taxonomy (NCBI): domain Eukaryota; kingdom Metazoa; phylum Echinodermata; class Echinoidea; order Temnopleuroida; family Toxopneustidae; genus Lytechinus; species Lytechinus variegatus. The sequence continues at coordinate 41,028,252 of NC_054744.1, read as the reverse complement.
CAGTACAAACAGTCCAAACGTAATGATAATCCACCCCACATCTACGCAGTATCGGACCTTTCCTACCAGTTTATGCTTTCAGGGACTGCAGTAGGAGGAAAAAAGAATCAATGCATCGTCATCAGGTGAGATCTCACACTGTCTCTTTCTCACAAGATATCATGATTAAATATAACATTAATTATAATAATAATAATAGCTGGATTTATAAAGCACTTTTTGCCAGAGGATACAAAGCGCTGCTATTACTACCCCGGCTTTAGCTCAAGCTACCATCACCTGCACTCAGTGTGCACATGTAAGGAATTTCTCCTGCTGGGTACCCATTCATGTCACCTGGGTCGAGTGCAGCACAGTGTGGATAAATTTTTTGCTGAAAGAAAACACGCCATGGCTACGATTCGAACCCACGACCCTCTGTTTCCAAGGTGAGAGTCAGAACCACTAGACCACGATGCACCCACAATTATGATTACTTTACATCTGATGAGTGTTGATCAAACGTAAAGGGAAATCTTTTTGTCACCTCCTATTATTCAAGAGAGCGGGGTGTTGGATCACTTTGACCCGGGTTCGATCCCCACTTGGTGCTCTAGTGCCTTTTTCTTGACATACAAATAATTCAATGGTATGTATGTATGAAATATTTGATTTCCTTTGTCAACAATTGGTGAACAAGAACGGCAGTTTCGTCTCAAAGTTTCGAGCTGACAAAAAATTGCAAATATATTGTTTGTCCAGAGTTAAGGACTAAACTGCTGTTTTGATTCACCAATTTTCAATAGAGACTTCTTGGTTGTTCATTGTCATGAAGGGTATTTCACAATACATTTTCTATGTCCTTGAATCTATTGTGCAGTGTGGAGCGAACTACCTAGTAATCTAGTATAAATGAAGGGGATCAGGATAACTACCCCCTGGACAATTACCCCCCCCCCGGACAACTACCCAATGGACAATTACCCCCTGAGGACAATTACCCCCCGAGGACAATTACCCCCCGGACAATTACCCCCGGCCATTAACCCCGTACAACTACTCCCTGGACAATTACCCCCTGGACAATTACCCCCCCGGAAAACTACCCCCCGAACAACTACCCCCCGGACAGTTACTTCCGGACAACTACCCCCCCCCGATAATTACCCCTGGACAACTACCCCCCGGAGAATTACCCCCAAAGGACAATTACCCCCCGGACAATTGCCCCGGGACAACTCCCCCCCCCAGGCAATTACGCCCCGGATAACTACCCCCGACAATAACCCCCAAGGACAATAACCCCCTAGACCAGGGGTTCTCAAACTTTTTCCTTGAAGGGCCAGATGAGACTCCAAGTAAACCTGAAAGGGCCAGGGTGATTTGGAAACTTAGAAAAAAATGTGCACGAAGCGCAAAGAACCTTGCGGTCGGGGTTCTAGATGCTATCTTGTGCAATCTGGCCCTTACTTTGGGAGCATTTAATCCAACAAATTTATAACAGTTTCATACGGAACGCAGGTAAAATTAGAAAAGATTTCAAAATACAGTGAGAGTCAATATTGATAACAAAATTGTAGCACTTTGTTGAAAGGAGTCTGGATTGTACTTATACATATCTGGTATTGTGGAGACAGATAATGTCTTGAGGTATCAATATTTTTGTAGTCAAAGTAGAATGAATAATGAAGCATGTCCGTTGTATACTCTGACAAGGGTGTCAATCTCCTAATCACTTTCAATATGGGAAACGCGACAGTCTGTAAGCAACAAGTTACTTGGCTTGGCACAATTAAAAGGTGTAATTGCCAGACGAAGGCACTGGTGATATGTTCACTGGTCAAGCAGGGGCCGCAGAAGAGGGAAGGGGGTTCCAAAACCATGTACAAAAACGTAAAAATTATATGATTGTGTAATTGTTTGCATGGCCAGCCCACCCCCCCCCTCCCACCCACTTTGAAAATCGTTCCAGGGCCCCTGTCAAGGTATTTCGGTATATGAGTTAGTTCTTTTTAAATGTTCATTGTGGAAAATGCATTTTCGCACCTGTATGTAGATCCAAACATGGTAAGAGCAGCGCTGGTCATCTAATAAGAAAGTATATCTAACAGACAGAAAAGACTCCACTAAACTTTGTTTAAAAGTCAAATTAATTTGACTGCCATTACTTTTATTATGGTTAGGTCTACATGGATACACAATGTAATCATATTGAGCTATGTTTCGTAGTGTGACTTAAAGTGATTTTATAAACCCCAGCAGAGTCTCGCGGGCCGGATTGAGAAGCTCCACGGGCCGGATCCGGCCCGCGGGCCGTAGTTTGAGAACCCCTGCCCTAGACAAAAGGAGTGCACAGAGTCATACGTCGGCCGTACGTTTGACGTAAGAAGTACTCAAGGCATTCTCAAGTATCTTGGAATCAAACGAACGCCGTAAGAAAGCTGTAAAAGTGAGCTCCATGCATAGGCGGATCCAGGAGGGGCCGAGGGGACTGCCCCCCCCTATTGGCGGAGCAAGAAAATGAAAAAAGAAAAAGAAGGGGAAAGAAAGGAGGAAAAAGAAGAGGTAAAATAAGAGGAGGGAGACGAGTGAAAAATAAAGGTCAGAGAAAGACTTGGAAAATTATTTAAAAATACATTTCATGTCACTAAATTAAATTTTTCGCTCGCACTTCGCGCTCGCATAGCCTGTTCGATGAGATACATATCTTGTTAAATAGGCTAATATGTAGCTTAAAATATCAAGTTTTGAAGTCAATATACAAAACATATTTCATCTCGGATAACGAGCTTTCATTATTTTCAAATTTACAAATTGATTATTTCAAGTGCTCGGTAAAATGTACGTTTTAGGGTCTAAATATTATTTTTTTCAGCTCACGCTGCTCGGTCGCATTATTTGATTTGCATAGGCCTGCTTCTTACTTCTACTTGTTATAAATTCTTACAAACCAGCCTTAAAATGCATCTTAAACGAATTGTATACTATCATGATTGCCAATTTGTATAGAAAAACACTGTATTTGATGTCATATTGTTTACAATTTAGTAATTTTGGTACGTAATTTCCTTCTTTAATGTTTAATTGCTTTCACCCAAGAATAATACACAAAAAACACCTTGTAATTTTACCATTTAGGGCCTAAATGGTAAAATTACAAGGTGTTCTTGTGTGTATTATCTTTGCATAAAGTTTTTAGCTTATTGTATTAAGTTATAAAGCCACATCTTAATCTGGAATGTGCAGCAATTATTGTTTTATAATGAAACAATAATTGCTGCACATTCCAGATTAAAATGAAATTCTTAGCTTCTTGTTAGTTGAATTGTTTTAAAATAACAGGTTTATAGGTCCTACTTGACAGTGTTAGTGTTGATAGTTGCATTATCGACTTTCAATATATTTCTACATATGAAGGGGTCTTTTTACGTTTTATCTTTTTGCCTGATTTCTTTCCAGAAATTAAATCCAAAATAAATATTTAAAAAAATTAAAAATAAGATCAGTTGGAATCAGAAATATTCAGCATTTGTGATTTTTATGACTAATCGTGTTCAATTGTTTTATGAAAACTTAGTATGATGGCCAGTTTACACATTTTCTGATGAATATATGCATAGCCAAACGGGAGGTTTTGGCCCATTTTTCATGATGCAGAAGGCGCCGCTTAACAAAAAAAAAGGAAAAAATAAGAAAGTGAGAGAACAGGAAAAAGAGAAAGAAAAAGTTATCAATGTAAGATAAAGTAGAAAATATTTCGAAAACCTGTGCCACCGACCAAAAACTTACAATGGGTCCCACTTAATTCTAACATTGATGCTGGAGAGAAGGGAGGATTTTATTGGGGTAATTGTCCAGGGGTAATTGTCCTCGGGGGTAATTGTCCAGGGGATAATTGTCCTTGGGGTGTTATTGTCCAGGGGTAATTGTCCAGGGGGGTAATTGTCCTCGGGGGTAATTGTCGGGGGTAGTTGTCCGGGGGGTAATTATCCGGGGGGTAGTTGTCTGGGGGTATTTGTCCGGGGGGTAGTTGTCCGGGGATAATTGTCCTTGGGGGGTAATTGTCCGGGGGGTAGTTGTCGGTGGGGGGGGGGTAATTGTCCGGGGGTAATTGTCTTGGAACCTAAATGAAGAATAGGTTACAGACGCAAACTAGCATCAGTGATGTTTAGTTGTCTGTTAGTGGGGGAATGGTCAACTATCAGGCTGGTATGTTTTTTTTTCTCTTTAACCTGATCATTTATATAAGAAAATTGATATTGGATATTATGTGGTGATAGGCAATGTTGAGTGTGTGTTTTGCAGAATAAATTTATACTGGTATTTATACTGAAGTTTGATTGTTTTATAATGTGATATTTTCTTTGTGATTGGTCTTCATAGTGGGGAGAGTGGAGCTGGGAAGACAGAGAGTACAAAACTGATCATTAAACAGCTCATTGAACTATGCAAGGGAAAATCACAGCTCGAACAACAAATCTTACAGGTAGGTGCTACATGTCCTGTATCAACATGACCTTTTTTTAGGGGGTTCTCCAGGCTAAAAATAAGTTATTGAACAGATAAAGAAAATCAGATATATGCAACACTAAAAATTGGATCTAAATTGGATAAGGAAAAACAAAGTTTTAACATGAAGATTTGTATTATTCTCATAAAACAGTTCCATGCATGTCCTCTTGAAATTCAATGAGCAAACTGATGATACATATCCCCACTTGTTCTTTTGTATTTTATTACATGAAAATGTGTTTATTTTATTTTTTCCTGCAGGAACTTAAAAAATGGATTTACAACTGATAAAAAGAAATAAAATTGTATTGCTGCAACTTATTTTGTTCACAAATTCACAAATCTGTGAAAAAATGAAATATTTATGATTTCATGTAATAACATAAAAACAAAAGTGGGGATGTGACATCATTATCCCATCTAATGAGTATTCATGACGACAGGCATATTACTGTTTTCACAAAATATTGATAAATGTTAAACTTCAATAATTTTGGTATTCAAATTTTGATGAAATTTTTCAGCATTTTGCCCTGTGAATTTTACTCTATTTATTAGGATATAACTATTTTAAGCCTGGAGTACTCCTTTAAATCTGAATCCTTATTCCATTGTTATAAACATTGATTTTGGGGATCATGTTGCATGACTATGATGTTTTTCTAAAACTTGTTCATAGTATTTCAATATATTTAAGTATCTTCATTTATGATTATAAGTGATATGAGCATGGATAAGTATTGCAATTTCAATTTGAATCAAGATCTAATCTAAAAGTTATTCCTTTATTGTTACTTCGAGGTTTAATTTAGGAGATTTATATGAAAACTTTCATATTAACACTTAAAGTTAAAAGGATAAGATATAGATGTATGCATTTATATCCAAAAGAATATAGGTACATGTACGTAAAAACAGATTTATTTCTAATGAACTTTATACTAAATACTTAAAACTTGAAAACAGATTATTTTTCATTCATTTTACTTTTTAATGAATTTTTGTATGAAAATGTTTCCCAAATATATTGTAAAATTCATGAATTTCTGTGAAAATATGTGATATTTTTGTACTGGAAAATCGAGTTCTAACTCTGTTGTTATAATTTGTTGAAATAATTTATTCCTGATTTTCTGTATCATGTTTCTCAGGTCAACCCCTTATTAGAAGCATTTGGTAATGCACAAACAGTCATGAATGATAACTCAAGTCGCTTTGGAAAATACATCCAACTTAAATTCAAGGAAGGAACAGGTACGGTTACATGAACACATCAAAAATATGATTTCACTTTTACTAAAAATATTAATACATGTCAATTTCATTTTGAGCTCTCCTACTGACTAGTTAATCTTTTTATCAAAATCAAGATATAATGAGCACTTTGAAATGATAACTTAACAAACTTGCCAATTACTCATCATTTGCAGTATCAACATGCCATTCTCATTTCGTGGGTAGATATTCTGTATTTTGATATAAATTAATATTTGAAGCAAATGTTTTATTTTCTCAAACTACATACATGTAAATAACTGACATGACTTATTAATGAATGCAAAAATAAGAAGACATTAATTTGTCAACAACTGCACGTATGTATGAATGATTATGCATCATGAAACAATGGAACTAGGGGAAATTTCTAATAAATCTGATCTGGAAATTTAGCAGTCAGTTCTAGGGAATTAAACACCATAATGATGCATAGTTGCTTACTTTGATTAGAAGAAGAAAAATAGGACGAAGAAAAAAAGAAGATGAAGACGTTATCTTGATAGAAGTACTCTTGATCCATTTTTACCATACAGGTGTAAGTGTTTTTTTGTTTTTTTTTCTTTTCAGTGATGGGGGCCAAGATCTCTGAGTACCTATTGGAGAAGTCTAGAGTGGTCTTTCAGAATCCTGGAGAAGAGAACTTTCACATCTTCTATTACATGCTGGCTGGATTGGATGAGGAGATGAAGAAGAAATTACAACTGGAGAATGCTTCTGATTATATGTGAGTGGTCAGATAATGGATGTGATGAGGCGAAGATGGAGATGAGGAGGAGGAGCAAGAGAAAGAGGAGAAAGGGTTAGGGAGAACAATAATATGAAGAAAATTTTTGAAAAGGAGCAAAAAAGAGATAAAAGATAAAGGAAGTGGAAGGGAGGGGGGTGTACAGGGAGGGAGGGTGGACAGGGAGGGGGAGGAGATGGAAGAAAGGAAGGAGGAAGAAGAAGAAGGGTAAAACCTAATAATAAATTGTTACCCATGATTACAGTCCACTCCATTCAATAAGTTCATCAATTTTAGTCCCATGTGTTCAGTTTCTTTCTATTCCATTCAGTTGAAATCCAATTTATTTCAATCATTTGAATTCATTTTCAGCTTTCGAATTTCTCTGTGATTTGTAAAATTCAACTTAATTAATTTACTGTATTCAATCAATTTCAATTAATTTGTTTTCAAGTCGGTAAAGGTTATTAAAATTTATTTCATAATAATCACATTAAAATGATTTTTCATTTTATTTCCATTCAGTTCTACATGTATAATAGCTATTTTTTAATGACGTTGTACTGCCTAATTCTGAATCAGCTATGTCTACAAAACGATTATCAATATTTATTCTTGGTGCAGTAGAGCATTAGAGATGATAATAAATGCATGATTATAAAAACTGCATTTAAAATGTACATTATATTCGAAGGCAAATTACAATTCAATTAAACCACACCTACCCTGTGTTCTATAAGGAAAATTGTAGCAGAAGGTCATGGTGTGTGATTGCATTACCATTAGGCGGTTTCAAACCGCCTCGATCACAAGAATCCCCGTTAAATTACGAGAACTTTTTAAGGCTAAAAAATACCCGTTAATTATTCCTGCATTCACACCGCCCCGAAACACATCCTTCGGGATAAGTTCCCGAAGTTACGAGCATGCGCAGTGTGGTCTGATAAGCAGGCAAGGCGGGAGATTCAAAATCTCTAGCCCAGCAGCCACCCACGCCGCCGCGCCCAACGACACGCTGGGATAAAAGTTCCCGTAATTTGCTTTCACATCGCCAAAATACCTGCGACCTTGGAAAAATCCCCACGAAAGTTCTTGTAATTTCGCCAAGTACCTACTATTTAGCGGGTATTTTCTTTCGGGGAGATTACGCGTAGTTTGCTTTCACATTACCAAAATACCTGGTATTTTCTGATCGGGGTAAATTTCCCGATCAGAGAATACCTGGAACTGGCGAACTTCGAGGCGGTCTGAAACCACCTATTGTTATCATTTTGGTTTACAGGTATCTAAGAAACGGGCCATCATGTCTTAAAAACAACCCAGCAGGACTGAAAAAATACTTTGATGAGCTCATTAATGCCATGGATCTTGTAGGCTTCTTGGAGGAGGTCAGAATAATTATTGTTCACTCTACAAACTCACTGTTTGTTCAGTTTCCATATATAGTTATTTTTTTCACTTCAATTTGTCTCAGCTACATGTATGCAGCAAAAATGGTTGATATTCTTATATTGTTAGTGTTATTGTCTTGAATTAAAAAAAATAATAGTTTAATTAGGAATTCATTAAACCTCTAAATGTGCCCCTTTTATTAATTCATTTATTTAATTTTGCATCACTCATTTAATCTTTTTTGTTAATTTTTCATAATTTCTATTTTTCCTTTCATTCTGTTTGATTTTTGTCCATTAGCTTTCTTACATGTAGTATAAAAAAGGTCACATGATGAAGTAGAAAATCTTTCTCCATTTCATCATGTATGAGATATGTTTGTATACCTCATGTAATGCTTATTTAAAATTAAATATATGGAAATTAAATGGACTGCCCTTTACATAGAAATGTGTAGAGATACTGTAGTATTATAAACCAGCCATACTATACCACCCAGTTCTAACCAAGAATGTTTCTTGCATTAGAAAAAAAGGATATGTTTCCAAGAGATTTTTAATTGATGTAACATATTGTTTTTACAGGAGAAAGAAGATATGTTTCATATTCTAGCCAGTGTCCTCGCTCTTGGACAGCTGAAGATAGAGGCTAACGAAGAGGACGCAGCATACATCACAAATCCTGAAGCTGCTCAGAAAGTTGGGGTAATTTAAAGATAAATTCCAGTTCTGGTAACGATCTAAAAATGACTTTTTACAGAATCTAATACAATGACCACCCAAGTGTCTGTTTGTATGAATGAAAAGTATGTGCCAAAGGATTCTGGAAGAAATTGTGTAATTGCTGAGAAATAAGCAAAATAAGCGCAGTTTCAGTCACTTCAGTCGGGTCTTTATTCCAGCAATAATAATACACTGTCCCACGTGTGCCTATCTGTGTTGGTGATCTTCAGTGTGAACATTTTTCAGCGTAGATTTCAAGATTTCACAAAGTTCAGTTTATGTAACTGTACCAGATCTAGATCATCAATGATATTCTGACAATTAAGCCTGGTTTTACAGACTTTCTCATGAAATCAGTGGTTACTACAACTACTGGCATTTCTCTTTAATAATATATGAATAAAAGAAAGAAAGAATAGAAAAAGAAGCAGAAGGTCAAGGAAAGGATGAACATATCAAGAAAAGAAGACGAAAACAGGAGAGGGCAGGAAGCAATGTCAACATTCCTCTCCTTCATTTCCTCTTTTTCCATATGTGAAAGCAAATCTGTCTCCTTGTTTATTTTCAGCCCTACTTATTCCTGTAGCCTAGAACTTTATTGTATTCTTATTGGTACCATATATGGGCCTCTTTATTACAGTGTAGATGACACAAACAGACTTTTCAGATCCTTATTTTTTTTTTACATATTTTCCTTGGGTAGGATCTTTGTGGGTCTCCAAAATGAAGATTTTATGTCCTTTTTTGATAGTGAGTGATATGAAAGAGACTTTATCTTATTTTTTATTATTTTTTTATTATTTTTCTTTTAAAGGATCTTCTGGGGATTGCAAAGGAAGATTTGATGTCTAACTTGACATATACAACCAGTGTAGCACATGGAGAGAGATTTCAGAGGAACTATACCAAGTCACAAGCACAAGGTTAGTTTCACCATTTCATAAAAAAATTGAATTGACATTATCATTGTGAAATACTGTACTGTTAAAAAACTGTAGCTGGTTAGTTTTGAGAGGTGATAATTATAAAAGAAAATTTAATGTTCATGTATTTGTTTGCTGTCTGAATGATCTTGTTTTGCCATATTAAATAGGAGCAAAACATTAAATGAAACGCATTGAATTATTTCTTGAAACCGGGTTTAATTAGTATTCTTGGCTTGATCTATAGGTGACTATCCTATCAGGGGTATTAAAACTCAAAACCAGTGAAAGGTCTATCATAATAATAATATATAAATTCATAGAGTCCAGAAACTATTCCATAAAGTATATCTTCTACTGCGCTTTATGGGACTCTTAAAATGCTTGTTATTAGTTATATAGATGTGTTTTGAGCTTTTTATTAAGTTGTTTATGGATGGTGCTTTCCTAACTTCCAGGGGTAAGCTATTCCAGAGCTTGGGGGCTGCACAAGCAAATGCTTGATCACCTAGCGTGTCTTTTGTTTTGAAGGATGGAATCTGTAAAAGCAGAGGATCTGTTGAACTTTGCAAATTGCAACCATGATTACTGGTTTTATACCTCAATATTACCATACGGGTGAAAAGCTGCTTGCCAGCTCTTTCCTCGTTCATGGATTATATCATCTGTATATCTTAACCACAGGGTTATTCCGGTGATTACCCAATTCCCCAGTGGTACAAAATTAAATCTTCATATCTCAGTTGGAAGTGAATTGGAAGTTTTCACCCCCCCCTCCCTTCTCTTAGACTTATTTGTAATTATGTTATGATTATATTGTTTGTTTACTTTACATGTATTAATATGATTTATTCTATACTTTAGGGGCCAATTTATACAAGCAGTTATGCTTTCTTTGACACCTCCATGTGTAATATATCTTTTAATGTCAATGATTTTTATATACGTATATTTTTAATTGTGGAAATAAATTTGAATTTGAATTTGAAAAAAAAAAAAATTGAGTGTTATCCAATTATTTGAGGTACACTAGGAAAGTTATGTTGCCAAGAGGATGTTGAACTACCATACAGGTGAAAAGCTGCTTGCCAGCTCTTTCCTCATACATGGATTATAATGAAGCCTCTAAATTATAACAGATAACAGCTTTTTTTCCATCAAGATTTCTATGACTATTCTTATTATGACTATTTTTATATTGTTATTAGATGCTAGAGATGCAATGACAAAGGCTCTCTATGGGCGTCTCTTCAGTTGGATTGTGAACAAGATCAACCAGCTTCTTGCCCCAGAAGAACAACTTGATCCAAGCCAGGCTACCGAGATTGGTAATTGATTTTGAATATAGTTTTTTATTTGTAGTTATTAGAACTAGTTGAACTTATAAAAATATATACGTGTAAGGATACAGAACAAAGTTTGGCAAACACGTGCAAGTTTGTAACTTCAGTGACGATATTATGAGTACAAAAAGACTATATGAATAGAGAATAAAAAAAGCTTGAATTGAAATACAAAGCGTTGCAATTGAATAAACTAACATGATTGGAAACATACATGAAATCTTAGAAAGACTCTTATGGTTAGATTTAAAGAGAAATTCCAGTAGTTGCAGTAAACACTGATTTCATGAGAAAGTCTGTAAAACAAGGCTTAATTGTCAGTATATCATCGATGATCTAGTTCTGGTACAGTTACATTAACTGAACTTTGTGAAATCTACGCTGAAAAATTTCACACCGAAGATCCCCAACTCAGATAAGCGCACGTGGGACAATGTATAATTATTGCTTAGAGCGTCGGGCCCGACGCTCTACCCTAATCCTGTGCTTATTTGCTGATTTCTCAGCAATTACACAATTTCTTCCAGAATCCTTTGGCACGTGCGTTTTATTTATACAAACAGACACTTTGGTGGTCATTTCATTGGACTCTGTACGAACTCATTTTGATATCGTTAGTAAAACTAGCATTTACCTTTAATATGGGTGAGATTTTGTGAAGGATGATTATTATGTGATAAAAATTTGTCCTTCAATTCTGGTAGGTTTCATGATTTTGATTCAGATTGACCTGGAAATTAATGAATTCTATTTTTTGCAGGTATTCTGGACATTTTTGGGTTTGAACATCTGCAGACAAACAGCTTTGAGCAAGCTTGCATCAACCTAGCCAATGAACAACTCCAATACTTCTTCAATCAGGTATGAAATTCATGTATTATGGTATGTCCACGATTTGTGCATGATCATATTTTGCACACGGTCATATATCATAAAGTGTAAATTATATCTTGAACATCGGATATTAACAACAGAAAAGGTAACCTAAATTACCCTTTGATGTAACTTTCCTTACAATTACGTTTTTTTTTTAAATATCAATTGTCGATGAATCAGCAAATTTTGTCCCCTTTTGCATCTGTTCTAATAGTAGAAATCCAAATGTCTTTATCAGCAGCATCAAATCCCAAGCAGATATCTTTAAAATACATGTAGTAAACAAAGTGTGATATTAACAAATATTTTACATTCATCTGATATTAATATGTTACCTTTAATGTTTAATGTCTTTTCCAAAAACTATGAATAACTCTGTGAAATAAGGTCACACCTTTTTAATGAACTTTTTTAGCCAAATGCGCCATATTTCTGTTAAAACATTCATAGTTGCAGGCTCATCTAATATGTTAATTACTACACATCTGCTGAAAATTGCAAACATCATCGACATTGTCATTAACAGCAACATCAGCATCATCGACATCATTATCAAACTCACTAAAATCATTGACATCATCAACATCATCATCAACACCAACATCATCACTTTCTTTGTGAATCCAGGGGGCTTAAGCCTCTTTCCTTTTGTGGCCCAAAATGTAAAATGCCTAATGTACATGTATGTCCCCCTTTATGAAGCAATAACCAATATATTTTTCTCTTCAGAAATTCTGATGAGATTTTATTTTACTACCTTTCGGTGCTATTATTCACGTATAAAACTTGGATCTGCCCCTAAATATGAACAGAAGTAGGAGTAGGCAAAGTGGCAGTAATATTAGCAGAAGGAGCTTGTCCCAGTAACTTTTACAATACCAATTATCCTTTGCCCCCATAACCATGCATGCATGGATTTATTTGTACAATAGTTATTACAAATCTTCCATCAATTTTTCACATTCTGAATCATAATCACAATCAGATCCTGACCTTCTGTGGCTTTTACCAATTTTGTTTTGATTATTTTTGTACTGTATTCATGGCCATATTATCTCATTCTAAATCCATATGATTAACATGGTACCTGTCTTTTTTTACGTCAGCCATAAACATAGTGTAAATTTAGTATTTTCTCTGTCCTGTTGATAAATAATTATTTTTAGTTTTTAAGTCATGAACATGTGTAAAAATTATACATGGGAGAAATGACCCATCTAATGACATAATGGCTTGATAATTTTGCGTATGTTACTGAGTTAATCATTTGTATATTGGGCACATGATATATCATGTGTGCATATATTATGACCATTTTGTTGGATTCTGTTTTGAATATATTTATTTTCCACAATTGGAAATTGAGGAAAATAGTTATCAATCAAGCTTTAGCACATAACATACAATTGTACAGTTGATTTGTATGTTTGATTCCTACACAAATTGAACAACCATTTCAACACCTTCATAGATATTAAATTTGCTTGGTGAGCAAAAACCAATCACAATCTCTGTTCTATATATTTATGTAGCATGTTCGCAAAAAGCAACTTAAATCAATAAATATTGAATTCCTTATGCGTCGTAACCAGCAAAATCAGATCTAAGTTCTGTTTATTGAGACCTTCGTGAGCGGTGCACGCTGTTCCAATATTGGTAGAAAGATATCACATTCAAAGTTGTATGTGTTTGAGCGGTTGTAAAATCAATGCTTTTTATCAATATGTTCTAACGTTATAGAAACATTGATGGAAATGTGAAGTTTGTCTTTATTTCTCCTTTTGGTAGTATTTATATAAGGACCACCCCGCCAAATGGAATATTGAATAGTTATCTTTGCTTTTTTTAATTAAAAAAAATTGTCTTGTATTAAACTTACAGTAATAATATATGTATATTATTTTTTCTAGTGTAAGTCATAGAATACAAAAAAGTCATGAAATTAAAAAAAAGAAATGAAAAAGTAGATACAACGTTTTAAAGACAGACTTCTAACTCAAAGGGTTTCTTGCACAGTATGTTCTTGATGGATGATTAAAATTTATTTTTTTCTTGTAATTATTTAGATATACTGGTGTCCCAGGTGTTTATCAGTATGTAATCTTGTATGGGTTGTTATTGCCTATAGGTAGCCAGTTTTGATGATGATTTTAGAGCTTTTAATATGCTCTTTTCAAACTATTTTGAAAATTTGATTATTTTTCTTGGCTGACAAATTGCAAGATCTCTATGCTGGGTAGCCAATATATTTGAATGTTTATTTCCATTTCAGCATATTTTCTTGTTAGAACAAGATGAGTACCAGCGAGAAGGCATTGATTGGTCCAACATTCCTTTTGTCAACAACGAACCACTCCTTGTAAGTAACCATGTTGGCCTAATTAAATAAACAATATGCCAGCAATGATAAGAATCAGTATTTTATTTTTTTATATATGTATTGCAGATATCCACTTAAAGTGGTGCCCAGGACTTGCCACTGAAACTCAGCTTAACATAATTACCTATCACATTTCTCACTTGTCTGCTTGATAACCTGGTAATGAATATATTAACAAGCTTTGTACATCTTGAAATTGATTTACACTGAGTGTTCACTTGTAAATTGCATGCATAAGGTCATAAATTATGTAACAAAATTATGCTTCAGTTATCTACAGGGTATCGCAATTTCTTGTGGATTGAACACAATTAATATTGTATAGTTCTTATAAGCATTCTGAATTAGTTTAACATAGTTATCATGAAGCGTGTTGCATGAAGGTAGTTATTATTACTATTGTATATATTTTGATAGAACTCTCAAAATACATGTATAAATGATATGCAAATGCTTATACATGTACATCTAAATGTATATTTTTCTGTGCACATGTGAGTAATTAGTATTACTAGTGATTTTTACTTTGTTAACTTACGTTGAAGGGCTTCATGTACATGTTAAAGCATACATGATTCTGCATTTTTGGCTAAGATGCATTAGTACCATATATTAACTTGATATTATTTTTCAGGGTCTATTCTTGACCAAACCAATTGGTATCTTGGCTCTCGTAGATGAGGAAACCCTCTTTCCTAAGGTAAACTCTCTAATTTATTAATCACAGATATTTTGGGATTTACCTTGCCACATACAAAATGATGAACATCTTTTTGCCAACTTGCAAATTTATTATTTTGTTTTTGACTGAGTTACAGTATATCTACATGTATTCAATTCAATTTAATTTATTCAAGTCCATAAAGGAAATTTGTTTTGGGATTTACATACATACATTTCATGACAACATCTAAAAATACATAAGTGAAAGACATGCAAAAATATAATGGCCCGTATTCTGAAGTCAGGTTTAACTTAGACCATAGTCTAACTCTGTACTAAAATTATGGGAAGCCAAAAGTGTCAATATTTTTATTAAGTTGTGTGTTTCTTATGTTCACCGTGTTCTATCCTGAGTCATCGATGGTGAAGACAATCATCTATTTATACTTCCTACACAATTATGAATAATTTTGAGAGCCAAATGAGCTGAAATATGATATCTCTATTGTAACTCTATGTAACAATTGGCCATCCATACTTAAACCACAACTTTAAACCTGAGTTTAAGTTAAACCTGACTTCAGAATACGGGCCTATGTCTATTGAATGTTTGGTCTATCACCACTTAGTCTAACTTAGATCGAATGGTTGTTCATCAAATGCTCATTAGAAAAATGGGAAAATCTCAAAAGTGTTATTGAGATAATTTGACCATAAGCTGAAATGATACATGTAAGTGCCCCAAGTGGGTATTCAAATGAGTTAGAGGTTAACTAAATGGTGGTTATGATCAATGCATATACGTGCTAGTCAACTGCAATCTTTATGATCTTGGAATTTCACTACTTGGTATAAACATAACAATTTCATCATGAAATGGAGTCTTTCTTCTTGTTCTTTGCTCTCACTGAACATATTTTTATAAATTTTACTTGGAGCATATTATAATGGAAATGCATTGTAGTTGTACATGTATGTGCGATTTTAGGTAGTATGTACCATTGTCTGTACAACCATGGAATGTTATTCAAGTTGTTGATTGTATAATGCCTTAATGGCCGTATGAGATTGTCAGATTTAAGTAAATTTTCAATGATAGTAATGACTTATTTTGTATTGTAATTATATTTTCTTATACCCCCCACAGGGTAATGACCACAGTCTAGTGGAGAAAATGAACAAGCACTTTGCTCGTAATCATCATTACATCAAAGCAAAGATCTCAACCAGTAATACCTTCAGTGTGGATCACTATGCTGGAAGGGTAAGGTCTGCATTCACATTGCTCATATCGCCAGCCTAATTGTGGGCAGCCAAATGTTACACATATTGACCTAACTATGAGTAGCCAATTGTGACACAAATAAAATAGTTTTGCTTGCTGTTGACGTAAATAAATTTCTCTATGTGTTTTGTACTTGTCTTAATAAATTATACTCTTTTCATCAATTTCATGAAGTAGTATGAGGCTTCTTGTTCATCTACAATTTTCTTTCTTGATGCCTTATTTAGAATAAAAGCCATCCATTTATTGAACTTCATATTATCTTTAACTGTTTTCTGTAATTCTGTGTGCCTATATGTCTATCTCTCTTTTTATTCCATGATTCTTATTTTATAATGCAAGATAAAACAAATTATGAAAATCCAAACTCTGGTACATGTACATGTATGTCTTTGAGTGATGTAGATCATATGGTAAGCAAATAATCACCTTTGGTGAAGGTGATGGTCAAACTATAGTTTGCCTCGTCACCTGAAATCAAGAGGTGATTAAATACTTTATATTCCGCATCGAGAACCACTATAAAAAAATAAGAATAAAATTCATACGCCACTCCGAGAAGGAAGTTTGATTTAAAAAATTCAAGGTTTCCTTTGAAAAAAAAAATCTGTTGAGACGATGCTTCTTTTAAGGCTAGTGCGTATGTCAACTGTGCACAAGCATCTAGATCTTGCTCCAGAATGATGATTGTGACCTCACAAAGGAATTTTACCATCACAACAAAACAGTCGAGGGACAATGCACGTTTATTTTGCGCAAAGTTTTACTGCTAGCGCGTATGCACATCTAGATCTTGCTCGATCGTCATGGCATGTGATGGAAAATTATTGAGAATGAAGTAGAGTGATGGAACAAAAAAATTGGGCAATGACCTTTTCATTTTGCGCATACTCGGACTGATTCAAAATACATCATGACCCTATGGGCTGAAGTGACTAGCGAAACGCAAAACCTCCGTCACTGCGAGTGATGATTGATGGGAAACTACCCTTTATCGCATGATTGACTTTGACCAATCCTGTAGCAAGATTCTTAGTATGCGGAATATAATGATTGATATCATATCATGGAATCACTTCTTTCATCTTTCTTCAATTTCTCTTTCTGAAGCTTTGTTGAAAGTGGTGATGGTCTTTTGCTTTCTTCTGTCATCAGACTCCTCATCTTTAGTAAGCATTTGTGTATTTCTGTTTAGCCATTTTCTCTCTTGACTTTATTTTGATTTCTATATGCTAGTTTGAAATAATTTCCATAATTCTAAAGGTCATGCTATCCATTCATTCCCTCAAGATTTCTGAAAACATCAAACTCTCAAGATATATACATACATACATGTAGCTGTAAATGTGTTAGAGTGCTAAATACTTGTGAATTGATAATTTGATTAAAAAATTAAAATGAGGGTGATTTTTTTTCTTCATCGTCCCTACTGTGAATGCATGAATGAGTATACATGGAAGTACTGTAACATATTGCCACAATTACTAAAATAAGCATGAAAACACAAATAAGTAAAATCTTGTAAGCTTGAATTATTAATTATACACAACTGTATGTAAACACTGGTAATATTTCAGAGAAATTAAAAAATTTCACCCTTTGAAAATCGCATTACCCATATCTGATGACTTTGTACAATATCACTGTTTTACTTTTAGTGTTCTAGTTACCCAAAATCAGATTTAAAAAAATCTCATTTATTAAAATATATTTTTAAACTGGACTGTCAAATCTCACAAAATTGGACAGTCTTAAACGGCCTCTCTTTCTTATATACAATAATATCATGGTATGAAAAATTGAATGATCAAGTTGCAGACAGAATGATCAATACTCTATCGATATACATGTAATCCTTGTAATTAGTAATACTCTACATTTTAAAATCTTTTTGAAAAAGATACTCGTTTCTTAATGCTGAAATGAAGAACGTGCACTCTTTCTTTGTGTAGGTTTCCTATGATGCAACTGGCTTCCTGGACAAGAATAGGGATACACTTCCAAACGCAGTTACCACCATGTTGCAGAATAGCAGTAATGACCTTCTTGCACGTGTGTTCCGAGGTGGGTTGCAGGTTCTTACACATCATGTAACTACTTCTTTCTGTCAGACAGGTGTAACATTATTGTCTGATTACCTTTTAAACTGATAACCCACATCCCATCCTCCAGTCTTTGACAAGGTGATACAAATATTTGAGAGTATATATTTGATCAATATCGATTTCAGATTGTGATATAAATGTACCAGAGGTGCCAGTTCTAGCTGGCAGAAGTCTGAATTCAGACTCTGGTAGTTTGATTTCATGACATACTGTAGTAATTTTCATAGACAAATTATCCAATTCTAAGTTATTTTCAACTAATGTAATCAATTTGAGTGAAATTGGCCTTGATTTTTTTTCTTCAAGTGATAAAAGTTTTTTATTTGACTTTGTATTGTCATCTGATTAAGCATTATTTCTAGATATTCAATAAGTAAATAAAAAACGTATTTATTAGATACTTAAACATTTGCAGCAGGGATAAATGAGACAATACAACTGAAGCCTTTTAATTGAATGAATATACATGTACAACTGAGAAGGTAATTTCTATTGTATTAACTCAATATTATATCAATTTGAAAAAAAATGTATCAATTTATTGAAGAAAAAAGGGATTTCCTCAAAATCTGTAGAGATCATGTTAAAGTCAAGTGAAAATAATTTTGCGACCTTTCTTCATGATGGGAGGTGATATTATGTTTCATTCAATTTGTCTCTGGGACGTATAGTTTTCCAGGTAGTTGGAGGCAAATTCACAGAGATAATTTAGTGTTCAATCTTAAAATTGAAAGAAAAGTATGCCTAGATACATGATTAAGATGTAAGATTTATTGATAAAATCATGAAAAAAAAATCACCAGCTATGTAGAAATTGTAGATAGTCGATCAGGGAAACCGTTGATTATTTTTGATGCACTGCAACAGCAGTTGTTGTGTTATTTGTTTGCATTGATATATATGTGTAAATTCATTACTGTATAAATCAATCATTCTTTATCAATTCATACCTGCATGTATGTACTTCACATCTTAACATCTACATCATAAAAATGTTTTCAATGGGATTATACAAACAATATTGATTGATTTCTTTTTACTTGTTGAGAAAGGTGTGCCATCTGTGACCCACTTGTATCCATCCTTGTCAAATGCTTATTTTGATATTTTTTTATCACTTGTGTATTCTGTTTTATTTGATTATTGGATTCAGATTGCATATGTCTGTTCAGGGGGGGTCAGTTCTGTATCTTAAAGTTGGCGTATTCCTTTTTGAAGTGTGAATTATAATACCTCTCAATGGTGTCTTTGATTTGAAAATCACATCATTCCTCAGAAAAAAAGCAAAGACATGTTATTGCTCCTCCCTTATTCTGTTGTTTTTCTTCTTTGTCTTCCTCAGCTTCTTTTTCTTCTTCTTTGGCTTCAAATTCCTCTTCTTTGACTTTGAATTCTTCTTCGTAATCTTCATCGTCTTCTTCAAATTCTTCTTCTTTTTTGAATTTTTCTTCATCATCATCAACTTCTTTTTCTTCTTCTTCTTTTTCTTCTTCTTCTTCTTCTTTTTTTAATACTTCTTCAAATTCTTTTTCTTCAATTTTTCTTGTTCTTCTTTTTTTCTTCTTCAGATTATTCTTATCCTTCTTTGAATTTATCTTGTTCTTCTTTGAATTCTTCTTCTTTGAATGTAAAGTTTTTAAAGGTTGAATTATAGTACCTCTTGATAGTGTTTTTTGTTTGAAAATCAATGATATGTATCTTTTATTTTTTCTTATGTGATCATGAACATGAAAGTTTCAAAATTTCCAAACAGAAAGAGTGGAAGAGGAATCACATATTACACCACCCTGCATTGAATTTATTAGAAAATTATTGGGATCTGCCAATATTCTCTTCAAAACAAAATTACAAAATAATACAAAATATACTAATTTGATGGAAATTGGAGGAAGTTATGAGGACATGTAATTGCCCCCACTTTACTTCACTTCAAGAAATAATATTCTCCTACTCCGCCTTCTTCCTCTCTTCTTTCTCCTTCTTCTCCTCTTTGTCCTTCTTCTTCCTCTTCCGCTTTTTCCTCTTCCTTTCCTCCTACTTTATCTTCATCTCTTCTCCTCTTTGTCATTTTAGTTTTCATCCCTGTCTCTATATTCTTTTCTCACTTTTCCGCTTCTCTTGTCTGTCTTGTTTTTTTATTATTCTTTTAATCAATGAGGTATTTAAAACTCAGTTTAATTCCCTTTTATCTTTTTGAGAATAGATGATGGGTAGTGTGGTATATCAATATGAATGTTCCATTTCTTGAATGCGACATATATACACTTGAGGCCAGAAATTTACAAACACCCAGGTAATTCAAAGAAAAGTTGACACTTGCTAAACATAGAATTTACTTTGTCTTATAAAATTTTTGTGCTATCATGTCGAATTTGATATGAAACAAATGAGTATGTCATGCCCCTTCATAATATTGCTTTGTCAGCAGGAGCTGAAAAATACTTAGGCGTCATTTTCCCCCTGAATCTTCATATTTCAGAAAAACTAATGATAAAAATTTGACAAAAAAGTTCTTATCTGTGCTATCTACTTCTCAACACAGACATTTCAGATTACACTTTTTTGTTCAGTGGTGACACATCATGATAAAAAATGTAATCTAAATCATAGATTTGACATATATTTCTATGAAACAATGTTTTAAAATACAATAACAAACAATAGCATTAGAATACATTTGGCGTGTAGATTCTTCAAAGAAAATTTCACTTGAAGTTTACTTTAATCCTAAAAGAATCCCAATCATGTGAAAGAGCTTGATACACTCTTTCATTTGAATACAAAATTTGTCATGATAGCATTTATATTTCTTAAGAAATAATAAATTTTACGATGTTTGGCAAGCGAACAAATTTCACTGAATTCCATGGGTGTATGTACAAGTAGAATTTTGGCCTCAACTGTACATTATTTTGAAGAACATGTTGTACTCATTCATACATGCAGGCACAATCACCAGAACAGGAACCCTAGCTCTACAGAACAGAATGAGCAAGAAGCGGTCAAGAAAATCTCTAAAAAAGGTAATAATAATCACTGTGTGGATCATTCCATTAGGTTTAGGGGGGTGGAAATATAATACAGCGCTTAGAAACATTGTATTAAGTGCTATATGAATTTATGATTATAATTATCATTATGTAGTTCATTGTATTCTTGTTGTACCCATAATTAATGATACCAAATGAAATCCTGTTTCATTTGATTTGTTTTGTATTCCAGAGAGGAGCCCCTAAGGCTACAGTGAAGAAGATCACGGTTGGAGCACAGTTTAAGGTATATCTGCCTTGGATTGATACATCAACTTTGATATCAGTATGACATGATATTCGTATATACATGAATGTTCCCATTTCATCAAATTTTATTCATTAAAATTATTATGGATCAAAACCCAGCTTCTCTTTTGACCCTTATTTCATTGATCATTTATACATGTAAACTGACTTTGTATTATTGAGAAGAGAGGGGTCCAAGCAAAATCTGGATTTCTTAAAACAAAACTTAGAGGGTCTCATATTAATGAATGGTAGTTATGTTAATCTGTCTGATTCTATCTAAAAACAATTTGTAGATTTAGAAAGTACACTACTAAAGACACCTGTCACAGTATATATTGATGTGAGATAAAAACTTGTTATATTTTCATCACTATATACATTTACCTCATTAGAATGATGGTTGATTAAAAGCGCAGAGTTTTCCTGTCACAAACCATCATATTGACACTATAAGAGTTTGTTATTAATACATCTGTCTGTATACTTTGTTGAAGAAGTTATGCCTTTGCCCTTCCATTGTCACCCCTTCCCCCTTTATCTGCAGACATCTCTGGCTATTTTGATGGAGCTTCTTAACATGTCCAATCCTCACTTCGTTAGATGCGTCAAACCAAACACTTCCAAGTCGGCAAGAAACTTTGATGATAAATATGTCACTGCACAGGTTAGTCTAGCCCTTAAAGGGAAATTCCAACATGATAAAAAGTGAATATGAATAAATATAGAAGAATCAAACAAGCATATAGCACTACATTTTATCGAAATCAGATTTGAAATAAGACAGAAATGACTGTTGAAAATGTTTCTTATTTTCACAAAACAGTTATATGCACAAAACTTTTAATATGCAAATGGTGGAGTCACTGATGTCACATACTATTTTCTTTGTATTTTATTATATAATATATAGAATATTTCAATTTTTGCAAATTTCATAATAAGGATGCATCTTTATTGAATCATGGTAGTTTGCTGCAGTGGCATTCCCACATGTTCAGGGAAGAACCAAATCTTGTTTCACATACATTATGATGTGAAAAAATCAAATATTCCACATTTGTTCCTATTATACAGGATTATGCTAATCATTATGCAAAGCTTAGAGTTCTGAAGTGTTGATATACTTTCTTATATTCTGTTGACTACTATAGCTGAGATATACTGGAATGCTGGAGACAACTAAGATCAGACGCCTAGGCTACGCTATCAGACCACAGTTTGTTGATTTCGTCAAGAGGTATAAATTAAAGAAAAAAATGTTACACCTAGTTTATCTTGGGATAGTAATGAGAGAAATATAAAGGATGTAAGGACATCTATATCTGAATCACCAGTTTAGGAAGATCTTTATTCTTGTTATCTTATCCTATTGCTTTCAACTTAATCATTTATCAGAGGGGCCTGGTCATAAGTATTGGGGCATATACAAATACACTGCAAAGATTTTAGTTATTTTATTGTATTTTACATGTATCTACTTAGAGTGGTCTTTATACACCGGTTTCACTGTATCTGTACTAAACCTAAAACAAATGGAGTGCTGTAATAGTTTCCACACTAGAAAGACTTTCTACCAAGTTATCTTTCTGAATGCATGCCTGAGATTATTTTCATTCAGCAAATTTTTCTTTTGTTACCTCTCTTGCCTGCACCTCTACACATTTGATCTTTTCATTTGCATGATTACTTCTCTTGTATATTTCACTCTCTTTCTTTACTTCTTTTGCTATCAAATTTTATTGTATCATATTTCATATACATTATACTGTATATCTTTTTACTAGTATTGGGAAATCAAACATTAAAAAGAAACTAACTTTCACATTCCTGTTTGGCTGATTTTTCTGCTTGTGCAAGAAGTAAATTGATGTCGGCAGATTTTCACTTTTATATGAAATATAAATAGAACAACAGAATCAAGGTCCAAAATGCAACAACATTACAAACTAAATGAAGTGATCCTTTTTTAATGATTGTAGATTTACACATATTATCTTTACTATTCATTGGTTCGTTTTAAGGTACAAGGTACTTGCTTTGAGTCCAAAGCTGGCCACAGATAAGAGAGGATGCGTCAAAATCTTGGAGACGATTGGACTCAAAGACTGGAAAGTAGGGTGAGTCATTGAGATTTCCTTCGCTTTCTATTCAACTATGAATCATACATTCAATAAATGCAGGGGATAGATCAAATTCTACCTATTTCATTTTCAGCAACCACAAAGAACTGGATTCAGAGTTTATATTGTTTGCTTAATTATGTCTTTCCTGATTATTCATGTAAAGATTAACGTCTCGTGAAAATAGAGTAAAGGCAACTGTCAGCAATTAATATTTTCAAGGTGATAGCAGTAATACCAATTACATATTTTTTTGGCAAAAGGAAGTTAAAAAAAATGTGTAAAAAGTTAAAAAAAATGTGTAAAAATTATTTCAGAAAGGACCTGGTGTGGATTTAAATAGATGATATCGAGTCATTTCGAGGAAAAATGCTGATGTCTTTGATGATACACATGTACATTGTTTGCATTTTGCCACAGTCAAGTTAGAACAGTCAAATTAAAACCCACATAGTTTTAAGACCCATGGCCATGTTCATATCTTTCTTTATTATTCAGCTGCACATGCCAGTGATTTTTTCCCATTGAGTTGTTTTTCTACATGTATATTGTATTTATGTCTTACTCCTGTCATTATAAGATTTTCATTCGGCTATATGTACTTTATGCCATATACTGATTATGTTTCATGCATTGTAAATTCGATTTGTTTTTTAGTTCCAATAGATGCAGAAAATCCTGCAAATCTGTGGTAATGGAAAACTATATATGTTCTGATAATTTCCACATAAGAATGATATATATATTTTTTTCATAATATAGAAAAACCAAAGTGTTTTTGAAGTACTATCACCAGGACATGCTTGAGGAGAAAATGAGAAAAATGGGAGAATCAGCCGTTCATCTCACAAGATGTAAGCCATAATATAATAATAATTACAGTAGTAATGATAATGCAAGTGATGATTGTCATTATTACCCCGGCTGTAGTTGGCTACCTGCCAGGCATACACAGTTTCATGTAATGAATATTCGTACCAAGTACCAAGCAAAATGTTGGTATATATTTTAAGGAGGTAATTTTATGGCTGGTGATTAAAACCCACAACTCTTGCCTTTGATTGAAAGGCAAAATAAAACTCACAAAAAGTAGCTTGACTTTCATGTAATTGGCCCCAGCATTCAAAATGTAATTGGATACCTAATGATAATGATGATAATAATAATAGCTCTTTTAGTTGACTCTAATTGACTTTTCTTGAGGGTACAATTACAATTTTATTTTGCAATTGCTCTGTCAGATAGATACCTATATTAAAAATGCAAATATAGCATCTTTTTCACAAGATACAAATCACTTTGAGTTGTCTTTCATCATGGTTAGCTTAGGAAATAGAATACGTACAAAGTACCATCAGGAGTTTTTAAATCTTGGCTCTCAATGTTCATGATATTTTACAGTGGTACGAGGGTTCCTAGCCAGGCGTCTATTCAGACGGCTCCAGGAGAAAGCAGCCAAAGAGAAGGCAGAGAGTGAAGCGTTCTTGGCTAAACTAGAAGCTCTGAGTCTCAAACAATCAAACAACATGATGGATATGCTCCAGAAAGATAAGATGATTCCACACGGTATGTTCCCCTTATTTCTGAGAATTTTTTAGATCAAGGAAATATTCCTTTCTTTAACAAAGTTTCAATGGAAGAATTTTGAAGTCAGAGCATAACCATCAATCATGTTATGTCTCTTTTTGAAGAGTTGACAAGCTTGTATGGACTTTGTCAAACTAAAGGTTATTTTCTTGTACATTTGTACAAGCATTGTTAGCATAATCCTATCAAATATAGTAATACTTGATGAGATCATTCCTCTTGCAGCTCCAAAAAGCCAAACTGGTTAGAACTTTGCAATATGTTGTGAAAGATTGGTGTCATAGTGAAGATCTCTATTTTACAATAAAGGGAGAGTGCGATATGCCAGTAAAAACCTGGATCTTAAAGAACAAGAGATCCGGTTGGAGGCTGCAGATTTCTCATAATGGGAAGTGCAGCCCCTTTGAATGCTGGTAGACCTGTTTTGTATACAACTTCGCCAGCAAGGTGGTTCTTTATTCAGATTTTCCTTGGGAAGAAGGATCATTTTGAACACAGGCGTACATGCAGGTCCTCTAACGTGGAGAAGGTTTGATGTTCACCATGTGTAATATGAAGAAGGGAAGGAAATACAGGCAGAAAGATTGAAATGGAAAGACGGGATAGGATGAAAATAGGAAATTAGAAGTATTGTAATAATAGATCCAATCAATCGAATGTATGAAAAGCAATCTATGAAAAAATTCTTCACCTAACAGTTGCATGCGCTGTCATTGTAATTAAAATGGAGCATGTTGATTGCTCATGCATACGTACGTGTAAATCATACAGAGAAAGCACTTTGAAAGGATTCATCAAGTTTATATTATGGTGTTGCATTCTATACAGTCGAGTTTGATAGGATCATTCGCAAATTTTGTAAGATGGGTCGTGATACTACTGAATGAGATGGATTGTTCAGCCTTGGGTCTGTTTTGTCTTCTGTTTTCATCCATGCTTTTCCTAATTATCTATGCTTTCTGCATTTATTTGTCGTTCAGAATTTGTTGAGAAGCTTCACAATGCTACAGGTGTGGTGACCTTTGATGCAAATGCCCCTGTTATCCAGGAATCTGAGCCTGTAGTCCAGGAGGAGAAGGTAACAAAAGAAATTCAGAGTTTGTGACAGTTACTCAATGCAGTGATATGAAAATTTGAAGACAAGATTATCCTTTGTCAAAGTAATTGGTTGGGTTCCTGTTTAAAACAAATAAACAATATGATTTTTTTAAGCGTTCTGTTGCACTTTCATTATCTATTTTATTAGGAAATTTACTCCTATGAAATTAGTGCTTGTTTTTAAGCTTGCACTCGTCTCTTTTCCTTTTGGTATGTATACCGTTAGTTTAAATTGTGTCATGGACATGAATGAGATTATAGCAAATTGTAATTATTGATATCCTGACTGTGATCTTTTCTTTTTATGTTAAGTGTTTTTAGTGGTTAAGATGTCATGAAAAACAATATTAAAGCTAAATGACAGTATTTGCAGTAAAACACAGATTTCGTGAGAAAGTCTGTAAAACCAAGGTTAAGTATGACTATATCATAGTGGATCTAGATATGGTACAGTTACATAAACTGAACTTTGTGAAATCATAAAATCTAAGCTGAAATACGATCACACTGAAGATCGCCAACACAGATAGGCACACGTGGGACAGTGTATTATTATTGCTGAAATAAAGACCCGACGGAAGTGACCGAATCCACGCTCATTTTGCTTATTTCTCAGCAAGTACACAATTTCTTCCAGAATCCTTTGGCACATATTTTTTATTCATACAAACAGACACTTGGGTGGTCATTATATTAGATTCTGTAAAAAGTCATTTTGAGATCGTTACCAAAACTGGAATTTATCTTTAAGTTGAATAGTACGGATGAAACTAGGCATGCATTGTAAACAGCTACCATCATTACATTTTGTTTTTCTTGTTTGCAGGCTGCCTCTCCAGATGAAGATGATGAGGATGATGATGATGACGACGATGACGAGGATGATGACGTGATTGAAGATGAGTTTGTGAAACATTCTCATAAAAAGTTTGGACGTGTTGGAACAAAGTCTGCCTCTATTATGTGGTTCAAGGAGACTCAGTCCATGAAACTCAAGAAAGATGGTGGTACCTTTTACCCCTGGTTTCATGGTATCATTACTCGCAGGTTAGTGCCAAACAATTTTTTATTTCATTTATTTCACATTAAAAATCATACAGAGAAATTATAGAAAATCACAGAAATACAAATAAAACATTGTTACTTGTCATACAACAGCGATTGTATCATGCCTGCGAAATGCTTTACGCCACCATATTGGAGCTATATGCGCAACTTTTGTACCATTACATGTATACTAAAAATTCAAAATATTTCACTCCATATGCCAAGTCTTGCCCCGATGAGATTGCTGTGAATTCAATGCTGGAGTGCTTTCTGACTGCACCTAGAATATATTTTGGCCTAAAAAGCTTGTTTCATTTCCTGTGTCACATTCAAATAAGCCATGATTTGATTGTTTGGAACTTCGAAATGCAAGCTTTTCTGATTGTTCATGACTTTTTTAAAATGACCAAGGCATTGGACACCACAAATGGCAAAACATTCATGCTGTGTTACACAATTGTTTATTTACTAGAAAGAGCAACAGCATTAGACTTACATGTACACCTTACATGACATTATGTATTACCCCATGTATAATTATCATATCAAGAGAAGAGAAGGTATGCTTTCTAGGAAACAATTATGATATCCCTGACTTTCAATATATGTAATTCCTTCTGTACTTTGTTGGAAGGTTGCAAGATGTTGAAAAATGTCACTTTAATATTTCCATTTTGCATTCCATTGAATACCATGTTGTGGTATTGGCTTCAGGAAATTTTGTGTATAAATCTTGAAGATGAAGGATAACTGATGTATACTATTTAATGATATTTATCTACCACCATTTTATAATTTTGATTAAATGTTAATCAAACTTGATTTATCAAGCCAAAGTGAGCACTCAGTCCATGCTACAACATTTGCTTTTATATATGTAACATGGATTTCATCATCAGTGACCAGTAAACCCTGTAAACTGTTTTTATTTATCTGTAAAGACAAGCAGAGGAACTACTGCTACCCAAGCCAGTTGGATCCTATCTTCTTAGAGTTAGTGAGAGTCGATTTGGATACTCACTTTCACTCAGGTAATGGTCAACTATTTCCCTTACCATATTAAGCTGAGTTTGGGGAATTTGGTAGCATTTGAATTGTGAACCCTCCAGAAGCAAATTAATTGCTTGTATTTCATGTCTCTCTTTATGAGAAGGAGAAATAGATGGATAATAGATAGATAATTTTTTTAACGCTTTCTGTTTTTCTGTCATAGTATTAATCATAGTGGTTTTGGTGCTAGGATTTTTACAATAGCATTTGAGATTCAGTATCTTTAAATTTGATAACATTTAAAAATAAAACCTGTTCTGCAGCATTCTTACCAATCAGATGTTATGTCTTGTCTTCTCAACACTGAAGAAGACTGTGATCGATTGAACATTAGGGAGTCGATTCGTTAGGCTGTCACCACTTTCATACGTCATATATGATTGTGATAATGAAAAGTTTTTTTTTTTTGCTTATGAACAGCATATGAATCCAAAGAATCATGGAATTGATGATTTTCAGCTTGATAAGTTTTATGACTGAGTTGCTTGATATTAAATTATGATTTCTTTTAAAAGAGAGTTCTCATGGTAGACTTCATATGTATCATCTCATATTTTTGTTTTTATGAGCAGAGGCGCAGATCGGTGCAAGCACTTCATGATAGATCAACTTCACAATGGAAAATATGTAGTAGTAGGAGAGCCCCAGGTTCATAAGACATTGAATGATCTGATCAAGTTCCACTCTCTGAAGAAGGTGAGATAAACAATAAATGACAATGACATATTGATCACGTTCTCAAAATATTAAATCATAGTTCACTGCAGTGAGAATTTTTTAAAGTGAATTAGTTCTTGGACTTTATTCCATTTTGTCCACAACCAATTCATCCTATTGTCTCATAAAGAAACCATTTCAACT
Organism: Lytechinus variegatus; assembly: GCF_018143015.1. Lineage (NCBI taxonomy): Eukaryota > Metazoa > Echinodermata > Echinoidea > Temnopleuroida > Toxopneustidae > Lytechinus > Lytechinus variegatus. The sequence goes on along the minus strand of NC_054744.1, from coordinate 40,999,026 downwards.
GATTCCAGTTATGTTATATATCTCGTCTTGTGTCCTCATCATTAATCGATGTTGTTATAGACCGAATAATCAATGGACAAAATGGGAAAATTAACTAGGCAAAGTGACTATTGGACAATTTGATCAAAAGAAAACAAGCCAAAGTTTGTATTAGACCGATTGTTGATTAGAATAGTGGCAAACCATATGGGTTATGTCATAGAAGTGTTACTTGTAGATAATCTGTGGATCAAACCACTCATCAAAATTTTAAATTGGAGCTCATCACAAGATATTTTTCTTATATTTTGGAGAATAATTATTAAAGTGATATTGTAGAAGTGGGAATGGGTGGTGATTCAGAATGTCTAAATAGTTTTCTTTAAAAAGCAGCCATGTATATGAAATACAGTGTCTGATGATATTTCAATGGGTCTGTAATAAATTCAACTTTTGGGGGGTTCTCACATGTGACACACAAAATCTAAACTCAATAATTCATTACTTTGTAATTCTTTGAAATTCTTGGCCAAACATTCATTAATATGTTTTTTCTAAGTCCATATGCTTACATTTAGTAGGCCTGTTGTCAGATTGGACTTTACCTTTAAAATTATATTGCACTGTTTCTTAAACACCTGAAGATATGTTAGAGTTTTATTATTAGGATATTATTATTTCTTTATAATTCTTTACAGAACCCTATATCACCATTTGGAGACATCTTGATTGAAGCTTGTGGCCAGGTAAGAAAAGTATATTTAGTGAGAAAATAGTGATTTCAGAGGTATTTGCAAAATATTATCTTTTAGAAAATTTTGGGCCCGAATTCACTATGTGGTTTTGAAAACAGTTGGATGAACCCATGGTTTAACCCATGGTATATGCAGAGTTCATGTATAAATTACGCTTATTTGCCAAGTAGATTAAACAAATGTCCAATGGTGATGCATGCTTTTGCACCAGCGTGCCATATTGATGCCTGTAGCCACGGATGTACGCTATGTTATTCATGAGTCCACTATTTGCAGAGTGGACTTAACCATTTATTTCTGAAAAACAGTGAATGAACAGGTAACATAAATATACATAACTCCTTTTACATGCATAAACACATAAATAGTCATTGACTTACAATCAGTAAATTGTCAGAGCAAAAAAAAAGACATTCTGAGAAGAATTTTCTAATGAGTATACATTGGTAATGATTATGTTTGCTAAGGTGACACTTTGCTGAAAAAACTTTCTGAACTTTCTAAATTCTTTATAAGTGTCAAGAATTTTGATATCAGGTTTACAAAATTAGTGCTTTGATAGTGAATTTTAGGGGTGTACTCACATCTGTTGGATACTATAAGAGAGTGAAATTATGACAATTCACTTTGATTTTATTAATACTTTTTCTTGAAAATATCACTCTGTCCTCTCTACTTGAATGTGTGTTTTACCTTTTCTAGGAGGAGGGAGAATGTGACTATGCTGATCTTGTTGATAGGGATGATGATAAGAGGAGCTCTACCTCTTCTACATCATCCATGCCGGTAAGTAGATATCCCATTACCATGGAAACTTTTCTGTGTCCTTATGCCTAATGTGTTAATGAAATGTAGATGAATCTGCCCAAGTGGAATATCTTCAGACCCCCAAAAAAATCTGTGTCCCAATTTAGGCGAAATTTTACTCAGATGACATAGGTAATAAACGCTTTGCATGTTCTTGTTAGAAAAATTGTTCCCGCTTGGCTGATTGTTCGACTTGAGCAGACTTAACTGTAATTTGATAGCCATACAACCAAGCATACTTAGTCTGTTTTACTGTTTACTTGTTTCATTGACTGTTTCAATATAGGTAATATATTTTACATCTCTTCTAAAAGGAAATCGTAAACTAAAATAAAAATGGAAAAAAGATTACAAAATATTGATTTAATTAATTGTTTGATTCTCAATTTCTGTTCATGTGTTTTCCTTTGTCAAAGAGCCCAAAAAAGAATATCCTTAAGAATTTTTTATAGAAGCAAATCAATGTTAATGGCAATACATTGTATTTATTCTGCGCTTAATACAGACTGAGTTTCCAAGCACCTTACTAATAATTATTTTTTAACTAAGGGGTACAAAGTTATATTTACAAATTACAATACGACCTTACTTTATAATTAATTTGAAAAATGAATCAATGATAAATTTTAGCAAAGTAGAATGAGATATTGAATGTAAAGGCATTTCAATATGGTAATTGGTCCCAATTAGTTGAATTGCTCTTTCTAGAGACATGTGTTTAATCTAAAAAGTGAAGATGATATATCTATTGTTTCTTAATTTGTTTCTATATATACATTTGTTTTGCATAATGATGTTAATGAAAGCTCCTGGAAATTTCCTACCCCATATTATAGTGATTTTTTTTTTCATTGTGGTGCTGTATTTGGCATTTGTGTGTATGGTATTGCAACTAAAATCTAATGCTTTCTGAATTGAAGCTTTGCTTGCTATGTATACTTTTTTATGAAAAAAAAACTTTTTCATGCTTATTTAATTTGCTCACCTCCCCATCACCTGTGGTTCATTTGTGATTGCCATCTATCATCATGTGCACCATCTTCATTTCACCTCCCATGACCTTTAACCCATTCACAGTCACGTTATATCCCGTCGCCCTCTGATGTGGGATATTTGACCCCTGACCCCCAGCCCTCTCAGAAGCAGCACTCCCCCTCTCTTCAGCGTCGCCTGACATCTGGACCTAGATCCGTGTCGCCGTCCCCTTCCAAAGCTATCAGAGGTGCCAAGGGGTCTACACAGAGACCTGTCAGTGCTGCATCATACCTGAGTGTAACCGATGATTCCAATGCTCGAAATAAACCTCAACTCCCAGAGGTAAGAACTTGTCACCATATTAACCTGTTTGCATGGTAACTATGATAACAACCATAATTTTAAGTTCTCAACCACGTTTCTGTTTCTCATGGCCCCAGGTTAGGATGCTATTATTAATCTATTTCCATGGCAACAATGACCTCATCCATGAAATTAGATGTAGGTGGATCCTCCTTCTTATATACGTAGGAAGCAAATTGACCTCCTCTCCTGCTGTACATGTATATTCCTACAGAAATCTCAAAATTGTAAAAACTGGTCTTATATTGAGTTTCAATGCATTGCATTTGAGCTATAAGAATAGGAGTATTTCTTCATGCTGAGTGTTAAATATGGACATCAATTCTCGGCAAGCCCAGAGGAACAAACTTTATTAAAAGCGATATTTTGTCACCTGACAAGTAGCAAACAAGGGTGTTGGCTGACCCCATTATATAGGAATCCCCATATAACTTTTGGTGGAGATGGGTATTAAACAGGAGCAATACAACATCAAATAATCCTGCTTTGTAGGTAGCAATGAATAGGAAATTCTGCAATCTCCTTATTTGTGAAAATTTATTCATAATCATTTCTTGGCCTTCAGGGATATTTTGAAAACAAAAACTGTTATTTTTTATAATTTTCTTTCATAGAATATACCAAATGATGTATTAATTATTTCTTGCAGATCGTGTAATGATTCTGCAGTCTTTGTGTACACAATGTAGGCTTTTGTTTGGTTAGGGACTCATGTTTTACTCAAATCGTTTCAACAGTTTGGGATTTATCATTGCCTTGACAAGGGTCAGATAGATGAGCAATTGACATAGAATTCCTGACTTTTCCTTCCCTTGTAAATTTTTCAGCACTGTTACAAGGAATATAATGAGGAACATATTCTGTGTAGGATCAGAGAGAGTCTAAATCATGTCTTAATTAAACATTTGATACATACAGTACTTATTTTTTTTTCCATCTTGTGAAATCAATTATTGCGGTTTTATATTTCCTTTATTCTTAGCATTTTACTTTGGACAGTGTAGCAGTAAATGATAAATAAGTTTGTTGGCCCTCGTTAAGAAACATCTTAGTCAAATTAGACCTTATAAAACCCCTCATTTGAAGACACAAAGAGTATGTACTCATGTCCCCCCCCCACCAAAAAAAAAATCTTTAAGTAATATTTTCATTTTATCAGTCAAGTATAGTTGTGTTAAAATGTTAGTGACCCTCACCAGAATATGCACTTCTTCATGATGAGTGGTGAATGGAGACAAAAAACAGTACAATGTTCGGCGCGCCCAGAGAAACAAACTTTATTGAATGCAATATTTTATCACCTGACTTCACTATTGAATATCTAAAACATAGCAGAACTTGAACACTTGAAAAATTTTCACTACTATTTAGCACCACTGTATATGTACATAGCTTTGTTTTTCTTTCCAATTGATTAATTTGTTATGATTCCATTAAAATCATTATAATATGCTATAATTATATCACACATTATTTATGCTTTACATATTTATCATTAAACACAACATTGTTGGTCATGATATTGCTTGATATTATCTTGTCAGGCTGTAGTTCAAATCATATTCTAAGAATGCATATTGCTTCAATACCGGTACATGATTTTATTTGAAAAAAAAATGCTTAAAGGACAAGTCCACCATAACAAAAAGTTGATCTGAATAAAAAGAGAAAAATCCAACAAGCATAACACTGAAAATTTAATCAAAATCGGATGTAAAATAAAGTTATAACATTTTAAAGTTTCGCTTAATTTCACAAAACAGTTCTATGCACATCCTGGTTGGTATGCAAATGAGGAGACTGATGATGTCATCCACTCTCTATTTCCTTTGTATTTTATTATATGAAATATTCTAATTTTCTCCTCATTGTCAAGTGAAACAATGATTATTCTTCCCTGAACGTGTGGAATTAGCATTGTTTGAAACGATGTGGTTCAGTCAAGTTGGTCCTTATTGTCAAATCTGTAAAAATTGAAATATTGTATAATGCTATCGATAAAAAAACAAAGAAACAGTGAGTGATGGACATCATTGACTGACCCATTTGCATGTCAATGAGTTGTGCATATCACTATTTTGTGAAAAATAAGCGAAACTTTAAAATGCCATAACATTTTTATTTTACATCCGATTTTGATGAAATTTTTATAATTTTGCTAGTTAGATTTTTCTCTGTTTATTCAAATCATCATTTTTCTGGGGTGGACTTGACCTTTGAATTTTCTCACAAAAAAAATTGGGCAACCCATGGTTTGTTATCATTTATGATAGCTGAAGGGTTTTCTAAAGCTCTAAACCTGATGTGGGCGATTCCATAAAAATGATCAAACAATTTTTGAAATGTCCGACCTTCCCCTCTATTCTTACTTCATTCTATTCTTACTTCACTGCATGAAATGATCCTGTCATAATTAGAACGTAGAGAGCATTACAACCTTTCATATGAAATATCAAACAGAGGCAACCCGTTTCAGGAGAGCATTTGTTCTCTTGATTTTATATTCACTGAGAAGCATATGTGTCTCTTTCCACTGTTACATTAAACATACATTGTGTGATAAAACATCCAATTAGCCACAAAATGAAATGCTCCTTAAGGAGGCCCACATGAAGGGTCAGACATAAATATTCTATGGAATTGCCTGGTGTATAATTTGGTGGGAGGGTCTAATCACAAAAAATAACTGACTATATTCTGTGTTTGGTTAGCCTGCAGTTTACTCACTTTTATTAAAATGTCCTGAAAAATGTTTTCCAGACAGTATTTATGAATTGCACATTTACTGTATATTGTTGTGTAATAGTGTCATACTTCCAATACAACCACTGCTGTGAGGGTTTGCTTTTTGTATTATCTCTCTTCTTTCTTTTCATATTCGCTGTGTGTGTGTTGATGGCCTATACTCTCTTTCACTTTGAAGAAGATACATGTATATGTCCATATAATCCAGGTCTACCTTAGCAGTTCTTTACACACTTTATATGTTTCTGATGTTCCATACATACCATATATATTCCTCCAAATAAGTGTAGTACTTGTTTATTCATTGTATTATCTCTTGTTTTATGTCAAATGCACATACATTTACTTTTGGAGAAGGTCACTTGCCCATATTTACTCATAATGTCCTCGGGGTCGATTCACAAAAAAGTTCAGTTTTGCATAACTTTATGTACCATTGGTTATTAGTTTTTATGTTAAATGAGACAAGTCAAACTTTCTCTTGTGTCTCAGGAAATTGGACCTGAATCTCTATAATGATAATCCAATTTTGAAAATTGATAAATTTTATCAGTATCTACATGTATGTTAACAACAGACATTTTAATCTACAAAGATTAGATTTTAACTTTAAGCTGATGGGAATATAAAATAACTGCTAATTCAGCACCCAAGTATAATGTTTCTATCATGCATAAAGTTGTGCATAACGAATAGCTAAATGAAATGCTTCCAGAGATCCTTTCATGAAGTAGTAGTGTATGTCATTTATTTTCACTGAAATCTTTTCATCATCAACAATGTCTGACAATAAGTCTTCAGAAATATTCTATATAATATGAGGATAAGTCAAAATAAAAATTAAGAGAATCATGTGATACTGAAGAAAAAAAAAAGAAATGAGATTTAAGAAGTAAAGGTGAGAGAAGGGAGAAGGGGAACAAGAAGATGAGGAAGAAGGGGGAAGGAGATGAACAGAAGATGAGGGATAAGGGGAAGGCAAAGGAAAATGAAGATGAGTAAGGGAGGAGGGGAGGAAGAGAAGGAGAAGGGGAATATTAGGTTGTTAGCATGCAACAGTAATTGTGTCTTACTTGTAGTGTAGTTAGATTTCATATAAAAAAAAATAATCTCAAACTTCCAAAACTTGCATGAATCTCCCCTTTTCCCCCAATATGGTGAGAAACATTACACTGATTGCATTATTAGCGTACCTACAGGGGTGGGGGGCAGACTGCCACCCCCCCTGATGAGTCACAACCCATGCAAGGGATGTATCTCTGCACCCCCCCTTTGAACTTGAAGACTTATTATCCTTAGAAAAGATGAAATCTCTAACTATTATGTCTCAAACTTGCATGGGTCATTTCTCTCCAAAGTAAATCCTTGACCTTGTATGACTAGCATCTTCTTACCCATTTTCATATTTTGAACTTATCATGTTTGTACATGTATGTTGGTATTTTGTCTTGGTACTTACATCACATAATTCATTATTATTTGCATGCTCACTTTTACCACTTACCTCCTACCTTCTATTAGAATACCCATAGGAAACATTACAAGTCAAACACCAACTCCATCTTTCTGATCATATCCCTTGCCTTGCATGAGCACACAATATTAATTCCAATTATAATCATCATCCTTAAGCATTTGGCATCGCTAATTGTGGGTTGTCTTGGTATAAAGTGGTTGTGAATGTTAACATCATGCAAGAAATAATCCAAGATTATGTCCATACACTGAACAGAGAGAAGGAGACTATGATGCAGCCGGAAGACGTTGAAGAGAAGTCGAGCAAAAGGTTCGCAAATTTTTGTAAAAGCATGATTCAGTTTTCAAGTTAAATTCAAGAGGTTTGAAATTTCCATAGGAGAATGATGTTTATCCATTCTTAGTTTTAATCAAAAGTTTTGCAAACTGAAAGTTGTATGATAATGTTTATCACCTAATAAAAAACAATTCATAAGATATGCAAATTTTTATTTATTAATTTTCAAGTGAAATTCACAATTATTGTAAATTTTGGAGTGACTATGATGAATTTTGAGAGGTTTTAATGAAATTCACAAGGATTAGAAACTTCAAAGAGCATGCATTATATTTATACTACCACAAGTGAATGTCTGGTATAAAATTCTATGTTCATCCCTATTCTGGTTTTAGGAACAAATAAACAGTCAAACCAGTGTGTGCTCGTTTATAAACATATGCCTGTAAAGTTTTATCATTTGTAACATACACTGTAGCAGGGAATAGATTTATTCACACAGACTGAGTAATAATTGACTCTGCCCTAATGAAAACCATAATTCTCTGTCTCCTCTTCCCCAAAGAGACAGATTTGACCATTGTCTGGCAGAGAAATATAAATCTAATTTTAGAACTACAGTCTGAAATACAAATTGATGTGTGTTTCTATTTTGGTTTACAATGTACATTGTACATTTACATTGATATTTTAAAAATTTATTTGCAACATATGTATACTCTGAATATCTTGTCTATTGTGAGCTTATGTTTTATTGTATGTACAGTGTATATGTGTAGTTTTTTTTTCTTTTATACACTGTCTCAACTGTGTTATCCCTAGACTTGTATTACACTGTCACTATTTATATTTTGCTTTCACCTATTTTATAGCCTCCAGTTTTGCTATCATTCATTCTTCTCAACAGATACAATACATAATTCTTGTACATGTAGTGTTAAGTAAATTGTAATGCTCGGTATACACAGGAATCTGTAAGAGTGTTAACCAGGGGAGCGTTTCATCAATATTTTCATCTGACAAGTTGTCAGATCTTACATCTTTCCATGATTTTGATTGGCTGAGAGGCACTGTTCCTATGGTAACTGTTGGATAAAATGGGACTTGTCGGATAAAACATCTGACAAGTCCTTTCATGAAACACTCCCCAGTTGACTACTGAATTCTGAAATAATTTACATAGACTTTGCACAGGGACCATCCAGTTCCAATTTTCAGTGGGTTAATAAAACTATAAAACATGAAGATGGACCATTGATGTATTGTCATGTATTAAACATATTTCTCATTCATGAAGTGGAAGGTTTTGCAAGTACATCATCCATGATGTAGAAATTATGATTCATTTGTTTTTAGAGTTCTAAGAATGATGAAAAAATATGATAAGAATTTAGCAACATCAAGACCTTTATTCAAGCATCTCATAGTAATAAGTTGTATCTCATATTAATAAGGCATAATTTCTAAGTTGTTCTTCTTGTTGTCTCCGGGACTTGTCATACTAAACAAACTGATTGATTGCAGGACTTGCAGGATTTAGAAGATTGATTCCATTGATTGCTATATGTATGTGCCCTCAGACATTAGAATCAATCATGAAAATACAACAATCACTGTTATTTGTGTAGTAGGTCCTGGGCCCCGTCTTACAAAGAGTTGTGATTGATCCAGTCAATCGCAACTATGGAAAGCCAGCAAAGTCAACATATAAAATACATGTTTGTTCAAGAAATTTTCTAGATATGAATGTATATCCATAAATTCATTGATTTCTTGACAATTAGATGTGTTCTCCTTTGTTTACAAAGGACATTTTGCAAATTTCCTGTAGAAAAAATTATGACACTGATGGATTTCTATAGTTACGATCAATTTCATCAATCGTTACTCTTTGTGAGACGGGGCCCTGGAAGGAACCTCTGATATCTATTCAAAGTATAAAATGTGTTCTTGAAGTGATGAAGGCATACTGAAAGTCTGTTATTTTTTTCTCTTAAACACAGCGTGGTGTAGCCCATACCTTTCGTCGATCAGCGTTCAGACAGAAGTCTCCGAGTCGTCCACCATCATCCCAGTTCTAAAACAAAAGAGCCAAGATTGTACATTCAACGGCCATCTTCTTTCTTTACAGTCCTGAGAAAAGATAGTTTATGTAACCTTCAGATCTGTTTTCTCAGTTCTAGAAAGAAAGAAATCAATATTTGAGTGGAATTCTTCTGCTCATCTTTGTCTTCCATGTTCTGAGTTCAAAGGAGAGGATTAACCTTCAAGCAGGAATGCTCTAGATTTTATCTGTTTTCTAGCTCTCAGAAAAAACAAACAAACATTAGATTGTTATTTTATATTAGAGAATAAGATTTAATGCCATTTGTTTAAACTCTCTGTACTACATGTATATTGTTTATCCATAAATAGTAAATTGACTAGTAAGTTAAGTGTGTAACTCTTTTTTAGAAGTGATTGACTAACGATAGTGTTACCATGACAACTCATTTAACAGATTATTTAATGTGTAAATTCAGTCTCTTTTAGAAATAGGATTTTAAATGAATCTCTAAAAAATGAATGTAAATGTATTGTATGTAAATATTTTTAAATGGTAACAAAAAAACAACCTTATGTTACTCTCCATTTGTTATATTGCATTTGATGTCATCATGGACAGTCAGCCTTTCTGTTAACTGAAATCTACAACAAAGTATTTAATAATTCTATGATACATTGTAGAATAGATTTGATATAGAACACAATGAATTTACTCATACTTAATTTTCAATGCCACGTTGACGGTAATTATTTCAACACTACGGGCTTTCAAATTGTATTCAGGTATTCGATATTGCAGGAATCTAACCAAAGAAAATTTTACACATATAACTGATATAACATACTAATGTTGGGTTGGTTTGTGATATTTAGAATATGTCTTTCAGTGTTGTATTGTGTACAACTAACAGTACTTTAGTGTGTGTGATTGAGTACTTGAAGAAATAACCAGAGATAATCTAATCATTTTTTTTTATATAATCTATACAAGTAGTTTTATATTCACATTCACTGCATAATTGTTATAACTGTTTATGTACAGTGAAAATATTGGGTAACTTGTTCACATCTTAATGATTAATCGTTTGAAGCACAAAATGTTGAGCTAATTTCATTGTGGATGAAGGAAGAAATCCTGATCCATGAATGGAAATTGGCACAATTTAAATGTTTGTAATTGTGATTAGTAATGGTTTAAACAGCAAAGCATGTCTTTAGCAGGGAATCAGTCCACTATATACTACAGTACATGTGCATGTAAATTTCTAATAGTAGATAACAATTGAAAAAACATGAACAATAGTAACAAGCAACTGTATTGACAAATGACATTGCATTGATATGTATGGATATTGAATATGGGGTTCATATTAAAATATTTGAGAGGATATTGGATGGTGATTGATATTTGTGTAATTGCACCAACTTAAATCTCAGTAACTTTTGATCACATATACATGGGGCTGAATCACAAGCTCATCATATAGTTCTAAAATTGAATAAATCTGTGAGTTTATCAACATTGCTCTTATGTAACTATAGTGATAGGATTGTCCACAAAATTTTTTGATGGTAGATGTGTTAAATAAACACGGGCATATTTACTTGTGTTTTGAAATATGCAATAAATGCTATTCAGTCTGATACAAAAATCCAGTGTACTGAATACGCAGTTGAGAATTTACACATTTTTATCAAAGCTGTGCACCCCAGGTCTGTGATCATTAATAAAAAATAGAAAGGAAGGATTTTGATTGTTGATTTTAAAGTGTTTTTTCATTGCTATTGCTACAGATCACTCTTTCCAAATGTTTTAGTACATTTAGGATCTTATAATTATGTATTCTGTGATAGTGATATAGAAAAATCTATATCTGTAATTTAATGTAATTTAGTTGGTAGTATTATTGCATGTAAATGATATGGCTTTATGATTAATGTAATATATAAAAAGTGGCAAAACTGAAATGTAATCTTTTACTTTCTAAATGCCCTTCTATCTTTTATCACATTCTCCCCTTTTATTACCAGGACTCTGACTTAGTAAATTTAGTATTTGATGTATGGACATGTAAATTTATTGAAATACTAAAATAAAACCTTGTTCAACATGTGATTTATAGGGCTACTGTATTATTGATGCAAAGAATAACCTGTGTTTGTAATAGAGCTACAAACTTTCCATTTGTAAAAATGGGGTATATGTATTTATATATGTTTATAAGAATGTATGTGTATCTTGTAGAATATTAAATTGTAGAATGTTGACATTTTTTTTTGTTAAGACTAGAACCATCTTTATTTCACACAGTAAGTAAAAACCTAGTTGTGTTACCAGTGCAAGGCAGCACCATTTTTACTCTTCTTTCATTTTTTTGCATACTCTCACCCCGTCTGACACTCTCTCAGAAATTGTTTAACTGTATTTGATCTTAATTATCAAACTACATGCTGTTTGGTGATTGTAATTTACATTGTTTGTTATCTTGGATTATTTTGAAAATGAACATTTGAGTTTGCTCCTCCACTATGGGGGACAATACTCCACTGGAATTAGTCTGATGTACCTCAAAATGATACTTTCTTGTAACAGGACTATATTATATTGGGCTTCACATTGTTGTATATATATGTATTTTGTATTTTATTTTCCTCACAATAAGATGACACAATAGTCCCTCATGGATTATTCTCAAGCAATATTTAGTGGAATCATTGTTATCCTGTGGGTCTAACTCTCGCCTTTCAATCAGAGATTCTTGGGTTTGAATCAAAGCAGTTGCATTATTTCCTCCAGCAAAGAATGTATTGATGTTGTGCTGCACACGACCAAGGTGCAGGTACATGTAACAGTGACTTGTCAGAAAAATGCATTCCTTGAAATATGTGCACCCTGTTCGTGGATAGGGTATAGCCAGGCTAGTAATGACAGTTTGTGTCTTCACCACTGTTCAGCGTGGATAGTGAATATGAGTGCTTTCATAGTAGTTTGCATAATCATCATTTTTTGTACTATATGTTGTCATGTAAGTCTCAACATGAATTGAATTATAAGCCTGGTACAATGGGTGGATTAAAACATTTGCTGAGGATTGTTCCTTAAATGACCCTTTCCATCAGACGGTTCAGACCATATTACAGTTAGATTAGGACATTGTTGTGGATATGACTGGATTTTATGACCTATTCTCAATGATTTATGCACAGCGTGTAGCGGGTTTTGTGTGAAAGACACCAGAACATCAACCTTTTATTTATAATATTTGATGGGTGAGAGAGATGATCTATCATATACATGTTCTCTTTGTCATCCATTCAGGTTCATTGACATGGTAGTTAAATATTCTCATTGTATTGTACTACCTCTAAAGCTCAACCTGTGTATGAATAGTTGTAACCAGTGAGAATTGTAGGGTCCTGCTCATCATTTCTCATGCTCTATGTTGGCAACAACTGATGTCATTATTGGTTAAAGGTACATGTCAATGTACATGTCAGTAGAATGTAATAATATCTATCCCATATTACATTACGGTCAAGCATTCCAATTTGGGAGAAAATATTCATTTGGCTCTTCATCGCTCTGTAAGATTGAATAATCTCCATTTCGTCATTTGTTAGTGTCTTTTAACAAAGTCTTTCAAGGTATATGACCATGAAAAAGGTATCATTCCAAACATTGTCAAACTATCGACATGCACCATATATTTATCATCATTTTTAGTAGTTACAGATAATCAATGTTTTCATCATATCTTTTTGAGACTATAATTAAGAAATCAATGTTCATGTATTAAAGTTCTAATAAATTTTCATAGAGATAAATTGTAACTTATTACAACAGTTACTACTGTCTATTATCATATTTTAATATTGACTAATTTGATATAAATATTTTTGTAGAAATTCAGAAAAAGCAGCTTAGTTTTGATTAAATAAATTTTGATAACTTCAATAAAGATTATGCTTGAATTTTCTTCATGTCTGGGTCTGCTGCAGTCTAGTAAATCTTTAAAATGTCTGCAACTCAAATTTATGGAATATGTATTTTTTATTTCTTACTGAACTATGAAAAGTGACACTGGTATCTTTGGGCGGTATCATTATTCCTCTTTACAATGACATGCCATTTGTTTTGATTATGTAATCATGGAATGTGTGCAGCTATCACTATAAGATACATGTAAGGCAAGGCCAAAGTTAAAAGTCACACTATGCATTGTTTAATGAGCAGTCTCCATTCCTTTTGAATATGCAGCATATTTCTATTGAAAAAGCTTAATAGTCAAAATATTAAAATTGATTCCAAACTATCAGCATAGCCCCAGAAGCCATCAGATGGATGTGCTAATTTTGAGAAATTTGTAAGGGAGACTAATTGAAAGACATGTGAACATTATTGAAAGAGAAATTCCTATTAGAGAGACGAAAACGATCAAAAGAATGTGGACCTATTGACATTTATTGAGACAGCCATTGCACAATTTTGGATAAAATAGCACTTATAGTCCAGTCAATCTAGCCAGAATAGGGGGGTGACCCGCCACTAATTGCAACACTTGATTTTCCACTGCAATGCTTTCCAGGAAGGTCCCCTTAACAACATACTAAAAGTCCCAAAAAATCCAAGCAGTGGAAATTTATGAAATTTGCATATTATGCAAATTAGCCATTAAAAGTTAGAAAAATAAGGAAAATAGTCCAAAGATTACAAATTAAGCGTCCAAAACAATTTAATTTGAGCGAAAAGTAATGATAAATAACTGTATTCAATGTTTTTATTCAAAAGCGCAAACAAATCTACCTAATTTGCATATTATGCAAATAAGCATCCTTATATGGAAAAATTTAAAGATATTGCAATTGTTCTCATATAGACTGCTTGAAAACATTTGATTTATGTAGACATTTATATGCTACTATCACTAAGCATGAGAATTCATCACAATGCCTGAAAATTAATTTGCATATTATGCAAATTAGCCATTAAAAATAGGAAATAAGGAAAATAATCCAAAGATTATATTATTAAATGTCAAAAGCAATTAATTTGAACAAAATTTTAATGATGAATAAATAAGTACAATGTTTTTATTTTAAAAAGCTAGCAAATCTGCCTCATTTGCATATTATGCAAATAGGTATCCATATATGGAAAATGTCAAGAAATTTTGATTTTCTCACATTGACTGTTGTTCAAATCATTATGCTGCTATCACTAAGCATGCATATTTATCCTAATATAATTTGTATTTAAGGGAAATACTGGAAATGTGCTCTTCACGTCCTAAAACCATGTTGTTAGTCTGACAAGATGCAATTGGCAAGAACAAAGCACATTATTTGAAATTGGTGAGTAGTTTGTTAGAGCTGACATCCCTTTCTTATATGGATGGGAACGACAGAAGGGAGGCCAAGAAAAGCAAACTTATGGCAGGTGAGATCTGATGAGTAGTCTCATAAAGAAGTGTAACAGAGATTCCATCTGGCCTAGTAGCTTCATGCAGATTGCTTTCTTTAACAATTTCTTCAGTAGTTTGGCTACACCCGCTTGACTAAAAAATAATATGTTTTCTGGCCATGTCTGGGTCAGAAGAGGGTTCCAGGACTTGCAGAGCAGCGTCATCATCATCATGATCAGTGGTAAATACTAAGACTAAAAAATCTGTTGTCTTCCAATGTCTTTCATATTAAGGACTTCCAACATGCTAGTTGTTACAGCCTGGATCATTGCCAATCCGGTCAACAAATTATGTACTATAGGCTTGTCTATAACCATTCTATGGTCCTCTAATGTTATAGCTATTCTGAGCTTCACCTTACTGATGCTTTAGGAACTCAACATGCGCAAGCCTTCCTATAAAACTTTTTTTCCGACACAATTTATGTCCAGTGTCTCATTGAGGCGCCTTGTGTCGGAAGAAGACAAGGGTATGGTTTGGTTCTTGTCAAAGTCCTCTTGATTGACATTCAATCTCCTATGCTCGACTTGTCGGATTTCAGTATGTACAGAGAGTTGTATGATTGTCCAAAGTACATCTGCATGACACTATGAAATTCAGCATTCCTCCAGAAGACATCCTTAGTCGTACCATAATTTCTGAAAGGTTTATTCCTCTGTATACCCTCACGGTATACCAATGAATAACACAAAGTGGCAAACAAATCCTGGAATGGGTACACACTGTTAAGTCAATGTTGGATGGTATTTGATGGTGATGTTAATGGTGTTCCGTTGGCTTAGTCCTTCATCTGTTAACGTCTACTCGGTTGTTCATTGTCTCACTGAGGAATTTCCATTTGCCATGAATATCAGGAAATTGATATTATTTGCATACGATTTGCTTAGAAACTATAGCTACAATATATGGAGATAGTTGCCATCCTTAGGAGATTCATCAAAGAGGAAAGAACAGAAAACGGATGCTTCATCCTGAAGCAGCAACTGGATTCAGCAAGGACGTCTAATCATGATTCCTGTATCTGAAAAGATGTCTATATACACTTTAAGCCTTTATCATGACTTTATGAATGGCTTTCATGTCGCTCGTATGGGCAAATGCTCATTGGTACAGTACTTATAAACCATGCCCAGGGATCTCGTGTTCCATGGAAGTTACTCATATTCACCACCAAGACAAGTGGTGTGCTACAAGGAACAAATATTCAAAGCTAACGAGCTTTTATTTGTACTGGTTGTGACATCTTGTACTGATCACATGACAATCAAGGAGCATGATAGCGTGGACTATACTAGCAAGAAACGCAAAGACTCTACCAAGTCAAGGAGAGAACAAGGGTAGAAATATGAAGCATTCAAACAGTGGGACCCATGTAGAACTGATTCATCATTGCACAATATGAGTGGGGTATCTGCTCCGGTGGTAACTGCTCATGAAAAAAGTCAATAACCAAGCAAGGTCATCAAGGTTACATATATATAATCTACGTGGAATTTTAGAGGAAAATATCACAAGTTTTCTTGATTATTTATAACATGCCGGATGCTTCTTTGCATAATATGTACATTCCACTTCAGATATTAAGCTGATAATTAATGTACTAGGCATTCTTAGTAGTCATATATTGATCTAGATCCACAGAGGGGAGACCTTTGAAGGGCCTTTCAAAGACCAAAAATTGGCAAGGTCTTATACAGCAGTCTCCAAGATCACTGAATTTTGTCATTTCTGTGGAATGGCTCAGAAAGACCCCTCGAAGAACTCTGAAAGACACCCTGTCCTATAGAGATCTTTCAATGGTCTTTCAGAGATGTTTATGCATCAAGTGATCCTTCAGAATTCTTTCCATAGACTTTGCCTGGCCTTTCAATTATCTTTCGACGATTTTTCAATGATATCTCATGAGTCTTACAGTAATCTCTGAAAAAATATCGTGAGACTGCCGAAAGATCATAGAAAGACTAATAAGAACTTTGAAAGTTCAATGAAAGACCAGCAAAAACAGTTTTCCTGTAAGACCGCTGAAAGACTGTTTTGAACCGTTTCAAAAAGTTTTGGACTCAGGGGGACCACAAAGACCATTGAAAGATCTATCAGGAATCGTGAAAGACATCAGATATCTTTAAAAGTTCGTTGAAATATCAAGCAAGTTTTATGGTCTTACAGCAGTCTTTCAGAGGTCTTGGTCTCTGTGGAATGAGGGTTTAACTGTTTGTGTGAGAAAAATAAAAAAATTCTGGGTTGTTCTTTTCCTACAAGGATGCTCATAATTATGATGTAGATTTATTTACATTATTTTTTATTTGAAGAATTATTAAATTTGTAAAAATAATCATGAACTTCCGTTCAATTTATATTGTTTTCCGCACTTGATTTCCAAATTTGGGATTATTTTCCTCATTTCCAAATTTTTATGGCTAATTTGCATAAAATGCAAATTTTGTGATTTTCCTATGCTTGTCTATTTAATGACTTTTAATATGGTTTTAACTTCCTGTAACTTAAGGCATTGCCATATTCAAATTTCAATAAATAATCTACTTGCATTTTTTGAGGAATGTATCACCAGTGTGTTTTCTTGAATATTTATTACATACTTATTTGCATAATATGCAAATGACACTACAGACACTAAGCTAAATATAAATCTATTCAACGTCCTTAGTGATAGCAGCATGTAAATGTCAACATTATTGAAATTTTCAAGCAGTCAATGAGAGAAAACTCACAATATCTTGACAATTTTTCCATATAAGGATGCTTATTTGCATATTATGCAAATGAGGTAGATTTTTTTGCACTTTTGATTAAAAACATTGATTAAAGTTATTTATCATGAATTTTCGCTCAAATAAAATTGTTTTGGACACTTTATTTGTAATTTTCGGACTATTTTCCTTATTTTTCTAACTTTTTATGGCTAATTTGCATAATATGCAAATTTCATAAATTTCCACTGCTTGGATTTTTTGGGACTTTTAGTATGTTGTTCAGGGGACCTTCCTGGAAAGCATTGCAGTGGAATATCAAGTGTTGCAATTAGTGGTGGGTCAAACCCTATATTGACTGGACTATTAAGGCAGAATGGCTGAATTGTCAAATGACTGAATTGTCTTTGCAATGCATCTGCAGTTACTATGGTCTAGACTCCCTTTAAAAATGACATCACCCTACATGTAGCTACTTTTAGGGGGCTCTTGTAGAGCTAATACATGGTAAATGATTTGGGCAAAGACTCACAATGGACATGTTTTAAAACTCAAACAAAAATGTTGATAAAAAACAATTTATTCAGTCTCTGATAAAAAGGAAAAATTGTATAACATAAAAAATGCTATAAAGAAAACATGTATTTTAATAGAGTGTAGTGTACATGCTTCCCAGCTAGATATATACTTCTTATATCAGCTCAACCAATAATGAAATATCATGTATTATACTCTCATAAAATGACCAGACGGAATTCAAAATAAGACATTGTACAACACATACAATAAACATGAAACTTTATCGGGATCTCATATTGTTTTATAATGAAACTACTATTCTGTGTCTATCTACACTACTAATTTAGAATTACAGTCATCATTAGGGACTAAGAATACAACAGTGTTTGGTGAAAGAAACAGACCACAATATTAGTACATTCTAAATACCATTATCTTTACTGTCTTATTTTAGATCATACAGGTATTTTAAAATCTTTCATAAAAAAGAACAAACTGAATACCTCTTTGTTTTATAAAAATTGTATTCTGTTTGAAATTCTTTACATTAAGTGTATATATACATGTAGATGATATTACAACCATGATAAGTTTTAGTGAGTGACACAATAGAACTTGGTCAATCCTGAACAAAGCAAAACTTTATCTATCTTGGATTCCTATAACTTCATATTATGGTAATGGAAAACATGTCTGTCTTCGATTCCCTGTATCAAATCTTGCTGTTTGCTTATTCTAGTAGGTTTTAGGGGCAATATACCGATCCTTTGCAAGGTTATTGCTTTGAAATAGTTAGAAATGCATCTTTCCTACTTATCTACAGACAAGTGATTGATTTTTTTTGATAGCTCATATAGTTTTAAAGCAATCATGACTTCATAAATCAATATGAAAACGCAATAAATTTGAGTCTTATTTGAATAAAAACGTTAGAAATATATACACAGTACAATAGCAGAATTGAAAGAAAAGAGAGGATAGAATATGTTGGTAGGTGGTAACATACACCAAACACACAGCAATGTAACAGTAACAGGTAGAAGTAAACATAAGTGGTAAAGTATGAGTAGTAGAATATGCAAAAGAACTCAAGATAAATGGAGAAACGTTTTGCAAGTACACCTTTAAGGATCGAGTGTATAAAGGGAATATTGCTTTGGAAAAAATGTAATTATGTAATTATTGTGTATAATACGAAAAGTTTTGGAAAATAAAATTGCTGTCAATTTCCAGGCTGGATACGATGTTATCCATTTCGCTTAAGTACAGAATCATCTTTGAAATTAAATCAGTATCAAACTTTCCTGGAGGATTAGGTAAATTTTTGCTTTGGCTCATTCTATATGAAGACTATTATGCAGCAATATTAGGAAGGGGGGAGGGGAAAACAGATGGATGGGGAAATAGAATTCTTACAGCCATGACAAATATCTTTACATATCTCATTCTTCATGTTCTAAAATATCCTAAAAATATAAATCTACAATGACTCTGCCAAGCTAGCCAACTGTTTTTGTTCTGCAGATGTGACTCAACATCTAGACAATGTTTTGTATAACCTGGAAATCTAATCATTTTATTGCGTAAAGTCCATGTCTTAGATAGAAAATCAGATATATTCCCTACAATTATCCAGAATTCATGAAAATAAAAACCGCCTACAAAACCTGACAAAAATCAAATTTGGAATGTGTTTCCCAGTCCTATCATGCGTTGGCAAGATCGGGTTTGTCATAGACTGGGTTAGCGATGCCAGCTTCCCCCGGTAACGAGACCGGGTTGTTATCATTATCCCGGTTCTTATACTTTATGGCGAGTGGAGAATCACCAAAGCCTGATCGTCGAACGTAGAAATAGGCAACGGCAAGCATGATGATGACAGCGATGATGACTAGAGTTAGGATGACACCAAGGGCGACGCTGGCTCTTGAACCACCGCTACGTTTTTGGTTTTCCCGTGCAGCCGTCCTTGCCTTCACTGTATGGAGGGGGTGGGAACAAAATAATTAGTAGTTCTGAATAAATTTGGAATTCATAGTGCAGGAATGAAACACAAACTACCCGTACTCATATTTTTTGTAATTATCAGTCATTTTTGGAATTATAGATCAAAGAGACTCCAATTCAAAATAGACAAGAAGAACATACATACGAGTATTTGTAAAATTATGAATATGATTTGGCTTTCCTCTCTGCAGATAACATATGACTATCACTTTGCCATGGCACTTTTATATGGTATCAGTAATGTGAATTAAAAAAACACATTGAAGTTCCGAGAAATAACTTACCCACGTTGCAACTGGCTTGTGAAATGGTGATGTTATCTACAGCAATTATTCCATCAGTCTTATTGTTGCCAAAGTATGTGATGAATTTGATCTGGGAGAAGATAAAAGAATATTTTCAAAGTAATATTAAAAGGTGTTTTTTTTTATTTTTAAAATGGAAGGTTATAAATACATATCTAGTTTAACTAGTATAGGAGTCTAGCAGCACAGGGGTCGAACCAGAATTTCATAAAAGAGGGGCAAACAAAATGTAATATATTTTTTCTGTAAATAAAGAAAATGTTTTCACTGAAAATGAAGGGAGTGGCACCTGTTTTGAAAAGAAGGCACCATGCAAAATCTTAAGCAAAACTAACGACAGCTGCCCTCTTTAGATCCGTGCAATAGAAATTTGTGTCACCACCTTGTCAACCTAGACTATCTGATGTGCCAACTCTTAGCTTTTTCAGTCCTACTTTATATGCACTTCAAATTATGTAGGGCTATTGGCCAGGATTAAATTAGTGGATTCATTTCAATGCATATTCATCAAACAATACCTGAAATAAGTCTTTATCTAAGAGGCTCAAATCAAGATTCAAGTCAAAGTGAGTCCATGTTGGAGCATTGGTGGTGTTGACAGTTTGCAAGGACCTCCAGGTCGAGTTCTGATATTCAAGAGCAACTACAAGCTTCATAGCAGGGTCATTCTGAACAGTTACATCATATGACAGGCAGTGGTCTATGGCCTTTGTTGGAATCCTGGGCGGGTAGAGGACTGCTGTGTCACTCGGAACTTTGGTATCACCTTTGATGTATAAGAATGAACCTACGGGATCTAGAAATCAGAATATAATGTCATCAACAACATAAGTGACGATAATATGGGACCAACTTTAATAATAATAATATGTCAAAGTCCCTTCGTTCCCCAATCACCACATCATCCAAGTATAGGCAATGTATAAGCTGCCAATATCACTACCACATTAAGAACTAACTATATGTGCTAACAGTATAATCATGATTTACTTTCCCTATTTATTACCATTGCCTTGATAGATATAATTTCAATATCATTATTATTAGTATTACAATCATTATACTGTCATCATTATCATCATCGTCATCATCATCATCACTAAGTACTACCACTGTTGATATTGGTATCATTACAATGTTAGTGATGATGATGTATGAATGGAAGAACCGTGAATATGTAGAGCTCACCTGAGGAGTTGGTGAAAGGAGACGGGTCAAAGCTCAAGCTGTCATACCAAATCCATTCTAACAAATCTGCATCTCCTTGACGATAAAAACAAGTCTCAAAATCCTTGTCAAACCCACACATGCTCTCTGGCTCAAACCCACCGCATGGTTGGCGGAGAAATCTTAAAACAAGAAGATAAGCAGTAAAATCAAACAAAGTCCTTCCCCAGTTAAAGTGACTGACTTTAAAAATTTTATTCACTAAATCCTGAGATGATGGGATTAATTGGCAAATACTTTTCTAATATTTTATCTACATAACACTTTCTATAGTTAGTTCTTTAGTTTGCATTATTGAAACAGACTAGGCAACAACTGGTTTAGGCTGTATATGAGGGCAATACATTAGAAAATTTACAAAAGAATAATTAAGTGAAATTATATACTTTAAAAAAAAAACCTATATGGCCTATGAACAACAAATGTTGTTCATGGTATGTTTTAAACCTACAAAGATTTGGAGGAAAAAAGGTGTGAAAATTCTCAGGACAAAGTTTCATGGACTATCCCTATGATATAATAGGGGAAGGGTGAAGTGTTGAAATAGCCCAGTGTTTTGGGGGTTATAACAATTGAAACAGAACATTTAGTCGCACGCACCACGAACCATCCTCTCTGGAAAAGATACAGTGCGCTATCGGGCCTCACGATTTCACCACAAACCGTCTACTCTGTTACAATGCCCACTGTAGCGTAAATAATTCACTTCAAGAAAATATAAAGATACGGTATGAAACTTTAGAACGTAAATCGAACGAAGACACCGGTAAATAATTTGCTATCATTGTAGTTGCAGGGGCGGATCCAGCTTTCGTCGATGGGGGGGGGCAAAAAAATATTTTCATCAACATTTTCTCGATTAGCCGCTATAATCTGATGTGGTTTTTTTTTTTGGGGGGGTTCAGGGGTAGTCCTAACAAAAGACTGAAGTCTTAAGTATATGTTAGATTTTATTGTTATAAACAAGATAAGGTATCTCGTGTTGTCTAAATATCTAATGCGTGCGCGAAGCACGTGCTAAAATTCTTTGATATTTTATGTCCTTAGAACTGAAGATTCTGATCATTAAAGTATTCAACTAAACAAAGCGAGCACGAAGCGAAATTTCATTATAGTAACGTGAAAAGGGACTCAATTAGGAGTTTTTAGTGATTGATGAAGAGGATACATAATCACCAATTAATTAATGAGAGTGCGAAGCGCGAGCTCAAAAGTTTTGATATTCCGACCATAAATCTGGACAGTCTAAGGACATAAAATATCAATATTTATTTAAATAAAGAACAAGCTGTGTGTCTTAAACAATTACATGCGAGCGCGAAGCACGAGCTTAATTTTTTGATATACTGACATGATAAAGGAGCATTTTGACAATTTTTGGAAAGAATTTCCAAAGAGGATAGGTATCTCACAAATAAAACAATGCGAGCGTGCATTTGAAATAACAATTTGTGTAAATCAACTAAATAATAAAAGCTTGATGTGCGAGCTAAAATATTGTATACAAATTGATTTCAGAACTGGATATATTAAGTGTCTTTTATCCTATTGAATGGGATTCATCACACAGGAAATGCGAGCGCAAAGCGCGAGCGAAAATTTTTAAATAACGTATATTTTCCAATTCTTCCCCTCACCCTTTTCTTGTTTCCTTTCGGGTTCGAGCCGGCCGTTAAGAGGCTGTAAATTACACATCATGAGTATAATACCTCTTTCTTACTTTCCTTTCTTTTTTCGTAGTTTCTATAAAGGTCAAAAGTACACTTTTTTCTGCAGGTTGTCAAAAAATACGGGGGGCCGGGGCCGGCTCGGCCCCCTCCTGGATCCGCGCCTGAGTTGCACTTATTGCTGGTTTTAAAAAAGCTTTTCTTTAAATGCGTTTTCTGCCTAACGAACTTTCGCATCAAAGTGTGCAGAGAGGACGGTTCGTGGTGCGTGCAACGATTTAATTGTGGTCTTCCCTTTCAACTAGGTATTTGAATTTCAAAACATTACTGTTGAACCTGAGGAAGAAGAATCTTGGTGAAATGAAAGTTACAGACAGAGATGCACAACATCAGAACAATTAGACTTTTTATGACAATTTAAAAGATGTTATCTACCTGATGTCATCGATTCCAATATCTCCTTGACTTCCTGAGCCAACCACTGCTTCAAAACTTATCTGAAAGTTAAACAATAATAGGAATACTTTCAGGATTAATGGAAAATGGTTTGCAGGAACTTAACTAGAACATTTGGATCACACACAATTATAAGAGAGGAGTAATCGGATGAAATTTTGACGGAATGGGTTCACATCCCACCACTGCCACCTAATGTGTGAACTTATTGATGTTCAAACAACGGGCCACTAAGGATGATGGCATCATTATAATGGTGCTGGATCATCACTCCTGATTGCCAACATGGTAGTAAGGGAGGGACCCACTAGGCTTGAATGGCATTGCAATTTTGATTGTGTGGCTTTGCATCCCTCTGATGCCACTTTGACAGTAAAATAGTAATGGGGCATTGCAAGAAACTTACAATTAATTGCAAGTCTATATTTGGTTCCTAAATCAACCATTTCTCTATAATTTGAATGTAAATTTGCAAGCAATTGCTAATCTGCTTCTTACAAGAACGAGAGTGTAATCTGATTGGCTGTAGATACAATTTATCTATTAATTGCAAAATTGCGACAGAATATTTGCAAATGATTGAAAATATTTTCGTGCAGCACCCCCTAAGAGGAACAAACATCCATAATATCATTTTGATGGCCTGGGTTCAGGTAACGGATGAACAACATACATGCCAGTGTATATATAACCATAGATGGTATCATAATTGATCGGTAATACCAATTTAACCAAAAACATAGTCAATATTCTTAAGGCGCAAAGGATGACTACTGATATCATTTAAAGATAATGTTGCTTGGTTTATTACTAAAAATAAATAAGAAGAAAGAGCAAACCATGGTAAGATATTGAATGACCTATTAATAAACAAAACGTGTACTATTCTGTCAGGATAATTACTTGATAGTCATCTACAATGTCTTTTATCTCCACGTATGCTGACTGCCAGCGATCTGCCAACTTGGTTGCCTGGAAGATAGACTTTTCTTCAAATCGCGGAGCACTCCAGTACACTGTCAGTGAGCCAATCTCATCTCCAGTCATAAAATAGAAAAACTGCAGACACATGCGTTCACCAGAAGAGGCAAGAGGAGGGGTAGTAATACGGGCTTTATCACCAGGGCGCTGAGGTTGTGATGCCTCTGCAAACAAATAGTATCCTGTAGATGGTTTTTAAAAGACAAAAAAATACAGAAGAGATAAAGTGAAAAAGACAGAAAAAAGAGAGGGAGGAGGAGTGTAAAAAAGATGTTGTCGATCATGCAGTAAATGCTTTGATTCACAGAGATGCAAAGGAAGTAATCAAGTAAAAAGAGACTCGAATTATGGATCACCTGATGAATTCATGAAGGTATGGTCATAAGGTGGTCCTGTGTTTATAGTTGATGTTCTGCCAACATTACGTTGCCATCGGAACGTAAGAGGACGCTGCCACCAGTATTCCTCTTCATCCTTCTGTATATAGTTGCACATCCCATCTCCTTGCCCATCTTCAAAGTTGCAATCAGCACTGATTGGTTGAGTCGTTGGTGTAGCTGTAAAAGAAATAAATAAACACAAGTATGCCTTTGTAAAGTTTGTTATCAATTTGTAAGCTATCAGTTACAGATACAAGCTATTCATGTTGTGTTGTTGGATTGGCAGAGGAAGGTTTTACTGAATGTTCTTTTTCCCTAAGTATTTCGCTCTCAATCAATGGTGAATACAATTTACTATTATAAGCTCCTGAACTCCTGCAATTTGATTGGCCAAACAAAAGTTGCATTAATTGCCAGCATTTTGGCTCAGTTGGTAGATCGTTCGTCTCACAACCGGGAGGTTGGGGGTTCAAACCCCGGCCGCGTCAGACCAAAAGACGTTAAAAGATGGGAGTTGCTGCTACCCTATTTGGCCTTCAACAATTATAGGGATAGAGCCTCGTCGATCTGGCGCTGCACGGTGGCTGCCGGGCCCACGATCAATTGGGCAAAGCAAATTTTCAGAGTATTTCATGGCATGTCTATTTCGAACAATAAATTATGGATTTTCATGGATTTTTTTGGGATTAATTGCCAGCATTTTGGACTGATTTTATACGGTTTATGAAACAGAGCCAATGTGCTTCTGAAATTTTCGGTTTCCATTGGCTTGTTTGAAAGATTCAAAAGGCAGAATATTTCAGAGAGCATACATGATCCTCAGTCATTTGAAAGCAATACAAGCATATCAATAGCATTATAATCTGAGTATTCTAAGAAGTACACATGCAGTCCAGTAAAAAAATACATCGATTGGGAGAAACCCAAGATTGATAAGCCGCAGGCAATTGTTTTTCCCTTCACTTTTTGATATAACAATGTTTTGTACTTTGTTAACTTTACTCTTATTGTGTGTACAAGTATGTTTGTTTATTGACTGCTTTGTTTCTTTTTATCATTATTTTGTAACATTTTGCTGTCAATTAATATAAAATTGTGGTATTGGATGAAATTAATGATGATATCTGAGAGAAAAAAAAAGAGAAGAAGTGGGGGAAGAATGGGGAAAATAGTAGATGAAATCTTACGCCTGATGCACTTTTGGTTGAGAAGAAATACGTCATCAATTGCTGTTTCTGTTGTTGCCCACATATAACCAATAGTTCCTTCAAAGACAATCTAAAAAAAAAACATGATTTTGAAAGTTAACATAAAAAATGTGTGATAATCAATTTTTGACTTAGCAAGAGAAGGGGAAAAAATGTTCACTAAATGGTAACAGTATTAGTCCTGCTAAAAAGCAGACTCGATGAAAAGGTAGTTGTTTTGTCAAATGAACACTCCGAAAAGGAATTTCTAATTCAGCACTTACAAAACTTGCATAGTGACTGCACTTTAGAGTGATGATTTTCTACTTCAAATCTGAATGATTAAATCAGCACTTGGAAATGCAGTCACTTTACAAACTCTGTGCTGTTATTTTATAGAGTGAATAATCTACAGTTTCATAATGTAATTTAAAAGTAAAATAAGTTAATGGAAATGAGAATAATCCTACAGATATAGTAAGAAAATGCATAGTGCAAACTCACGTAAAAGGGATAGGTTGAGGGTGGAATGTCAAGAAATGCTTGTTGCCACTCGAGACCATGATCACCAAAGAAGACGAGGTCGGGGTCAAAGGCCAATGTCTGTCCATGTTTTACGATGTAAACATTCAAGAAATCTGCCAATCTTCCGTTGAGAATAAACCAGAACGAGAGACAACGTTGGTTGGGAGAACCCTGGAGAAGAGGGGTCAGCGTTCGAGCAAAATCGTTGCTTAAGTGATTCCACCATTCCATGATCTGGAGGACCATAAAATGACCTGGTTTAAAAAAAAATAGGATGTAAAGATAGGTCAGATGTGTCATTTATGCTAAGTTATTAAACAACAAATTCACCACCCCAACACAATGTCTTAAAAAGTAAATGACAATGTTAACCATCACACCATCATCTATTATTAGAATCAGTCTTAGAATAAAAAAAAATGTATACTTCTGTTTCACTACCTTGATTGATACCAATATCATAACCATCTTCATCCATCATCATCATCATTATCATCATCATCATCATCATCATCATCGTCATCATCACCATCATCATCACCATCATCACCATCATCAATATCATCAATATCATCATCATTATCATCATCATTATCAATATCATCATCATCACCATCATCAATATCATCATCATGATGAGGATCATCATCATGATCATGATCATGATCATCATCATCATCATCAGCAGCATCATCACCAGCAGCATCATCATCATCATAATCACCATTATCATGACCATGATCATGATGATGATCATCATCATCACCAGCAGCAGCATCATCATCATCACCATTATCATGACCATGATCATGATGATAACAATTATCATCACTACAAGCCTTATCAGAATATTCTCTCAATTTCATCTCCTGAATAAACCCTCTAAGCAATAATAAAAACATCACTTATCAATTTGTAGATATTCTTTGTGGGGGGGTATTTACTTTTGTATCACCATCAAACATATCTTTGTAAATAATGAGGTCATACCTAGACTGTCTCCTCGGGTGTGGTCCTTATGTACCGTTTCGAACCACCACCTCCATGTTACTGTACCCTGATGACGAGCCCAGTCAAAGACATCATCATAAGCCTGGATGAAGCCACAGTCATCCTGTTCAAAGGTACAGTGAAGGTCACTCCGAGGACGCGGGGTGGTGGTTGCAGGTGGTAGATCAGTGGTAACTGCACAAGGAAGATCATTAATAAAGGTCATATATGATGAAAATACAAAGTGTTTCCAGGTTTAGTGTTATTTTAGGGTCATTTCATATCTCACATAGAAGAACCCAACAAAGCCCCTTTCTTAGTTGTACAAATGGTTCCAAAAGACATGTATTTATACTCTGTAAACCCCTTTCTGTATTTCAAATGCAATGGCCAGTAGCTACTAATGACATCAAAACTTCCAATTGGAAATCTGCCCTGGACCATATTTGTAGAGATACGAGTGTTATTGGTTGTTTATGCTTTACATGCATAGATCAATTCCTTGCATTTGTGCTGAGAATCTCTTTTTGCACATCTACAGTGATTTCATAACACATTCTGTTTCATGAAGATGTTCAAAAAGTTGTATGACCACATGTTTGTCTCAGTTGCTGAGCTTAATATGCACATATTGATCAAAATATAAACAGCAAAACATATTTTCAATGTGTAAAGTATATTTTGGCATTAGTATGTGAAACTACAATTATATAAAGATAGGGATAGTTACTAAATATATCATGAAAAATCTTCAGGCTCATATTTTTGTACTTTGTTTGCTAGTTGTACCAAGTCAGGTATAATCTTACAAACACCCTTGGAAAGCCAGCAGATTAATTTTTATTTCTTCAAATATTATCAGAGAATATACTTACATGGCGGACAGGTTCTGCTTTTATAGAGCTGGATATCATCGAGAGCCACGTCATCTCTTCTAGATACTCCTCGCTTTCCTTCAAATACAATCTTTATCAAAAATAGAATGAAATAAATAATATTACTGCATAAAGGATTGTCTTCAAGGGATGATATCACTACGACTTTGCCTGAAGTTCAGTGCCTAGATGATATTGAAATAACCATTCTTTACAGTAACCCAATCCAGAACAACTCATGTCATCATATTAGGTTAACATGTTTGGTCAAGCAATCATGTAATCAGATCATTCAAGAAAAAGACCCCTAAATTCCCGAAAGGCCTGGTCCAATTTGTAAAAATTATCAGTCAAGTACTAGTATACAAATATTTGGGCCCAATTTACCTGATGTTTTTTTTTTTATTATTAGCCAAGTATACAAAGGTCAGGTTAACTGGACCTGACATTTCAGGAAATCAAGGGACCATTTTCTGGAATGGTAATATGCAATAACCCAATGGGATGGCACAAGCCTTCAGAACCCTCTGTCGGAAATGTTAGGGAAGATTTTTCCTGAAACATAGGCCTCCAGTATTTCATTAGGGATAGTACCATACCATTGATTGCATATGTTTCAGAAAAAAAATCAACGAATATCCAAAAACTGCAAGAACTCCTTATTTATGCACATTTTTTTGAAATATCAGGAATGCACATGATGACCACCAAAGGAAGAGGGGGAGAGGGGAAATTGACTGATTTGGGGTTTCTTGGATCTACTGATCATGTTCTTCAAAAACCCATACGTTACATTCTTTTTAGGTGGCAGCGGTGGGATATGAACCACTACTGTAACTTGGTATGATTGTATCACGGATCAAAACCTTCGTTTGGGCACATTGGCCTTCTTCTCAACCTGTACTGCAATTTCATGGATCAAATTTATTGATATGCTTTGATATAAAATATAGCTGAATCGGTACGATCATAAAAACATGTTCACTGATTTTCATCAAAAACCAAAGTACTTTCACCTTAAATGGCCTATTGATCTTATTAATGGTAAGTGTTGCCCGATGCCAGAAATCGCCTTGGTCACCACTCTGGGTCCAGTCAGGTTGTCCTGGCAAGATACCATTTAAATCCATGATGTAGACATTAAGCTCTTCGACATCCGTACCATACATATGATACCAGAATTCAAGGCATGATGGTCTCCTCTGGGCGGGAACGTCGGGTGATGTCAGGCGTGCTCGACCATTTCTAGGTGTGTACCAACTCGCCTCAATGTACATAAAAAATCCTGAGAAATAATGGGTGAAATGAGAGCCCTATAACCTTTATTTAGTTGTTAATGGTACAATGCAGGTAACCAAAACTTTTAATAATAATATAATAGAAAGACACATGTCATGGCTTGGAATCGAACACACATCCCTCGGCTTGAAAGACAAGAGTATAAACCACTTAGACCACGACACCCCATGCAACTCTACATGACAATGCCAATGGAATAGTTTTCATTTTATTCTAGAATTTGTAAGTGATCCCAAATGAATGTTAGATATATGAATTAAAATTGAACTCAATTGACTTAATTCAAGTGATGAATTATGTAAATATATATTTAACAATACTAGTTTCTCGTAAATTAAGGAAGTGTGGTGCTTTCTTAAGCAAAAGGGTTAAAGCCAAGCTATGACTTTTCAAGTGATAGAGAAAGCGAGAAAAAAATTTGAAAAGAAATGGAGGAACAAATAAAGAGAAGATAAAGAAGAATAGTGAGGGAGTGTGAGAGTAAGAAAAAGAAATGAATCAGCAGTTTACCATGTAATCTGGTAGACCTTACCCAATTCATTTCCAAGTGTATGGTCAACCTGAGGTCCTGTAAATCTCCACCATGTACCCCGATTAGACCAGGTCCAATCAAATTGATCATCTTTATTCTGCTCATAGTAACAGATTTCAACTTCCTCAAAGTCACAGCTCACACTGCTGAAGTTCTTGACATGATCTGAAATAAGAATAAATATAATTATATATATATATATAAATATAACAAGTCGTTTAGGCCAACAGATTTCAAAACCTTGTGCAAACTCACTACTTGGCATATGATCCATATGATGACCAAATCTGATGGCATGCAAGACAGAATGACTGTTCAAGATTCGAGAAGTTTATTTTATTTCCATGACTAATATAAATCAAATACAGATACAAATCACAGTATGAGTACAAAATCAATTTTACCTCAAAATAATTATATAATAAAAGCTTGTATGAAATAGTATTAAGTGTGTATGGAAATGAGGAGATCCACTAAGAAACTAAGCTGTTCAACATCTGATTTGAGCAAAGTCTAAACCTTTTGAAATCTTAGTTCCAGATTATATATAATTCCTCACCATTATCCTGTTTCAATATGCCATTCAATATTTAGCATTCCCCCTTCCACTCTTTCCAGGTTCCCTGAGTTAGGGTTAACGCTGCATGTTTCACATGAAAAATCTGTTTTCTGAAACTTTAAGAATCCAGTTATACTAACGTTTTCCGGGGCACTCGGTGAACGTAATATTGACATCATCTAGGGATATATCGCCTCGATATGTTTCCCCTCTCTCCGCTTCAAATATAACCTGAAATAAAAAACAAAGGAATAAAATGGGTGCACAATTATCAACCATAATATCTACCAGTATATTGGTCATGTAATCAAAATATAAAGTGTATGCTCCCAAATCAAAACATTGCTATAAGATTTTGAGCAAAATCTTTTGGCCAATTGCTTGGTCAGAGATTTTGCCCCTTTCATTGACAAACACCTGTGTTAAAATACATGTAGATTACAGTAATTTGTTTGGTCATACATGAGTGAGAAGGGTATGATTTTTCTTTGGCATTTCTTGGATTTGGAAAGTCCATTAATAAATCTATTGAGAAGTAGACAATTTAGAATTAAAATCAACCAGTCACTACTGGATTCTGTAATTCCCATAGGCTTTGTAGAGGGACTGTCAGGTTCCAATAGCCAAGGGATTGATACCTGATAATCGTAGGGCGTGGTGATTATAACTTCTGCTGCACGCCATCGATCGCCTCGATTTCCCGAAATACTCCACACTGGGTCACCGATGTCGTCTGAGGTTGAGTTTTTGATATGGACATTGAGGTCACCCATCAGGCTTCCGTACATGTGATAATAGAAGATCATGCAGGATGGTCGACCACCGTGACCCGCCATCATCGGAGAGATCAAACGAGCAACATGGCCTTGTCTTTGTGGCACGGATGCCTCGATGAACACATAGTGCCCTTTCAAATAAACCACAAAAAACATCATGCAATTTCATACAGGATCCTAAACGATTACGATGTCTGATAGAACATATATCAATAATAAACAACCTGGGGGCATTTCATGAAAGGAAATGTCGGACGTTTAATCCGACAAATCTCATTTTATCCGACAGTTACCATAGTAAATGCATCTCAGCTAATCAACATCAGGGAAAGAATGATCTGACAACTTGTCAGATGAATATCTATGAAATACTCCCCTGAAATCAGGAAGTCAACATTATTGTTTTGCTTGCCATCTGCTTACACAGAGCTGCTTATTATGTTATTAGCTGCGGCTGTAAAAGTATAGAAGCTTGTTGGGTTCAACAAAGCTCCATCTATATAATGAGATTTGGTGGGTTCTAAGTGATGTAATTTCTCAACCTACCGCTTGCATTCTTATATGTGTTGTCAGACTTTGGACCGGTCCTTCCAGAACCCGTACTGCCAGAAATCCACCAGAAATCAAAGTCATCAGTTGTATCTTGAATGAATCCACATAGATTTCTTGTCTCAAAATCGCAGATAAGGCTGTCTGTGTAAGTAAAATATATATGGAATCCAGCCCATCAATAGATCATCAAATCATCAGGATTGTATAGCATATTTGTATTTGATTGCAGGCTTAAAGTCATAGAAAATCTAACTAGCACAACGCTGAAATTTCATCAAAGTCGGATGTAGAATAAGAAAGTTAAGAATGTAACATAAGAAAGTTAAGACATAGACTTTTGTTTATTTTTCACAAAACAGTGGTATGCACATTTCAGTGATATGCAAATGAGACAGTCGATGGTGTCCTTCACTCACTATGTCTTTTGTTTTTTATTGTAACATAATCATCAGTGATTTATCTGGGAATAAAACAACACAAATGAACCCCAACCCCAGATTATTTTTATAGGGAGGACAAGATGACTTAGTTTCTCTTTATTAAATTACTAGGGTATTATAGAGTTACAGGAATAATATTGATCTGTTTTGCTCTTCTTCTCTCTTTCCTTTCATTTAAATACTACTTGAACAATCATAGGAGGTGGTCGGACCTTGCCCTCAACCCCCCCCCCCCCCCCGACCCCAAAGAAAAAAATGCAGATTCAGGCCTCGTACTATCATGATTCATCGAGTCCGTTTTACCCTGAGATAGTCAATTTCAACATGAACAATGGATGTAACCACCACTGTTTTGGGGTTACATCCATTAGTTGGGGTTAAAGATGTACTTACCTAGAGGACACACTTTATCAAGGATCATTAAATCATCGATTGCTACATCGCCTCTGTAGCTCTCTCCAACCTCACTCTCAAGTACAATCTAAAGAAATGAAAGCCAATTCTAATGGGTTATTACATTGCAATGTATGGCACTATATTTTAACAAGCGACCATTTATTCTGGAAGGTAACCAGGGGCCGTTTCATAAAGCTGTTCGTAAGTTAAGTGCTTAACCATCGCCAATGCATATACCATTTTTACGTGCTTAACCATCGCCATTGCATATACCATTTTCCACAAGAAAGGATCACCAGTCGTTCTTAACTTACTAACAGCTTTATGAAACACCCACCAGGTCTTCTGTTTAGTATTGGATCACTGAGTATATAAAATATAGGCTGGATATTAGGTAGATAACTATGGATGAAAGGATGGGTAATTGTTTGTATGATCTAAATAACAATGAATGGATAGAAATATTAATGTCTTTGATTACATTTAAACGTTATATTGGTTTGATAATATTTGTTCTGAAAATAAGATCTTAAAAATATGCATCTCGTTCGTAGCTGGTGCTTCGCATGTTTTTCCTCATCACAGTCAGTATTAATAATTGCTACATGTAGATACTGAGGTCTATACATCTACAGTGGTAAAATGCATGAGATAGATTTCTCCCATGCATTATAAGTATAAAAATATAAATACAAACAAGCTTTACTTGGTAATCTTGTGCCTGAGGCGGGATGGTGATCCCAGATTTCAGCCATTTATTATCTTGATGACCACTCCATTGCTGGAGCAGCGTCGGGTCATCTGTACCGTTGACGATCTGGAGGAGAACTCGGAGCTTCCCGATGTCCTCACCGTTCATCTGATAATAGAATGCTAAACAGAGGGGCGTGGTCGATGGCGGCATCACAGGAGAGAGAAGACGGGCAATGTGGCCATCGGTACGTGGGCGGGATGATTCGGTGTAGATATAGAAACCTATTTTAAGGAAAGAAGGATTTATCATCATCTCTTTTGTTCATGTCAGTGTATCTCAACAGTTATTAACTAGTACGGTACTACCCAGGGGTGGCGGAACGCATTTTAGGTGGGTTTTTTTTTTGGGGGGGGAGGAGGGGGGGGGGGGGGTGGGTAGCCCAAAAGGGCACTTTAATAGGCCTATATGTCAACATTGGCATATTTGTGCAAACCAAATACTTTTCACCCTGAGATTATCATCTGCGTGTAGTTGTGTGTTTTGTAGTAATTAAGTTGAGCAAAGCCTTCTTGAAGTGATTTCTGATTAATTTTGGGGGTAAAAAAATCAAATCTGAAGTTGTAAAAACTTGCTTTTTGTTCAATTGTGGCGCTAATTACTGTTAACAGGGCATCCTTGCGAAATGTAGCGAACGCGAATCGCGAGCTCAAACTTATGGAAATTTCTTGTAAAAAGACAAAAACTTAACATTCTGAGCAGGCCTTTCTTATAAAGAATTAACGCGAGCGCGAAGTGGCGAGCTGAAATCTTTTGATATACACTGACAAAAGTATAGGATACGTATTTCACCAGTAGATTAATGCCAGCGGGAAGTGCGAGCTTAAACCTTGTGATATTCCCACCTGAAAACTTGACATTCTAAGCATTTTTTAACCCTGAAAGGATGAGTACCTTACTAAACAATAATTAATGCAAGGACCCCCTGTCCCCCCCGGCTCCGCCACTACAACCTTTAAATTTCCTCCTCTTTTTCTCCTTCTTATTCCTTTTATAAATTATGTTCTTCTTTTTCTCTTTCATCCCTTTCTTCTACAATAGTTGAGTAAAGGATTTCAGATTATGAAAGAGAGGGGCAAATTTAGAAGAAAAAATAGGCACAAAAGACAATAACTGCTATATCATTTATTACAAATTATCTTTGGGTGATTCTCAAAATATAAAGGAGCGCATCCCCTACGCCCCGCCTGGATCCATCACTGTAGTAACTACAACTGTTGATACTTACCTTCTGTTGATCCGTAGGTATGATCAAACCTTGGTCCTGTATTCTCTGTAGCTGTACTACCAGCATGTCTCGTCCAATCAAAATCATCCAGAGCATCTTGTATGTAACCACAGAATGGATCTGTTTCATTCTCATAGTTACACGAGAAGATAGGGTTTGAGTCAACATCGGATTGACCATGACCTAATGTATAAAGATAACAAAAAGATATAAGATCAATTCACACAGTCATGTATCTTCTTCTTGTTCCACTCCTCCCTTCCACCATTTCATCTTCATCCCCCCTCCTCCCCTCCCTCCCCTTTTCCTTTCTTCTCCTCCCATGCTCTCTTTCTCTTCCCTTCTTCCTTTCCACTTACCTTCTCCATTTGTATGTTTCTTCTGTTTTCCTCTCTCTTTTAATCCTTTGCTTCCTCTTCACCATCCTCTTATTCCTAAGTTATTCCTGCCTCTACCTCCCCCTATTTCTCATATGTTTCTAAGTCATTAACCCTCTCCTCTTTCCCCCTCCTATCCCCCCTCGATTGTCTACTTTTTATTCTTCAAATCTGCTACCCTCATTCAGAAGATATTGTACGTAGGGGGGGGGGGCGTCAATAAATAGGTCTTTGACTACGCAAAGAGTTTTTATGGAGGTAGAGTGGGGGTATCGTGGCTAAGTGGGCAAGTCCACAGACTTTGAACCACAAGATCCTCGGTTCGAATCCAAAAGCGGCACTCGCGTCCTTTAGTCTACATTTACTACTCTCCACCCGGGTGTAGTAGATGAGTACCTATATGAAGGGGTTCACTAATTGACTAATTGCTTGGGCACCTGATCAGATTATCGTTATGCAAAAGCCGTCATAAAACTACGTACCGCTGAGCAGGGCCTCGGGAACGATTTTTGTTTACCGGGGGTGTGGATGTGAATTTGAAAAGCAAAAAAAAGGGGGGTTTCTCTACGAAAATTGAGGTCCAATTGGTCACGAAAAATTTGAAAAGGAAAAAAAAGCAAAAAAAAAAAAAGGATTTTACTACAAAATTGAGGTAATGTTTGCTTCATTTTTTTCTCAATTTTTACACAGCTTCCAGAATACCTGATGGTACTGCCTATGGAGAATAATACACGCAAAACCCCCAAATTCTTCCCAGCGCCATGCCGCTTAGAAACATTTAGCTGTACTACACTCTAAAAAATGAAGTGCTAATTTAGCTCTTAAAGATCGTGTATAGTGACTGCATAGTGACTGCACTTCGGAGTGCTGATTTGTCTCGTTCAAATTTGAACTAGACAAATCAGCACTCCGAAGTGCAGTCACTATACACGCTCTTTAAGAGCTAAATTAGCACTTCATTTTTTAGAGTGTATAAGCGCAATTTAACTGTTGCATATTATTATCATTATGATCACTTTGTCTCGATGAAATTTGACAAGCCCCCTAAAACTCTAAATTTTCTCTTTTTTCTTCTTTACTCAATACTTATACCATAAAGCTATTCTTATACATATGATAATCACATGTCTCTGTACACCTGCTCTTTTTTACCCACTCAAGAGTTCACTATATATAGTGAACATTTTCTATATTATAATATAGAAAATGGGAGAAAATGATAAAAACCCGTGCGACGACATAGACCAGAGTCAATAAAATGAATGAGAATAGATAATAGGATAATAGGAATTAATACACTTATGTCTAGATATAACAAAAAAAAAGAAGAAAGAAAATGATGAATAAAAATTGGTATCTGAATTAACAAAACAATATATAAAAAGTTGAATTATCAATAAACTAATTTTACACAAAACGTAATGATAAAAAATATTTGCATACAGCCTCAAAGAACTGAAAGGTCTATCAATAAATTAAAAACACGGAAATAATAATAACAGTAAACGACAGAGAGAGAACCCCCTCATTTGCATTTTTAAATTCATTTTCAAATCCATTCCATCCGATCCCTTCTCTACCTCTGGCCAAGTCCCTCTCTCCCTCTCATTCTCCTCTTCTCTCTCCCTCTCTTCCATCGTTAAACTCCCAAGGGTGGCATACATGACCCGAACTCAACAAATTTGCTTCTTATGTTTTTACTCTAAGCAGGTCAAATGTTAGCTTGTGTGCCACTCAGTACCAATACAATTTTATGGAATGTATATTCGTCGATCCGGTTGAAGTTTTAGTAGTAGCATGAGCTTTCCAACACCCTTGTAATATTATCATTCCAACATTCTGTACAAGATATTTTCCCGTTTTTCTCTCTATTAGTTATCTGTGGTCCATTATCAATCCCTCAAAATGAACGGTGAGTACAAGAAAAAGACCTTCACGTATATTTCCCATCCTCATTCCTTGAAATTGAAGGAGAAAGCAAACCTGAATGCTCTTCCTCCTATCCTTCTTTTTTATCGAATAATTGAAGAAGGAACAGAAAATGATGATAAGAAAGAAAAAAAAAACAGAAGACAGGAAAAAATACTGAAAGTAATAATAATAATAATGATGATGATGATGATGATGATAATAATAATAAATAATGATAATTAATAATAATATCAATACAATAACACGAATGAAAAGAAGAAGAAGAAGAAAAAAGGGGGTACAATCAGAAAGGTAATCTCAAAATTGTTCAGATCGGAATGATTTGGTTGACTTTGTTTGTTCACCAAATAATAATTATTTAGGAAACTGTATATATATTATGTACGCAGGACATAAGTATCAAGCAATCATATTATGATTGAATGAAATAAGATAACGTTAGCATGAAAGTAATGAAAAAAAAAACACTAAACGATCCGACAGGATGTTTGATACCTGTTCATTAATCATAAAGTTTCCATTCATCATTTAGTTTCAGATAGCATGAGTAGGTTCATGTGTCTAAAGATTTTTTCCATTCGAGCAAAGAGGAGGATATTCCCAGCCCTAAATATTCTTCTCCCTTGGAAAAGAAAGCTTAAACATGTTAAAGCTGCAATTGATCGTTATTTTTTTAAATGTGGAATTCGTGTCAGAACACTAGCGTACCTATGGGGGCAGTCTGCCCCCCCCCCTGACGAGTCACAACCCATGCAAGGGACGTATCCCTGCCCCCTGACGAGCCACAACTGATCCATGACGAGCCACCAGTGGCCCCCTCCTTTGAAGTTGAAGACCCTTTTTTTTGCTTGTCCATTTTTTTTTCTGGTACGAAATCCTTTATTTTTGGTTAAAGACCTTTTTTTTTTGCGTGTCAAATTTTATGGCGGACGATTTTTTCGATTTTGCTCACCCGGCCCCCCTGCGCTACTGTGTCAGAATAACTTATTCGACATAGTCAATGTCATCTAATTATGAAATAGGAATATAATCAAACTTGTCAAGTTATTGTGTTAGTCATTGGGGTGGGAAAAGGAGGGAGTACCTACCACCTTCAGCGCGAAGCGCAGAAGTTTTCAATAAAAAAATAATTCAAAATTAATTCCTAAAGAACAAGACTATTGACGGTCTTCTGGGAGTTCATATATGGAAATTAGAAGTGACTTATCTGTGAGGAATATACTAACTGTCGCGTTTGATTATTTTACACCTTCACTTCTCGATTTTCTTGGTTCTGAAATCACCTTGTAAAAGGAGCAAACTCAATAAACACATTTTATGGTTGCAGAAGGCAATGAATCATTGATACAATTATCAAAATATAATGCCTAATAGACATTCAGAATATCGTTATTCGATTACGTAATATTTAGAATTCATATGTACATGTAATTACCAATAAGGAAATGATTTTGAATGATGTTCCTAAGCACTGTTTGAAGACGTAAAAATTTGTGATATATTTCCTATTTTTTAGCAAGCGCCATGAGCGCCAGCTATAAGGCGGATACCTGCGCTTTACAAGAACCCATCATCATCATCATCATCAGGAAATAATTTTGATTTCATGGTATTGTAATATTATGTTCAACTTGAAATTCATCTATAGATTTAAAGTATGTTTGTGTTTTATGATCATATTCAGAGAGATTTTTAGAAGAATATATTTTGTATTACTATTCCCTTGTAATTATAGATTGTGAAGAAATGTGTACAGATTCTTAGTTTACTTTTGGAATAATATCATAGGCGGATCCAGCTTTTGGCGAAAGGGGGGGGGGGCGCACTGCCGAGCGGCGCACATATTTTTGCACTTCACCGGCGCCATAAAAGAAAATGTTGAAAAAGAAAAAGGGGTAATGCCTGACCCTGTCAAAACACGCACACGCACACACACACACACATGCATATATATATATATATATATATATGACTCATATAGATATATATGACTCATGAGATAGAGACACATATTTCACCGACAAATTAATGCGAGCGCGAAGCGCGAGCTGAAATTTTTAAAGTATACTGACCTGAAAACAGGAAAAAGGTGCCTGTTTAGGACTGTTTGTAGTAACTCATGAGGAGGATACATATCTCACTACACAGATAATGCGAGTGCCGAGGGCGAGCTGAAATTTACTTATATTCTGACCAGAAAGCTTGATATTCTAAGCATTCTTGGCACCAATGATTAAGATGGGTATCTAAAAAAAATGCGAGCGCGAAGCGCGAGCTTAAAATTGTGATTTTTCGATCTGAAAACATTACAGTTTAATGTACGTTTTAATAAAGAACAAGATTATATCCAACAAAAGATTATTGCAAATCGAAGCGGGAGTTCTTTTGAGGTTCAGAACTAAAAACGGGACATTCTATTCACCTATTTAATCATGAAAAGTATGGGGTTTTGCTACAGAAGTGATGCGAGCGCGAAGCGCGAGCTGAAAATTTTTATGTTCCAATCTGAAAAGCGGATAATTTGAGCACGATTTTTAATAAAGAACGAGTTGTGTAGCTCAATCTCGTTTGCTGATTTCTGTGTAACATTACCATCTTATTGTTTTTGCACATGCGGAATTATTGGGGGAGGGCAAAACGATCATTCTTGACCGCGGCGCCGATCTAGATTTGGTTAGCAATAGGCCCTTCATTATTCTACCGGCGCTTATTTATTGAAATCAGGGGACGCTGATCATTCTTGACCGGCGCCGATTTAAATTTAGGCGGTGCCGGTTAAGACAAAGGCAGCGCCGATTTGTCTTGACCGGCGCTGCGATTTAAACAAGTAGTACTGATTATTTTTACCGACGTTACGTAAGATTCAGGCAGCGGCAATCCATAATCGACTGGCGCCGATCTAGAACCAGGAGGCCTCGATTATTCTTGACTGGCGCCGATTTTTAACCAGGTGGTGCTGATTATTCTTGACCAGCCCCGATTTAGATATAGGTGGCGCTGATTATCCTTGATCGGCGCCGGTTAAGAACTCAGGCAGCGCCGAGTTTTCTTTACCGGCGCCGATTTATAACCAGATGACGCCGATTGTTCTTGTCCAGCGTCGATTTAGATTTAGGTGGCGCTAATTATCCTTGATCGGCCCCGGTAAAGACTCTGGCAGTGATTTTTCTTGACTGGCGCCGATTTATAACTAAATAGCGCTGATTAGTCTTGTCCGGCGCCGATTTAGATTAAGGTGGCGCTGATTATTCTTGATTGGCGCCAGTTATATGCAGGCAGCGCACTGCTACCGGCGAAGTTGTTGGGTAAAGGGTAGTTAAAAGAAAAAATAAGGAAGATGATATGATTACGCTTTGCTGGGGATAGTCTTTCCTTTACTGTTGCTAATGTTATATCAGTGTATAATTTTTTTTTAAGCAGCGCCTTTTCCCTTTCTTTCCTTTATTTTTAATTTTTCAAGCGGCGCCTTTTCTTTCTTTTACTTTTTTTATTTTTTTATTTTGAGCGGCGCCTTCGGCGCCGCTCAAATATTAGGGGGGGGGGGGCGCGCGCACCCTGCGCACCCCCCCTGGATCCGCCGATGAATATATTGAATTGTTTTTGCATGAATTCTGAATTTCTGATTCAATTGTGTAAATTATTTTGTGTCATTCATTGTTTTTACATGTTATGTATAATTAGGAAGAAATAAAATATGATTTTAAAAAACCCCTCTAGTCTAGTGTCTATATTGAAAGAAAACTTCAAGGTCAAGTCCACCCCAGAAAAATGTTGATTTGAATCGATAGTGAAAAATCAAACAAACATAACGCTGCAAATTTCATCAAAATCGGATGTAAAATAAGAAAGTTATGACATTTTAAGTTTCGCTTATTTTTCACAAAACAGTTCAATGCACAACCCAACGATATGCAAATGAGAGTCGATGATGTCCATCACTCACTATTTCTTTTGTATTTTTATTGTTTAAATAATACAATATTTCAATTTTTACAGATTTGACGATATGGACCCACCTAAGTTAGCCATAAACTGTTAGAATAATGGCAATTCCACATGTTCAAGGAGAAATAAAACTTTGTTTCACTTTGAAATGTCTTTACTTTCTATTTTACATCCGAATTTGGAAAAATTTTCAGCATTGTGTTTGTCTGATTTTTCTCTATTGATTCAAATCAACATTTTTCTGAGGTGGACTTGACCTTTAATAGCCCGGTAGTATAATGGCCAATGGGCGTGCCTACGAATGAAGGTTGCCGGGGCTATTGATGGAGTTTCACATCTGCCCCCCCCCCGGCCTGGGGCACTATAGACCCTCTATATATACCTACAACTATTGTAGATCAATATTACTTCGGAGCGAAATTAAACACGACCTGAATATATTCGAAGTGGGACTTGAACTTCTTCACATTAAAGTCGGCTCTAAGTTTTGTTGATGAAATAAAACTTGAACTAGAGAGACATTCTATACAAAAGTTTGCATATTCAGACCACTTCCTCCCAGTGAGGGGTTTGCCCATGCAACAAACTTTAGTTTGCATGGGCATTGAATAATTTCAGCGGATCAAATTTTACTCATATCCCAGGTCCCCAGTGCTGTTTTAAAAAAAAAAACATTATTAGATATGCCATTGAATACTGATGGAGATATCCTCTAGAAGACAAATAAATAAATGAATAAATGAAATAAAAAAAATAGATAAATATGAAGCATTCTTTGTAATAAGCGCTAAATACATACTGTTGATTGTTATCATTATTAATCAAACAAAATTAATGAATATATATTTAAATTAATTGATAAATAAATAAACTAAATAAGTAAATATTTTCGGGGTGGGGCTATAAAGACAAAGTTAGACTTTAATCAATTCATAATCTACCTCTCTATCTATTGCAGCAAGGTGTTTTCCGAGGCAAACAATACAAAATAAGAAGAGAAAGAATTTATACCTCATTCACATTTGAGATCCGGTTTGTCAGACTTCTTATTGATGAGTGAATCAATCTGCGATAAGGTTGTGAGGTCAGGGACTCGTCAACGGGGAAATCAAGCAACATTTGCTCCAACCAAGCAGGAATAGTATGTAGCATACCCGGGGTAGTATGCGGGTATATGTTTTTATCTTATCTAGTCCTACACGACTTCAATGAAAATGACAGAACAAAAACACTTATATTGATCAATTGAGCGGAGATGGAGGTTGATAACCCGGTTGATAATCATTTCATGGAAAATAACTTATGAGACTCAAGACAGGTTCATTCAATATATTTTAAGCTATTATGTTACACATGCATGCCGAGATGTCAAAAGCCATATAACCGTGAGGGAAAAAGGTAGGCTTTTTTGTCAAAGTATGGTAAACCGCATTGGAAACACGTCAATTTCACATCTACAACTTCCTCCACCACCATGAACTACCACCAGGATCACTATCTCCAGCTCCAGGAGAACAACCACCCCCGGCAACCACCATCATCATGACCATGGTATAAATATAGTTAGTGGGCGTATGTGTTGGGAGGGGAGGGGGGGGGGGATTGCATACGGCTAGTATTTTGTTACCATACAAAAGACATTAATAAAGTTGCGGATATTCGTAAGACATATTATTTATTGCTACGTGAGCATAATGAGTAGACCTGATAATGAATATAAACATATTTCTACACAACTTACCTCCCGACACAAACAGCATAGCGAGGACTAAACTGATCGAACATGAAACAGCACAGATACGATAACACAAAACCATAATGAAAGCACAATGTAAGCTATTATCCAAAGAAAATAAAAGATTCCACACCGAAGATGAATCAAGAAAGCACAAATGAAAGAATGTTCAGATTGCAGAACATTTTATCTTGCGAGGGCCCTGCTACCAGTGTTCGGTACTACTTGTTGACTGGTATATAAGAGCAAGCTGGTATACGCCCCCTGTAATTTGACATTGGTGACCGCGGATGAGGATGAGAGGAGGATGGAGAGTTATTTGCGTCCCAGACGTACCCCAGCAGAGGGTCGGCTAATCCTCCTATTACCCTGTCTCCCCGATTTAGCCTCAAAACAGGGAGTTTTGACCCACGACATGCTACTGTCACAAGTGTATGCGTGGTATCAATAAGGAGGTGCTGTTTAATTGGTGTCAATCTGGTGGAGGGGTATTGAGGGTTAAGACTACTCGACACACATGTACGCAAACCCGATGATTATAGGCCAGGAGGCTAAGCTCAATTCCTCGACCATGAACCCAGGATTACATATTCCAGCCCCCTCCCCCCCCACCGCTATCAAGTTATGCATAAAACTTTGTTAAATGTTAAATCTATATTTTAAACACGGAAATTGTTTTCAACCGATGATTTAACTACAACAACCAGTCCACCGCAACAATATATAGCACTAATTCTCGAAAGTGGGAGGTGCTATAATGTTCTTACACCGGGAGTGACTGCAATTTACTGAGCGGCACGTAGAATACAAATTCTCCTGGGACTGGAGTTAAGGTCTTGGAGGGGAAAAAATATCTGAGAAATTCAGCCACTAGCTTTTTTTAACGGAACTCCCAGC
Organism: Lytechinus variegatus; assembly: GCF_018143015.1. NCBI lineage: Eukaryota > Metazoa > Echinodermata > Echinoidea > Temnopleuroida > Toxopneustidae > Lytechinus > Lytechinus variegatus. The sequence continues at coordinate 40,954,895 of NC_054744.1, read as the reverse complement.
TCCTCGGTTTATTTGTTTACTCAGATTAGGATTATGAATGATGGTTTTGGGACAACGCTTTAAAAAAAAATATTCCACAGGAATATTATCGACGACGCAGGATTTTCAGATGATACGCACGACATTTAGTTTAGCTAAAATCATTGTTTTTTATGAATAAAGAAGCAGAAAATTAGAGGATTTTTTTCGCAAACAGAAAACCCTGCTATTACGATCCTGTAAATTGTGATAAAATGATCGTGTACGATGAAAATTTAAGCTGTAGTGAGTCGCAATTAGTGATTGGATCGAAGAAGGGGGTTTAGGGCATATGAGGCCACATGTGCCATGATGCCTACATGCGCCATATCAAAATGACACAAATATCAAGGTCAATGAATCCCAATTAATCAGGGGCCACGGAACCGGGGGGGGGGGGGGGGGGGGGGGGGGGGCTTTAGCCCCCACTTTTTTCCAAAACCGTGTACAACTTAAAAATTACCACATGATTGTGATTTTTAGCATGGTCAGCCAAGGGCGCCGGAAGCGGGGAGGGGGGCAGGGGGGCACTTGCCCCCCCAAAGAAAATTTTTGGGGGGCAAAACGAGATTTTGCCCCCCCAATTTTCCCCCTAAAAGTAGAAAAATTATATTATTTAAGGACAAAAGTAAACGATGAAGGCACTTTTCTGCCTAAGAATTGTCATTTCTTTTGTCAAAAATAAAAAAAAATCGCCCCTGACGGGGCAATTACACATCATAGTAAGCCTTGCGTCTTTTGACGAACATGTCCCTCTGTGAAACATACCTTTGATAAGCCCCTTTTCCATCTTATTACAGTGTGATAAACAAGACCGCTGAAAGACCTTTGAAAGACCATGAATTTTGGTTGATCTTTCAGAGGTCTCTCAATGAACCTACAATGGTCTTTGAGGTCTTACGCGAGTCCTGACCAATCTTTCAGTGGTCTTCGTGGTCTTCATGGGCTCCAAAACTTCTTGAAACGGTTCAAAACAGTCTTACAACGGTCTTACAGGAAAATTGTCTTTCAGTGGTCTTTCAGCAGTCTCTCAAGATTTTTGCGGAGATCACTGTAAGACTCATGAGAGATCATTGAAAGATCATTGAAAGACCATTGAAAGACAGGTAAAGTCCATGGAAAGAATTCTGAAAGATCACTTATTGCATAAAAAATCTCTGAAAGACCATTGAAAGATCTCGAGAGGACTAGTCTAAGACCAGTACGACAAGAAATATCCAACTAGTCTTTCAGAGTTCTTTGAGGGGTCTTTCTGAGCCATTCCACAGAGTCGACAAATTTCATTGATCTTGAAGACCGCTGTAAGACCTCACCAATCTTTCAATGGTCTCCGTTCTGTGGAATGGGGGCCTATTAGTATTAATGAATACATTTCAGACTAAAACCGAATGGCAAATTTGCATGCTGTGTCGGCTAACAAACGCGCGGTCGCCCAGAAACGCTCAGACCGGGGTGGTGTTTCATAAATATTTTCGTCCGACAAGTTGTAAGATCTGACAACTTTCCTGTATTCTGATTGGTTGAGAAGCATTGTTACCATAGTAACTGTCGGATAAAACGTCCTACAAGTCCTTTCATGAAACGCTCCCGGACCTGGAGAGTGTTTCATCCGACAAGTTGTCAGATCTGACATCTTTCTCTGATGTTGATTGGCTGAGAGGTACTGTTACTATGGTAACTGTCGGATGAAATGGGACTTTTCGGATAAAACGTCCGACAAGTCCTTTCATGAAACGCCCCCCCCCCCCCCGATGTCACCAACGCGCGTGAACGCTAGTTACTCGAGCAACATATGAAATCTGAAAATAGCTGTAAAACCGAAAAGTTTAAAGAGTTATAGAGGATTGAGTAGTTGCTTATTGGATAAATGAGAAGATGCTATGATTCGGCGAATGGAGTGCAGAGCAGGAGTACTCATCTATCAACTAATCAAGCCTCTTCTTCAACCTTTTCTGGTTTACTGTCTTTATCAGGATTACGCTCATTTGAACAAAACATTACTCGACTTTCACTGTCTACTTCCTCCTATCAATTTCAATTCTTCCTTTATCCACTTTTTCTCTTTTTTTTCGAAAATTCCACATGGTGTACCGTCAACCACATCCGCTGTTGGAATGTATTTGTTTTCTTCTAAATAATGTTACATAATGTACATTATGAACTGCCGTAGTTTGTTAGTTCATGATTATTTACCAATGAATATTTCCAGGAATTCGATATTCATCATTTCCTAGTTATGGTCACATTTTCCCCAGAAAATATGTAAAGAAAAAAGAAGATTTTGAAGGGGTCATCCAAAAGTGCTTCCCAGCCATACAAAACATGCCAAAGGAAACACATAAATCGAGTAATGTTTTAAATTTTCAGAAAAGTTTTAAATTGTTAGACAATAATTAAGCAGGTCATATTTCTTTTTCCTCCAGTTACAAAATATGAAACGTTTTGCCTATGTATGTATAATCAGGGACTCTCTCCAATGCTGAGGTCAGAAATGATTTAAATAGAATGGGTATTTAAGCGCTTATCGTCGTCTGCCACGTCAGAACACCCGCCATTTTGAATTTAAAAAGACATTCATTGGAATGTATTTTGTTTCTGTTGTTACGCTTCTTCTGCTTCTTCTTCTTCTCGCGTCGTCCGTGTATGTAAATGTACATAAATAAATAAATATTTCTGAAAGGATATTGCATGAAAAATGTAATTTCTGGTATTTTGAGTCGATATAAGCGTACATGTATTACGTAATTTAATTGATCAGACACGAAAACCACATTCCGAATTAAGCGATCGTTTTGCGCGTAGATTTCATAGGTTCTCATAAACTCTGAGTATAGTCTTTCGTAGTGAATTCTATGTTTAATACTCAAGAAATTTATTTTTGAATTCTTTTTTACACAAAGTCCTTACCGTGGGGGGGGGGGGGGTCCCACGCCCTCTACCGCTCGATCGCTTCGGTATCTCACGCTGTCAAAAATATTGTGCCCCCTTCGGGATTTTGCCCCCCCAAAACTGAAAGTGTTCCGGCGCGCCTGTGGTCAGCCCCCCTCCCCCCACTTTGAAAACCGTTCCGCCGCCCCCGTTAATTACAAACATAATCAAATATGCCTATTCACAATACATTGCAGTAACATTGGCATTGATTGTCTTCACGCTCTCTGGCATTGTTTTCGCCTATGCTACTTTTTGAGGGCATATGGGTTTTAAATCTTAACAATCACATGATGGTTGAATTCATAATTGAATATAATCTAGAGAAGTAACTTATACCAGTAAAACACAACTTAGAAGATTCGAATTTTAAGTGCTCCAGTATCCTAAACAATGATTAAACAAAAACATATTCCCGCTGATATTAACAAAGTGTAAATTAACGAAGTGTAATTCAGTTTTATATTCTTAGTAAGTCATGCGAACCCTGATTTATGATGTGATAACTAATAGACCTAGGAGTCAATCATCTGGACGGCTTTTCCGCCTAGGCTTCAGTAAATTCCATATCCTTTCCAAAGTATCCAGAGCTCATCAAACCATAGAACGTTTCATGCACTTTGATATCATAGTAGAAAAAGGTCACAAGCTGAAAAATACAATGCTGAGCGAGCAAATTAGCAACGCATATTTCCGCCTATTTGTGAACAGCGCCAGCAGGCGCCAGCAAAATCAATTATTTCGTCTTTCGGATGGTGTCATTAAAGGTTGGTCCCAGACGCAAATAATCATATCTGATTGATACATGTCTGACAAAAAACTTAAATAAACACACAAAACACACACAACAGTTCCCACTCACATTTTTGGCACTCGCAATATCGCAGGACAAGTCCACCCCAACAAAAAAATAATTTGAATAAAAAGAGAAAAATCCAACAAGCATAGGCCTAACACTGAAAATTTTATCAAAATCAAATGTTAAATAAGAAAATTATGACATTTTAAAAATTTTTCTTAATTTTACAAAACAGATTATATGCACATTCTGATTGTATAAAAATGCGGGGACTGAAGTATGATGAAATCCCTATCCTAATTTTCTTTCGTCGTCATGTGAAAGAAGTTTTTCCTCCCTTAATATATGGAATTACAATTTTGTTTTAACATTTAATGGTTTGATAAAATTGGTCCTTATCATGCTTGTTATAAAATTGGCAAAAATTGAAATATTGTATAATTCAAACAATAAAAAACAAAAGAAATAGCAAAGAAATAGCGAGTCAGGGACATCATCGACTCTCTTATTTGCATGACACTGAGTTGTGCATGCAACTACTTTGTGATAAATAAGCGAAACTTTAAAATGTCATACTTTCTTATTTTACATCCGATTTTGATGAAACTTTCAGCGATAAGCTTGTTTGATTTTACTCTCTGTTGAGAGTAAGGACTATATTCTTAACATTTTTCTGCACTGTAAAAAAAGTATTGCGTACATTTTTACCACCACGAGGGTAATTATGTGTCCAAGGCAATTTCGGGCAGTATTTTACCCAATTCGGAAAGCATATTGTCCTGTAAGGTTAAAAAACAAGTGGAACGCCTCTGGCAGTCTCGCCTGCATTTTGCGTTTTAATATAGCAGCAGTGTAACTTTGAAATCTACTATAAAATAATCATTCACAAAAAAAACATTCATATAATGACATAATACCACGTTCACTGACCATAAACGACATTTGAACGGTGACTTAAGACTTCAACTACACCCATGTCCACATTTTTCATTCACTCTATCCATAAACTGTCAAAGTTATGACGGCAATTCAACAATTACCCCCAACATGGCCTAAGTTTATTGACCTTAACTGACTTTTGACCTTGCTTTTGTGACCTGAAACTCACAGGGGATGTTGAGTGATACTTGATTACTCTTATGCAAGGGCGCCGGAAACGGGGGGGGGGGGCACTTGCCCCCCCAAATAATTTTTTTTTCTGGGGGGGGGGGGGCAAAATGAGATTTTGTACACCCCCATGTGCCCCCCTGAGAGTAGAAAATGATAAATTATCCAAGGACAAAAGTAAACCATGAAGGCACTTTTCTGCCTAAAAATTGTCATTTCCATTGTCAAAATTGAAAAAAAAATCGCCCCTGATGGGGCAATTACATATCATAGTAAGCCTTGCGTCTTTTGACGAACATGTCCCTCTGTGAAACATACCTTTGATAAGCCCCTTTTTCCATCTTATTACAGTGTGATAACGTTTAACCTTTTAATGAATACATTTCAGACTAAAACCGAATGGCAAATTGAAAGTGGTTCACCAATGCATGCTCGCTGTGTCGGCTAACAAACGCGCGGTCGCCAAGAAACGCTCAGACCGGACCCGATATCACTAACGCACGTGAACGCTAGTTACTCGAGCAATATATGGAATATGAAAATGACTGTAAAACAGAAAGGGTTAAAGAGTTAAAGAGGCTTGAGTAGTTGGATTATTGGATAAACAGAGGCGTCGATCCCGGAGGGGGGGGGGGCGATCGCCCCACCAATGAAAATTTTGGGGAGGGGGGGCAAACATATCGCTTTGCCCCACCCCCAATTATTCTGCATGTACAAAAAATTAAATAAGATTGTAATGTTACACAGAAATCAGCAAGTGAGATTGAGATACACAACTCGTTCTTTATTTAAAATCGTGCTCAAAGTGTCCGCTTTTCAGATTGGAATATAAAAATTTTCTGCTCGCGCTTCGCGCTCGCATCATTTCTGTAACAAAAAAACCTATACTTTACATGATTAAATAGGTACATAGAATGTCCCGTTTTGAGTTCTTATTAAATCTCAAAAGAACTCTAATATTTTTTTATTGGATATATATCTTGTACTTTATCAAAAACGTCCATTAAACTGTCATTTTTTTCAGACCGAATTAAATATCAAAATTTTCAGCTCGCGTTTCGCGCTCGCATCTATTTTTTTAGATACCCATCTTAATCATTGGTACAAAAATGCTTAGAATATCAAGCTTTCAGGTCAGAATATAAAGAAATTTCAGCTCGCTCTCGGCACTCGCACTATCTGTGTAGAGAGATATGTATCCTCCTCATAAGTTACTACAAATAGTCCTAAACAGTCACTTTAATCCTGTTTTCAGGTCAGTACACTAAAAAAAAATTCAGCTCGCGCTTCGCGCTCACATTAATTTGTTGGTGAAATATGTGTCTCTATCTCATGAGTCATATGTATATATATGTATGTATTTATATATAGATTTGTATGTGCGTGTGAGTATGTTTCGGGTGATCGAGTGCCTTTGGGAAGTTGATTCATGATTCCCTCCCCCTCCCATCTGAAAAATGGATCGACGCCCCTGTGGATAAATGACAAGATGCTAGCTCGAGTCGGCGAATGGAGTGCAGAGCAGGATCAGACTCTTCAACCTTTTCTGGTTTACTGTCTTTTTCAGGACTATATACGCTCATTTAAACAAAAATGACTCGACTATCAACTGTCCACGTCCTCTCCGATCAATTTTACTTCTTCCTCTATCCACTTTCTCGAAAACTCCAATGGTGTACCGTCAACCACATCCGCTATTGGAATGTAATTGTTTTCTTCTAAATAATGTTTCATAATGTACATTATGAACTGTGTTAGATTGTTAACCAGTTCATGCTTATTTACAAATGAACATTTCCTGGAATTGATATTCATCATTTCGTAGTTATGGTCACATTTTCCCCAGAAAATATGTAAAGAAAAAAGAAGATTTTGAAGGAGTCATCCAAAATTGCTTCCCAGCCATACAAAACATGCAAAAGGAAACACATAAATCGAGTAATGTTTTAAACTTTAATGATTTTCAGAAAAGTTTTAAATTGTTAGACAATTAAGCTTGTCATATTTCTTTTTCCTCCAGTTACAAGATATGAAACGTATTGTCCATGCATGCATGGATAATCAGGGACTATCTCCAATGCTGATGTCAGAAATGATTTGCATAGAATTTGGATTTAAGTGCTTAACGACGTCTGCCACGTCAGAACAGTATATTTTGAATTTTAAAAGACATTCATCAGAATTTATTTTGTTTCTGTTGTTACGGATCTTCTGCTTAATACACTCCTTGTTCTGACAGGAATTACTTGAAACTTATGATGATTGTGCTCTTTTGCGTCTTCCGTGTATGTAAATGTACATAAATAAATATTTCTGAAAGGATATTGAATGAAAAATGTAATTTCTGGTATTTTGAGTCAATATAAGCGTAATGCGCAATATAATTGATCAGACACGAAAACCAAATTCCGAAGCGATCGGTTTTCGCGTAGATTTCATTTATTATGAGTAAAGTCTTTCGTATCAGTGAATTCTATAATTCTCAAGAAATTCATTTTTGAATGCTTACCGTGGGGGTCCCAAACCCTCTCCTGCTCGATCGCTTCGGTATCTCACGCTATCAAAAATATGGTGCCTCCTTCGGGATTTTGCCCCCCCCCAAAAAAAAATGAAGTGTTCCGGCGCGCCCGCTCTTATGTCCAAGTTTTATGAACCACATCCATAAACTTTCAGAGTTAGAATGGTAATTTAACAAATACCCCCAAAACGGCCAAAGTTCATTGACCTTAATGACCACTGACCATGGTCATGTGACCTGAAACTCGCAAAGGATATTCAGTGGTATACTTGATTGACCTAATGTCCAAGTTTCATGAAATAGATCCATAAATTTCCAAAGTTATGACAGTAATTCATCAAATACCCTCAACTTGACCAAAGTTCATTGACCCTAAATGACCTTTGACCTTGCTCATGTGACGTGAAACTCATGCAGGATGTTCACTAATACTTGATTAACCTTGTGTCCAAGTTTCATGAACTAGATCCATAAATTTCCAAAGTTATGACAGTAATTCATCAAATACCCTCAACTTGACCAAAGTTCATTGACCCTAAGTGACCTTTGACTTTGCTCATGTGACGTGAAACTCATGCAGGATGTATGGTGATACTTGATTAACCTTATGTCCAAATTTCATGAACTAGGTCCATATACTTTCTAAGTTATGATGTCATTTCAAAAATTTAACCTTAAGTTAAGATTTGATGTTGACGCCGCCGTCGGAAAAGCGGCGCCTATAGTCTCGCTCGCGAGACAATAAGCAGCAATTCCTTTAAAATGGGCAAAATATTCATCACACTGGATAAATAAAAATGCCCAAAAGAAATATCCAATGTTGGTTGGACACATCATTACCCTCATGGAGCACATTTACCCAACATTGTTTAGAGTCTTGGGTGGACTTTACCTTTAAAGTTCAAGTCTATCCCAGAAAAATGTTGATTTGAATAAATAGAGAAAAATCATACTAGCATAACGCTGAAAATGTCATCAAAATCCGATGTAAAATAAAAAAAGTTATGACATTTTATAGTTTCGCTTATTTTTCACAAAACAGTTGTAAGTGCGGGTGATATGCAAATGAGACACAGTTGATGATGTTCCCCACTCACTATTTCTTTTGTTTTTTATTGTTTGAATTATACAATATTTCATTTTTAAAAATTTAACAATAAAGACCTACTTGCCTTAACCATATTTAATTCAAGAATGCTAATTTCACATGTTCAGGGAGGAATTAATCGATGTTTTACCTAGTGTGTGTATTTGAGTTTTGTCAGACGTGTATCAATCAGGTATGATTATTTACGTCTGGACCGACCTTTAACGTCACCATCCGAAAGACGTGATCAGGGCTCGAACCTCGAACCTCTGCATCAATTTGTAACTTCCCCACAGCTTGGATTACAGGCGCATGCACGCCACAACGCCCAGTTTTACTTAGCTGACAATGAGAAGAAAATTATGATATTTCGTATTTCCTATAATAAATACAAAAGAAATAGTGAGTGGATGATGCCACCAGTCTCCTCATTTGCATATCGACCAGGATGTGCATATAACTATTTTATGAATTTAAGCGAAACTTTAACATTTCATAACTTTTTTTTTTTTTTACATTATCCGATTTTGAGAAATTTTCAATAATGCGCTTGTTGGATTTTCTCTTTATATCTGAGTCAACTTTTTGTTGGAATGGACCTGTCCCCTAATATACCATAGTCCTTAAATGCACGAAGTTCCTAGTTTTGTTGTAGAAATAAAATTAACATTATTAAAACTTACAGTTAGTCTTAAGAACTACCTCCCCTCCGCTGATGAACAGATGTGGACCGGGGCTTGGGGTACATTGCATTAGAAAAAGAGAAAAGTTTCGCGACCAAGAAAGGGAAAAAAAGAAGAAAATGAATAGGGTGAAATATGTCATATTATTTTCAATATTTTGTTTTAAATGTCGTGTCAAAATCTATCACAAAATTAAATTTTTGTAATAAAATGTCAAAATTCTTGCTCGCTCGCTGAGCTTTAAAAAAAAATAATTTTTGACCCTTTGCCACGGGTCTGGTCCCCTATTAATTTTAGACTCGTTACACCACTGACCCCCCACCCCGTTCAAAACAAAAATATTTCCTTAATAGTGTCACCCCTACCCCAACCCCACCCCCCCCCAACCACGAACACTGATCGACAATCATGGTCATCAGTACACATGGATTCATATTTGAGGTCAAGTCCACCAAACTAAAATTTGATTTGAATAAATTCTGAATAGGCATAACTAAAGAAAATTCAAACAAGCGTAATGCTGAATCAAAATTGGATGTAACTTAAGAACGTAATGGTACTGTAAATTTTCTTCTTGGTTCTTATAAAACAGTTAAATAGACAACACGAGTGATATGCAAATGAGACAGTTAATCATGTCACATACACACTATTTCTTTTATATATTGCTAGATGAATTAATAAGGACTATTTTATTTTTTGGTAGATTTAACAACAAGGAAACTCTGTGTTTAATAATGACAGCGTGGCAATATTCCACATGGTCATGCAGGGAGAAATGAAACCGTGTTTCACATATTATTTATGAAGAAATAATTAAGCTCTTATACAAATAGTGAGTATATTTCGCTATCATCTTTAACTCATATTTTCTGACTTAACATTCGACTGAGACGACCTAAATTTTCAGCGTTAATCCCTCGAACTGTTTTTTCTCACTTTGCTCTTTAATAATTATTTATTGAAAACAAATTTTGACTTAATTGGGTATAATTGGCTTTTGACAGTATACTTATATATTCATTAAATACATGGAACAAATCTCATTTCAAATATCCCTTAATTTTGAAAAATATGAAGTTATTGTGATCAGCCGGCCCAAGCCCCTATATCGTGTAAAAAAAAGCTGACACGATTGTTCAAACATTGAATGATTGCACAAAGGTCCCTTTTATGATGGTTCAATCATCCGTAGAAGCCATTCTTCATTCAGAATACCCGCCTTGTGCTGTGTGAAGCACAATATACCTTGTTTACAGCGAGGGGAAGGATTGACTCAGGGTGCAACGTGTACAGAAAATATTGGCGTTTTACTCGTGATTGAGGTCTACGAGTGATAGAAATTAGTGACACCAAAGATAAATGCAACTCTTACCAAAGTGATCATGCTGATCCCGATCTAAAGAGATAAGTTACACTGAAAACACGGGAAACAGAGTCGGTGAGATTCCTGTATGAGAAGGGTAAAGAAGAGGTAAGCTTGTGTTTGACGTCATGCTATTAAATGCAATACTGTTCAATACATTTCAATCAGTTCAGCCCAGTTTATTCCCATTCGAGCAAATATGTTTACATCTAAATGTATAGTATTTGCATTATGTCAGGGGCCGCGGAACGGTTTTCAAATTAGGGGGGGGGGGGGGGGCTGACCAAGTGCATAAAATCACAATCATATGGTCATTTTTACGTTTATGTACACGGTTTTGGAAAAAAAAATTTGGGGTGAAGCCCCTCCCCTCCCTCCGCGGCCCCTGTGTACGGCTAAAAGCATGGATGATATAAAAAAAATGATCAACGTAATAGCCATACGTTGTATTGGTTCTTTACATACAAACAGACAAAAGGCGTACATATTTTGAGCAAGCAACTGTCCGTTTACAAGAAATGAATATAAAATTATAAAGTAGCATATAAGAAATGGATATTGCTTCGTTCACATCTTGATGTTTTTAGTGACATACAAATTCTACCATTCTCCATCGCCGGCTGTGATCATTGAAAAAAAAAACATATCACCGAGTCCTCTAAGTTATATGCTTACTAACATCTTCCATCAAAATTTCACGCACCTTTTTAATTATTGATACCATCAACAGGGCACCAAACAGTGTCAATTTACTTGTAATTTCGATCCTGAAAAAAAACAACTGATGGGACTTTTTTTTATTTCGATATTAGTATGAACTAAATTGTAATCTATTAACTAACAAACACGTTAACGCTATACGGAAGAAAGGTAGAGCCAAAGAAAAATGAGTGAAAAACACTACATAGGCCTATATAATACTATGTGAAGTGAAGAAAAGGTTAATTGTTAAGAATGCCAAAGAACTTAAATCAGCCTCTCCCGGTGTTCCTTTAATTCTACCCTTTTTTCTTCGTTTCGTTTCTTTTCTTAATTTTTCTTCCATTTTTTTTTCGGGGGGATGTTATGTCCAATGTGTTTTTATATGATTAAACCAAGTTCCAGAACAGTTTAGATTTACAATGGAAACCTAGGTTCCATTCAGTGAATACCAGGCCTACATTGTAGACTCTACTTTCACCCGATTTTATTTTGTTACTGATTTGATTTTCGCCACAAAAACAAATATAAATTTTGCGTTTCCTCTGATTTTTAAATCACCATATAGACATTATTGTGTTTGTAAAGCTGCAGCTTCAATGGTAAAACTCTCCATTGCCTTGTTCTTTTATCAGTTTGCAAGTGAATCTAGGCCAACATTTCTACTGTGGGCATGGCTGAAACAACATCCCTCAACACCGACGTTATTCTCCGCATCGCAAATCATATCGAAGTCAATGACGTCGGTAAAGAAGACACGATACAATCCCTTGGACTCTCCCTTGAACTCAACAAGGATATCGTCGACCAGGCACTAACCCTGATCGGAAGCAAGTCATCGAATCTAGTAGATGCAACACGCCATCTTCTCAACGAGTGGGTAAACGAACACGGGAGCGATGATAAGGCGGTTAAAAAGCTGAAGACGACCCTGAAAAAGAACGGTTATTCCAAGATGGCGGATGATCTCAAGGAAGGTAAATATAAAATAGATTATCATTCACGTGATATTTTTTGAATTGTTAACTTTTTGTTACTATGAAGTAACATTAGTAATGTTTAAAGACCAAGTGAACACCAAAACTGTTGACAAATAGAGAAACATCAGATTAGTATTGCAATTCGAATGCCACGAAAAGTCATAATTTCGCCGATTTCATAAACTTATTATAATATCATCAAGTAAAGCTCGGGGTCATGTTTAAATGAAAAAAATCAGACTTAATCATTGATACATGTAATAAGGCGTCAATAAAAAAAACACCAATTGAGCTGTAAACAGTAGTTTACAAAGTATTCTAGGGTAATTGTCGTGATTGTAGGAACAATTATCTTTTGAATGACATTGTGATGAAAATGGTTATATGAGGGAGCCAGTCGCATTATACACACTCAATACAATATGTCTTGTTAGGGAAAAATGATAAAAAGAGGAATTTCAGAGAATCACAATAAATTATGACAAAGATGATCTTGTCTTCTTTTTATGCAGAATCTACCAAGAAGTCTGTCAAACATGGTCACACCCACGAGCCACAGCCACAATCGACAACAGACAGAATTATTACATTAGTCACAACAATAGTGGTAGCCTTTCTGGCTATCACATACATCAACTATCGAGACTTCTCTTAAAAGCCATTGGTCAAGACTCAAAAGAAAATATTACCTCAGTGTGGGAGCTCGAAGGAAGGTGTCTTGATGTGAACTCGTCTAGGATAAAATGGTGCATTTCTTTTAGAAGGGATGGTAGCATGATTTGCTGACTGTCTTGCCTTGATAGGACCGAGTGCCATCTTGCAATGAATCCATGTGGCCGGCCGGGGATCGAACCCCGGACTTTCTACGTATAACCAGGCGCCTGAGACCACTCGGCCACGGCACCTCCTGAACTTGTATCGGTTGCCGTTCATGAGCCATTCTTATCAAACTTGACCGCGTGTCCCGTGTGTTTTATCACACTTTGATGAAACTCTTTCTTGAAACCTAATACACTTTTAACGAACCATTGAAGAGGGAATAATATGCGTTTCCCGTGAGAGCATCTAACAGTGACAATGACTTCACCTAATCCGGTTAACGTCGATAATTTGAATTGGTAAATAGGAACCTCACTGATTGAAAATGTTCCTGCATGGCCCCGTTGCCTAAAAATTACTTTAATGGTAACTTTGCCATCCGATGGTAACTACCATCGGGTAATTTACCCGACATAGCAGTCATGTCGAAAGAAGAGTCAGACAAACAAATTACAAAAATAAAGATTATCACTGTATAAATAAAACATATGTAATGTTATTTTACTGTACAAAAGAGATGTGCTAGATGAGTAAATATGCAAATTGAATGTGAAAATATAATTTTTCTCATATATAAACGCAAACACACGTATTTTCCTATTTTGGACGCTGTACATTTAGACCAACAAAGAGCGCAATGAACTATTATTTTCATTGATAGCTCACTCGAGCTTTCATGTGGTGTATAATATAAATCAATTGTTACTTTTTTTGCTTCCAATAAGACCTTAAAATAAAATTATTGTTCATAGAAGTCTTAAGGACGGTTTGTTATGAACAATTCCTCAAAAATGAAAGATTTGGATGGGGGCTGGCGGCGTTATTTTTGTCGTCTGAAAAAATGTCTGATCCGACAGCTAGACAACTTCTCTTCGTTTTGAAGGATAAGAAACTGGGAGCTATAGTTTCCTTGGTGAATGTAAGGAAAAGAGGGGAAGAGAGAGAGAGAGGGGGGGGGGTGGACAGAGGAAGCACATTGAGTGAAGGCGACAGGGTGCGCATGCAGAGAGGAAGCAAATCTATTGTCGGACAACATATACTAAGTTTGGGGAACAAAAGGTTTATAAAACTGCTTTCTGTTATTTTGGGTTACACTTCGTAATTCCGAAGCTTCGTAATTCCGAAGGTTCTTTATTCCGAAGGTTCGTAATTCCGAAACACGTAAATTGCCTATACCTCGATGTTCGTTAATCCGAAAACGAAAAAGGGTTCGTTAATCCGAACATTTGTGGCGTAATTCCGACGATTCGTTATTCCGAAGGTTCGATAATCCGAAAACGAAATAAGGTTCGTTGTTCCGAAGGTTCGTTAATCCGAAAACGAAATAAGGTTCGTTGTTCCGAAGGTTCGTTAATCCGAAAACGAAAAAAGGTTCGTTATTCCGAAGGTTCGTTGATCCGAAAACGAAATAAGGTTCGTTAATCCGAAAACAAAATAAGGTTCGTTAATCCGAAAAATGAAAACCGGGAAAGCAGAGGCAGAGGCAAGGGGCGGGGGACACTGTTGCCGTTCAATTATCATATGAGGATGGGAAGGCAAGGGCGGCCGAACGAACGAAATGGGCACTTTGGTGATATTTTCACCTTAAGATTATCATCTGCTTGAAGTCATTGTGTGTTTGATAGTGATTAAGAAGAGAAAAACTTTTTTGAAGTGACTTCTTATTATGGCAAAATGTATATTTAGGCTTTATTTTTCGGGAGAGAGTATAATGGGAGAGCGGCTTGGTAAAACAAATTCAAAGGTGAAGTTGTATAACGTTTTTTGTGGTCAATTATTCTTAAAATGGCATTATTGCGAGGTGTTGCGAGCGTGAATCACAAGCTAAACCTTAGGTTATTTCAATGAAAAATGAAAATTAGTTTTTAAAAATCTGAGCAGATTTCTGCTGTCATTAAAAAAGATGTGCATCTAACTAAAGAATTAACACGAGCGCAAAACGCGAGCTTAAACATACTGACCAGAAAAGGAACCTGTTAAAGAAAGCATTTAGTGACCTCTTTAGGATGAATATTTCACCAATCGAATGAGAGTGCGAAGCGCAAGCTGAAATTTTTCAATATTCCAGCCTGAAAACTTAACTTAACTTGTATACTTTAAAAAGAGTATTTTATTTCGAAAAAAACATGAAGAAGGGCATATTTGTTTTTTAGAATGATAATATTGATATAGATATCATTTACCCAGGGAAGCCACTTCAGTTCTGAAAACTATTCTCCCAGCTATTATTTTTTTTTTACAAGAATGCTTAGAATGTCCAGTTTTCAGGTTGGAAAATCGGAAAAATTTGGCTCACGTTTCTCGCTCGCATCAAGTATTGTTTATTGAGGAACTCATTCTATTTCTGGTTACAAAAAAGAAGTATGAAATGTCCAGTTTTCAGGTTGGAATATCACAAATTTTAAGCTTGCGGTTCGCGCTCTCATTATTTAGTTCGTGAGATATATATTCTATTCATGAGTCACTAAATGCAGTCCTTAAAAGATTACTTTCCGAAGGCTGTTGCATAAAACTTTTTACCTGAGAAAACTCTGGTAAAAACTGAAAACTAAGGTTAGTCTGATTTCCGCCTATGACTTTAGAGTTTAGTACAGGGCAAAAACTCCTGTAAAAACAACCTGAGTTTTCTCAGGTAAAAAGTTTCATGCAACGGGCCCCTGGTCAGTATATAAACAAATTACAGCTCGCCCTTGCATTAATTCTTTAGAAAGATACACATCTTTCTCACGATTACAAAAAATGCTCCGAATGCTCACTTCATGTCTTGTTACATGAAATGTCTACTAGTTTCAGCTTGCGATTCGCGCTTTCAACATTTCACAAGGATCATTATTAGTATTATTTTTATTTTTATTACCAGCAGAAGCTGTTATTAAAATGACATCCCCTCCAATACAAATCCTATTATGTAGAGGTTGCTCGCACGCTTCCAACACACTTGATCCCCTGCATCTTTAATGAAACCATTTGCTTATAGGCAGCAATTGCTCAGATAAAATCGAAATTAGCCTATGCTTGATCAGGGCGCCATTCTTAATGAAATACATGCTTTGGCCCCAACACACGCATGTATAATCGATCGTTATTACTATCATTGCATAATATCGTGTAATCTTGTAATGACAACATCGTTTTTGTTACCAAAATGAATTATTTTCATTTTCGGAAATACGAACCTTATTTAATTTTCGGATTAACGAACCTTATTTCGTTTTCGGATTAACGAACCTTATTTCGTTTTCGGATTAACGAACCTTATTTCGTTTTCGGATTAACGAACCTTCGGAATTACGAACCTTATTTTGTTTTCGGATTAACGAACCTTCGGAATTACGAACCTTATTTTGTTTTCGGATTAACGAACCTTCGGAATTACGAACCTTATTTTGTTTTCGGATTAACGAACCTTCGGAATTACGAACCTTATTTCGTTTTCGGATTGACGAACCTTCGGAATTACGAACCTTCGGAATTACGAACCTTCGGAAATACGAACCTTCGGAATAACCGAACCTTCGGAATTACGAAGCTTCGGAATTACGAATGTATGCGGTTATTTTGCCAGGATAAAAGTTATGGTTTTAAAGTAAATTTTAGACATCAAATCAATGTATGTCATATCACATCCATGGAGAGCAACTGTACTTTCTTTATAGTTGATTTGAATCAATAGAGAAAAATCAAGCATATAACTGACAATTTCATCAAAAATCGGATGCCTTATAAGAAAGTTATGAATTTCACTCATTTTTCCACGGTAAAGCTATATGCACCACTCAGTTATATACAAATCGAGTGATTCGATGATATCACTCACTTTTTCGTCTGTTTCATATTGTTTGAATTGTGCAATATTTCTACAGATTTGACAGTATAAGGACCCCTTTGACTGAACTACAAAATGTTTAAAACAATGGTATTTTTACATGCTCATGGGGGATAAAACTTTGCTTTACATTAAAATGGGGAAAAATTTTAATATCTTATATTTTATCATTATCAAATACAGAATAAATAGAGAGTGGATGAGATCATCGGTCATTTGCGTACCAACAATGAAGTATATGGGGATGTCATAACGTGTTTTTTCCTTACTGTTTTGTGAAATTAAGCGAATGTTTAAAATGTCGAAACTTTATTATTTTACATCTATTTTGATGAAATTTTCGGTGATGTGTTCATTTGATTTTTCTCTCTTCATTCAAATAAACCTTTTGTTGGGATGGACTTGACTGTTAATTGCAATTCTCCCTCGCACGATGGTGATACGACATCCGTCAAAAGTGGACTGAGGCTGGCAGGGGCGTGGATCCATTTTTCAGATTGGGGGGGGGAATCATGAGTCAACGTTCCACAAAAAAACAAACAACCCCACACACACATATAGGCCTATTCATACAGTATGATATATATATATATATATATATATATATAAATGACTCATGAGAAAGAGACACATATCTCACCGATGAATTAATGCGAGCGCGAAGCGCGTGCTGAAAATTTTCACATTCGAGTTGGAAAAGGGGACATTTTGAGTACGATTTTAAATAAAGAACAAGTTGTGTATCTCAATCTCGCTTGCTGTTTTCTGTGTAACATATTTTATTTTTGCACTTAGGAAATTATGGGGGGGGGGGGCAAAACGATATGTTTGCCCCCCAATATTTTCATTGGTGGGGCGATCGCCTCCCCCCTGCCCCCCACGATCGACGCCTCTGGAGGCTGGTGTAGGATGCGGCTAGCCGGGTTCCACTTATATGTCAAATCCCGTT
This sequence comes from Lytechinus variegatus, assembly GCF_018143015.1. Lineage (NCBI taxonomy): Eukaryota > Metazoa > Echinodermata > Echinoidea > Temnopleuroida > Toxopneustidae > Lytechinus > Lytechinus variegatus. Next base: position 40,937,116 of record NC_054744.1, on the reverse strand, counting down.
TAGAGCCAAAACCCATCGGGGACCCACTGCTGCTTTCTCGTAAATCTATTCAAAACCAGTAATTATACTTTTTAATGATCACATAACAATTAAGACCCTGTTAGATGAAGCACAATTGGTGCTTGTTACCTCAAAATGATTCAGCCTACACCAACGTAAGTAAACGGGTCGAGGGGAATTCCCGAAAATGACAGACCTTAATGATGATTATATCAGCGTCCTTTCATCAATTTCATTCTTTTGAAAATCTGTCCATTTACAGCCATTCCCAATCATTTCCTCTTTGAGTCACGTTAGCTTAAAAAAAATCACAACTGCCCTTTTTTAAAGAGTTTGTGTATTCAAGTTCATTTTCCTTATCACTGATATTGATAACATCTACAGATATCTGCTGATTTTGGTATCTGCGTGTGTGTGTGTGTGTGTGTGTGTGGTGTACACATTATACACGCCAACCTCCCACACACACTCTCTCATATTAAAACCATTTTATTAATTATTAACAAAGACCAATTGAATGTGATTATAATGAAATCAACATTATATTCTTTACATTTCAGACAGATGCCAGTGATCCACAGGTTACCAATGGGCTTGTTTTCACTGCACTTCTTGAATACCAGTTCAATTCATTATGCCTTTTGTTAATATCGGTTCCGAAGTCCTTAGTCACAAAGGCGGTGCGCACAAAAGAAATCCCTCACAGAGAGAGCGTCTGGTATATGTCGAGAGCTCTAATGTACTAGTATACACAAACGATCTGATCAATAGATAAATAGACAAGCCTGTGTGCTATATCAATCGAATATAGGCGATATTAGCCACTCTCCTCTATATTCTCCGGAAAGTTCTATGAGCAAAGGTGAGTATTCATCCATACGTTCTTTCAATTATCATATATTTATGCTATATAGTGTGGTGATTTTAAAAGAAAAAACTTGCTTATCCAATGATATAATCGAAGAAAACATAGTGGTATACATTATTATCTGCTTTCATTTTGCGCCGTGGTATCGGCCATATATAGTTTCCTCTTTTAATCGTCGTAAGATACAAAAGACGATGGGATATGCTTATTGATGTGTAGACCATTAAGATAGCATGGGCACATGCGTTAGGATGTTAACTTGTTGAAATGATTTCTATCTATTGTTTTGATTTGCATCAATAGAGTAGATATAGCTTATTTGTTATTCGTGGGATTAAGAAATAATTTTACCAATAAAAAAATTACTTGTATTTTACAAATTTCGACTTCACAGCGAGATCTGTGAAAGAAAAGCAAATCTGTTCAATCACACAATAGTACACCGAAACCACCGAAGTTATATAACACACAAATTAGAGTGATGCATTTTAGGTTTTCGTCCCGCTCAATTTCATATTTATTTTAATGTTATTACCATTTAATTTCGTGATAGCTATATGATCGCCTCGGTTATTTGTCATTGTGTTTGATTATTTTTCACATGAATCTATTTTCCGCGCAAAATGATTATCAAACAAGTCACTATATAGTGGAGATTTATGTTTTTTGGTAGTATAGTGGATAAAATAATCTTGTTCCTTGGTAGTATAGTAAAATTTGGTTTTATAGGAGTAACATCATAGCCTAATACATGTTAAGTATTTGAGTTCTGATAGTACAGTATTTCCTCTATATTTCTAGGCATTGTTTACATATAGTTATCATCTTTTGATTGTTTCATTAGTAGATTATAACCATTTGTGGATTGTCTGAATGTGAAAGTCAATACTGTTAGTAATATTTTGAAATAATATTAAAATGTACTACATAATAATGTTACTTTCTAGAATAAAAATCAAAGTAAAGGCACCGGTTGATGGTATATGGAGCCACCCCTTGCAAATCCCCCATGTTTGACATACAAATGACCTCGACTTATGCAGTGAAAATCGCTTTTTAGGTTGTCAAAATTTTCGTAAGCAAAATCCCCCCCTCAATAGTAAAACCCTGGATCCGCCCTTGGGACTGACTTAAGTTGAAAAGAACAAAAAAGAGGGGAAAGTAAACAATGGTTAGAAATGCCCACACAGCCAGCATTGTCAAGTGATATGGAAGACTATTCATTCATTCATTCATATGCATTTATTTCGTTCATGTACTAAAAATAACATTACAAACATATCGATACAGGGATAGACAAGAAATAGAATTGATTTATGAAATGAGGAGACAGCCTAGAAGGCAGAGAAGCCTTATTGTTGCTGTCAGCAAAAGAACAAAATACAAATTATACCAAAAAAAACCAACCTTACAAAATAATGGACAATATACAGTGCGAGTCAGAAAAATTTTAAACTTTTTGAATGAAGTATTATTCAAGAAAATGTGGGATTCAGAGAGAATTTTTAGCATGTATGGATAGACTGAGTAGATATTCCTTTAACACTCGGTAAATTTGTTTCGGTGTTGTTGTTATATATGGTTGAGTGCACAACAGCCATTGTTTGAAAAAGTGTCAAAATCCATTTGCGCCAAGTCAGGTGATTGAGTAGCCGATATCTCTGGGAAAACGATAACTTGTAAATTTAAATGCACTTTAATACTTTTACGTGACTCCTATATGAAATAGCACGGGAAAACATACATTTCATAAATTTGATAATAATTTCGATTCACGGCCAGTTCAATTTAATTTGTCAAATTCTGAAATTGCATGGGAAAACATACATTTCATAAATTTGATAATAATTTCGATTCACGGCCAGTTCAATTTAATTTGTCAAATTCTGAAGCTTATATCTGTTGTTTTATATCGCAGTGATCATTGACATTTATGTTAAAATTTCTTAAAGTATAAATGCAATAAAAGAAACTAATTATCTAATATATTACGCGACTGGGAGGAATTTCGAAATATAAACCCTTGAGCTCAAAACGATACGGAACTTTGGAACATTTTGAATTTACAATCTTTGAATACCATCAATTGACCTTTGGAACATCTTCATGATATCATAATCCCTGATAATTTGCAAATTACTATAATCATGCTTACATTTCTTCCTTTTTTTTAATACCGTTATTTCTTATTCCTCTCCATGCAGATAAAGCATCATGAAAGATAACATTCTTAATCCTCCTTTTCTGCTGGAGTTATCTGAGAGTATTGACTTGGCAGTGGTTTCTCCAGCGAATTTCGCAATTTATTTGGGAGTCTCAAGTCCTAAAGGCAGCGCAGCAGTACAACAAGCAATACTTGGCATGAACCCCCAACAGGCATATATGACTTTATTAAACCATCATGTTAAAGAACATGGGACCGATGTTAACAGCGCATTGAATCTACGATCAAAACTATTGAACAACCGCTTGAAGTCTATTGCCGATATTGTAGATAGAGGTATGTTCTATTAAAAAAAAACCTACATGTATTTATTAATGAATCTATTCCTTTATTTTCGTTGCTATCCTGCTTCTTGTTATCAGTATAATTTGAATCTGCCACGTGCCCTAATAAAATTTGAAGTGATGAGAATGATGATATAAAAGGTTTAGGCCTACATAGAAACAAAAATGCTACTTTCGTCCCCAATACAAAACGCGTGACTAATATGTAGATAAATAGCTGTTGTGAAGAAGAAGAAGAAGAAGAAAAAAAAACGTAGGCAGATAGGGCATGATTCGAAGTCACCACATCTGAAAGAGTTACGAAAGGTGTGTGGAAGAAGAGAACTGGAAATTGGATAGATTATAAGCTTGGATTAAAAAAACCCAGATATAAATATGACTTAATGTACGTACGGTATGTATTACGTCTTTCCAGAATTAATGAAGTACAACATTCCTATACCCAGTCATGCTGATACAGTTATCGGCCAGCCACTTGATCTACCAACTCCTCCTTCTGATCTACCAGGCAATTCAGGTAAAATATAATATTAAAGGTCAAGTCCACCTCAGAAAAATGTTGATTTGAATCAATAGAGAAAAATCAGACAAGCACAATGCTGAATATTTCATCAAAATCGGATGTAAAATAAGAAAGTTATGACATTTCAAAGTTTCGCTTATTTTCAACAAAATAGTTATATGAACGAGCCAGTTACATCCAAATGAGAGAGTCGATGATGTAACTCACTCACTATTTCTTTTGTTTTTATTGTTTGAATTATACAATATTTCAATTTTTACGAATTTGACAATTAGGACCTCCTTGCCTGAAGCACAAAATGTTAGAATAATAGAATTCCACGTGTTCAGGGAGGAATGGAACTTCATTTCACATGACAATGACGACAAATCAAAATATTTCATATTTCATATAATAAAATACAAAAGAAATAGTGAGTGAGTGATGTCATCAACTCTCTCATTTGGATGTAACTGGCTCGTTCATATAACTATTTTGTTGAAAATAAGCGAAACTTTAAAATGCCATAACTTTCTTATTTTACATCCGATTTTGATGAAATTTTCAGTGTTGTGCTTGAATTTTTCTCTTTTTATTCAAATCAAGTTTTGTTGGGGTGGACTTGTCCTTTAATAAAGGTTGGTCAAAATAAATTTCCTAGTGGATATGTGTCCGTACAAAATAACAAAAATCGTTGGTAAGATTGTAACAAATTATTTGGCTAATTTTGACCTTCCCCTTTTTGTTCATTGCAAGGGGGTGGGTGGGGTCTGTCAGACACAAATTAATCAACATATTTTTTTATACGAATGTAGACACATATTCATTTTCATCTATTCAAATAATTTTCTCTTTCCTTGTCTCTTATTTATTTTTTCCCTTTCAAACCTTTCTTTCTTTCTTACTTACTTACTTTCCTTCTTTCTTTCTTTCTTTCTTTCTTTCTTTTTTCTTTCTTTCTTTCTTTCTTTCTTTCTTTCTTCCTTCCTTCCTTCCTTCCTTCCTTCCTTCCTCCCTCCCTCCCTCCCTCCCTCCCTCCCTCCCTCCCTCCCTCCCTCCTTCCTTCCTTCTTTCTTTCTTTCTTTCTCTATTTATTCCTCTCTGCCCAGCTCCATCCCCTTCACCTATATTTTTCATATAATTTTTCATTTGAAACTATAATGCATATCTGTATTTAAAACCAAGGATTTTATAACAAATATCAAAATAACATTTTTTTTGCCTATACACGTGTACTTCCAATGTTATCACTGCTTAATCATGCATGTTAATACTAAATGTACTTATCACGATGATAATTTTTCTGTTAACACTCCAAACGTTTAATAGCTAGCCTATTGTTTTAATTATCTATTTAAAAGGACCAAGGCAGCGGCAGGTACCACCTACGACAAGTATGGTTAGAGATCCCACCAGTCATGATAGGCAGCCAGTTAGACCAGATACCCAGCCTCCCAATCGTCCCGTAGACTGTGTTCCACACCCGTCGCCCCCTGATCACGACAAGCTACCTACACATCGGTTCTTTGCAGCCATTGTCATGGTCACATTGGTCACTGTCGGTGTCTATTTATTTCTATATTAAAAGATAATCAAGTCGCACATCTCAAGCGTATTTTATCGAAAATGTACACTGTAAAAACTGCGGTGTTAAAACTGACACCAATTGGTGTTAATAGAGGACCACACCCTGAGGTGTTAAAAATTGGCCCCAACATCCTACACTCTTAAAAATATTGGGTAAAAATGTTCCATGAGGGTAATTATGTATCCAACCAACGTTGGGCATTTCTTTTAGGCATTTTTATTTATCCAGTGTGATGGAAATTTTGCTCATTCTAAAGTAATTTCTGCTTATTTTTTAACCTTACTGGACAAAAAGCTTCCCGCATTGGGTAAAATACTGCCCCAAATTGGTTGGATACATAATTACCGTCGTGCTGGTTAAAATTTTGCCCAATATTTTTTACAGTGTAGGGATTAAACATAACACTAAAGAGTGTAAATGTAACAACAGAAGGTGTTGTAATAACACCTATAGGTGTAAAACTAACACCACCAATTTAACACCGGTGTAAAATAACTGGTGTGGTCCTCTATGTACACCGGTTAACACCACAGTTTTTGCTGTGTATACTCTTAAAATTGTTGGGCAACATACTTGTCCACACAGCACAATTGGTTAAAACCTTATCCAATTCTTGGTAGTTTTTAACCAATAATGTTTGCTTTGGGTGAAACTACACTCTATTGGTTGAAAAATATAACAAGAGTTGGATAGATATTTCAACCAATAAATTGTTGTGTGGACAGTACAGGGGCGGATCCAGGATTTTGAAATAGGGGGGGCGCCAGCGGCGAGGGAGCGAAGCGACCGAGCGGGGGGAGGGTGTGGGAGGGGGATATCCCCCTCCCACGGCAAGGACTTTTTCAAAAAACCATGTCCAAAAGTTGTATTTTGAGAGCACCTTTAGAAGAAAAATGCACACTTAAATCACTGTAACTTCATGAATAAAAGACACATACTGACTCATTTAGGAGCTGGTTTCCAGTCACACACCGTATAAGCGGTCATTCAAAACATACATTTGGCAAAGGCTCTTCACTTGCTTGCATCGTGTGATTGAAACGTCAAATTTAAATGATACGAAACTGAGACTTGTAATCGATAAGTTCCGAATAATCCATTCTGTTTATTGTCATTTGTGTATTAATATTGTGTGTTTCAAACGAGAATTGTTTAGTCGTATGGCAACATGCATAAAATTTGGTTCTTTTTTCCCCAAAATGCACAGTAAATTGTTACAAACTACAGAAAAAACGACATCATCTTCTGGTAATCAACCTTTTCCCTCGTATTATTTTCAAATCATCTTCAATAATCCAGTCATTCTGCACAACCTCAAAGTAATATAATGCTTCTTAAGGGGATTCTCATCATTTTTATTGTTTACGTTCAAAGTCTCTCATCGCGTTGCCATCTTAACTTATGACCAGCCAGGATGAAATTGTATTTATATTTATTTTAACATAAGATAATCAATTTTTACGAAACACTTGTTAAAACTATACCACAAAGTTGCCTCAAGTCACGTCAATCGGACGGGTGCGCGGAGGAACACATCAGGGAGGGGGAAATCTGTCTTCCACCAACCTCCTTGGTCAGATGGATTTGGGTTTACGCGCATATCATCGGCAGCGATCGGGTGGGGGACGACGGGGGACGTGTTCTCCCTCAAATATTTCGGGGGAGGTCGTCCCCCCCCCTAGATTTTTAAAACTATTTTTTTTTCGATTTTGCTGGCAATTTTTTTTTAAAGATATATTGTAATCAGCAAACCTATAGATTATCAAACATTAAAAATGGGGTAAGGGGGGGGGGTTAATGTCACAATTTCTACTTTTTAACAATACACAATGTGTCCTCGGGACGTTTTTCCCCAGCACGAAAGTATTTTTATTCTCCCCCCAACCCCCACCCCCCCCCCCGTCACATAAAATCTTCGCTCCTTACGCTGACATATAGCTGCCTATACACAGCAAACGCGGAGTGGGGTCGACTGGTGATTGAGAATATACAATTTTGCTCCTTGATAATTCGTTGGAATGATTGCTTCGGCGAAACTTAGTTGGGGCGCCCTGGATAATATGCCTCTGAATCTACCAGAAAGTGTAAAAGTTAGTTTACATTAAATACAAATATGTCTGACCTATACATTTCAGTGAAAACGTACATGATCAAGGCAGAATGATAATGCTGCGCACGTGGCGCCCGATATAGGGCTTCATCTTTGAGTGAAGAATAATCTCGGGGATAGACATTATCATTCGCATCGTTGACACTTTCTCTCGCGATCTGTTACTTACAATTTACATGTATTTGCCATAAAGACGGACAAACGCATGTTACAAAAAACACAAAATTTCGGGAAAAAATGATATCCAATCCAACATCTTCACACTGGTCACTGCACTGCAACTCCCGATTACAAGTGGTGCAACTTTCCAACCAATCGACTTGCGCGCCCTGGAATTCCGGAATTAACATATTGCAATACAGTATGACAGAGGTGCATTTGTGCGAACACAAAGGCCATGAGCGTAAGTTAAAATATAGTTTTGACTAGATCTAGCCCTTGAAATTGACTACATTGTACCAATCCAGTAAATATAACCATCCAAAAAAAAAAAATCCGGCGAAAATAGGGGGGGGGGCGCGCGCCCGGGGCGCCCCCCTCTGGATCCGCCACTGCAGTATGTTACCCAACATTTTAAGAGTGTATTGGAAGCTCCTTGATTGGAAAAAAACTCCATGAGCAGTTGAGTAAACCTTAAAAAAAGTATCATGTGACATGCACCCACCACATTTCATATCACATGGATGTGTGTCAGCTTTGAAGAGATGTAAATGCACTAGGACCACTTGAAATCGGGGTTATGGAGTCTTTTGCTTGTACCCGGTCATTGTAACTTCTTTATTTTCATCAGGGAAATAGATCAGCAAGCCTATTTATTTATTTATCTCATTGGAAACTCCATGGTCCTATCTTGCTTAAATTATACACTTGTTTTCTAACATCAGCCAATTAAATTCATTTATTGTATTTCTACGTTTTGTCTCTGAGAGCAATGTTGAAAAAAAATAAAATGTTCATTTTCTTCTTAAAATTGCATTTTATTTATTATTCTTTAAAAAGAAGTTGAATAGCACACTGAAATATAACATTAATTCTTTACTACTAGTACTATACCATAATATTAATCTTCGTGTGTTTGTTTTGTTTTCCTTTTATCGTGTTCTATCCTTCTTAATTCTTAATGTAGGATGGGGGTCGGGTGTCCGGACACTTTATTTTTTTGAAGCCTTCTTTTTTGTCTTTGGATTACACTAAAAATATGAATTCAATAGTTATAATCATCTTCTACTCTGTATAATATTTCATAGCGTCTTGTAATAAGAATGGATGAAACTTTACTTGTAATTATTTCCAAATGACTTTCTAAAATTGATTGTCCGGACACGCAACAACTGGGTATACCATTCTTTACACACCTTTCGTTTTCCAACTTTGATTGGGAAACTATCATGTACCCCTTATCCGATCCTTATTCAATATTTATAACTCATGTCTTTCATTGTTCTATGTGCTTTTAATATTGTAATTAAAATATTTCAATTCGAATATCTATTTTGTGTATAATCTTTTGCTATTTGGCAATGTTTGTAAAACAAAATTGCATTTTTAATCATGCATAAATACATAAATGAAATAAATAGCATAAAAGAAAAATTTATATAACTCGATGAAAAAAAAATATTTCGTTTAACGCCTCTTTTATTCTGTAAATACTTAAAGCATGTCTTTAGCTTTGGTTAGGGTCAATAATGTAAAATACACTTGAGTATCATCTAATATTCCAATCTTAAAAACTTGAAGTAACCCGTTGATCTTTCAACCGTCGAATTTAAATATTGAACATATCTAGCGCCCTCTATGTACGATATTGTTTTTATTTTAGTTTCCCTTTAAAAGTGCTCTTTGAGAAGTCTTTCTTTCAAATTTAGGGATTGGCTATCAAGAAGCTACAGCAAAAAAGATTATATCCTGAAATTTTAGCCCAGTGCATGCATTGGAATAGTTTTTATAAAAAAAGAAAACCGTACAGATAATTAATTTTGATCAGTTGGACATATGATCAAAATACACCATCATATAAAACACATGTTTATTTCATATCCTACACATCATAACTGTTTATAATCTAGTTATTAATTATAATTGTTGGATTCACATTTGGGGGATTTACCATTACAAAATATAAGAGTTTTTTTTTTACATTTAGAGCTCTAAGCTTTCAATCAGATGGAGGCGCGATAGCTCAGTCGGTATAGCGGGGATTCGTATTCCGGCGACCCGCCGGGTTCGATTCCCACTTGGTGCACTAGTGCCCTTTGGTTAGGCATTAATTCTCAGTACCAGGTCCTTCGGTGAGGACCTTAAGCCGTCGGTCCTCTGGTTGCTTGCTTACAAGCATTCATGCTTTCTTAGCAATCAGGTAAAAAATCACCACCAATCACCAATGAGTAACTAATTGCATCAATTTTAGTCAGATGTTTTCATGTGAATCTTGCCAAGCAGACTATCAAAGAAAGCAATGCCCCGTAAAATAAAATTGAATGGGAGAAGTAATAAAATCAACCAGCAAGTCAAAATTTGGTGAAACAATACAACAAAGAATGAGCCTCTGTTCGGATCAAGTTGACATCGTATAGCTTTTTAATGCATCATAAGTGAATAATGTCAAGTTTAAATTGATTTCATACAATGTTCAATATTTTGCTTGCTTGTTTTTACTCTATCTATTTAACTAAGGGAATTTAAAAAGGGAATTAACAGCGAATCAAATTACTTTCAAGAATTTTTAAATCATCTTGGAAATTGTGATAACAGTTAATTGCATTTGTTTGTATTGTTGATATAGTTAATGTCAATATTTCTGTTTTTCCTCATATACATATATACAGTGCGTATAAAA